>NC_056667.1:5711250-6396666 GCF_018350195.1 Panthera tigris
CCTGAAAAATTCACTGTTGACATAACACCCAGGGGTTGCATCACACAAAGGCAGGGAAAGGATTGAGCATTGTTGAAGTTGCATGATGGGCACGTGGGGATCCTGACGCTTATTTTTATATGTGCTTGAAAATTTTCATAATAAAACATTTCCCGACTGTTTCCACAGATCTTAAAACAAATGGGCACTGTGCTTTCTCTACGTTCACGCTTAGTTCCCATCGGCCGATCTCACTGAATCGTGGTCAGAGTGTTTCTGTTCTGTGCCCTCCCCCCAAGGATGCTTTTTGGGGGTTCCGTTGCTACGCGCTGGCTTTGCCCACTTCTTTAATCTGCCAGTAACTTTTCTTCTCTAGTGAGAATATTCTTCTCGAATTGCCCCCAGCTAATCAGAGAAAAGACATCAATTTTCCATTCTATCCTTTCTGGACTTCCTTAACTCTTTTTCTCAACATGAGGAAGAAGAGAAAAATGGGAAGAATTATAGTGTGTCGCCACACAAAACGGGGAAGGTCTATGTGCCGGCTTTTCTAGTCACAAGGGAGGGATTTTCCACTTTATTCTTTTAAAAAAAAAGGCAGCCTGTCTCTCTTCGAACAAACATTATCCGCTGCTCAGTACTGCTCAAGATTTACATCCATTGGGTCCTCTGATGTGTTCCCCGGAAACTTTATCTATTGTCTCAGATAGAAGCTATTTTAGAAGCCAGAGCCCTTCGGACTCCTAAAGGAGCTTGGATGCTTCTGGGACAACCCTCTTTAAAAAGATACAAGCAGGAAATTTAACAGATTGATTGGTCTTTATGACAATCTCTAAAAATATTAACATTTTAAAACTCTTCCCAGGAATCAAACAAGACAGTGACTACTTGCCCTGGGCAAATGCAGATTGAAGGTACCCGTGATGATATATGTGTTTCTCTGGGGACGGCTGGGCAGGTGACAGTCGTGTGGTGTCGGTACAGTGACATCAACACAGAGCCTGCATTTGAAATTTTGTTTCCCACTCTCCCTTGAGAACATTTTTTGGTTTCTTCACAGGGTCTGAAGAGCGGCGATTGGAAAACGTTTGACATACGATCGTTCACAAATACTTTGCTTATTTCAAGGAAGAGGGGGAATATTCAGAGATCAAACATTAGAAATGTTACAAATGCAGGTGTAGGGACTGTCCGAATCACATAACAGGAGCCAATGTTCCCAGACTCCTAACCTCAAAACCCAGACAAAATATTCAGTGCAGTAGAAACGTCTCCCCTGGGACTATTATCACCCTTTGCATTCTGGAGGGCAAGTGGGACAGGAATAAATCTGTCCCTTTTCCTTTTCAGCGACTGAATGTTGCTTCTGTTGGCCGCGGCTGCTTTCACCGCGCTCCCCGGGCTCCTCACAGACAGGGGGTGTGTGGGGCTTCACGAGCGAGGATCCAGGGGCACCATGGAGACGGTCCGCCATAAAAGTGTCTTCTCGCATTTTCAAGGTAAACAAATGTTAGTGCCACCAGGAAATAGACCACATGAAAAGAAACGTGGGGAATCTGGAAGAGCTGCCCAGGCCGTAATTCTTTTCATTTCCCAAGTTCATTACCCTCATTAACTCAAGTCAATGGGACAGAACAAAAGCCTTCTCAAAAGCCCCATAAACGTGAGGCATACATATTTTAAATCTACAGCTATAAAAGAATGTAGCTGATTTTTCTTCTTGTTCACAGCGCGTTTCCAGTTTTCCTCTTAGGAGAAGTGTGCCTTGTAATATAGTCCTCGGATCCTATGTTACAAAGTACTATTCATCTTGAACTCATTGATGGGGTGGGGGGGGGGGTCGGAAGGCAAACAGCTGTAACCCCAACTTTCCCAGTTTAGACCGTAGGAGGTAGCAGGTGTCACAGGTAACCTGCTGAGAAGCGTGGGTGTCTGTAGGTAGAAGGTTAAACCCCATGAAAGTGCGAGGGTCCCCACCTCTTTGAAATTTCTGGGTGTCTGGTGGTCTGGGTGGGGTATGCCGCCCCCCCCTCCACAAAGTGAAGGGACAGCTGCTGCACTTTGGGTCCCCTGCTATCTGGTATAAAAGAGGCACATGCTTGGGTTTTAATTTTTTGGTTTTTTTACCATTTATTCAGTTTTGAGAGAGAGAGAGAGCGTGAGCAGGGCAGGGGCAGAGAGAGAGACACAGAATCCGAAGCAGGATCCAGGCTCTGAGCTGTCACCACAGAGCCCGGCGCGGGGCTCGAACCCACGAACCGTGAGATCGTGACCTGAGCCAAAGTCGGACGCTTAACAGACTGAGCCACCGAGGCGCCCCACATGCTTGGGTTTTAGAGGTCACCTGTGGCACATTTGGATGACCTGTTCTTGCTGATTGACTGATTCAAAAAGCCACCAGCTTGGGGAGCGAGAGAAGGCAGTTCAGCGGGGACAGGCTATAGACAGTTCAGTGGCTCTGACCCTCAGAGCTCATGGCCTAGCCTCATACCATTGGAAGTCTCTGGTCTTACCATGCACACCAGTCCCAGGAAGCACTCGCTTCTAGGATGCTGTGACGGCTAATTTTATGTGTCAACTTGAATGGGCCATGGTGTGCCTAGATATTTGGTGAAACATCATTCTGGGTGTGTCTGGATGAGACTAGCACCGAAATCAGCAGACTGAGTGAAGAAGAGTGCCCTCCCCGGCATGGGTGGGTCCTGTCCAATCATTTGAAGGCCTGAAGGGAACAGAAAGGCTGAGTCTCATGAGTAAGAAGGGGACGCTTCTCCTGCCTGACGACCTTGACCGAAGACATAGGTCTTTTTCCTGCCTTTGGACTCAAGCTGAAGCATTGGCTTTTCCTGGGTCTCTTGCTTGCCAGCTGACCTCTTGGGACTTCGCAGCCTCCATAGTCACATGAGCCAATGCCTTGTAATCAGATGAGATGGATGGGGGAAGGGGGGAGAGGCTATACATGTATTGGTTCTGTCTCTGGAGGTTGTGACTAATACAGGTGCAGGAATGATCCTGTGAAGCTGAGGCTTGGTGAGGTGAGGGTCAAGGACTTACGAAGGGGGGCTCTCTGTCCTTCAGCGGGTAAGGCGTCCAACCCCCATCCAGATGTCCACACCTGATGCTTTTCTCCTTGTGGCCGAAATATGCATGTCCAGGGACCCGAGGTGGATGGTGGGAAGTCATGCCTCGTCTGATGGCACCCAGAGTTTTCTTCCTGTCCCCTTTGGAGCCGTGGCTCTGCTGATTCAGGGGTTTTAGCTTCCAGACAAAGTAATGGTTCTCCCCTGAGACTCTGCCACGTTATTTTTGGTATCTTTTTTTTTTTTTAATGTTGATTCATTTTTCAGAGAGCGTGCAAGCAGCAGAGGGGCAGAGAGAGAGAGGGAGACACTGAATCCCAAGCAGGCTCCAGGCTCCGAGCCATCAGCACAGAGCCCGATGCGGGGCTCGAACTCACGAACCGTGGGATCGTGACCTGAGCGGAAATCAGACTCTCAACCAACTGAGCCACCCAGGCGCCCCCAGGTTATATCTGACATCCGATGAACAGATTTCCCCCCTCCCGAGGGGACAGGTTCTAATATTGGCTGAAATGATCGATCCTCCTGAGGGGAAACAGGTTGCTGTTGCATGGTGGGACATGTGGCCCTGAGTCTGCAAAGCTGAGGGGCCTCCTAGTCCTGCCCTGCCAGAGGCAAAGGCTGATGGGGGGCGGGGGGCGCCCGCAGCCCTGCAGAGGACAGCCCCCACACTCCTGCCACCGGAGGCCCCGCTGCCTCCCACCATCACATCAGATCAACAGGCACCCATCCCGCATCACGTATACTCACTATTACATTTCTGAAGAGCGTTTCACCATGTCGCTTTTGGCATCATCTTTCATTTGATGTCCCGTCGCCTCCGTCTCTTTTTTGTGACCAATATTCCTTTCGAATCTCAATCACGTCCGAAGACGCTTGGAAGGTTTGTAGGCTCACAGCATTGCGTGCCTGGAGGGCCTAGTGGAAGAAATACCTTGGTCCATCTAGAAGGACGACATGACCACAGGATCAGATCTGCCACCGTGAAGGTCTGAGTCACCTCACCCGTCTCGGACCGGGGATCCAGCGAAAGGTGCCCGTGAAAGGAAGAACAGGAGTGTAGATGTGCACATATGTGAGTGTGTGCTGGTCTGTGATTAGTTGACCTCTTTTTCTCTTTACTTCACGATTACATGCGGTATGTGTTTTAGTGGCCACATTTGCCTTTTACAGTTTGCATTACACCCATGTGAGATCGTGGTAGAACCAGAGGAAGAGCAGGACTTTCCTCCAGACCCTGAGCCTGAAGCTGGAGGCGTTTGTGTTTGAGTTATTGGGTGCTGGATGCTTTTCATTTGCGTATCTGGTAGCTGTGTTCTATTCCAGGCGCTTCTGGAATTATTTGTACATAAAGCAGAATGTTTGGGTGTTGAGCAGTCAGGGAGGGGACTGGAAGGCTTATCTGTCATCGCTGCTGTCCTGACCTCCATTCCTCCCCCTGCCGAAACAGCACGCCAGTATTGGTTGGGAACTTAGCCCTCTCCTATCGGAGACATTCTTGAAAAGAACTGTCAAGTGAAATGTTCCTCCTTCCCCTGCCAAGGGCTGGGTGCATGACATAAGTCAGATCGGTCAAATGATCTCTCCCTGAAATTGGAATCCTTAGCAGAATTACGCCAAAGCTACAAATGGCCAGAGCTGTGTTATCCCAGAGGGAACAGCCTGATGAAATGGGCACTTTGCTCCTCTCTTGTTCTGAGTCTGTTCTGCGCCTCTCATTTTGATCCTGTGAGCTCCTCCGTATCCTTCTAATAAATCCCGTCGTAACGTAAACTGGCCAGAGCCATTGTCTCTGCAGTAGAACTCGCTCCCTGGGAGGATGTGCGGTGAGGACAGGAGAGAAGCAGGGGAGACAGGAGCAGGGAGCAGCGAGGGACAGCCCGGAGGCTGGAAGAAGATGCGGAGGGTCCAGGATGGAGCCAAGGGAGGGACGACGGCCAGTGGGAGACTCTGGGCTACGGGGTCAGAACCCGCTGGAAGGCCAAGGACTGATATGTGCCCACTGCATTTACTGATGGTTTCAGTAGATGACAGTGGGCCACGCTTGCTTGCCATGGGCTGAGAGGTCCGGAAGTGAGGGTAGACAATATCTTAGCCAAGATATAGGTTGGGCTTTTGCATATGGATCGCAGTGGCTCTAAGCAGACAGGAGGTGTAATTCTCCCCCGTGGGAAGCCCAGAGTGGGTTAGGTGGGTGACTGTTCCATGAGGCCATCCTTTGACCAAGCTCCTCTTACAAGTTGCTCTGCCGTCCCCGGGGTATTGTTTATGTCCATCTAACCAAAGTCAGGTCATACCCTCATATCCAACTTCCAGTCTTCAAGAAGGAGAGAGGGGAGGCCCAGGCCAAGCCACTTCCTTGAGAGGCACACCCCGGGAGCTGCCTACACCCCCCCTTCAGACCCACAGGTTGGAACTCAGTGGCGTGGCCACCTCTGCTAGAGGGAGAGACTGGCCATAGGGTCGCCAGCCTGCGGTCAGTCCAGCCTGGGAGGGGAGGCTTATTTCCAAAAGAAAACCTGGAAATGGACAATAAGGAGCCAGTAGAAATCACTGCTGTATAGACAGCTGTGGCGGGCAGTCAGGCTGTGAAGGAAAGAGATCGGGACGGGACGTAGCTGGAGGGGGGCGGGGACTGAGTCCCACCCAGTCCCACGGGGACAGTAGAGAGAGATGTTGATGGTACAAGGAAAGGGGATGATAAGAGAGGGAGAGCTCGAAGAAGGAGGGGACACAGGTCAGTGCACAGATGGAGAAATTGGCCTTGGATAGGACCATGGAAAGGGTAAAAGGTGAAAAAAAAAAAAGAAAGGAGGGAAGGATAAGAGAAAATACAAAGGGATTTGTGGGATCGATGGCTGGTACAGAGAGCATGCTGGCTGCCATTTTCTGTGTAAAATAGGAAACCAAGTCTCCTGCTACAATTGAGTGGGAAGGAGGGCAGCTGGGTGTTTGAGAGACAGGGAGACAGAAATAGTCCTTGCTGGGAGGGCCGACCAGGTGAACTTGGTGCGATCGCTTGGCAGGACAGAGAGTGTAGGTGAAATTGATGAGTGGAACCCCAATCTTGGTGGCTGGGGGATTTCTCCGACAGGGGTGCTAGGCAAATCAGGTACAGGTTTCCAGAAAGCAGATAATGGGGCTTCTCCGGTCCAAGTTCACATGGAGGAAAGACACGAGGACGCCTTCATTCAAATGATCACATACTCATTTTAATGAGTCTTCTAGAACGCGGCACAGAAAAGCACGCTGTTTTTGCAGTCCTAGACCTAGGCAACAGGACCAGTGAGAATCAACACTTCCAGAAAGTTAACCTTCCATTTGTTATTACTCAGACCCTTGAAACGGATGCACACATCTTCCGAACGACAGGCATCATCCGTTAGTGTGACAAAAAGAGACAGTCTTCGTTGTGTTCAGAAAGTTGTTGAGAGATGAGCAATACCCAGCTTGCCGGCCGCCCCTGCGGCGTGGGGCACACAGGAAGGATGTGACTGCCTGTCCTGGGTCACCGGTAATTGGTGAGCGTCACGGGGAAAGAGTTTTATGGGCCCTAATAGTTTTCTGTAAATGAAAACTGCTCCTCCTCGCCAGGCAATTGAGTTATAACTGAGTTAATCCAGGAAAATCTTATTCGTATGAACTATGACACACATGAGTCAATGAGCAAGTGTCACCCAGAGACTTAATGAGGCACTGGTGCCCTTTCTGTTCTAGGATGGTCACTTCCAGGGGTGTTTTGAGGTTGGTTGTGCTGTTTTGACCATCTCCGGATGAAGGTAACTGCTCAAGGAAGGGGGAGGCAACGGGTTCTTCCATAGGTTGCTCTCCTCTCTGACCTCACCAAGTCCAAAAGCTGCAGGCTCAATGCAGCCCGAGGATTTTCACTTTCCCCTGTGAGCATCTCATTTACTCATCCGGTTTCCATGAGAGACTGAGTTCTTGAGAAGTGATCATTACAGTAATAATAATAATAACAGTGATGACATTTTTCCTCCAAGTGATGTTCCCAGTCGGGGCTTCTGTGATTTTCCACGGGGACACTAGTCAGGGAGAAGGAAAATTCCCACCTGCTATTAAATGTATTCCGGAGTCCACGTATGCTCCTGAATTCAAGCCCGTGCTGTGTAGGTGGGAGTTCTTCCTCGAAAGGCTCAGAACAGCAAGAACGTTGTCTTGTGCAATATGGTAGGACGCAAACCGTCAAAGTGTCAACCAAGAGGGACAATGATCCTCTGCGAGCCCCAGAGAAGCTGGTACACCGGGGGCCCCTGGGCGGGTAACCCACGGGTCTTACCAAGCTCCCAGCTTCCCCTTATTCTCAGTGGGCCATTTGCTGACGAGCGCAGCACCCTGTGTTTATATAGTAACAGCATCTCAACACGGTGCCACAGCACCGGAGAGAGAGCTGGGTCAGGGGGAAAAAAATAACTTTCCCCATTTTACTATGGATGAAATGACCCCTAGGTGTTTATTTCTTGGGGAGAACCAGGCAGATTGCATCAAGTCTCTGAGGAGAGAACGGAAAATGTGTGTCAATGGAGTGTGGATTAAGCTATTTGCCGGACATTATTTATTTCCTTGCCTGCATTGACAGTACAAATGAGTCATAAATACCGCAGAGATATGGGTAGATTTTTAAACATTAACTTAGAATTTGAAAGTTGGAGTAATTAGCCTTAGGATAAATGTATAGAATAAGAGATTCTGTTTTAGATGTAGATGTCGCTGAGTCTGCTGTTTAGGTGAGTCTTTACATGTGGTTAACAGGAAAAAGTAGTTTAGGGGAAATGAGCATGTTTATAGAAACAGTGATGGCTTAGCTCCTACTTTTCAAGACGGGCACCATCAAGATGGATTGTATTCCTTTCATTGTATCAAGTCTTCATTTATGATCAACTCTTTGCCGGTAGTCCGAACGGCTCACCCCTGAGAGACACACACTCAGAAGCCAAAACAAAACTTAGTTCAACATGACATATTCCCTGGTCGTAAGGCATTCTAAGCTCCCCGTATCCATTATGACAATGGTCATTCCTTTCAAAATAGGGGTCTGTACTTTCCACTAGGTGGACAATTTTGAAAATTTGCATCAAAGTATGTTTTTTTTAAAGGGTCTACTTGTATCAGGCCCTTCTGGCTTCACTTCAGATCCTCTCCACCTCCCCTCCTACTCCAGCTGTTTGGTTCTGAGCTGAGTCCTATCAGCTTTGTGGGTCGGGGGCTGGGCAGCCCCGTCTTAAGCCCATGTGGGGTGTCTGGTAGCAGGTGAGGCAGGGAGGGTTATTAGCACTGACCCCCGTCCAGCCCAGAGGTGTGGGGAGACAGAGCTGTGGTCTACCCCTGACTAACGGTGGGCAGGAACTGGTGGGTGCCTTCATCCCCCATGTTTCCCCAGGAGGGAAGTTCCGAGACTGGTCTCATAAGTCTCCCCAGAGGGTCCCACCAAATGGAACCACCTGACCAACTCAGTAACACATCTTTGAATTGGCTTTCCTCCCTTTTATGTCTGCTTTCCTGACCCTCACTTCTGCTTCCTGGGCTTACACTCCCAAGTAAACATTTCTCGGGCTTTGCTTTTGAGGGAACCCGGATCAAGAGTATCTTGAGTTTATATCAGGAAAAAAACCCCCACACACATTGAATTATTACTGCTGACAGCATTTTAATTTCCTGCCCACAGACATTAAACTGTAATAGTCCATTACAGCCTTATCAATTAAGCTTCACTGTCTCATAATGACACCTGCTGGAGTTGTACTGGTAATGATTAAATAGCATATCTACCCGTGAGCCATAGGGGCAGGGAAGGGCAGTGGAAGAGAGATGGACTTTGAGCTTCCATTCCAGCCCCACCTTTTACTAACTATGTGACCTTGGGCAAGTCACTTAACCTCTCGGAGCCTCATTTGTGAAATGACCTGAATACAATAAAAGTAGAAATTAATGACCAATAAAAAAATGAAAGGACCTCTCGCCTGGAAATGTAAACACTTCTAATAACTCAAGTCAATGAAGAAGCATGAAACGAAATCACAGGATGTCTTGAAAATAACTATGGAGAAAACTCAACATATCAAAGTGTCTGTGACAGAGAGCTAAAACTCAGAGTAAAGTTATAACAACTAACACCTGTCACAGTAAATATGAAAAGATGAAAAGGAATGAGTGAAATGCCCACTGAAAAATAAGAGACAGACATACAAGACAGGACAAAAGTTTGCCTTTTGAAAATTCAAAGAAAATCAACAACCCACCCACTGGAAAGTTTGCTCACAGGGGAAAAAAAGATAAAGGAAAAAATAAACAACATGAAGGATGGAAAAAAATAACAGACCAGCAGAAATGTAAAACAGGGGCACCTGGGTGGCTCAGTTGGTTAAGCATCTGACTCGACTTCAGCTCAGGTGATCTCACGGTTCATGAGTTCAAGCCCCAAGGCAGGCTCGACATTGATAGCATGGAGCTTGCTTGGGATTCTCTCTCTCTGTGCCTCTCTCTCTCTCTCTCTCTCTCTCTCTCAAAATAAATAAATAAACTGAAAAAATAAAAGTAAACTATGGAAAGAAAGTATTATAAAAACTTCATGCCATTGAAGAAGAATACTGAAATTAAATGGGCAAATTCCTGGAAAACTATATAACTTGTCAAAACTGACTAGAGGGGAAATAGAATATGTAATTCTCTGTAAGTTGATTTGTGGCACAATCCCAGTGAGAATATCATCATGTTGGTTTCTGGAGCTGTTGATTATAATGTCATGAAAAGGAATAAACGAGCAAAGAAAAGCCAGGAAAAGAAATGCAATGTTGGCAGTTTGACCAGCATATCCAGATATGAAAGCACATTACAGAGCCTCTGTGATGAAAACAATATGGTATCAGTATGAGCATATATATATAGAAAAACGGAATAGAAAATCTAGAAATAGACCCAATAGAATATAGACATTTAGCATAGATTAAGATGGCATCTCAAACCAGTGGAAGAATTTAATGTGTGTTGTTGAGATACTAGAAGAACATGGAAAAAATATATAATTGAGCCTGGTCTTGCACCATACACCAAAATATATTCCAAATGGATCACAGATTTACATATAAAATGAAGGGCGCTGGAGTGGCTCAGTCGGTTAAGCGACCGACTTCTGCTCAGGTCATCTCACGCTTCGTGAGTTTAAGCCCCACATGGGGCTCTGTGCTGACAGCTCGGAGCCTGGAGCCTGCTTCGGATGCTGTGTCTCCCTCCCTCTCTGCCCCTCCCCTGCTTGTGCTCTGTCTCTCTTTCTCTCTCCAAAATAAATAAACATTAAGAATTTTTTTTTAATTTAGATGTAAAATGAAGAAAACATGGGGAAGTTTCTTTATAAACTAGGAGCTATAACCAAGAAACTTTCCTAACTGACTCAAATCCCAGAAGCAATAAGGAAAAACATTGATTAATGTGTTTACACAAAAGTTATAAAATTTGCATGGCCAAAAGCACCATCAGCCAAGTAAAAACACAAACAACAAAGTGGAGGAAACATTTCCAATTTTTACTGCGGACAACTGGATGAATACATTAGGTTAAGCCATCTGAAATCACTGGCATTTAACCATTTTGACCTAACAACATAGCAATTTCATCTAGTTCAATTCAATACCTAATATGTAAAAAACTTCTATAAATAAAATGGGCACTATCCACATAGAAGAGCCACTAGAGATATGGACACAAAAATTGACAAACTAAAATGCACGTGGCTTTTAGCCACAGGAAAAGAGACTCAGGCCCACTGTATCCCTGCAGAGATAACACTGCCAAGATGCCCAAATGATAGATGTGGGACCAATTCAATACAGTACTCTGTGTAATAGGAAAAGACTGGAAAAACTCAAGGACTGGAAAAACTCAAGTATCTCAATATGTGCTAAAGTCCTCCAACTTTTTTGTTCCGGAATTACGTCGAAGATTCTTAGATCTTCGCATTTTTATACACATTTTTTAAACAATGTTTATTTGTGTATTTATTTTGAGAGAAGAGAGAGAGCTCAAGCAGGATAGGGGCAGAAAGAGAGAGGGAATCCTGAGCCGGCTCTGAGCCACTACCACAGAGCCTGATGCAGGGCTCCACCCACGAACTGTGAGATCATGACCTCAGCCAAAATCAAGAGTTGGACCCTTAGCTAAGAAAACCACCCAGGCACTCCTATATACATCTTTTAACCTGTTTTTCAGTTTGCACAAGTGTGTGTGTGTGTGTGTGTGTGTGTGTGTGCACACTGAGATTTGCATTGGGATGACATTGAATCTGCAGATCAATTTGGGGAGAACTGACATCTTTACAAAATTGTGTCCATCCATGAACATTTATTTAGTTAGGTCTTCTTTCATTAATCTTGATAACATTCTGTAGTTTTCTGTATGGAGATCATGAACTTCTTTTATCAGATTTTCTCCTGTATTTTTGATGTTCTTTGAAACCTTGTAAATGCGATCTTATTTTTAAATTTCACTTTCTAGTTGTGAGGGGCTTAAGAGAAATATGACTTTTTACCCTGATCTTGCATTCAGTGCCCTGGCTAAATCCAGTTTATTGGTGTATTAAAAATTTTTTTTTCTAGGGCGCCTGGGTGGCTCAGTCGGTTAAGCGACCGACTTCGGCTCAGGTCATGATCTAGCGGTTCATGGGTTCGAGCCCTGCGTCAGGCTCTGTGCGGACAGCTCGGAGACTGGAGCCTGCTTCTGATTCTGTGTCTCCCTTGCTCTCTGCCCCTCCCCTGCTTGCACTCTGTCTCTCTCTCTCTCCCTCAAAACTAAATAGAAATTTAAAAAAAAAGAAATTAAAAAATTTTTTCTACCCAACCAATCATGAGGTCTGTGAATAATGAATGCCACTCTATTTTCTGCTTTTGAATCTTCGTATCTCTTTTTCCTTGGTTTACTGAACTGGCTAGGATCTATAACATCTACTGTAGAGTTTTTGTATTAAGTATTATACAAAATATTTGTATTTGTATTAAGTATATACCATTTATAATATTAAGTTTCCCTTCTGTTACTAATTTGCTGAAAACGTTCATCATGAGTGGGCATTAAATTTTATCAAATGATTTTCCTGCATATATTGAGATGATCTTATGATTTTTCCTATTCTGATAAGGCAGTGAATTTGAATAGCAAACTAACACCAAATTCCTGAAACAAGTCCAGTTTGGTCATGGTATAATTTTGTTTGTTTTTATTTATTTTTCAGAGAGAGAGACAGAGTGTGAGCGGGAAAGGGGCAGAAAGGGAGGGAGACACAGAATCCTAAGCAAGCTCCAGGCTCTGAGCTGGCTCAGCGCAGAACTCAATGTGGGGCTTAAACTCACGGACCCTGAGATCATGACCTGAGCCGGAGTCAGACACTTAAGTGACTGAGCCACCCAGGCACCCCAGATCATAGTATATTAACCTTTATGTATAATCACTGAAATTGGTTTTGGTTTAGGATCATTGTTTAGGACTTTATAAACAATAATCACAAGAGAGATTTTTCTTTCTTTTAACACCCTTGTCAGGCTGTAGCATTGAGTTGATGCTGGAAAAATGAGTTGGGCAATGTTCTTTCTTTTTCTGTTGGTGTTTCGCCTTCCCCAAATGTTCAGAAGAATTTACTGATGAAGCCAGCTGGGCCTGAAGTTTTTCTGTGGGAAGATTTAAAATGATGGGTTCACTTTCTTTGAGAGCTGTAGACTACCTTTATTTGGAGTATTTTCTTTCCCTAGGAATTTTTATCTTAATTTTCAAGTTTTTGGCACAAAGTTATATATTTTTATCTTCTCGACATCTGTAGAAACTATAGTGATGGCCTCTGTTTCCTTCCAGATGTTGGTTACTTGGTCATTCTCTCTTTTCCTCTCGATAATTCCTCCCACGTGAATCTTTTCAAGAATCAGCTTGAGATTTGCTGATTCTATTTCATTAATGTTTGTCCTTACATTTATTATTTACGTCTTTTGGGGGGGGGTAATATTTTATTCTTTTTCTAACTTTTTCTAGTTAGATTCTCTCTCTCTCTCTCTCTCTGCCCCTCCCCCCTCAAAATAAATAAACATTTGAAAGTAAATAAATAAATTCAACGTATATACAGTAAATTCACTTTACTGCACTTAATATTATCTACTTTTAAAATGAATGAGTTAATTAACGAATAGGACTTATGGCTCTGAAAATCAGATTTTTTTCTTCCCTGCAAGCAGTGGTACTTTAAACACTTGGAGCTCTGAGAATCTCTGGTCTCGCATCTCTCGAGGATTATTGTTCAAGACGAGGAAGGCCTTAATGCAGCCTTGAACACATAGCCCGTCTTCCATACTTCAGCAAATATCAACCATCAGAATACTGTCCCTGTTTACTGTCATTAGTAATGTTACTGGTATTATTACTGTTACTTTTTTTTTTAACATGTATTTATTTTTGAGAGGCAGAAAGAGAGCACGAGCAGGGGAGGGGCAGAGAGAGGGGGAGACACAGAATCTGAAACAGAATCCAGGGTCCGAGCTGTCAGCACAGAGCCCGACGCGGGGCTCGAACCCACGAACCGCGAGATCGTGACCTGAGCAGAATTTGGATGCTCAACCGACTGAGCCACCCGGGTGCCCCAAGGATGGCTATAATTTTTAAAACAGAAAACAACTCCGAAGTATCGACGAGAATGTGGAGAAACTGGTCCCCTCACACACCACTGGTGGGAATGTTAAATGGTGCAGCCCCTTTAGAAAGGAGTTTGCTCCATTTAGGAGTCAAAAGTTAAGAGTTGCCACACGGCCCATCGATTCCACCCTTGAGTGCACAGCCAAGAGAACTGAAAACGTACGTCCGCACAAAAACTCGTACACAAATGTTCACAGCAGCGTTACTGTAGCAGCCACAGAGCAGAAATGTGGACCACACGCGGATGAGTTTTGGAAACATTACACTGAGTGAAAGAAGCCAGCCACAAAAGGCCACGTATGCTATGATTACACTGATACAGAATGTTCGGACTAGGCAAATCCTTGGAGACAAAGGGCAGATTAGTGGTCGCCAGGGGGTGAGGGGAACGAAGAAGGAGGAGGGACTGCTAAGGGGGATGGGATTTCTTTTGGGGACGATGCAAATGTTTTGGGGGCGCCTGGGAGGCTCAGTCAGTTAAGCATCTGACTTCAGCTCGGGTCATGATCTCACTGTTTGTGAGCTGGAGCCCCGCATCTGGCTCTCTGCTGTCAGCACAGAGTCTGCTTCAGATCCTCTGTCCTCTTCCCTCTCTGCCCCTCCCCCATGCTCCCTCTCTTTCTCTCTCAAAAATAAACATTTAAAAAATGCATTAAAAAAAGAACGTTTTCTGTAATTAGATAGTGGTTGTGGATTGCACAACCTTGCAAATACACTAAAACCACTGAATTATACACTTTATTGTGTTTCTTTTTCATTTTAGAGAGAAAGAGCATGAGCGGGGGGGAGGAGCAGAGTTGGGGGGGAGAGAAAGAGAGAATCTTTTTTTCTTTTTTAATTTTTAAAAAAAAATGTACACCCAAATTAGTTAGCATATAGTGCAACAATGATTTCAGGAGTAGATTCCTTAATGCCCCTTACCCATTTAGCCCACCCCCCTCTCCCACAACCCCTCCAGTAACGAGAGAGAGAGAGAGAGAGAGAGAGAGAGAGAGAGAGAGAATCTTAAGCAGGCTCCATGATCAGCACAGAGCCCAACATGGGGCTCAATCCCACGACCCAAGGATCATGACCTGAGCCGAAACCAAGAGTCAGACAATCAACTGAGCCACCCATAGGTGACTTTTGTGGTCTGTGAATTACATCTCAGCTGAAAATTTTGAAGAGAAAAACCCTTACATTCCTTGGATATTTTCAATACATTCTTGTGTCAGTTGATTTTATTTAGGGTTTCTGTATATTCATTTATATGTGAGACAGGCCTCTAATTTTCTTTTATAAAATCGGTTGTCTTGTGTGTGTGTGTGTGTGTGTGCGCGTGTGCGTGTAAATCCCACATGTAGGTAATGTAGGGGAGAAACGACCCTCCCACTCCCCTCCAATGCTCCAGAGCTGGGATCTGTGAAGTAAACAGACAACAGGCAGATTAACAGGAGAAAAGGCATACAAATTTATTAATTTTTAATATTATGCACACAGGGCATCACAGAGAAAAAAGTAAATACCCAAATAGGAGGTAAGATGCAAAAGTGTGTACAGCATCTTAGTAGGGAAAGGGGAGCAGGGACGTAGGCCTCTCAGGAGGGAATAAATGATTTTAAGGAAAGATGAAGGGGCGCTTGGGAGACTAGATGGGAGGTGGGATGGTTTGTGACAGGGTCTGTCTGGTGTCCACTTCTGGTCTCCTCTCTCCTGGGACAAGAGTCCATCCTCCCTGGTTGGTGGGCTCCCGGAGGGGACGCGACGGCCGAGTCCCTTAGGAGGACCTGTCTTCAGGCAGGGTGGGGGTGAGGGGGGCTCAGAGAAAGCCTCTCCCTGCGGTTGCTGCTTGTCAAGTGCCCACAGCCCCAAATAGTCACTGTGCCAACGTGGCACATTTCGGGGATGTGTGTCCTGAATGCCTTCTAACAATATACAAGATGGAATGGAAATGGAAATGACCCGTTGGCATCCACTTTCTTGATTGTTCCCGGTGTGTGGACAGCAGAGGGGAGTAGGGCGATGGCGTGCTGAGCTCTCCCCCTGTAATCGTTTGGAGGCTCTGCTCTTTCGTGCCCCAGAGCATCCTCTCCTGTGTCCACGTGTGTCCCCAGCCTTGTCCTGCCGTCGTCCCAGCCGAGCCTTTTCCTGTCACATCAGCCCACGCAGGGCTGGCAGCTTGGCCACGTTAGGCCTGAGGTGCTGCTCTGTTTGGAATTTTTATGAACTTATTTTGTTCATGGCTTCCGACTCACCGCATGTTCCGTCCTCCTCCACAGGGCACATGGAAATGAAGCCTTTCATCGTGCCCCCTCTTTTTAAGCTGGAAAATTGGCAGCGATGAGGCTTAGAAGGGAGTCAGAAAGTCTGTGTCAGGCTGGCAACAGGGCCCTTCTGAAGACGAGGGGTGTTTACAAGTTTGTTTATAGAGAGTGACAGGGCCGGAGCGGGGTTTGGTTGGCTCCGCACTGGAATTCTGACCGTAGTAACAGATAAAATCTCATCACACCGGTTCTCCCCGGTCCTCCCTACAGGGAATAACAGCGCTCTCAGCTGGCAAGACATGAAGTTCGATGAGAGAAGCCAGCATTCTGGGGGGCAGGTGGACGGGAATTCTTTTTCTTAAGTTTATGTATTTGGGGGGAGGGCAGGCAAAGAGAAAGGAAGAGAGAATCCCAAGCAGGCTCCGCGCTGTCAGCACAGAGCCTGACTCGGGGCTCAATCTCATCACCCTGGGATCATGACCTGAACCGAAATCAAGAGTCGGACACCCAACCAACTGAGCCACCCAGGCGCCCCTGGACTTGAAGTCTATCATGATTTGGTTGCCTTGCCTTCTCATACCACTTTACTTCGAAAGCAGCGGTTCCCCTGCTTTGTCCCTTTCCAGAAAAGTCTGGTATGAGAAAGTGACAGAATTTATAGGAAGTGTGGGGACAGCGGATGAAGGAGGTAGGATGGATTGGACCAGTCCAGGTCACGGAACAGTGAAGATGGAGAGAGGAGGCTGCAGTGTCGTAAGGATGGAGGGGTAGCCCTTCCCCCACTTAGAGCTGGTTTCGTGGGGCAAGGACATGAGGACCAGGAAACAAGGGAGCTGAATCACTTCAGGCGGGCTCATTCATTCGCCGCACGTCGAGCACACCGTTCTGAGTCCTGGGGACACAGGTGCACCAGATCTGGTCCTAAAGTTCAAGGAGCTCATCCAGGTGGATGGATGGGGAAATGGGGGCCCACTCTGTGGGGATGAATAACTGAGCTGGGGGCGATGGCCCAAAGAGGCCCTCCAAGTGGGTGGGTTGAGCTGCATGGGCCCTATGCCATGTCGAGGAGAGAAGTCTCCTACAAAGGTCTAAGAAATTATTATTGACTGTGGGGGAGAAGACACTGTCTCACTGTGTATGGTGGTGCCACCGTTTCAAACGTCTACGCTCTGCAAAATGTTTCAAATGTCTACACTCTACAAAATGGCAGGAGTGTCTATAATGCCACCTTCTGAGTGCGAGAGTCTGAGTCTGCCAAGGCCAGATCTCCTGCAGTAGATCTCAGGACTCTCCAGCGATCCTGAAGCTCCACGGGAGAACAGCAATTGGTATTTGGGGACAGAAGATAGGATGGCCCCATGGGGCAAGGGGTGAGTTCTTGATTAGTGTGTTTGGAGAAGGAACGGTATGTTCACCTGAGCCTCTCTTGCTTTGGTCCATGCCACATAAAAAAGGGCTGATTAGTCACATAGGGCTCAAAAATTCTCAAGCACGGTGGAAAGCAAGGTCTCTTCATTGTTTTTGGCGCTCGAAGTGTGGTAGAACTCGATCTTCCCTCTCACCCCCGTTCAGATCTGAAATGAGCGCCGTGCGCTGGCCAAGACGGGTCCTCAGTGCCTGCCTACTGACCGAGTCACAGGGAGAGCTCTTAACCAACCAAGAAATGGATCCTAACCACACACGCTAATGCAAGGGCTCCAGGAATGATTGCACTCATTGGTTATTGGTTACTATAGCCTGATGACAATCTAGAATGAGGTCTCTAGTGATATAACTCAAGGCTCAGACATCTAAGGTCCCTTTAACCCCTCTGGATGTATTAATCTTAAAAGTGTGAGACGTTAGAGTAGTGTAGGCTAAGGTCACCAGTAACTCCCAGAGCTCAGGGGTCAAGCACGACAATGAAGAAACAGGCCAAAGACAGCTGGGTGGCTCTCCTCCAACTGTGACTCAGGGATCTCATCTGCTTCCGTCTTGTATCTCTGCCATCCAGAAGTTCTTTGCTGACAGCCCTTGAATGAGAGCACAAGAGTGTGGGGAGCTCACATCTGCTCTTAACAGCTTTGAACTGGTAACGGCCAACCCCTCCCACCCACAGGCCCATCAGCAAGAACGCAGTCACATGACCCCACCCTAACCCAAGGGGTGCCTCAAACCCCAGTCTTCGTAGGCGCCCAGTAAGAGGAAGTGGTGTAGTGAGTAGAAAACATTCTCTAGGAGGGCCTGGGTGGCTCAGTGGGTTACACGTCCCTCTCCTGATGTTGGCTCAGGTCATGATCGCGTGGTTTGTGAGTTCGAGCCCCGCATCAAGCCCCGCATCGGGCTCTGCTCTGACAGTGCAAAGCCTGCTCGGGATTCGCTCTCTCTCTGCCCCTCCCCTACTCTCGCCCTTCCTCTCTCTCAAAATAAATAAATAAACTTTAAAAAATATAGGGGTGCCTGGGTGGCTCAGTCGGTTAAGCGTCTGACTTTGGCTCAGGTCATGACCCCACAGTTTGTGGGTTCGAGCCCCGTGTCAGGGTCTGTACTGACAAAGCAGAGCCCGCTTGGGTTTTCTCTCTCTCTTTCTCTGCCCCTCCCCACTCATTCTCTCTCTCTCTCTCAAAAGTAAATGAAGGGGCGCCTGGGTGGCTCAGTTGGTTAAGCGTCTGACTTCGGCTCAGGTCATGATCTCTTGGTCTGTGAGCTGGAGCCCCTCATCGGGCTCTGTGCTGACGGCTCGGAGCCTAGAGCTTGCTTCGGATTCTGTGTCTCCCTCTCTCTCTCTGCCTCTCCCCCACTCATGCTCTGTCTCTTTCTCTCTCTCTCTGTCAAAAATAAATAAACATTGAAAAATAAATAAATAAATAAATAAATGAGTAAACTTTTAAAAAACATTTAAATATATATATGGAAAACATTCTCTAGGCTCCATGTATGTAGAAAACAGTCATCTTCATTGTATTTAATTGTACTAAGACCGATCAGGAGACACACAAACCTTTGTAGGATCAACTCACTTTGCACCATAAGACAAGTAACTCTGCTCAAGAAGAAGCCTGGATCCTTTGTGGATGAAAACTTTCCACTAGCCAGTCCTCTGCTTACACAATTGCCTCTTTCTAAGTCTGACCCAGAGCAAGAGGTTTGGTCCCACACAGGTACAAATGACTCAAGACTGTGTTTACAGGACCACGAGCAGCAGAGGGGGCGCTGTGACTTGCACGTGTGTACGTGGACATCCCACCGGCTAAGGGAACGGGGGAGCGCGTGCCACAAGGGGTTCCCCAGCGCCCCGAAGAAGCAGAATGTTTGCAGTAATTAACTGCCCTATAAAGCTTGGAAGTTGGATACAGAAAAAAAAAAAATTCTGTAAATTCTGCTAATTCTTACAAATGTCTAAACAAATACCCTGCAATAAAAACGCATGCTTGGGGCACCTGGGGGGCTCAGTCGGTGGAGCGTCCTACTTCCGCTCAGGTCAGGATCTCACGGTTCATGAGTTCGAGCCCCATGTCGGGCTCTGTGCTGACGGCTCGGAGCCTGGAGCCTGCTTCCGATTCTGTGTCTCCCTCTCTCTCTGCCCCTAACCCACTCGCATTCTGTCTCTGTCTCTCTAAAAAATAAATAAACATTAAAAAAAACACATGCTTAATGAAAACGCACCCTTGGAATGAAAGTGTTTGTTCGTTGATGGGATTATGCTGATTGATAGTCATAAACCTGGCCCCAGAGCATATGTGTGTGTGTGTGTGTGTGTGTGTGCACGCATGCACATGTGCACACTTCTCTGCTCCCTGGAGGGGCCTGAGGCTGGAGAAGAAAATGGGGCGCCTGGGTGGCTCAGTCTGTTAAGCGTCCAACTCTTGATTTCGGCTCAGGCCGTGATCTCACGGTTTGTGGGTTCAAGCCCTGCATCAGGCTCTGCCCTGACAGCGCGGAACCTGCTTGGGATTCTCTCTCTCTCCCTCTCTCTGCCCTTCCCCTACTCTCTCTCTCTCAACATAAATAAACTTTAAAAAATACAAAATAAGGGGCACCCGGGTGGCTCAGTCGGTTGGGTGTCCGACTTCAGCTCAGGTCATAATCTCGCGACTTGTGAGTTCGAGCCCTGCGTCAGGCTCTGTGCCGACAGCTCAGAGCCTGGAACCTGTTCCAGATTCTGTTTCCCTTTCTCTCTGTCCCTCCCCTGTTCGCACTCTGTCTCTCTCTCTCTCTCAAAAATAAACAGTAAAAAAAATTTTTTTTAAATAAACAAAAATAAAAATAAAAACATCACTCAATACAACACTCAATACAAACATCACTCAATACTTGGTCCGCAAAATCATGCCAATTATGTTAAAACGTTGGCACATTTATGACATCGTGAGCTCACCATTTAATCTCAAAGCACAGTTGACAGAAGAAAAGGGCTGGTGGCAAGTGAAGTGACAGATTTGCATAAACTCCTACAAAGATGATTCAGTTAGCCAAATATTTTTTATACCAGGGCAAGAACTGGGGGCTGCGGGTACTTACACAGGAGAAGATAAAAGTTTGGAAGGAGGACGTGGTCACAGCCCAACCAGCAGATGGTATTCCTGTGCCCTGAATGCAGAAGTCAGGTCAATTCACTGGGCTGGTCCCCCTGGTTCTAGCAATCATGTGTATAGAGACCCATCCAGTTTTAGGAGAGAATCCAGCAGCAGGCAAGGTGCCCTGGGGCGCTCTCGGTGAGGGTGCTGTGTCCTGGGGGGTCTTTGGCTGCACGCGAGGCAGACATTACTGCACCTGTAAATGCGCTTGGTAGGCTGGGAGAACGTTTTTCAGTACAGATGTAGCAAAGCACACATAATCCCCTGAGCTCATGGGAGAGAGGGACCCGGTGCCAGGGACACCCGGATATGCTTAGGGATGGGGTCGTGGTGATTTTGTGACTAAGGACTTGATGGTTGAGGAAATGGCCTTGTTTCGTTCCCCCCCTATAGTACATGCTGTATGACTATGGTAGAATTAGGGTATTATGCTGACTGCTTGGAATTAGTTCTATTATCCATACGTATCATCAGAATAAAGTGACATTGGGTCTGTTTGGGTTGAGAGGCTGAGAATCACTGGTGGCCTGGAACAGAGGTCGAAGACGGCTCGGCGAGTCTTGCTGGCCTTGCTATTTAACAGCTGAGTGACTCTGGGCTAGTGACTCTGCTCTCCCCGTGCCTCGGTGTCCTTGTTGTGAAGCGTCAAGATTTTCCTACATCGTGTGGAATCTTCCCATTTGGGACAGGCGAGGTTGCCTACAAGCCCCAAAGCCCTTGATCACGATTGGAATATGGTTACAAGTGGACCCGGAAGCAATGAAAAATGTTAAATATGATGCATCAGCCCTCTTTTGCAAAAATATGCATTTATTTTGGGGAGAGTGCCAGCAGGGGAGGGGCAGAGACAGGGGGGCAGAGGACCCAAAGCGGGCTCTGTGCTGACAGGCTGACAGCACATAGCCCGATGCGGGGTTTGAACTCGAACTCACGAACTGTGAGACCGTGACCTGAGCGGAAGTCAGAGGCTCAACCGACTGAGCCGCCCAGGCGCCCCTGGAGCTCTTGAGAAATATTCCCAACAAGTTCACATTCTCAGTTTTTCACCAAAGGCCTAGAATGCTCTTTGTCTCCCAAGAGAGAAAGACTTTTCACAGTAAATGAGCAGAGTGTTTGAAGACTATTTACACCTGTAGAATTACCCTGAGATGACAAATCTAGTTGTTTGCGTGACAAAGAATCCTCTCTGCCCTCCTGCCTGACAAGGTGAGTCCCCTCAGCTCCCCAGATCATTTAACAAAAGTCCTCACCACCTTCAGAGGTTTCACGGCCCCTGGTGTCTTCTCTAGCTGCAAAGGAGCCAGCAAATTGTGTCACACTGTCCCCAGCGGTATTTGTTAGAGGAAGAGACAGGGGGCAGTGTCCCCAGGGTGCCGTGAAGCATATAGAGCCTTGGCCTGTGTGGGGAACCCACCCAAACTGAGCGGGACTCATCAACACCCCATAGGTGGCCAAGGGCAACGTCAAGGTTATTAAGTTGGCAGCTTCCAAAATGTAGGCCCTTGAGTCAAGAATCTGATTTTATTTGAAAGAGACAAGTGCTGTTGACCAGGTCCCTCCTGAATGGGTGAGTCTGATCCATTGAGCTTAGTTGAAAAACAAGTTAAATGGAGTAAAAAAAAATCTCTTCAAGAAAGAGAACAACGTAGGCTGTGTTGGGGCCGTAAGCGGAATTTCGCTCAGCAGGAGCAACTGTTTTCATCAGAGAAAAGATTATGGAGTTCTTGAGGGAGGTTTCCAAGAAACAGAAAAATAGTCCTGATTCAAGCTCGGTAAATAATGAGGTGTCTGTCTGTTGGCAACTGAACTGTCGGCCGAGTGAGGCCCAGTGAGTATGGTAGGAGGCGGATTCGCTGAGGGGAAGACAAAGCGGGTTAATTAATACCAAACGCCTCACGGACAGAAGGAACATCGCGGTGGGAGGGCAGAGTGGCGATCTGGGGGCGGGAGTCTCCCCATGACCTCGCTGGTCAAGTTTAAACGAAGACAAAACCCTCGGCGTTCAGACTGAGCCAGCGAGAGCTCCACCTTCTGTCCCACCCAAGTTCAAAAGCACCTATGTGAGGTTGTTGGGAAAATGAGAGGTCAGGAGACAATGCCTTAAACGTGTGCAAAAAAAGTAGTAAGAGCCCAGAGTCACCCAGAAGTCTTTGAATGCGACTGCCCTATAAATCACTGCAGGAGTCCCTTCCTGGACAACCAGAATCATTTGATAGGACCCTCCCACGCTCATAACTACTTCCAAGATCCTTCCTCCAACATGAGGGGACTCGGTTCTAAGTCACAGCCCCTTTTGAAGACACCCCAGTCGTTGGTGAGTGCAGTAACTCAAAGAGAGAGTGTCTGATACGCTGTGTTATGCAGAACATCAAGGATTTCTGTTGGATATTTATGGAAGGACACTGCTGGATTTTCTGCTCTTTAACTTATTATCATTGAAGAGTAGCACGTGCCCACTGAGGAATAATGGCGGCGCCCACGAGGAGTAGCGAGGTGGCCGAATTAAAAGGTCAATGCCACCTGTCCCACCCGGATACCACTGCCAAGGGTCAACACTAGAGTAGTTCAGAGGGTGTCATTCCAGACCTTTTCTTTACATACACGAACCGTGTAAACGTGTACCTCTTTCTTCCCCGAAGCTTCTAGATATAAATCTAAGGCCAACATTAAAGCACTCTTTTCTCTTGAGCTCCATTTGATAACTGAGTGCTGGTGTGAACCATGATCTAAACCAGAACGCTTCCTCCCGTGGGGAAGTAGTGTGCCGAATGCCAGGGCCCAGGATTGGAGCCACGTTTTAGCTTCTTTTCAGCCCCACAGCTGTGGAGGTCATCGTGGCTACACAGTCAGGACCCCAACCTGGTTGGAACCTCGTAGCCGGATCAGCCACAGAGAGAAAGCACGCATGGTCTCCAGGAGCCCAGGTAGGCCTGGGTCGTAGGTGCTGACTCGCCCCTGCAGGGCGGGCCCGGGAGCACAGACGTGGCTGTTCCAAACCAGGTCAAGCTTTTGATGATGTTTGCGGGAAACTTATAAGGAAATACAGCGCAGCAAGTTCATTTACAACTCGGGCAGAAGACACTGCGTGTGAAAAGAATCAAAGAAGGTTTAGTCATTAAGCCCATTCAAAACTCGCAGGAGCTTGGTTTCTCGGGTGGGGTCACAGCTCTATCTGCCCAGAAGCACCAGGATGTTTGTCCAACTTGCCACCCCAGGCCTGCTGGGTCAGAATCTCTGGGGGGAATCATAACAAGCATTTTTTTTTTAAGAAAAAAATTTAAGCTTATTTATTGGGGCGGGGGGCGGGGCGGGCAGAAAGAGAAGGAGAGAGAGGGGAGAGAGAGAGAGAGAGAGAGAGAGAGAGAGAATCCCAAGCAGGCTCCAAGCAATCAGTGCAGAGCCCAACACAGGGCTCGAACCCATGAACTGTGAATTCGTGACCTGAGCCAAAATCAAGGGTCGGGCGCTTCGCTGACTGAGCCACGCAGGTGCCCCCATAACAAGCATTTTTAAGGGCACCCCAGGTAAGACGTTAGTCACGCCACAGTGTGGAAACCACTGTCCAAGGGCACAGAAGAGAAGAAGACAGAAATAAGCCTGTCTCTGTTCCCTGGGGCTCATTTCAAGCCAGCCCGTGGCAAAGAAGACACGTGGACCAAAAGGACGGGAGGTCTCATGGCCTTGGCCAGCCACGGCGCACACACAGAAACCACGTGCAGGGACGAGGCCTCCCCTGCACAGGACGTGAGGATTTCCGGAGCCAGAACAACTCGTTTTTTGATGTTGTAAATCAGTCCCTGTCGCTTAACAAGCAAGGAGTATTGACCGAGAACAGAATGAGCATGTGCTAAGGGTCATGGGACCAACAGATTTGCTCAGGGACAAAAGACAAGCAGAACTAAAGCTTTGTGGAGCAGCGGAAGCCACGGTGTTACGAGGCACTAAGTCAGGTGGGATAGACAGCAAACCTGGAGGAGACAGATGCGAGAGGGATAAGGCGAAACTTCAAGGATCTCGGTAGCGTTTGGACATATCTCCAGGCACTGGCAGGGAGCTGGGAAACAGCTCAGGATATTTGCAGACAAGCGTGGGCCGGGGTTAAGGGAGTGCAGGTCGAGGAGAGAGACGAGGGAGGGCCTGGAAAATTTGGCAGAAAGTTGAGGCTTCGCAATGTGGCAAACGGCCACGGGTCTTTAGACGTGTGAGTCCACCTGTGCTGTGGGGAACAGATCGTCTTCTGACTGAGCGGCGCCCCTGCAAAAGCAAGTAACACTGCTGTCCCAGATCTCGGTGGGTTCCTCAATGCCTTCTAAGGTTTCCGTGGTAGTTAATCAGGCAAGAAGCAGAGCTGCGGGAGGAAGTTTGGGTTTCGGACTTGGAAAGTTCGAGATGCCTATTTAGATGTGCGTCTGAGTGGAGAGATAAGGTGGGCAGTGGGGTATAGTTTAGAGAAGAGGGAGATACAACCAGGGGCTCACGGGTGCACAGACAGTAGTTACGTGGCACTTAGTGCATCAAGGGACCTGATCAGCCTGCCCTGCTCCAGTCCCACTGGTTAGCGGCCGACTGGAACCGGGAAGTATTCCTGTCCCCTTGCTCAAAATCCATCTCCAAGCACGGAGAAGCCCCAAGCCCATGGGTCATATTTTGTCACTTGGATATCTTGCCAAAATGTCTAATTCAAATAATGAAAAGACCGTATCAAGATTTGGCGTGCATCTGAAGTCATGCTCCAAGAAAAGCGTGTAACTTTGAACGCTTACCGTGGGCAAGAGGAGTAGCCAAAACACGGGCGATCTAAGTGGACGTCAGTAAGAAAGACAGACGACCCAAGAGAAACGTCGGGAAAAGTCTCCATCAGGCACTTGACAAAGGAGATCCCGAGATGACCGACGCACATACAAAGAGATGCCCAACCTCATTAGCCACGGGAAAAATGTAAGTTATCACTACCATTAGACACGTGTATACACCTATCAGATGGCAAACAACACCCAACTGTGTGAACAACACACACTGCTGTTAGGAGGGTAAGTCTGTGCAACCTTTTGGAAAACCGTTTAAAACCATCTACCAAAGCAACCATATATTTCCACCCCCCAAAATGCCACTTCTGGATATATACTCAACAGAAATGCCCACGGACGTACACCAAAAACAGGCATTACGACGTCCATAGTGGCATTAATATGACAACCCTGAAACAGAAACAGCCCAAATGTCAACAGAAGGACGGACGAGTATCTTCGGAGGCATTCATTCGACACATACAGCTCTGAAAATGAGCCAGAACCACATGCAAAACACAGACATCTCTCAAAGTCAGAGTGAACAGCAAAAGCCAGACACGAAAGGGCACACGCTTCTGATTCCAACACACAAAACCAGACAAACGGAAAGGCCGAGCGAAACTGTAGCTCCTACAGATGGGCACTGCAGCACGGAGCTACTCAGGGGTGCTGGTCTACAAGCTGTTTCCAGCCCACCAAGGTCAAGGAGATTGCACCGGGGTGCCACTAAATGCGTGGCTTAGTTCAGCTACCTTTTTTTTTTTTTTTTTTGGTAGAAAGACGTCCAGCTGAGGAGGCAGGGCCTTGACTTCAGTCTGGGGCCAGCTCCACAACAGCCCGGCTGTGCATCTCCTCGGCTCACCTGGGTTCGCTTGTGGCCAAGCAGACAGCTCCCAGCTCAAGCTGCTGGGATTTCCTGAGGATTTGCTTTTCCTCCAAAAGGTGCAGCCACAGTGCAGGGCAGTTAATGCCCCCAAGCGGAGCATCCCGCAAACAGGGGGGGCAGGGAATGGGTAAATAAATGTCCCAGCTCCCATCCTCCAGGAGGACGATCACAGGGCTTCTCAGAGGCCCCAACGAGACTGAGCCCCAGTCGCCTACGTCGGTGACCTCCCCGGTCATTCACATCTTTGGTATTAGCTTTTCTCCCCTTCTCATCTCGTTCCTGCTTGCTGGGACCACCTTCCCAATAGACCACCGGCTTTGGGGGAACAAAAAATGACTCACGTGTAGATGTTACAGCTACAGAAATAAGCCAGAAAGCAATGAACACAGAAGTCAAAATGGGGGCCCATGGGTGGCTCAGTTGGTAAGCGTCCGGCTCTTGATTTCAGCACAGGTCATGATCTCACGGTCCATGAGTTCAAGGCCTGTGTTGGGCTCTGTGCTGATAACAAGGAGCCTGCTTAGGATTCTCTCTCTCCCTTTCTCTCCCTCTCTCTCCCTCTCTCCTCCCTGCCTGTGTTTTCTCTCTCTCTCTCTCTCTCAAAATAAATAGATAAACTTTAAAAAAAAGTTGAAATGGTGATTATCTCTTGGCAGGGGTTGAGAGGAGAAGGGGGTAGTGACACAGAAGGCAGGAGAAGGATTTCTGGCAAAGAGCCTGCTCTAGGCCTGCCCATGGTTACATGTGTGTGATAAATCACTGAGCTGTTCATTTTGTTTCATGCACTTTTCTGTGTTAGATTTTATGATATAAAAGTTTACTAGTTCATGGGCATTCTTGAAATAAAAGGTTAAAATAATCTGAAATTTTGGGGGGCACCTGGGTGGCTCAGTCGGTTGGGATTTCGACTTCGGCTCAGGTCGCGATCTCACAGTCTGTGGGTTCGAGCCCCGCATAGGGCTCTGTGCTGATGGCTCGGAGCCTGGAACCTGCTTCAGATTCTGTCTCCCTCTCTCTCGGCCCCTCTCCTGCTCACACTCTGTCTCTCTCTCAAAAAAAAATAAACAAATAAAATAAAATAATTAATTAAATAATTTGAAATGTTTATGTTTTACATATATTCGTTGTAGATACAGTGGTTACATGTCAGAAATTTCTATTCAGTAGACTGTATTTAACTATTCAGGACTGTAATAAATTGGACAACTAGACAAAGCGAGAAAACACAAAAACCACTGGAACTTAAAAAATCCCAGAGATGTACTATCCAGAAGTTTCTTCCCTCAAGAACCATCCAGAGGTCGGCTGGGACTTCTCAATGAATGCTGGGCTCACTCTTCTCTCAGGGAAACAGCAAATCAAAGCTGAGCCTGGCAGAGGAAGTTTCCCAGGCACCAGAAAGTGGCTGGAGGCTGGGGGTCCGGATCACCGGGCAGTCTCACTGGCGGGGCCTCGGGCTCCCAGGGTGGCCTCTTCTGCCGGGTTCCAGGAGCTGTCCCGGCAGCGCTGTGGATGGAGCCTATTAAAAATACACGTACCAAAATGCAGGATGCCAAATATTGCCTGGGACGTATTTATATGTAAAAATTATGTTTATCTGAAATTCGAATTTAACTGGGCATCCTGCATTTGCTCTGGCAACCCTGTGTCCAGATGAGCCTCTTATCCCGGCTCACAGACAAGGAGTCCACAGCCACCCCGGGTCCCACTGCCTTGCTGGGTCCAACACCCTCCACTCTAGTACTGCCTGGTATCCAGACCCCGGGTTCTTGTTCTGGCTCAGCTGGGCCTCCAACTATAATCCTGTAGTCCCATCGCTGCAATTTGGACGGTCCCACGGGCAGGGTCTGGTTCTACAGGCTCTACAAGGAGGGCATATGTTTACAAATAAGAATTCATTTTCCTGCAGAAACAGTATAATCAAGTTCCCAAGCCAGCCAGTAACAGTCTGGTTCTCCCTCCACACTTTTTTTTTTTTTTTTTTTAGAGACAGTGCTTGCAAGTGGGGGAGAGGGGCAGAAGGAGAGGGAGAGAGAGAGAATCCCAGGCAGACTCTATGCCCAGCACGGAGCCTGACGCAGGGCTCGATCCCACCGTGGTGAGATCATGACCTCAGCCAAGAGTTGGATGCTCAACTGAGCCTCCCAGGAGCCCCCCCCCCCCATATCAATCTGTTTTAGCCCATAATATACCCGTGTGGACACAGGCTCAACAACACAACTTCAATCGATCCCGTTGTACGTAGCTCAAATAAATACATTTGCAAGCCTGTGTGTGGCCTTCTGCCAGTCGTTTGGGGACAGGACAACAAGGGATTGGGTTGTCCCATACTCCTGGCGTTTGCTACGCCGTGTAATTAGAGGACCGTAATTTTGTGACTTTTTCTTTACGGAAACCTACGTGCTAGGTTCAAATGCAGAGTCTCGGGGTGGCTGCTGGTCCCCCAGCCAGAGGAGCTCCAGCAGTTGGAATCGTGTGTGCACGTTCACGCACCGGTGTGCTTAGCGTGCACTGAGTGTGCCCGCACGCAAACTGTGTAGGTGTGTGTGCAGGCAAGTGTGTGCCTACATGTGTATGTGTGTGCGTGTGGGTGAGCGTAGGGCATGGCGGGTCAGTAGCAGCTTCCCTGAGGAGTGAAAACCGATATTGACCAGAGGACACGAATCCCAAGTTACCGACACAGAATTCAAGAGCAGACACCTTCCTCTACAACGTTCCCGTAAGCACACACTTTCACACATATGTGCGAGCGCACGCACTCCTGAGGCTCTGTAACTACCTAGATCTTTTGAACTGGGAGCCGGAGAGCAGCTCTCCTGGCTAGCCGTTTGTGGGTGGGCAGGGGTGGGGGGGTCAGAGAGGACGGACGCCGCAGCCCTGGGGGACAGGGAAGGGGGAAGGAGCCTGGCTGGTTTTGTGGACTCCCTGCCTCCTGCCCCTGTGCCGGTGGAAGGCAGGTCTGCAACAAAACAATCAATGGAAACCCGCATGAATGCCCCTAACCGAGACGGCAAACTGCATCCGGGGCCCTTCTGTTGCAGCCGGAGGCACACGGTGGGCCTGGGATGACCCGGTCCGGGGTTCCAGTCCCTGCTCCCACCCTGACTGTGGTGAGGCCTTCTCAGGGAGCCTCGGGTTTCCGGATCAAAAAACCACACGGTGGCTACAATACCCGTTTCATAAAGGTAGGATATGAGTAAAAGAGGTTTAAAGTACCCAAAAGCCTTAACGCGGGGCCCGGCACGAGATCTGTTGTTAAAAATGATGTTATTCACCAAAAACCACGGTGGCGGTGCGCTTTGCGGCAAAAATGCGTTCACAAAGTAAAAAGAACAATCCAGTCTTGGAACCGCGAATCCTTGCAACGTCAGAAAATGCTGGAAAGGGACCATCTCTTCGTCCCTTTTGTGCCAGAAAAGCGCCGGATCTATACCGGTCCCCGCTCCCGGCGCTCCCGGCGGTGGCTGAGTCTCCAAGGTGGGGCTCTTCCACCGCCTGGTGGACACCCGGGGATGGCAGGTGAGCCGCGGGTCCCGCAGCCACCTGAGGTCGGCTCACCAGCCTCCTCTACTGGCTGAACGGCAGGTCTGCGCCGTTGTTCACACCCCTGTCGGGAGGGCAGAGGAACCCGAGTTCACTTATTTATGTTACTGATCGGGGGGGCTTTTTCAAGGGCCGTCACCCACCGGTCGTGCGCCTTGGAGGGTTGGGAGTGACAGGCAGGCACGAACTTGGTCAGACCTGGTATAACGTTGAATCCAGTGGGCTCGTTGGAACAGTCCCCTTTGGGTCTGACTTGGTCTTTTTAGGATGCCGACAGCCTTTTCGGGTCCGTCCTAATCCCGAATCCCGTCTAGGATGCTGCTGGGGTAGGGGCGGGGCGCACGTGACCTCCTGGGCTGGTGGGCGGGGCTCGCGGCCACTGGCCGTCACCCCTGTGCACTCCAGGGACCCCGGATTTCCCTGGCAGTCCGGGGGGGGGGGGGTGCGGGTGCCCTGCCTGGCAGTCCCCCCACTTCCTACCCCACCCCAGCCAGGCTGTGGCCACCACGTCGCTGTGGGGCAGCTCAGCCCAGAACAAGCTCCTCCCAGGACAAGGTAGGATCCAGGCTTTACCCTCGGGGTCCCCTAGACACAAGGCCTCCTGGCTCTGCCCAGGGACCAGGGGGTGGGCTTCTGTGCTTCCTCCAACTACCCCCCTCCCGCCCCCCTCTCCTGCCTCTCTGGCCTCCCGTCTTGACCTCCTGACAAGAGGGGGCTTCTCATCCACACAAGGGGAGAAACACCACAGTTCAGTCTGGCCCTTGGAGGGGTAAGGAAGGAGGGTTCTAATCTTGGAAGGTTCTAACTTTGGAAGGTTCAAAATGGTCAAAGGGATCTTCTTAAAGTCTTTTCTCCCCTCCACAATGCCTAGATTCCAAGCCTTTTCTCTTGCCGCAAAATCCCTATTTTGAACCTCAGAAACGAGCCATCAACTTTTGTTCTCTTAGCGGCCCCGCCCTCCCCCTCCTCCCTCCTCTCTCCTCCCCCCTCCTCCCCTCTCCCCCACCCTCCTCCAGCTGATAAAAGGCCAGAAAAGCAGCTGCCTGCCAGCTTCCCCCCACACCCACTTCCTCCCCACCCCCGCAGGGGCCACGCATCCTGGCCTCCCCGGCTGGTGGGTGTGTCCCATCACTGAGTGGCTGACAACGGCATGTGAATGGAATGTGGCCCTCTTGCAAGCCTGTCTCGGGCAGAGCCAAGATGGAAGGAGCCTGGGTCCCTGAATGACGGTGTGGACGTCCCCCACCCATCAGGAACACCCCTGTGGCCTTCACATGAGCCCCACCTAAGCGTCTGTCGGGCAAAGCCCCTGAGACGTTGAGGTTTGTCAGTCGCAGCTGTGAGCTTTCTGCTAATGAGAGAGCGGGTCATTTGGGTGTAAATGCAAGCTAGCAAAACACGGTGGTGTTTTTCCAAACCATTACTCCCATTTAGAGGGGAAAAAAAAGGTAGAGCCAGTTGTCCACGGCTGGTATGCAGGTGACTCTCCAAGGACCCGTCTCTGAGCTCCAGACCCCCTACCTCTAGCGGCTTGGATGCCTCCCACTCATTCTGTCCCAAGGCCAACCCGCGACTCTCACCCCACCCGCCAACCTGCAGTCGGTCCAGATGCCTGAGCCGGAAACTTCTCGGCACCTCCCTCCCTCCTTCCCGCACTCCCTACCCTCAATCTATCAGTCTGCCTGTTGCGTTTACCTCCCAAGTGCCCAACCAACGCACACCTCGGTCCCTCTGCCGTCAACCTCATCCTCTCCCACCTGGACCATTCTAGAACCTCCCACCTGGTCTCCGGGTCCCCTCTGACCCACTTTCCAATCCGAGCTCTATGATCTTCGCAAAATATGAGCACGGTTGAGGCCATCCACTTCTCTGCATCAAACACTTCTAAGCTTCTCCTTGTTCTTAAAATATGACGGCAGCCCACGGGGCCCGCAGGCTGGGCCCAGCCTGCCTCTCCAGCCCCCATCAACCCTGGCCTCTGCGTTCCAGCCCCGCCGGTTCCTTCAGTCACCATGCCCTCTCCTGTCACAAGAGCTCAGCACCGGCTGACCCCTCTGCCTGGAACACGCTGCCCTCTTTACTCGGCTTTAATGTGCGTCCCAAGTGTCACTTGCCCTCAAGGAAGACCCGAGCCTCCCAATGAAGTCAAATTCTCCCTATTAAAAACTTTCATAGGGCCACATGCTTCCCCTTATGGTATTTTCTGTGGTTATAATTTCACTACAGGCTGTGTAATTATTTGCTCTATCATTATTTGACTCAGACTGCCTCGCTTCTACCCCAGGCCCTTTGCACCTGCTCTTTCCTCTGCCTGGCATGACCTTCTCCCCAGATGCCAGCATTAATATCCCCTTTGCCTCCTCCTGGTCTCCCCTCAAATGTCACTTTCTAGGTAAGGACTCATGAACAACCTTATATAAAACCCCAGCGCTATCAATAATAGCCAAATTATGGAAAGAGCCCAAATGTTCATCAGCTGATGAATGGAATAAAGAAGATGTGGTATAAAGGGGCACCTAGGTGGCTTATTCGGTTAAGCGTCTGACTTCGGCTCAGGTCATGATCTCATGGTTTGTGAGTTCGGGCCCTGCATCAGGTTCTGTGCTGAGAGCTCAGAGCCTGGAACCTGCTTCGGATTCTGGGTCCCCCTCTCTCGCTGCCCCTACCCCGCTCATGATCTGTCTCTCTTTGCCTCTCAAAAATAAATGTTAAAATTTTTTAAAAATGGAACTGGAGGGTATCATGCTAAGCGAAAAAAGTGAGTCACAGAAAGATATCATGTATTTTCACTCACATGTGGAATTTGAGAAACTTAACGGAAGACCACGGAGGAAAGGAAAGGGCGGGGGGCGGGGGGAGACAGTTACAAACAGAGAGGGAGGCAAACCGTAAGAGACTCTTTAATACAGAGAACAAACTGAGGGTTGATGGGGGGGCGGGGTTTGGGGGGGCCGGGAAAATGGGTGAAGAGCACGAGGAGGGTACTTGCTGGGATGAGCACTGGGGTTGTATATCAGCAGTGAACCAGGAGAGTCTACTCCCGAAGCCGAGAGCACACTGTATACCCTGCATGTCAGCTAACTTGACGGCCAATTATATTTAAAAGTTAAAAGAAGCCGGCAACAGGGCCCCCTCCCCAGCCCCACAGTCCCCGGCTCCTTCCCTGGGGAGCTACCATTTTCTGGCACATCACGGACGTGCGATATTGGTCTTGACTAATGTGGCTCTCCCTGTCCACGATGTTGCGCCACAGGGGCAGGAACTTTGGTCTGTTTTGGCCATCGCTGTGACCCCAGTCCCTAGAACCGCGACGCGGAGAAGGCCCTGGTACAAGTTAAGGGCGTAGGGGAATGCAGTACAGAAGTTGCAGGCGGGACCGACTTACCCGTTCTGTGCAGTGGGCACAGCGCCTGGAGCACCCGGTGGTTTCAAGGATCAGCCAACATGAGTGTGTGTTCTATAAAATAATCATGAATAACAGTAATGATAATAAAAAGAAGCCCTCGTGGGCGTTGGAAGAGATTGCAGTACATCGTGTTAACATCTCCGTCTTCCACCAACCCGTCCCTAAACTGAGATCGTACTCTCCCGCGTGGAGGGCCCGGGGCTTTCCCGGCGGCGGGAGGGGTGCGGGCCGAGGCGGGGCGGTGCCGCTTTAAGGACGCGCTGCGGGTACCGGGGCCGCGGGCGGCGCGGGATGCAGGGTGACGTCACGGCCCCGCCCCGCGGGGTGATGCTGCAGCCGCAGCGGCGGGCCGGGGGCTGCCGGGCGGGGACCCGAGCTGCGCGCGGGCCAGGCGGGAGCCCGGCCTCGGAAGGGGATGCCTCCTGTCTCGAGCCGCAGGTACCCCCATTTCCTCCCGCGCCCCCCGCACAGCTGCCGGGCTTTGCGCCGGAGCGACGCGGCGTAGGCCACCCCCTCCCCCCCCACCCCCCCCCCCCCCGACCCCCGGGTGGTCACAGTGCCACGACTGGGGCTGGAGGTTGGCACGGAGACCTTTGTTCTTCCTTGATGCCTAATTGATTGACCTGTAAAGGGAGCCCCGGCCTCGCCCCCGCCCTGGGTGCGGAACCCCCGGCCCAGAGGAGGGCGGCCGCTGGGTGACAGGATTGATTCCACCCTGGCACACGCTGGGATCTGCCCCAGGCTTGCGCGGTGCCTATTGGTGCCGGAGGCCTGATCCCGGGTCACCTGGGCAGGTGTCATCAGCTTCCGGTTTGCCTCCCGCCTGAGGCTGAACCCTCCTGCTGGCAGGGGGTGATGGGAGGACCTCTGTCAGCATCCCAGGATTGAGTTTATGTTGAGTTTACGGCCCAGGGTTTCTGCTTTCTTGCCACGGTTGAAACAGGAGGCTTACAGCAATTCAGTTCATTCCAACCTCATCAATAAACTTCTCGGGTTATTTCTGGGGCTACCATAATGTTTATGTTTTTCAGCTTTTATAGGGAAGGAGAATCAGGTGCTAATGAAACCCAAGTTCGGCGTGCACCTGACCAGGGGTTTCTGGATCAGTTGGTTGTCAGGGAGGGGCCGAGTTCCAGAGAGCAAAAGTGAGGAATGGCCGCAATTCAGTGACCAGCTCGTTAAATACACCCCCTGGGTCCACGCAGCCCTTTGCTGGCCTGGGGATGGTTCCTTCAAGTATTAACTTTGAGAACTGGCGGAAGGGAGAGCGGGGAAGGGATGTGGCCCCGTGTGACCCCAGGCGGGAAACCTGTGTCAGATAAAGAAGAGGAGAAAGAAATGAGGAAATCATTTGGCTCATAGTAGGGTAACTTTCAGCATTCAAATGACATGGGCATTGTTTATGTTTCTGAATCATTTGCCACTTAATCTTCCCATTCCACAGTTTGAGGGATTCATTACTTGAAACATCCTTTGTATTCTAGAAGCACAGTGGGCCCAGTATATAACTTTTGTGGGTCCAGGGAGAGGATATAGATATAGATATAGACATAGACATATAGATATAAGTATAGACATATAGATTTTTTTTGGACTGAATGCTCATATAATGTGATCGAGATGGCAAGATTGGTAAATATTGATATTCACGTATCAAAATTCTATTTCATTATTTTAAATTTCACTTTCATTTCTTAGAACATTCAAAAATTAATTTTAAACATTCTTCTTAGAATGAACTTTCACGGACAGCGTTTAGTAAATGTAGTTTTGAAATGAAAATAGTAACGTTGGCCCCAAAATTTGAAAATCAGGGAAGACTTTTTCAAGTCCAGGTTTCATTTCTGGTTTAGATGCCGGGGGGTGGGCGGTAAGGCAGGGGTGTTAGGGTCTCCCGTTCACTAGGACAGGCTGCAGGCTGTGTTTTAAAGCTGGGGGTGGCGGGCAGGTGGTGGTGAAGTGGTCACCTCACAGGTAGAGACATGGGTTATCCACAGAGTTCATTCTAAGAAAGGTTGAACAGTCTCCGCTTTTCAAAAATATGCTTCTGCTATATGCGGTTTGAATCTGAAATTCTTCCAGGGTGGCCCATGGTTCTTCATTCCTAAATGAAAGACAAGGCTTCTAATGCCCGTGCACTTAAGTTCACTCTATGGGGGTAACATGCTTATAGGAAAGAGCGATGGCGGAGCGGCAGAGAGGGAGTTAGTCACTGCCGTGGATGTGGGGCTATGACCGGGCGGGTGGGGTCGGGTCAAGCTCCCCACACACTTGTGCCAAAGGTCTTCCTTCTGACTTTCAAAGAGATGGTCTGATTAAGTGGTGTTCCAACGGGCGCTTGGTTTCTGTGGTTTTAATGAGAGAGTGACGCCCCGGAGAATGCTAACAGCCACCTGGGTTTTTAAAGGCAAGACTGGCCAAAGGACAGATTTTTCTGGAATATTTACTATGTCCAAGGGCCTGAGCTAGAATAGGAAGAGCACAATCAAGAAGTTTAGCTTTAAAAACAAAAAAAAGCTTGACTTAATTGTCATAAGTGGATCATGTTTTTAATGAAGTATTACCTGCCTACATGGTTCTTAGGTATATCTGCTTTTGTTTTGGACATAGCGTGGGATTTTTCTGAGGCCATAAGATGAGCCACAGAGGCAAGAGGAGACTGGGTCTCTGGGTATATCCGTCCCTGTCATCCCGGTGTGAAATCCATCGCTTAGCAGGGCCACAAGGCCCTGCATCGTCAGCCGATCCCTTCCCAGTGGCCTCATCCCCCACCATGCTGACATGGTGCCCAACTGTTGCACACACGTCTCCTTTACACAGGTGGTTCCCACTGCTTAGAACTCCTTCCCTCCACTTCCCACCCAACTCAGGGGCAGGAGCTTTGTCTTTCTTTTGTCTCTCTGATCTCAGTGTCTTGGTACTTAGTACCCAGCCAAATGGGAAGATGGGTAGGTTGGTGAATGAATGGATGGGTAGAAGGGTGAATGAGTAGATGAGTGGGGGATGGGTAGGGGTGGATAGATGCATGCATGGATGGACGCATGGACGGATGGATGCATGGACGGATGGACGCATGGACGGATGGATGCATGGACGGATGGATGCATGCATGGATGGACGGATGGATCAGAGTGGATGTTTGGAAGGGTGGATGCATGCATGCATGCATGTTGGAAAGGTGGGTGCGTGGATTAGAAAGAAGATCATGGGGTGGATGTGTGGTGTGCATGTGGATGGTTGGGTGGATAAGTGGGTGGGTGGATGGGTCGGTGGGTTAACACGGTGCTCTGGATCCTGCCAGGGTGTCTCTAAAGAAAATCACTTCCGCTGTTCGTGTCTTCTGAACAGAAGGAAGATAATCCCTGAGCAGGTGGGGTAGGGGGTGGAGTCTAGGATACAAATCTGGAGTGATGAGGCATTTTGAAGAGCTTCATAAGGAAGTTATGGATTAGTGACGGTGTGATGGAAGGCGGTGAGCTAACGTCAGAAATAAGGGCCTCATTTTTAAAGCTTAAGAGCAATTTTGAAAGGGGTGCCTGGGTGGCTCAGTCAAGCGTCCGACTCTTGATTTTGGCTCAGGTCATGATCTCATTGTTGGTGAGATCGAATCCCGTGTCAGGCTCTGTGATGACAGCCCAGAGTCTGTTTTGGATCCTCTGTCCCTCTCTCTGTGCCCCTCCCTTGCTCATTCTCTCTCTCTCTCTCTCTCTCTCAAATGAATAAAAACATTTTTTAAAAAGTAATTTTGAAAAAAAAAAGCTTATAATATTTATCTTGGTAAATAACAAGTGTCCTTGGCAGGAAGTTGGTCAATGTTGGGGGGCGTTGTCTTGAGTTTGGGACCTGCTTCTCAGGAAGGACTTCAAAGGAAATGTAGGCAGTTGCTTTTCTGCGAGGCAGATGGGGTGAGCTGTCCCAGAGGCCGGGCGTAATCCTAGAAGGTGCCCTCTTGTGTTTTTATCTGCCTCTTTCCCTCCGACTTTGGTAGCCTTCCTCTCCCTAGGCTTAGTAAAATTGACGTTGGCCAAAATGCACAGGTCATCATACTGGAATCCATTCTTTCAACATCTAAATTAATCCCAAAGCAGTGAAGGACAATCTAGATTAATCCCAAAGCAGTGAAGGACAGTTGCATGACCAGGAGCAGGTCTCTGCGTGGCAGATTGCTACTAACCCCAGGGAGCGGGAAGAAGGCTGCGCCCTTGCTAACTCCTACCTGGGGCTTGGGCGTTGTGAAGATTGCTCCAAAAAATGATTTGAGGATGGGTGGGGGCGGCGGGGGTGGGGATCCATTTCTCACCCCCCTGCTTCTTTTTGTTCCTCACTTTTTTTTTTTTTTTTGCAAATTGTATTCCTATTCAGGGCGTTTGGTTTATTTCTTTAAAGAGAGCATTTTCAAACACGCTAAAAGTCTCCGTTCTCCTGACTTGACTACAAATTCACTCATCCATTGGTGCTGTAAGGAAAGGCCTTGAATTAAATTCATGCATCTGCTTTTAGGCAAGGGCCCCAGCCTCCTGGGAAGAGTAGACGTAAGCGTTAGGCAAGGTGACCGCTGCGACTTTCCATCTCACGAAGGAAGGACTGTCCCCTGACCGTGCACTCAGGGTGTGTGTTGGTGGGTCCTGCCCCGAGCCTGTCCCTGCCGCGGGGCTCCCCTGGGACCTGCAGGGAAAAGCAAAAATAGTTCCCAGAATGGGCTGCAGGTCCTAAAATAGCCTGGCTGCTTCCACTCCTCCTGGTGGAGCCAAGGGGGCGGGGTCGGTCCCCTTGAACTTCAGTGCAGGGACCTGAGGGCTGGGGTCCTCCTTCTGGGCAGGGGGACAGCGTCAGCTTTGGTCTCCTGAGCAGGAGCTGCACTGAGTCAAAACTGAGGCCCGGTGACATCACCCGCAAGCAGTAGGCTCTACTTTGGGGGGCACAGCGTTTGACTCTAAGGGTTCTGCACCGTGAACTCATCCGTTCTCATATGAGAAGGACGAGCAGGTGCCAGCTGGGCGGGGGGGGGCGGTGGTGGGAGGGATCCACCTGGAAAAATCAACTCTCGTGGTGGAGGCCCTGGTGAGTCACCGTCGCCCCCAAACGGGCTTTCCCCGCAGGCACTCGCACCGGCCCCCCCTACGATGATCCCCCCGGCGAGCGGCACCCCTCCGGGAGAGGCTCTGCTCCCCACTTTGGCTCCTCAGGACTTCTGGAGGTCTCAGATCTCCGGCTACACGGGGTCCGTGACCCGGCACATCAGCCACCGAGCCAACAACTTCAAACGACACCCCAAGAGGAGGAAGTACATTCGTCCCTCCCCGCCCCCGCCCCCCAACACCCCATGTCCCATCGAGCTGGTGGACTTTGGGGACCTGCACCCTCAGAGGTCCTTCCGGGAGCTGCTTTTCAATGGCTGTATTCTCTTCGGCATCGAGTTCAGCTATGCCATGGAGACGGCATATGTGACCCCCGTGCTCCTACAGATGGGCTTGCCCGACCAGCTCTACAGTCTGGTGTGGTTCATCAGCCCCATCCTCGGTGAGCCCCAGCTCAGCCCCGATGGCGGATGGCCTCCGGAAACCTCTGGAAGCTTCCGGAAGCCCGAGTCGAAGCAGCTAGAGGGTCCCCAGGGGCCAAGGGAGGAACGAGAGTTAAGTTCCACTCGTTAGTTTGGGGCTGTGGGAGAACACAGGTATGGTCGTCGTCACACCCCATATTTTAAGGGACTCTGTCGAAACCAGACTACAGAACAGGAATTTCGCAGACCCCGAGGATTCCCACCATCTTACACGGAGCTGTCATTGGAGGATCCAAGCGATAAAGCTTCCTGTGGTTTGGGGCTGGGGGGTCCTGGAATTTCTTGGATTCCCAAGGAAGGTCATGGCTGCTTAGGGCCTTAGGGGGGGCCTGACTAGAAAATGTAGCGGGGGAAGCTGAGCTTTCCCAAGACTCTGTCTTTTGTTTTCCGAGCTTAGGGCTGTGTACTCCGAGTTTTACCGTCTGTTCTTTTGCTGCCCCGGGACGCAGGGGTGCAGGTGTTTGAGGGGTGTGATGAGTCGCCCTCACTGTCCAGCCCAGGGTGCCGTGGGGACCCCAGCAATGACCACTGGCCTGCTCTGTTTCAGGATTCCTACTGCAGCCACTGTTGGGTGCTTGGAGTGACCGATGTACCTCAAGGTTTGGAAGGAGACGCCCTTTCATTCTTGTCCTGGCTATAGGTCTGTCGTTTTGGAATTGAAATAAAGTGGAAAAAAAAAAAAAAAGAAAGAAAAAGGAAAGGAAAGGAAAAAAGGCCCCAACTGCTTCCTCTTAGCAAAACCTAGACCATTGGTGACCGAAGCAGGGATATACAGATCATTTCTCGGGTGTGGGGGCAGGGCGCACCCCTAGCCTGGCCCGAGGTCACTGTGAGAATACATCACTTTGATTTTTTAAGAGTGAGTTAATAACGTGTATGTCGTTCCTGCTCTGCTTGACAAAATAAAAAACCCCGACCCAAGCCGAAAAAAAAAAAAAAAAAAAAAAAAATATATATATATATATATATATATATATGGTGAGTCTGCGGGTGACTTTTCCGATGGGCTCTGCTTGAAGTTTGATTACAGAGGAATTCTCCGGGGCCCTAAAGATGCTCGACTCGAGCCCCGGGCTGCTCCGCGTTTCCTCCGGTCACGTTGGTTCTCTGTCCTCAGGGGCGCTGCTGGGCCTCTCGCTCCTGCTCAACGGCAGGGACCTGGGCGCGGCGCTGGCCGACTCGGCTGACAACCACAAGTGGGGCCTCCTGCTCACGGTGTGCGGGGTCGTGCTGGTGGACTTCAGCGCGGACTCGGCAGACAACCCCAGCCACGCCTACATGATGGACGTGTGCGGCCCCGCCGACCAGGACCGCGGCCTCAACATCCACGCCCTCCTGGCGGGTAGGTGTCCACAGCGCGGGGGGACGGGGGGCTGAACTCGCACATGCAGATGACCACTGAGGTGACTGACAATGTATGTCTCAGGGGCGCCTGGGGGCCCAGTGGGTTACGAGGCTGACTCTTGGTTCCGGCTCCGGTCACGATCTCACGGTTCGTGGGTTCGAACCCGCATCAGGCTCTATGCTGACAGCGCGGAGCCCGCTTGGGATTCTCTCCCTCCTTCTCTCTCTGGCCCTCCCCCACTCCCTCTCTCTCTCTCTCAAAAATAAAATAAAATAAAAAGAAGAAAATATATATCTCAAATGATATATTTTAGTAATAATATATAATGCTGATACATGCGTATATGTGTACGAACTATAGATATAGCTATAAATGTGTGTGCATAACTGTGTATATAGCCTTATGTATACTTTATTCTCATCGTTCGAGTAGTTACGTTCTACAGAGTTGCCATGAACCCTGAATTAGCCAATACCGAGTCACTGCCCCAAGGAAAAGTACAGGGTTAGCTCCCTGTGAACCTCTGGTCACATTTTCATCAACCAATCAATACCTAAACTTGTTTTATGTGTTTCTATTTAAAGACACCCTTGGAATGTATATCACAGATTCAGTGCCATTGAGCGCATGGCCGACAGCCCTGTAACACGTCCCTGAACAAAGCTCATCTCACACACTTCTTCATAAGACACATCACAGCTTTCTCGAACTTACCAACAAGAGACAGCAGTACATCAACGCTACACGTGGGGGCCATTTTAAATGGTGATGTCTCACACACACACACACACACACACACACACAAAACAGAGCAAAAAACCCTGCAAAATCATGGCACCATCTAGACTACAAAAAGGTCGGTTGTTCACACCTGAGGGTTGAAATAAGAAGGCGGAGTTTCGCCTTGTTCAGCCTCAGCTGGGACCTTGATGGGTCCAGCCAAAGTTGTTGCTTTGAGGGTTATCACCAATGGGCTCAGCGACGGGGCAGGTGAAAACTTCCAGAGAATTCACCGCAGAGCAGTGTGAGAATTCAGGGTGCTCTTTGGTTATCAAACTATCCCATACAAATCAGTACTCCCAGCTTTCTCAATACAAAACCTGTATCCTGTTACAACATAAAACGGACTAAGACAATCCCAGTTAAAATAGAGGTGGAAGGTGTTTGCCAGCGTCAAGGGAAAGACGTGACAAGACGGGGTCGTGCGGGACCCGGACGGAGGGGCGGGAGGCCTCAATCGGTGTCCTCCTGTTTGTTGTGTGACACGGGAGCAGACGGCTCAGTCTGTCCGGGCCTCCGTCGCTTCTTCTAGAAAATGCCACTGCCGGACTCTATTCATACACCCGTGTGGCTGTGGGTCCAGGGAACTTCTGGAGGGGTCTCGGCAGGACCAGTGCGGGGTTTGGGCTTATCTCACTTCCGGTAATGTCCATCCGTGTCGTAGCGGGTGTCAGAATTTCCTTCCCGTTTCAGGCTGAATAACATCCCGTTGTGCGTACAGATCGTAGCTTGCTTATCCACTCACCCGTTGATGGACACAGGGGTAGCTTCCACGTTTCGGCTGCTGTGAATATTGCTGCCACGAACACGGGTGTGCAGATAACTCTCCAAGTTCCTGCTTTCGATTCTTTGGGGTACGAACCCGGAAGTAAAATTACGGTATTTCTCTTTTAAATTTCTCGAGGAACCTCCACACTGTGCCCCGTGGCAGCTGTATCATTTTGCCTCCTACCAGGAAAGCACAAAGGCTCCGATGTCACCACATCTCCCGGCCAGCACTTGTCATGTTCTGGTTTTTTTCTTTCTTTCTTTTTTTCTTTTTTTCCTGATACGACCCATCCTGATGGGTGTAAAGTGGAATCTCGTTGTGTTTTGATTGGCATTCCCCTAAATGCTCGTGAAGTTGAGCATCCTTCCATGTCTTATTGGCCATCTGTATGTCTTCTTTGGAGAAACAGACATTAAATAGACATGTAAGTCCTTTGTCCAGTTTTTCAATAGCTCCTTCTCTGTGTTTCTTTTTTTTTAAATTTCTTTTTAATGTTTATTTATTTTTGAGAGAGACAGACAGAACGCGACTGGGGGAGGCAGAATCAGAAGCAGGCTCCAGGCTCTGAGCTGTCAGCGCAGAGCCCGCTTCAGATCCTCTGTCCCTGTCTCTGTCTGCCCCTCCCCTGCTCTCTCTGAAAAATTAATAATTTTTTTTTTTTAAAAAAGAGTTACTATTTAAAAGTGGCTGCTAGGGGCGCCTGGGTGGCTCAGTTGGTTGGGCGTCCGACTTCGGCTCAGGTCATGATCTCACGGTCCGTGAGTTCGAGCCCCGCGTCGGGCTCTGTGCTGACAGCTCGGAGCCTGGAGCCTGTTTCAGATTCTGTGTCTCCCTCTCTCTCTGACCTTCCCTAATTCATGCTCTATCTCTCTCTGTCTCAAAAATGAATAAACGTTAAAAAATAAATTAAAAATAGAATTAAAAAAAAAAAAAAGTGGCTGCTTGCCCCCAACGCGGAGGGCAGCCAGAGAGCCCACACGCTGCGGGGAAGCAGGTTCCTCTTCAGCAGCAGAAGTAAACAGACTCGCCTCCCAACCAGTAGACGGGCTCCAGAATGTAGTGGCGAAGGGGCCCGGGGGGGCGCTGGGACGTGGGGGGAGCTGGGGGGTAGGGGGAGCAGCACTTTCTGGAGGTGAGTATATGCCGTGCCGGGGGCCGGCTGCAACGCAGCATTGCCTGCATTTTAACGTTGTGCTGCACAAATCAGTTTGCCCTTTACCTGTTCCCGGAGGCCTTGGGATACAGCAAGCGGGAGCAGAGGAAAGGACCGGATTCCCGCAGCCCTGGTGTGTCCCGGTGGCCCGCTGACCCGGAGAGCTAGTCACCAGGGTGGCCGTCCTCGGTCACCATTGGGGGTGACTCTTAATGGTGGCCGTGTATGAGGATGCTGGCATCGGGCGAGCAAGACACAGGGTGGCCACGTGATCCCCCCTCCCCCACCACATACACACACACACACACACACACACACACACGAGTAAGCAACTTGGGTAAGAACCATGGTCCTTATTCTTCCAGAATGATGGTCTGGAACCGTGACCGTTGAGGGCCTTCCCGGCCCCGGGGACCTAACCCCGCTTCTCTCCGCAGGCCTCGGAGGAGGATTCGGGTACGTGGTCGGGGGCATCCACTGGGACAAAACCAGCTTCGGGAGAGCCCTGGGCGGGCAGCTGAGGGTCATTTACATCTTCACCGCGGTCACCCTGAGCATCACCACCGTCCTCACGCTGGTCAGCATCCCCGAGAGACCCCTGCGGCCCCCCGGCGAGAAGAAGGCCACCATGAAGAGCCCCAGCCTCCCCCTGCCGCCCTCCCCGCCCATGCTGTGCGAGGAGGGGCCCGGCGAGCCCCTCCCCTGCCACCCGGCCACCAGCCTGTACGCCAGCTTCTCCAGCCCCATCTCCCCGCTCAGCCCCCTGACGCCCAAGTACGGCAGCTTCACCAGCAGGGACGGCTCCCTGACCGGCATCAACGAGTTCGCCTCGTCCTTCGCCACCTCCAACATCGACAGCGTGCTCATCGACTGCTTCACGGGCGGCCACGACAACTACCTGGCCATCCCCAGCAGCGCCCCGCCACAGGCCATTAGCCTCAGCTTCCCCCGGGCCCCCGACGGCTTCTACCGCCAGGACCGCGGCCTCGGGGACAGGCGGGAGGTGGCGCTGGCCGCCGGCCCCGACGGGGACGTGCTGAGGGTGGGCTCCCTGGACGCCCCCAAACCGCGATCGGCCGGGATCCTGAAGAGACCCCAGACCCTGGCCATCCCGGATGCGGCCGGAGGAGGGGGCCCCGAAACCAGCCGGAGGAGGAACGTGACCTTCAGTCAGCAGGTAAAAGTCAGGGTGAGGGGGACCACGGGTCAGCGTGTGTTGTCACTGTGTGTTGTCCACCGCCCCCCCTCACCGCCCCCCAGCCCCCAGTTAGATAGAGAGGGATTGTCACTCTGGAAAGACATCCGGAGCCCTCCCTGCTGGGGGGGACCAGAAGGTCTGCGGATCTAAATAGACAAGCCCCACGCGTCGGTGAAGAGACCGGCCCCCCCCCACCCCACACGAGGGAGTTCAGGGTGTCTGTCACGGGCCCATCGATGGCTTAATACACGGGCCACCATTAAAGGGACACTCCTTTGAGATGCGGCCACGTTTGCCTGAAGGCCACCCAGGCCAGGACGAGGCTGCGGTGAGCCTGTTGCGAGCATCTGCATTTGCAGCCCCTCCTGCTCCCCCCCCCACACCCACCCCCCACCTTGGCGGCGCGAACCTGCTGCCCGCCAGTCTCCCGCAAAGGTGGACACCGAACGGAAAACCTGGCAGGCGTTTCCGGGCCCTCCCCGCGTCCCTCTCCCGGCGTCCGGCCTCCGCCGGCCGCCCCAGAAGCTCTCAGGACTCTGCATTCTAAAAGGCAGCGCGCGGCAGGGTCTGTGCCGGCCGAGAACCTTCCGGAAGGCTGTTTGCGTTGTGCTTAGTACACGTCGGATCGGCTGCAGGGCCACCGGCTGATAAGGCGGGATTTTAACCGCCGTCAGGCTCCGTTGTCTTGAGGAGGCTGCTTGAAATAACAGGAAGGTATTTCGTCAGTTCCAGGACACATAATAGTTCCGCGGCCCGCCTGTGCCAAGGGTGAGCGAGAATGTCAGTAAGAACTCGGAGTTTCCCGGGCAGGAGCCCCGTACAACCGTGTTCAGCCCGCACGGGCGCGCGGGCGGCGGGCCGTCCTGAAGGCCGGGTGGCTGGGAAGCGTGGCCTGCTGACGTGTCCGCCTGACGGCAGGGCTGCGTGTCCCCGTGAAGTGCACCCACACGGGGCTGTCCCCCGGCCAGGCGGCCCCTCTGTGCGCCCGGGAGGACCGACGGACTCCCTGACTCAGGGGGAGGCGGACTGGAGACACGTGTCGAGGCGGCCGTTCCTTTTCTCTTCGTTGTTCAGTCCTCGAGTGCACCTGTGGGTCTGGTCTGCTCTTCTCCGGGGCGCTAGGGCTTAGTCAGTCTTCGTGGGTCTCCATCGTCTCGTAAGGGCGACCGTCCTCTCGCCCCGAGGCAGGGTGCTGGGCAGGTGCGTGGCCTCCTTGAGGGGAGGTCTCGAGGCTCCCCCGTGGGCAGCACCGAGCACATCTCCAGGGTCCAGATCTGGGAAAGGTTCGAAGAACCCGAAGTCACTAGAGGGTCAGGACATCCCCTTATTGTCAGAAGAGAGAGATTTCTCTAATCGCCCAGGTCAGGGGCGTTCTCTTCGTTCATGGATGACATCGGAGCACTCGGTCAGACCTTTTGTCGATCCCCGACCAGCCTATGCTGTTTCAAAACAAAAAAATTCAAACCGCCTTCTAGATACAGCTCTTTAGTTATGGTTGAAAATCTCACTTGAATCCCTCCTATTTCCGTCCTCGGTGTAGTACAATTTGTGAGTCAGCTCTTCGAGGAGAGGAAGAATCCTGAGCTAAATAGAAACACGCCCAGCCTCAAGCGGGCACGAGTGTGATGTGAGTGGTCTTCCTCCGGCAGAAACGGGTGACAAGCTCGGTGGGCATGGCTGCCCGGGGGGCCGGTGCCATGGGCTGTTGGCCTCCTCGGCGTCCCCACTTGGAATGTCCGGGAGCTGACCGCAGCACGAGGTCCCGCCCGGAGCCGGGAGGGCGTCTCTTCCCGCCCCTCGCTGCTCGCACAACCGTTAGGTCACCCGGCTGGTGTCTACACCAGCGGCCCAGGCAGGGCGACCGTGGCGTTGACACCTTCTCGTCCCAGGAGGACTTCGCAAACCGGATCAGCGAGCGCGTTTGCCGTTTGCCGGGGGAGCGGTGCTCCCGGGCCCCAGAGAGAAATCTAGACCACCCCCCACCCCGCCCCCCAAGGGCCGAGGTAAGCGTGTCTGCTCCCTGCACCTGCTCACTTGGCCTCCGTGTGGATAGTTTTAAACAGATTCCCCACTCACCGGGCAAGAAGTCTTCTACCCGCCGCTGTTGCGGAAGAGAAGGGACTTCTGTACCGTCTGGATTTGAACTGACCCATATTTCTTGTATTTCAAGTGTGTTTCACGTCCGACGAGGTGTTCCCTCGCGCTCCGTGGCATAGATCTCCCGCCCTGGGGCCAAGGCGGGGGCACGCCCGACACGGGGCTCTGTTCCCGGCTGCGCCACGTCCCAGAAGAGATGGCCTGACGTGGGCCCTGTCGTTCAGGGTGGCGCTCGGCGTTCGGCTGGCCCCGCCCGGGAAGGCGGACCTCCGCGGCCCCCGCGCGCGCGTGTCTCTGATTCACTTTCTCGTCGCGGCGACATCCGCGCCTCGGCGTGGCAGCCGCGACGTGCTGCTCCGTTGAGGAGGTTTGTGTGGCTTCCTCCACAGGTGGCAAATATTTTACTGAATGGCGTCAAGTACGAGAGCGAGCTGGCGGGCTCCAGCGAGCCGTCGGGGCAGCCTCTGTCCATGAGGCACCTGTGTGTCACCATCTGCAACATGCCCAAGGCGCTTCGCAATCTCTGCGTCAACCACTTCCTGGGTGAGCTCTTGGCAAACCTCCCGGTGCCTCCGTGTCCCCGCCTCGCTCTGTGGCGGGGACGCGGCCCTCTGGCCCGGGCCGCTCCCTCCCCCGCCGGCCTCCCAGAGCGCCACGTCCCGGGCTGGGGGTCATCTCCCATGAGTTCAGGACTCCTGAGACGCCACCAAGGGCAGGACGTGGCGTGGGGCTGCCCGAGGGGGCTTTTCTCCAGGAAGGGCCAGGTAGCCCCGAATCGAGGCGCACCCCTTCCCCCGAGCGGGACGCGGGGTCTCCACGGAGCCCGGATTCTCGTTACCAAAAGCTCCTGGGACAATTCACGGTGAAGTGGTGCCTCTGGAGGGACTTGTGTCTTAAGCCCGTTTGAGCCTCACTGCTGTCCTGCTCTCAGAGCCGGGATGGACATGTGTGCCGACACTCACACGTGCCCGCCTGTGCCCGGCACCGGCCTTGAACCCACCGGCCTTGGCATTCCGATCGCCACGGAAAAAGCCCTGGCTCTCACCTCATTCCGTGTGGTACCTCCTTGCTGTAGGGCCGTTGAGCCTCTGAGGCTGATTAAGCATTTGAGATGCTCTAGGCTCTCAAACATCGTGGGCCATAAATCAGGATGACTTTCTAGAAGGCAATTTGGCATCAGGCAAGAATCTTTTTTTTTAATGTTTGTTTATTTTTGAGAGAGAGAGAGAGACAGAACCCGAGTGGGGGAGGGGCAGAGAGAGAGGGAGACACAGAATCCGAAGCAGGCTCCAGGCTCCGAGCGGTCAGCACAGAGCCCGACGCGGGGCTCGAACCCGCAAACCGTGAGATCACGACCTGAGCCGACGTCGGACGCTTCACCGCCTTAGCCACCCAGGCGCCCCGGCAACAGCCAAGAATGTTGAGAATGCCCATAACCTTTATCCCAGTGGCCCAGTGGCTTGGTATTCTTTGCAAGAACATCCTCAGAAATTTTATCAAGAATGTATGTTCCAGGGGCACCTGGGTGACTCGGTTGGTTAAGCGTCTGACTCTTGATCTCGGCCCAGGTCTTGATCTCAGGGTTGTGGGTTGGAGCCCTGCGTTGGGCTCCGTGCTGGGCGTGAAGTCTCCTTAAGAAAAAAATAATCTATGTTCCAGGTATTAATTACAGCATGATTTATAATAGCCAGAAGCCGGGAAGCAGGGGCAGGGAGTGCGGGAAGTATAAACGAACAATAGGAGAGGAGAGGGGTTAAATGTATTAATGGCGTGTCCGCCTTGTGCAATATTTTGCTGCCATTAATATAGGGCTATTGAAGAATTGTAATAGCATAGGAAGTTGTGCATGATAATTATTGGGGTTCAAGAGGTCCAATAAATGCCACCCCCCTTGTGCCACTGAAGATGAAACTGACGGGGCCCTCAGTCTCCTCGGCGATAGTGGGCCCGTATCGACATTTGCGCTTCCTGACGCATTTCTCAGTTAAATGCCCCCCTCGCATGCCTGTGGCTGCGGTTCCACAGGCATTTTCTTGTCTCCCTTGCAGAGAGGCGAGTGGGGAACAGGATGAGGCATTTAGAGGGAGTGAGGGACTCGCTTTCCTTGTGGCAATAATGTTTAGAGAAAGAACAGAATAGCATCTTTCAAGCAACAGAGCTGTGTTTTTTTAATAATTAAAAAATTTTTTAATGTTTATTTTTGAGAGAGAGACAGAGAGACAGAGTGTGAGCAGGGGAGGGGCAGAGAGAGAGGGAGACACAGAGTCCCGAGCAGGTTCTAGGCCCCGAGCTGTCAGCACGGAGCCCGACGCGGGGCTCGAACTCACGAACTGCAAGATCATGACCTTTATAAGAATGCGTATTTGCTTTCAAAAAGGCTAGAAGGGAACTTAGAAAATCTTAACAGAGGTCAAGTGACCTCTGGGTGGCAAGGCTATAGGTAATTTCTTCTTTAAGTTTCCAAGCGACGAAGGCGCTGTGTTCCTTTGACGATCAGTAAAACCACCTGTTGGGGAAAGACGGGGCCACGCCAGTGTCCGGGCCGGTGGTCACGAGCCCCTCCCTCCTCCCAGGGTGGCTGTCGTTCGAGGGAATGCTGCTCTTCTACACGGACTTCATGGGTGAGGTGGTGTTTCAGGGAGACCCCAAAGCCCCGCACACGTCGGAACAATATCAGAAATACAACAGCGGCGTCACCATGGGCTGCTGGGGGATGTGCATTTACGCCTTCAGCGCCGCCTTCTACTCAGGTACCCGCCGCCCGGGGCGGGGGGGAGAAGCGGGGTGGGGGGCCCCCCATGGGAGTTATGGCTTCAGCGGGGTCGTACGCCGAGTGGAGGGAGGGTTGTGCCTCTGCAACCGCAGGCGTGGCTTCCGGGTGTGGGGGACACAGTCGTGGAACAGCCGTCGGGGTCGGCCGGGCGGCGGGGCAGGGCCCGGGTGTCCACCGAGACCCGAGGAAGCCAGCGGGCGGACAGGCCAGGCCCGCAAGCGAGGGCAGAGTGGGGGCCAGGCCCCAACATCGACGTCGCCCCCAGACGGGCGTGCTGTCTGCCGCCCCCACCCTTCCCACGTGGAGTCTCGGGGCGACCGGTCCAGAGGGAGGGGAGAGGCAGGAGAGAACGGAGGGCAGGTGGGGAGAGCCGAGGCCAGAGGCCGAGATGACCCTGAGGCTCGCGTTGGCGGGCACAGGGGACGTAGGAAGCCAGGTTGGGTCCCTGCAGGGTGCCGGGTACCATCCCAGCGGGGGGCCTGGGCAAATTCCATCCCCACGTGGGCCCACGTGTTCCGTCAAGGCCCAGATGGTGGGCGAGGTCAGCCTCGCGGGCCACGTGGCCCCTGGGGAGCCCCTGGGCTCCGCCCCTGTGGCTCGGAGCCGCCTCGGACGAGATGTTTCTGTCTCACCAGTGTTCACGGCCGAGATCCGGTAAAACTTCCTTTGCGCTCACGGGAATTGGAATTTCATATGATTTTTACGTGTCACAAAATATCTGTCTCCTTTCGATTGTTTTTAAAACCATTTGCAAATACAAAAACCATTCTTAGCTCCAGGCGGTGCCAGGCGGGCCGCCGGCCGGGCTTGTCCTCAGAATGGTTTTACTTCCCCGTCCCGCACCCCGGGCCCCCGTGGGGCTTCGGCCCAAGACCCCTGCCCCTGCAGCAGCGCTGGGGGGGCTCGAGACCACCCTGTTGGTACCCTGGGCCCCCCAGCGGGCTTTCTGGCCTGGGGCAAGCTGCCTGCCAGCCGGAGGGCCGGCCGGGGGCAGGTGGCCCAGGGAAGCAGAGCCCCCGGGACCACCGGCCGGTGCCCCTGCTCACCCTCCTTTCTGGCCCGCAGCTATTCTCGAGAAGCTAGAAGAATACCTCAGCATCCGCACACTGTACTTCATTGCCTACCTGGCCTTTGGCCTGGGGACCGGGCTCGCCACCCTGTCCAGGAACCTGTACGTGGTCCTGTCGCTCTGCATAACCTACGGGATTTTATTTTCCACCCTGTGCACCCTGCCCTACTCGCTTCTGTGCGATTACTACCAGAACAAAAAGGTAAGTGCTTCCGTTTTTCTGCTTCGGGTCCTGTAAAGGCCGACCTGGGCCTGGCCTCCACACCCTCCCCACCCCCCAGCTCCTTGGAGAAACCCCCTGAACACCCCGAGAAATGAGCCTGAGAGCAGCTACACCATGAAAGCGAGGGGCCTGTTCACACGTTGAGAACGTCAAGTGGCCGGCAGCAGAGGGCACAGACCTGAGCGCATAGCCGCCCCGTTCGTGGCGGTACTTGGGCAGCGGGGAGGGAGGAAGGGGAGGCCTGCCCCTTTGCGTCCTCCAGTGTCAGGCTTCGGGGTCACCCGTTCGCCCGGGGCCTCAGGTGAGGCAAGCAGGGGCTTGCCTCGGACACACAAAACTCAGGGATCAAGGTCAATGATAGGAGAATGCAGTATTTCGAAAGACGGGAATTGGTGCCGAAACCCCACACTGAACGCGGTAGCAGGACTTTAAGCAGAGACCGGGTAAGTCGCGGCACCGTGCCGAGCCACGGTGGAGTCTGAGGCAGAAGGATAAAGAAGGAAGCCGAACCCTGCCTTTGTATAAAATGTTGATGTTGTGTTCAGCACGGATTTTCCTTTAACAGCCTTACTGAGCTAGAACACACCGCACAATACAGTCCGCCCCTTTCAGGCATACCATGTACCCACGGAGCTGTGCGACTGTCACCACAATCGATTCAGAACATTTTCGTCACCCCCGAGAGAAACCCCACACCCATTAGCCATCCCCCTTCCTTCCACCGCACACCCCCACCCCTGCCCCCGCGACCACGAGTTGACTTTGTGCCCCCTGTGCACTCGCCTGTCCGGGACGTTTCATGTAAACGAAATCACGTACACGGGGCCTCTGTGTCTGGCTTCTGTCACTCAGCATCAGGCTCTCAAGGTGCGTGGCCCGTCAGTGTGTCCGTCACTCCTTCTTATGGCCGACAATGCTCCCATCCAAGATTTTTTTGCGGTAACTTTGAGATTTTAAAATGCTGCATTAAAAGATCACCTTGGTACCTGGGTTTCTTCGCACCCCCTTTTCATTCAGGGCCTCTGCCGCCTCCCCCAGGCCCGGCCCAGGAGGCATCCTGAGTTGTTGTAAGGAGTTTGGAGTCTCTGATGAACTCAGTGGGGGCCGGCTCTGAGCACAGTATTTTTTGTGAGAAGTCCAATCGGCCCAGAGACCCAGGCACTACACGGGGCCAGACCCGGGGCCTCTGGGTGGTAGTCGAGGTGGCCCCTCCCAGCCCCTTCTCCGCCAGCAGCTGGACTCCCAGCTACGCGGACAGGCAGTGGCCCGTCTGCACTCTCCCCCAGGGCAGGGCTGAGGCTGTGACGGCTGGAGAGTGAGCCCCGTGCACGACCCGAACATCCAGCCCATCCAGCCGGCACCTGCAGAGCCGCCACAGCCGGCGCCAACGGCACCCAAGGGACCAAGAGGGGAGGGAGACCCCCTGACTGGGAAGACAGATGGGCCAGCTGCCGGCGCCAGGCTGCCCCACCCGGCGGCAAGGGACGTCCAGAGCCTCGGGCCGCCCTCGCGCTGCTCAAAGCCTTGGGACTCTGGCTCTAGGGTCTCCTAGATGCTCACAGTCCTGTCAGTCTCTGCTCCGTTGCAGGTTCGGGGCTAACCCGTGACCTCCCCACCACGGTGGCCTTGCCAACCGTGTGTAGCCACGGGGAGCCACAGTTTCCCCAGGACACACGAGGGGCCCCTCCACAGCCCCTCGAGGACACAGCCTTGCCCGGGGAGGGGGGCTTGGCAATATCCCAGAGGCAACCACGGCCGCGTCTGGAGGCGGGCCCGGCACGCTGGCCCCCCCCCCCCCGGCGGTGCACGCACAGCGGTCTGTGGGGGTGGCGTCATCTGCCCTCAGTGGGTGAGGGTGGCCTGTGCTGGGGGAGCAGCGGGGGGACCCACCCTGTCCCCTCCCACCGTCACCCTTGCAGACCCGCTCAAGGAGCGAGTTTCCCCGCACCGGGGCGGGGGAGGGGGGGGCACGGGTGGGAGGCAGGGAGACGTGCCCACCGTGGAGGCCACGGGGCCTCCGAGCGCCAAAGGACCAGGCACGGCGACGGTGAGAGGGTATTTCCGAGCGTGGCGTAGGCATCGTGGTGGCCAGAGGTTGGGGAGGGGGCCGGGCCGGGACGTGGAGTGCCCGTCTCTCCGGGAGAGGCCGGGGAAGGCCAGGATCTCCAAGCCAGAGGGAGCCTCTGTGCCGCCCGGGCCTGTGGGAACACGGCCCTTCCACTCTTGTTAGTCACGGATTCTTTTCGTTGCCGTCATCTCTCTGAACACAAATATTATCAAACTCTTGGCTGAACTCCCTGCGCACGTCGGCGCTGGAAAATGTGAGCCCGCTGGGTCCCCTGGGCCTGCAGGAAACGTGGGGCTGAGGTCCCCTTGCTGTCCAGGTGTCCCGCTGACGTGTTTCTCCTTCTGGATCAGTTTGCAGGGTCCGGTGCGGACGGCACCAGGCGGGGCATGGGCGTGGACATCTCCCTGCTGAGCTGCCAGTACTTCCTGGCCCAGATCCTGGTGTCCCTGGTGCTGGGGCCGCTGACCTCGGCCGTGGGCAGCACCAACGGGGTCATGTATTTCTCTAGCCTGGTGTCCTTCCTGGGCTGCTTGTACTCCTCCCTGTTTGTCATTTACGAAATCCCTCCCAGCGACGCCACCGAGGAGGAGCACCGGCCCCTCCTGCTGAACGTGTGACACCCCCGAGCCCCCGGCTTTGGCCTCAAGCCTGTGCCTGGGGGTCTGGAGCAGTCCGGCCAGTGAGGAACCAAAGGCCTTGGTGGACGGACGCGGGACAGGTTTCCTGCGGAATGTAAATACGTGACAAAACAATAAATGGCAGCAGGAACGCCTACAGTTTCTAGTTGTGGCTCTCCCAGGGGTGGAGAGGTCGCCTGGCGGTGGGGGGGGGGAGGGGGGACGGGCTGCTCTCCATGGGGACTCTGGGGGAGGGAGCTGTGAGAGTCGCTCACGGACAGTAAAGGCGTAACTGGTTCTCAGCTGGCAGCGGTTTTGCAGGCCCCCCGCCCCCCGAAAACATGGTCTCGAGGTCTTTTTGTTGTCACCGCCCAGGTGGGTGCCACTGTCCAGGGATGCCCCAAACGCCCCACGGGGCACAGGACAGCCCCCACAACGAAGAATTTTGCAGCCCCACGTGCCAATAGCACGGAGGTGCGAAGAGCCTGATCTAACTACGTTGCGTCCCAGAGCGGAGTCAGAGTGGACAGACGCTTTCGGGTCAGAAGGCCTCATGTTCGTTCATTCGCTCGTTCGTTCTCCCGTCCACCCGCCCATCCGTCCATCCGTCCACCCTACAGATGCCCATCGAGTGCCCTGGGTGTTCAGGCAGTGGTAGGTGCTGGGGTCCAGCTGCGAGCGAGTCTCCGCCCTCACGGAGCTGATGTAGGAAGAGAAGCAGGCCGCACACTGCGGTCTGTGCCCCAGGATCGCGGTGAGTGCTGCGGAGAAGGCGAGCAGGGTAGGAGGGTGGGGTGACGGGGTCGGGGAGCGGGCCGAGCTAGGGAGAGGGGGCCGTTCTCCCTGGAGCTGCCGCGGGAGCAGCGCCCCGGAGAAGAGGGGAAGATATCCGACATCCGAGGTGGGAGCTTGCTTGATGCGTTCGAGGGACCGTAGGCTCCAAAGCGCTCGGGCTGTAAAATGCCGGGTGAGGCGGGAGGCCCGGGAAGGTGCAGCGGCAGACGCCCCTGACTCGACGCATTCACCTGCACCCACCGTCTTCCAGCCGATGGACCTGGACGCATCTGTCTTCTTGTGAGTGTCGAGGTCCTTCGCCACGTGGCTTCTGTCACTCCACCACGCGACGCCCCGAGCTGCGGCCGGGGCCCCTTCCCTTCGCAGCCGGGTGGGCTCTTCTCTCCGGGCCGTGAGCGCTGTGTGCGCCAGGACGGGGGAGGGGGGGGTCGTGGCCAGTCCCTGTTGTACCGGCCCGCTGCCCCAGAACTGGGCCTGGCCCCCCCCGCACCCTCACTGAACGCTCCCTGTGTTTGGGGGACACAGGAGACACGGACCACAAGTCCCCCAAAAGCAACAGGGTCCTGGGGCCGTCGCCGGCAGCCAAGGAGGGTCTGGGGTTTACTGGCAGCTAACGTGTCCCATCATCTTTCCGACGAGGCAGGGACAGTAGGCGTGAAACCCCCAGCCTTCTGTGGACCACCTTCCCCACCTCCCCGTGAGGGCCATGGGCTCCCCCAGGCCTCCCTCAGTGCCCTGCCTGCTGCCCCCTGGAGTTGAGGAGGCTCCTCTGGGTCCCAGAAGTCCAGGCCCTTCCTCTCCGTGGCCCCAGTTCTGGCCCAGGATCTCTGCCCGCTTCCTTGTCTCCAGTCTACCCTCCCCGCCCAACCTCCACCCTGTAGCTGGGGGAGCCATAAACATGCCCGAGTGTATCCCTTGCCTCTGGCTTCCCAGAGCCTCAGCAACCAGCTCGAAACTCCTCATGCCCCACCTGGGCCCTGACCGTCTTCCCAAGCCCATCGCCTCTGTCCGGCTCCAGCCTCCCGTGCTGCGGCCCCAGAACCCTCTCCACCACAGGTGTCCTCTGTGCCTGTGCCCACGCTCTCCCCGCAGGTGAAGTCTTTCTACCTCTTCGCTGCCCATCAATTTCTGAGTCGACTTAGCTCCGTCTAAAACGCCACCTCCTCTGTGCAGCCCACCCTGGTTGGAATCAGTGAGTCCTCTCTCTGTGCCTTCATGACATGCCATTTTAGCCTTGGTAGTTACAAGCTAAGTGAGGTAGGTCTCATCCTCCCTGTTCAGTGTGTAGGTGAAGCAGACAGAATTTGGGTAACTTTTCTTCTTTTTCTTTGCATTTATTTTTTGAGAGACAGAGCACAAACAGGGGAGGGGCAGAGAGAGAGAGGGAGAGAGAATCCGAAGCGGGCTCCAGGCTGAGCCGTCAGCACAGAGCCCGACGCGGGGCTCGAACTCACAAACCGTGAGATCGTGACCTGAGCCGGCACCGACGCTCTACCGGCTGAGGCCCGCTGGCGTCCCTGGGTGACTTTTCTAAGTCACACAATTCCTTTGGGCCTCCTGTTAGTCCCGTGCTTTTCCTGAGACTCCAGACTCCTCCTCCCCCACGTTGATATTGCTTACAAGACCTTCAGGTTTTTTAAAATAGGTGGTTTCAGTTTGGCTGTCCTGCGGTCTGGGCTGGTTTTGTCCCGTATGGTCACATCTGTGAGTGAGAAGCAGAGAGGCTCCCCTCCCACTCCTGGCTGGCCAGGCCTCGGGCCTTCTTCCTAGAACTTTCGAAGTAAACAGAGGTTTGCTCTTACACGTGGGAATCTGCCCCGAGTCCGTGGGCGGCACAGAGCACAGGTCGCCCTCAGGCCAGCACCCGAATCGCTGCCCTTGACTTTGGGGTCTGTTCCCAGCAGATGGCAGTGGGAGCGGCCACAGGATCCAAACCTCGAGGAGGCCCCGGACCCGCTGAGAGCCACGCCCGCTGGGTTTCCACATCTCAGAGAATCGCTCTCTTCGCTTCGAAAAGGAGCCGTGAGGACGGCGAGGACAGTGGCCACTGCTCACGAGCCCCGGAGTCCTGCCCAGGCCGTGTGGCGAGCTCAGCGGCTTCTTCAGTCTTCTGGCTTCATCGCCCCCCCGTTCCCCCAGTGAGGGGCAGGGGCTAGTTCTGCTGCGTCTCGCAGACCGACCTGGACCCCGACACAAGCACACTAACCGCCTGGCCCAGGTCACACAGGGTCCCACCCTGGTACCAGGGGCCTCGGACTCCAGCCTCACGCCGCTTGATGTTTCTGGAGCGAGCGTTGGGCCGCCGCGGTCCCTCCCCCCAGCCTGTCTCGGCCTGGCCGTAAGAGGAAAGGGCGAGGAAGCCTTGGCTCTGCGGGCCGGCGATGAGACGGACCCTGTCCAAGCCGCTGAGGCCCAGACACTCCTGACTTCGCCAGCAAACCTGAGCCGTCGACTCTCGTCGCTTGCTGCTGCTTGGGAGTGAACACACCCGCCTCTGCCCGCGGGGACAGGGGCCAGTCACGAAACCACAGCCTCCCCCCTCTGGTGTCTGCCTTCCCAGGCTGCTAGACCCTGGTCTGGGATACGGGGACTGGGTGAGGCAGCAGCCCCACCACCCATCACACCGGGCCACAAGTCTCGAGGGAACGGAGGTGGCTTCCCTGGAATGTGCCAGAACTGACAACTGCCAGGCCCCGCGGTGCGGTGAGGCGCTCCGCTCCTTCCTGCCCCCCCCGGTCGTGTTTACGGGGTCTGCAGGTGCGTGCCGTGCCCCTGTCCTGGCTGTGAGGTCGGAGGGCAGCAGAGGACCCTCTTCCTGGAAGACTCGGGAGGAGAGGAGACGTCCAGAGATGGGGCACATTTGGGGCACGGGACCCTCGGGGGCAGCGACAGCTCAGGGGGACTCTTTAGGGGGCTACTGAGGCCACCGTGCCAGAAATCGTCACTGCTGGGGACGTCCCACGGGGTGATCGCCACTCAGCGAGTGTTTACTGAACACCCAGCGTGGGGACTGTGGCTGAGAACAAGAGAAGCGGCTCCTGTCCTCCCATCGTAACTGGGGCCCCTGGCCCCCAGATCTTGCCCCTGCTCCTGTGACCTCTTCCGGTGACCCTTTGCCCAGAACATCCTGCCCCTTCACCTCTGACCCACCAGCCTGGCTGCCGGACTCCAGGAAACGTCTGTTCTTTTCCAAAATACTCGACATCATTCCTACACATCTCTCCCCATCATCGCAGGGCCGGGGACCTCGACCGGTCCCTGCAGCCAGAGCGGCAGATGAGCGGCGTCAGGGCTTTACAGACAGCGCCACCTGGCGGTCAGGACCGGGAGTGGTCGCAAGGACCGAGTTTCAAATCTATTCCGTGGCCCTGCCGTGTAGCTGAGCCCGTGCAAAGAAGGGGAGCAGAGGGGACCTGGGAGTGACATGTGGTGGCCAGGCACATAGAAGACATCAGCCCTTAAACAGCTTGTCCTCATGAGGTTGAAAGCGTCTTCTAAGACGTGCCTTAAAGTTTCATCTTTAATTAATTCACTACATTGAGTGCCCACACCCTAGGGGTTCCCCAGAGGCCACCAGCGGATCCCCCCTCCCCAACTGAATCCCAGGGCCAGAGCCGGAGGGGCTGTGATGTCCCAGAGCAGGCACAGCTGGTCAGGGGGAGGCGGGGTTGAGAGCGGCTTGAGGGAGAAAGGGGGCCACTTCAGGTGCCACAGTAGTGACCAGCTCCTCGGAGGGGGCCCAAGGGCACCTCACCCCCACCAACCGCTCCACAGCGCATTTGGACAGTGTGCACCACGGAGTCTCCCTCTGCAAGGGGGCCCTGGTGATTCAGTCAGCAAAGGTTTGCAAAGCAAGTGCCTTCCACCCGCTGGGACCTGGTCCGGTAACGAGGTGCCCAAGGTAAGGGGAGCCGGGTTGGGGTGGGGGGACACAGGCACAGCTTCCGCAGCCTGGGTCCCCGACATGCCAAAAGGAAACAGTTACGACTCGGAAGCTGTTCCTGGCAAACGCAGCTACCGGAGCAGCTGCCTTGGGTCAGAGCACCGGGGCCCAGGACTCAAGCTGCCAGAGCGCCCCAGGGCAGCTGGGAACCCAGTGAGGACCCAGGGAAAGGACACCTCGGATACCGAGACCTCCAAGGACCAAAAACGCAGGACAAAGAAGCCAGTGAGGGTTCACGCGCCCCACGGTAAAGCATGCGCTCCTGAGCCACGGGCTTCGGCCGCGATTGCACCTGCAGCTCCGATGGCCCAACTCCTGCCGGGCCCTGCCTTCCACAGGAGCCCCAGGACTCCAGAGGCTCGCTTTTTCCTGCAGCCTGAGGAATCCAACTGCGCGGCCAACGCTGTGGCCCGCCTCCCCCCAAGCAAGCTCGTCTGTCTGATTTTCCCTGGGAGGGGGCAGGGAGGCCAGCGTCCCCTTGGTGTCTCCACAGGCCAGCGGGAAGGATCTGCTCAGGGGTCGAGGGCCGGACAGACACCTCCACTGGCCCCGGGGCCTGTCAGCTTGACCCCGCGTGTCGGGTGTAACTGGTCCTGCTCGGATTCCACGGGTCTTGAGTTCGGAGCCGACCGGGTTGGCCAGGAGAGGCCAAGGGTGATGATAGCTGGTCTGTGTCGGTGCCAGATCACACTCAGGTGCTCAGGGTCTCACCGCGTGGTCTCCGGAGACTGGCGAGGGGCGTCCCCAAACGTCTCTTGAGCTTCCACACAGCACTCCAGCCCTGACCCTCACCCATCGGCCGTCTGCACTCACAACCGTTCAGCTCCGCGTTCCTGGTATTTGAGGGTCACCTCCATGTGTATGTGGGAGGTCACTGCTCATCTCTCTGTTGTGCATCCTCACCCTACAGACAAGCGACCTCCATTTACATAGGTGGCGCCCACGCGGGGCACCCCGTTCACCTGCGCTCACCAGAGACATTTATCGATACAGCGACCACGCGCCCAGCCCTGCAAAATATCACTTCCTTAGTTTGCAGCAGGTTGGGAGCAGGATGGGAGGGGCTGCTGAGCCACCCCGGCCAAGCTGAAGATCCACTCACAGGGGCCCAGGGGCAGAGGGGCGCCCCAGCGCCAGCTCATCTGAGGAGCGTAGCTAGTGATGAGGGCCTGGCCAGGGGCACAGTGGCCGGACGGCAGACCCTTTCTCCTTCGCGTGAATCCATTGCCGCAGGCCCTCTGCCTTGGAAAGGGTGCGTGGCAGGGTGGGGACAATGGCCACAGTTGTCCACACCGGAGAAACTACTACAACCTGTGCAGCTCTGATGAGGGTCCTTTCTGCAGCATAAATCCACACATCCATTCACAGACACGCAAGTCTGATCATTCAACCTACTTGAAATTGGTATTCATAAATTCAGGTCTACGAAACACTATTTTCATAAAGTACAGTGGATAAAAGACCAGCAAAGAAGGCACCTGGGTTCCAGCTGCTTCCCCCTTCCCTCTACGCCCCTGGCCGCTCCCATCCTGCCTGTTCGTCCCTGACCTGGAACGACAGTCACCCCTGTGCCCCCTCTGCAGGCCCCTCAACTTTGTCCCCCCTAACTACCCAAGCTGCTGAGCGGACTCCTGCTGTTGGGAGGACACAGAAGCGTCTCTAGGGCCACCGATGTGCAGGCCACCCGGGACCCTCTGGTTGGCAAAGTTTTCTCGTCCAAGGTCAGTAGTTCTGACACATGCCGTTCCCCAGGCCTTCCCCACCACGGGAGTCTGTCTGCCTGGTTTGAGGGCAGTTTATCAATAGTAAGTGCTCTGGGTTGCTCTCACTCCATCTCCCAGGACATCTAGAAACCCGTATCCCAGATGGAGAGGTGAGCGTATAAATTTCCAGGGACAGTCTGGAAGCTTCAAGAAAATGCCCTTGCCGGTCGCCGAAAGCACGGCCCGAATCCATTCTGATGACTGCTGCCTCCTCACGGCCACGTCCACACCCTGCAGGCCATCTGCTGTCCGTCCCTCTGCGATGGGGTGATCCCAGAGAGCAACTCTGAGGGTGGGCTAGGGCACTGGCAGGCCTCCAGGAGAGGGGGAGAGGGGACAGGAGTAGGAGGCCACCGTGCTGGTGGGTGGCTCAGACCTCTCCTCTGAGCAGGGGAAGGAGCTACACGCCCCTTCACCTGGGAGGGTGCCTGCTCCTGGTCCCAGGGCCATCACCCCCAGACCCATTCTGCTGCTTGGGTGAGCTCACTGCAGCCAGTCAGGCTGGAGCAAGCCCCTGGCAGCACTCAGCCAGAGAAACCCTGCCCTTCCTACCAGGCATGGCAGACAGGAATCTTTCTGGAAGCTGCTCTGGAGGGCTGGCGAGCCGCGTGCCAGTAACGGCGGGGAACCGGGCGCTCCCCTCCGCCCCTTGCCCGCCCTGGGGGACCTAGGTGGAGGGCGACTGCCAATCTCCCCGCCCGCTCCCAGGAATGAGACACAGTCCACCGGTCAACACCCAGCTGTTGTAGTGTAGCTCGGTTTTATTTATGTCCACAAATATTTCAAAAAAATTACAAAAGACTCAAAATGGAGAGAACACAGAAGTCACGATTTCTGGGTGTCTACTCTGTTTACACTGTGTTATCTCATGGCAAACTACTCATATATACATTTAGCTTCAAGATATATATAAACGTAGCAAATCAGAATGTACACTCTGCTCCTGCAGTGAAACAAAGCTCAATCTTGACAACATTCAACAAGATACGTACAAAACACAGAAAAGCAAAACCAAACTTCAAACAAAAGGAAGGAAAATCCAAAAGGAAACCAAGGGGTCGGGCTTCAAAGACACTGTGAAGGTCTGGGGCCTCCTAAACCAAGTGCAGCTGACCAGGTGAGGGTTTCGGGTTGCAGGTTTTTAAGTGGAAGAATCTCAGTGCTTCACCCTGGGATATGGGGAAAGAACCAAAACCGAACAAGGAAACGCCTGCAGACGGTTTTCAAGTCGAGACTTCCGACTACTTCACTCCGTCTCTTCTTTGGAAAAACGGAGGACACAGAGAGGCGGTAAAGGTTTAACTGAATGGCAGGCACGGAAACCAAAGATGGCAGAGAAGGTGGGGGCAGCGGGGCAGGGGCTGCAGGAGAGCCGGCCCGCCCCCCCAGAGGAAACAAGTGCCTCGTGCCCGTGCGGCCCCCAGTCTGATGGCACAGGGTCCATCTGAGCTCGCCTCCCCTCTAAGGAGCTAAAGTTAAGGCAGAAATGGAATGAGAGAAAAATCAAAGGAGAGAACCACAAACATTCCCAACAGACAAAACAATCCTCTATCTGTCCCGACGGAAACCAACCGTAGTTTTAACAGAAACTGGAAACGGCCCTGATGCAGGCTTGAATCCGGAACCTGGGTCTGAGCTCACACCTGCTGGCTTCTGGGTCAAAGCGCCAGCCTCTCTTCCTGCCCCCGACTCGGCTCCAGCCCTAGACACGCCCCACACGTCCACCGACCCACACGTGCTCTTGTCATCCCACAGCTCTTGGATGTGGCTCCCAGTCTGAGGGGAGAGGAGCGGGGAAAGGTCACGTCCTGACAGAACACTTCATCGACAGGCGCAGACACCCCCCACGCCCGGCCCTGCTCTGGAGAAAGTGCATCGCGTCCACAACTAGGAAGGAGAGGCGGCCCCCCTGCAGAGCAGCCCGAGCCCTCAGAGGGGCAGCTCCCAGGCAGAAGGAAGCCATTCCGACCAGGAACGAGAGCAAGAGTGGGACTCAAACGGCGTCCCCACCCAAAACCATGCCAACTCCGGGCCTCCCTCAAGCAAAAGCGGCCTCAGGCCGTGCAGCAGGGGTGGCCTGGCCTCGGTGCAGGGAGATTCTAGTGATGACACACAACAGGGGAAGTTTCTAACAGATTCCTTTGGCAAGCGTGTGCTATTTGTAGGGAATCGTTTTCTTGTCGAATTTTCTAGAATGTTTCCGAAATTGTCAGAGTATTTAAGAAGGCAGTTCATCCAGAAGAGCCAAATGTGTGTGCATAGAAACGTATAAGGAAATCTACAATCAGACACACAGAAACATGTGCTTTCTATCCCGTGGAGACAGAACAAGGTGGACACTTAACTCCGGCGCTCCTGGTACAAAATAAAAAAGGTTCGATCTAACAAATATCCGCACCTCTGGCGAAGCACAAGCTAGGAACAGACAGAAGTGAAAACCAAGGCAGCAAAACAAAGAAACGGTTTGTGACATCGTCCCTGCAAACCCCTGGATGCCCACTGCTGCGACCAAACCTCGTCCCAAGCTCCTGCCCGTTTGTAATTAGTAACGCCCATCTGTTCCCTTTAATTAAAGGGATAATTATATATAACTTTTTATTAAAAAATCAACTCTGTATTCTGTCAATAGCTGGTAGGAATTCACAATTAGTGACATGGCTGGAAAAAATAGATCAGAATAGTTTGTGGAAGAAAAAAAATGCCGTTCTAAAATTATTTATTTACAGACGTAAAAAGCCATGCTGCAGAACTTCCTCAAATTATGAAGATTTCCTACAATGTATTAAAATAAAAGTTTTTTTAAAAATTATAGCTCTTGGATTCCAAACACCTATGCCACCTATCTGCAGACCTCGTGGGCTCTGGGACACACGTGGCTGAGTGTGTCTGCACACACAGTGAAGGGTGTGAACTGGATTCTAGCACCTGCCAAGAAATCAAGGAAGGAAAAGAAAACTAAAGCCAAACCCCAAGATTGCAGGGAAAGTTTTCTGAATGTTCAGTCCAGTCCAGGACTCACTAAGTTTCTGGGGGACTGTCATGCAGGGAGACCCAAACCAGTCTCAAGGTATTCTCTCTACAAACAAACACTATTATGCTGATAACATTTTTAGTTGTGGGGTTTTTAAATATATAAAGAAATCTTTAGAAGATATTCTTTTTGCTTCTGTAGCTCGTATTGTATGTAAAAAGTCCTGTTTCTCCCCCCCAAGAATTGGGGTTTCCACAGCCAGCGTTAACAAATAAATAACTTATAACTGCTTGTCACCTTCTTTCTTCAGTCGACTAGAAAGGGAAAACAGGGAGAAAGTATTCAGCACCAGGCCTGGGCAGGTGCCACCAGGCATGCAGCTCGAGGGTCCAGGTGACCAGAGTGGCCTCCCGTGCAGCCGACCCTCCCCTCGTCTCCCTCCCGTCAAGATGGCTCCTTGGGAGTCCCCGCCAGGGGCCCGCAGAGCCATGGGGGGCGGGGGAGCGTGGCCTTTGTGGAAACGGGCGAAGCACACGGTGGGCACGGCCAGGAGGGGTGTCCGCCAGGCTGGGTCAGTGGCCACAGGTGGGACAGGTGGGACAGGTGGGAGCCTGGGCTCAGACAGTGAGGCCCTCCCTCCCTCCCGGCCCCTCCCCGCCTCACCTGTAATAATCTTCCTGACTTGGTAGGTGGCCACCGTGCATGTGGGGGTGTCCGTGCAGCCACTGCTGCTCCATGGCCAGTCTCTGCAGCTCTGCTGACTGGGCGTGCATGGCCTGCAGCTGGTGGGCCGCAGACATGGGGGGTGGGATGGCCCCAGGCAGGTCTCGGGGGTAGGGGGTACCTGCCAGACACAGAACGGCCTTTGAGACAGAGGGGCCAAGGGAGCGGCCGGGACGAGGCTGGCGAGGAGGTCAGGTCAGGAGACGGCCTCCCGAGGCGGGGAGCAGGAGGGCTGCTTACTCCGCAGGGACCCGGGGAGCAGGTTACTGCCCCTGCGATCCCCTGACCCCAGGGGTGGAGGCTGGGGGAATACGGACGGAATACACGCTCCCTCGTCCTCAGGCCTCGTGGCTCAGGCTCTTCTTCACAGAGGTCCGCTCTGACCCCTCAATGTAAATTCAGCGCCCCTGTTGTTCCTTCACGTCGCACTGCCCTCGTCCTGGCTCTTATGCGTCTCTACCCATCCCCCCCCACCAGCTCTCGGGAAACATCATCGGGTATTTGCTAAAGAGGTGGATGAGGGAATGAACGAACGGGACGTCAGATACCAACCCAACTCTCGCACCGGACCTGGACCCCTCTTTCCCCAGGTGCGTTCTTACCAAAAACTGGATGACGAAGCATCTCGTGCTCATGGGGGGGCTGTCCAAGCAGAGGGTTGGGGAGGGTGCCGGGGGGGTAGGGAAAGCGAGCCAGGTGAGGGCCAGCGGTCAGGGGGTCAACCAGCGGGTGCACCGGGCCTGCTGAACCTAAAAGAGGGGCAGAAGTCCAGATGCGGGCGGTGAGGGGCGCCGGGGCTCTCTCCGTGTCTGCCCTCCTTGGCCGTGACTACCGGTGGCTTCCTCCTCACCACGGCCGGCTCCCGGCCACCAGGGCCACCAAAAGTCCTGACCCACGGTGGCTGCCCTCACCCCCACCCGCAGGAAAGTTCCAGAAAGCAACAGGGAGGTAAAGAGCCGGCTATTCACACACAGCCCCTCCGCTCACTCCTGAGCATGGCTAGAGGCACAGTCTCCCCCCCCCACCCCCGCCACCGTCTTGCCGAGGACCCCATGTCATCAGAGCCCACCCAGCCCAACACCCCAGGCTTGCCCTGCACCTGTCAGGTCCACCGGAACCCGAGGGCCGCTCGGGTCCAGCCAGCGTTTCTCGCCCAGCTGCCAGCCGGACTGGCAACGCTGCCCAGAGCTGCCTCCCTGGCCCTCTGCCCAGCAGCCGGTGGGGTGAGACTCACTAAGCCCCGCCTTCTCCTCTCAGGCCAGGTGCCCCTGCTCGCCCTGTCCCTGCGGACGTCCCTGCCCACCGTCGAGCCCGCTCAAAAGTTGCCGTCTTGGCGAGCTTTCCTCTCTAACAGCAACCTTGCCCCCAGCTCCCGTTCCCTGTCCCTGCTCTGCTGTCGTCCAGAACACGCGCTGCTTTTCACACTCCAAGATACGCTGACTGACCGCTTCTAGGCTGGGAAGGTAACGCGCGTAGGGCTGTTGTCAACACTGACAACTGTGCCCGACACATCACAGGCGCTCAGTCAAGTATCTGCCAAGCGGATGAATGCTGTATGAACAGACGACTGCCTGTCCCCACGCGGCATTAGGACACATCCACCGGCCACGGAGCTTAGCCCATGCCGGGCGGCCACGAGGTTCCAGACGTCAGGACTATGGGGTAGACGTGACAGCTCCTCGGCTCCCCCAGAACCATCCTCGTGCACGGAGTCCGGGCTCCCTGCCTCGGGGCTGGGCGCACAGGTAGAAGGAAGGTGCGGGCCTCCCCACCTCCGGTCCTGCTCCATCTGTCACCCTCCTCCCTAGTCCGGAGGCAGGTCTACCCGCTTGGGAGTCCCGCACGTGGGCTGTGCCACGGGAGCCCACGGCAGGCCCCGGGGCCCCGGGGCCGGCACAGCCCCCCTCACCCCAGCCGGCCGGTCGGCGGGCCCGGGGGAGCTCTCGTTCCCAGGGCGGACAGAGAGAGCCGGGTGGTCCCGACGGGATGAGCCAGCAGAAGCCCAGGCCCCGCCCCTCAGTGGGGAACAGAAGGAATGTTCTTTTTAAGTCCTCACTCGAAGATTCCCTCGAGCCTCCCTGGTGTCCCCTGGCCTCGCCTGGGCTCCAAGGCCCCACCTCCCGCCCTGAACCCGCCTCAGTGAGCACAGGCTGCTTCCTGCTATCCCTGGCACCGGAGGCACAGGACCAAGAAACGAAGCTTTAACCAGGAGACCGCAAGCTGAGGATTCCCAGACAGACGCTGAACGTCCTCAGGTCTGTCAGGAATTGAGGATTCCTTCGGGAAAGAACCGCCTCTGCCTCCGGACAGCGGCTCTGCCCGTCTGGTCCGTACCTTGTCGACCAGAGCTCAGCCCACAGCACCCTGTCACAGCCCGGCCCGGGGGGCACCCACCTTGATGGAGGGGGTCCTGCTGGTGGAGGTGAAGGTGTGAGTGGATGTGTGAGTGCTGGTGGTGGTGCGGAGTCACGTTGAACATCTGCAGGCGGGCCAGGGGGTCGCTGGTCAGCGAGGCCATGCGCTCGGCGTGGATCCGCTCGGCCGCCAGTCTATCAGGGTAGCTCATCTCAGGCCGCAGCTGGGGGCCCGCCAGGGCCAGTCTCTCCCGCTCCAGGGGGTTCAGGCCCGGGTGGAAAGAAGCAAAAGGGTGGGGGCCCGCAGTGGGGGGGATGGTGAGGGCGCTGTGCCGGGCGAAGTGCTCCATGGGGTTGGTGGCTGGGTGCAGGGGATCCAGCTCCGGGGGCTTCACCTCGAAGCCCGGCTTCATCCTCTCCCGCAGCTCCCGCTCGCGGATCTCCCGCTCGCGGATCTCCCTCTCCCGGAGCTCCCGCTCGCGGATGGTGGGGTCCACGTTGTAGAGGCCGGGCATGTGGTAGGCCAGCAGGGGATCGGTAGGGTTGAGGGGCATGTAGAAGGGGTGGTTGCGGTTGGTGGGCGACATGACGTGGGGCCGAGCGTACTCGCTCAGAGTCCGAAGAGCGGGAGTGTCGGGCCCGATGTACGGAGGCACCGCAGCAATGGTGGTTGGTGGCGGCTCGAAGGATGGCCGCATGTGGCCGGGACCACTGAGCTGGGGGTCGCTGAGGCGGCCCTCGTGGGCTGAGCTGGACGCCTTCTGCTGAAGGAAGGGGGCGGGGGTGTGAGCGGCAGGTGCCCAGCTGCCGGCCCGTACCGACCAGCCAACCTGGTCCCTCCTCCCCAACACCAGGGGCCAGCCCCAACCATGGCCGGGGACAGGCTTGGGTCGCAAGCATGCGGTCTGGACCCTGCTGGGACGGCCTGCTCTGCGCTTTCGGCTTCCCTTGTGCCCCAGCCGGGGCTGTGCATCTGAGAGAAAAGATAACGCCCGCGGGCATCCGAGAGTGTAGCTGAGACGGTGAGCCCCAGAGCGGGGCCGCAGACGGACGCCACGAGCCTGGTGGACCCCAACTTACGGCCGCTCGCTCCGCCTCCCGCTCCCGCTCGCGCTCCCGTTCGCGCTCCTTCTCCTTCTCCTTCTCGCGCTCTCGTTCCTCGCGTGCTTTCTGCTCAGCCTCCCGTTTGGCCTTCTCGATGGCCTCCTCCCTCTTCTTGGCCAGTTTGGATCCCGCCAGAGGCATGAAATACAGGTCCGTCCGCGCACACGAGTTGTACCCACGGTCCAGGTGTTTGTAGAACCTGAAGAAGGGTCACATCTCTCGATGGGGCCCTGCCGGGGCCTCCGCCTGCCCTAGCCGCCCAGCCTGTCCCTGCCCTGGTTGTGCCCACGCTCCGGGGAAGCCGCTACCTGGCTGACTGGCTGGCATGGCTGGGGGTGTCCACCACAGTGGGCTCAGGGGACGGGCTCCTAGGCGGGGGCGGGGGGCTTTCGGGCTCCTCGGCATCATCCAGAGCCTCTTCCTTGATCTGGACGGTGGGGAGCGGGCAGGCTGTCCCCCCGGGTACGCCGCCTCCCGAAGAAACGGCGGCAGAGCAGGGTGGCGGGGCTGAGGGGCCAGGCCCCGCGGGTGGGGTGGAGGTGGAGGAGCAGGCGGGGGGAGTGATGGGAGGGGGGCCCCCAGGGACAAAGGGGTGCTGAGCAAATGGGGGCTGGGGAGGCACCTGGTGGAGGCCTGCTGGGGGGTGAGCGGCAGGGGGCAGGCTCTGGCTCTGGGTCAGCACTGGGGGCTGGGCAGGGGAGGAGGGCAAGGGCTGGCTCTGCGGCATGAGCTGCAGGGGAGGCGGGTGGGCCGAGGGAGGGTGGTGCGTGGACAGCGAGCTCAGGGGCTTCAGTGCCGGTGGGGGCGGGAGGTTGGCATTCATGGAGAAGGGCGAGGGCCCTGAGAGGTGAGGCGGGTGCTTGTGGGCTTGTGGGGCCGGCAGCTGGGGGATGGGCGTGGTGGGTGGGGGCTTGATGTGGGGCATGGCCAAGGGGGCCGGCGGCAGGGGCTGCTCCCGAGGAGGCTGCTGGGGCTGCAGTGCTGACTGCGAGGCTGGGGGCTGCAGGGAGGCATGAGGGAGAGCTGATGCCTGAGGGGCCTGGGGAGGGAGACCAAAGGGCTGAGGGGGGCCTGGGTGCTGCAGCAGGGGCCCGGCCTGGAGGCTATGGGGGCCGCCCGGGCCCTGACTATGCAGCGGGGGCTGGCCGTGAGGTGGGGCGGAGGGCTGGCCAGCCGGCGCGGTCAGGGGCTGCAGCGGGGGATGGGGTGAGGGCAGCCGCTGTGGGTGCAGGGCGGGTGCCTGCTGGATGTGCGCATGGGGAGCGGGAGCCGCTGGGGCCTGCGGCTGGCTGGGGGGCTGGGAGGCTGAGGGGGAGCCCTGGGGAGGGCCCGCAGTGGCAGAGGGCACGGGTCCCGGTGCGGGGAGCTGGGGGGCCCCTGGGGGGGCGGCGGAGGGAGCCGGAGTGGCCGCACTGGGAGCCTGCAAGGCCGGTGGCTGGGCCTGTAGCATCTGCTGCTGGGCCGAAGAGTCCGAGTCGCTCTCGTTGTCCTGGGGGCTGGGGATGCTGGGGGACGTGCTGCGATTGTCCTGGTCGATGTCTTTGGGGTCACTGCTGCCCTCATCGTTGACGCTGCGGCTGTCAGAACTCTCTCCCTCGCCTTCGGATGGCGAGTTGGGCCGGCTGATTTCCTAGGACCGGAGATGGGAGGGATGAAGCTCTTGGAGGGCAAGAGCTCTCTCTGCCTCGTGCCGGGCGCACAACAAAGGTTCGTGCAGACGAGGCGGCGAGCCTGGCCCCGGGGACCTCAGGTCCTCCTTTGGTCCGGCTGGCGTCGGAGGCCACTCTAGGTCCCTCCCTAGGAGACAGGGCCCTGCCATGCCCCAGGGAGACCCTGGGCTCAGGGCTTCTTGGGGGGTGTTAGCAGTCCCTGAGCTACAGTCCCTGTGGCTAGGCTGCACAGCTCACCTGGGTTTTTGTCTTCTTGGAGCTGGTCCTGTCGGCCTCCTCTGTATCGGAGGCCACCTTCTCCCGCTGGCGCTTGGTGCTCTTGAGCGGGGACGAGGCTTCCTCCTTCACTTTCTGCAGTGGGAAAGCCCGTGAGGGGCATCAGGCCGAGGGAGGGGGTCCCTCAGCCTCGGGAGAGACGACAATGGTTTGCTGACACCTTGCTCCTGTATTCTGAGCTCCATCTCCAGAAGCAAGAAAGTTCTGGAAGGGACCAGCTGAGGCCGGGAGAAAACAAATATCTGGGGGTGGAAATAACTTGGCTTTGGGGGGAGGGAGCCTTTCTAATCACACCCTACCCTTTGCCTCCGAGGCCTTGGGAAACTTGAGGCAGAGACGGCTCCTGAAGGTCAGTGCTGGGAGCTGCAGCGGACCACCTTTGTCCAGGCCCTGGACCCCAGACCCCAGACCCCAGTCCACAGCCCTAGGCCAGGCAATGCTGATGCCTAGGGCGGCTCCAGGAACGACCCGCAGCCCCATGTCTGAGGGAGCTGAACATCAACTCCAGCAACCTGGGGTGTTAATGAGGGGGCAGGCCCAAGCAGCCCCCGCTACCCTGGGTGACAGGCACCTCACCTTGGCCGACTTCTTCACTGTCTCTGCTTTACTGTCATTGCTGGAGGTGCTGGCAGCGCTGGGTGAGTTCCGGCCACTGGAGCGGATGTCTTCATTGATCGGCGAGGCGCGACCATCAGGGCTGGCTGGCTGCTTCTTACGACCGCTGCGCAGTGTAGACATCTGCCCACCCAGACCAGAGGCTGGTGAGACTGGACCCCAGGCTCTGCTGTGGGCCACCTGGGCCCAGCATACATGCTGGAGCCTCGGGAGCAGACCCAAACACCTGCCCTATGGCAAATCCCAGACCAGGGTGCCTGGCAAGTGACAGGCACCTGCAGCTTTTCCTCACGGTGTGGGGGTCAATGCAGACTGAAGGGAAGAACGAGGGGTGAATGGGTGAGTTCACATGGAGGAGACAGCAGTTCTTAACTTAAAATGCTCATCTCCAGGGATGGTCCTGGATGCTGTGCGGTAGAAACGAGCGAGGTTTTCCGAGGGGCAGAAGTTGGCGAGGGCCGTTTACTCTGCCAGATTCTCCAGAATGGCGATCACACACAGGGTCTGCTTTAAATCACCCCACCCTTCCTGTTTGTTCCACGGAACTGCCCACTTCCTTGCCCAAACCAAACACCTGCTGATTTCATCTGACAGGATGGGAAATGACCCAAAGAGATAAACCGACAAATAATGTGGCTCAGCTCCTAAAACCACCAAGCGCTTCGGTTCATTTCTGCAAAGCCATGGGACTCAGAGGAGATGGGGATACAATGATTCACGCCAGTCCATGTGCTGGGTGGCCAGGGCGCGGCAGCCTTGACAAGATGCCAGGGTCAGAGGAAGGTGGACGGTGCCCTCTACAGGCCTGCAAGGGCCGCTGGGGAGGCTGGCCACGGGGGAAGACTCTGGCGGTATCCCTAGTGAGAACTCTCACTCCCAAAGGCCCTGCTGACATATTTCCAACCTAGAAAACAAAACCTCTTTATGAAAAGGGCTATATAGTGAGGACAAAAATGTACCGAAAGTTTCCAAAACTGGATCAAATATTTATTTAAAAGAAAAAAAAAAGGCAGCTGCAAGTTTAGGCAGCAGAGACACGGCCACTGCAGGTGTCAGGCTCAGGGCCCAGAGGCAGGTCTGAGGGACTTGGAGGGCACGCACTGAACCAGAAACTGACGCTGAGTTCAGGACGCATACCCCACTGACTCCCCGAGGACGACACGAGGGAGGGAAGGAGAGAACAGAGGCTCTTCCCAGACCCACAGACAGAACTAGTATTTTGGGGCCAATCACTCCTTCAAGGAGGCTGGTCCTCTACATAAAACCGGTCACCTCCCAGCCTCCCGGGAGGCACAAGCCCGGGCGTCCTAGTAACCCGAAGCGGCCCAGGTCACCTGCCCGAGGACTCACCGAGCCACGACTGCGCCGTGTCCTCATGCTATGCTTCCCACTGAGCCCATCGTCTTCCTCTTTGACAGGTTTGAACATGAATGGTGGGGGGTCCACAGGCTTCTCGATGGGGGGGAGCTCGCCGTACTTCTTGAAGTGGATGCGGCAGTCCGTGCACAGGAGGATGTTCTCCCGGCCCCCGTGGTGCCAGTCTTTGGAGGCTGTGTGAGGCAAGAGGGGTGCGGGTGGGGGGCCCCTCCGTGGGCTCGGACAGACACCCGCCGCTCTCTCCCAGGGCGGGAGAGGATTTCAGGAATACCCGCCACCTCCGCCCCGACCACACTGACTGCTCGACAGGGGAGTGACAACAAATACGAACTTCTGCTTTTTCTCAAGTAACCCTGAAGCGCAATGCGGACGTCAAGCCAGTGATTCCCTGGCAGGTCTTCAACTGGACTCACGAGACGTTCCGAACCTGGAAGCGCCTGAACCTGGCCTGCCTCAGCGAAAGCGCCCCCCGCCCGCCTTCCCACAGACCCCCACTTACTGGTGGTGAAGCAGTGGCGGCAGGCGTACCCCTTCAACTCCTGCTCGCTGTCCTCACTGTCAAAGTCATCCTCGCTGGCTGAACTCAGGTCCACTGGGCATGGCAGGAACACAACAGGGATGGGGGAGACACCATCATGCTTGGCCAAGACCCGGACCACCTGTGACCCGTGGCCTGCCCCAGGCTCTGAGCCACCAGAGTCGCCTGGAAGGGGCAGTGTTCACGAAGGCCCACTCTGAATTCCTCGGGGCCGGTGATCAGAACGAAAACTCGGGTGAAGTACCCGAGGGTCTGCCCTACCGTATTTCGGGGGACTGGCGTCACACCCGCATCCCGGAGTGGCGAGCACTGATGCCCACAAACTGGGAATGGGAGCAGGCGAAGTGCATCCAAGTGCTTTCCCCGACACATGTGGACGTCCCGAGGCGCTCCCTCTCCACCGAGTCCCGCCCCTGCCAGCCCTACTGGGTCGATTCTGGTTTGCATGTCCCACGTAAGCAACCCTCAGGCGGAGCGCCCTGGGCCAGGACAGAACCACCGGCCCCGCTGCTGCACGCCAGCTTTTACGGGTTAAGAAGGTATCTGCGGCGCCCGGGTGGCTCGGTCGGTTGAGCGTCCGACTTCGGCTCAGGTCATCTCACACTTTGTGAGTTCGAGCCCCGCGTCGGGCTCACTGCTGTCAGTCTGTCAGCACAGAGCCCACTTCAGATCCTCCGTCCCCTTCTCTCTCTGTCCCTCTCCCACCCGCACTCTCTCTCTCAAAAAACAAAACATTTTAAAATAAAAATTTTTTTAAATAATTAAAAAAAAAAGGTTAAGAAAACATCAAATTATTCTGCATGTTACACTGGGACCAAGAGGAGGAAAAAGAAGAAAATGTGAATCTTATTGCCAACACAATACCAACGCAGTAACTCAAACAGAACACCCGCCATGAAGTGGGAAATCTCCTCTGAAATTATCGAAAACACCCCAGGACAAGTCAAGACTTACGTTTTTATAAAAAGCTACAATGATGTTGAGTTTATTTAAAAAATTTAAATGCATAAATAAGTTATGAACCTCTCCTACCAAGTCCCCCAAGTCAGTGCTACATCCAGGCGCAAGTTTCATACGCCTGCACCACACACATGATGTCCCCAAGCCACTCTGCAACAAGGACACCTGTGAGTGCAGGCCCAGAACCGGGAGCAGCCCCGCACTTACGGAACTCGCTGGAGGGTGGTCTGGAGGGCGTGCTGACGGGTGTGGACGCGGTGCGGGTCTTGATCCTCCTGAACACGGCCTGCCTGCGGTGCCGGCGATGGGCCCGGGAGCTGGCCGCTTCGGGGGTTTTCTTCCAGTAGTAATAGAAGGTGATCAGCTCCCCCTGCGGGAGAGAAGGGCCAGCGGTGACGAAGGGCTCGGGGATGGCTTCTCCCTGCCCTGCAGCTCCCTCTTCTGCCAGGAGCAGGAGCTACTTGGGAACGGCTGTGCTGGGGAGGAGCGCAAAGGACGCTTTGCTCCTGAGTCGTGAGGGGGACTGGACTTGTCCCCTCAGCCCAGGGGAGCAGAACCTCTAGATATCTAGAACATTCATTCATTCAACAAGTACCTGCTGAGTAGCTGTCACGTGCCAGACGCCAGCATGGAGGTACAGCAATAAACAACCGAGAAAAGGGAAAATCCCCGCCCGCTAACCGTGTGTGTGCACAGATGGTTTCTTCACCGCACTGCACTGAAATCATACAGGTGTGACAAGGGAACGCCTGGCCACTTAGGCTATTCCAGAAACAGCCCCCCTCCCCCTCCAAAAAACCCCAACAATTCAGGCGCTCAGGTGGTGGGGAGCCGGGGTCAGGAAAAAAGGAGACCCCAAACCCAGGAGAACTGCCCCACGGCCTCCACCCGGTCTGAGTGACCACAGTGGGACAAGCTGGTACAAAATCCTGAAGGTGACGCCTGAGGGCCACGTACACAGGGGCACTGATGCAGAGATGAAATGCCACATGTCACAAGGTCAGTCTTTGGTTTTGAAGTTTTTGAGAGAGAAAGAGAACGAGCTGGGCAGGGGCAGAGAGAGAGGGAGACAGAGCAGCAGAGGCGGGCTCTGTGCAGACAGCAGAGAGCCCGATGCGGGGCTCGAAGCAGCGAACTGCAAGATGATGACCTGAGCCAAAGTGGGAGGCTTAACCGACTGAGCCACCCAGGTGCCCCACAAGGTCGGTCTTTAAGGTTTTCATGGCCCAGCAGAAAGGCAGGCAAGACATCTTTTTAAAAAATACAGCATGGGGACATGAACCCAAATGCAACCATGAAAAAGGGGCACTTCTGCTACCCCTGTGCCACGTTTGGTTAACCCTGGTTGACAAAGACCAATTTCTTAAACATCCCAAGATAAAGTATCTTCACCTGGAATTAGAGGAAAAAAAACCCAAAAACACTTAAAGCAGTGAGAGTGCCTAGATCACACTGATCTTCTCTAACTGAATCAATCCTGTGGACAATCAACTTGGTGGACCAGTGTATCCTGGAAGTCATCCTGGGAGCAACTCGTACCCCGAGGTTGGAGCCACTTGGCCAGAGCACCACTTAGCCTCATGGAAGGCTCACTGCTTTGTGAATGGAGGAGCCGAGAGCCAGAGCCAGAGCGAGAGATTCTGTTCTCCGGTGACCTGAGATCCATCTAGCTGGAAAGGCCAGTGCCGGAGAGACTGAAGGAGAGAAGAGCAGATACCAGGCGACAAACTCTTGTGATTGCCGAGCACCCCATTAGACGAGATTTCATTAAAACACCCCCCAGAAGCAATGGCCTTAGAACACGATGAGAAGTCAGTTTGAAGAGAAGGGGGCAGGTTTTAAGTGGGGAAACGGCTTCTGCAAAGCAGGTAACCCGCGTGTGTTGAGTGCTCACTGCTCAGAGTTGGATTCTATGCCTGTGCATTTTCTAAGAAGTGGGACCGCAGCTGCTGCCAGACCCTTAAAGGAGCCTGTGGTTCAGAGGAACTTCGGACTGGCTTCCACAGGTCCATAGCATGTATCTCGTGGAGCTGTGGATAGGTTTCAGTCTTTCCAAGTGCCACTCAGCAAAATGCTAGTGACTGCCAATAGTTAACAGATGAAGCGTGACCCCAGGCCAAGGGAGGCCAGGAGCCAGCCACCAAGGACGAGCACAGGCAAATCTACAAGCTCACCCCACCCCCTTTCCAGTTCCACGAGACAGTAACCGAACAAGGGAAAGTGTAGGAAATGCCCTTGGATTTCTGACCGGTTTGTCTGTCACATGTTATTCTACAAATGTAGGTTACAACTGTCCCTGTGGTGACCGGAGCGTCCCGAGCCCCTGAGGTCATCATCTGAGAAGCTCCTGGCTCCTGCTCTTTATCTCCCATTTTCCTGACTTGGAAAGTCACTTATCTCTACTGATCTTCTGGTGTTGGCTGGCTGGAGGGAACAAACTCAGACACCCAGTGGGGATTAAGGGACCTGTGCGGATACAAAACTGATCTGACGCCGGTCCTCCTACGAGAAAATACAGAACAGAAGCCAAGGCAAGTCACTGTCACCCTTCAATACTTAGCCAGCGTGACATGCTCTACCAGTTCAAAAGGGCAACTAGTGCAGTGAACCGTGGCCCAATCCCGAAGCTGGAAGGAAGGATGTGAGACCCCAGAGTGGTTCCTCCCACCTCCTCTAGCTGAAGTCATTTTAGGGGCCAGTGGATGAGAAAGGCCAGGGATGTAAGAGGAAATGTGAAGCTACAGGAGGGAGAAGGAATCAAAAATGGGAGAGAAAATCAGGTGGGAAGGTGCTAGCAGGGTCTCTGCCAAACCTCAGCCTGACTTACAGGCTGTTAAAAAGCAGCCACCCTAACACCTTTGTACAACGTTGATCTGTGACACAATATTGACTCACACAGTTACAAGGGACTGGAGGTGAGGGGCACTGACACAAGGACCCAGGTACAACTTCGGACTCTCCCAAAACTTAACAAACAGTCTACCGTTGACCAGAAACCTTACTGATAACATAAACGGTTGATTAACACGTATTATATATGCTACATATATTTTTTACAGCATGCTTACAATAAAATAATGAAAATGATACTAAGAAAATCATAAGGAGGAAAAAATATATTTACAGTACTCGACTATATTTATCAAAAAAAAACCTGCTTGTAAGTGAAACTGTGCCATTTTAACCTGTGTTAAGGTTCAATGTATTTCTATTTCTCAAACATGAATGTCTGAAAGAGTTTCAAATGGTCTTAGAAGACAGCATAACTCACAGATTAAAATAGGGCAAGCCAGAGTCCAGCGAGGCTATGGTACTGGCCTAACGTCACACACCGGGCAGAAAAAGGCTCAAGAAAAGCCGGGTTCCCAACCTTAACCTCCACTCCTGCTGTGTTGTGTCTTCCTCAAGTATGTGAGAAAATCGGGACATGACGAAGAAACCTAATACTGAAATAATCATCAACTTTTTGTCAACACCTGGGTGGCTCAACTGGTTGGCTGCTGGACTCCTGATTTGGGCTCGGGTCAGGATCTCACGGTTCAGGAGCCGGAGCCCTGCGTCGGGTTCCGTGCTCACAGCATGGAGCCTGCTTGAGATTCTCTCTCTCCTTCTCTCTCTGCCCCTCCCCTGCGCTCGCTCTCTCTCTCTCTCTCTCTCTCTCTCTCTCTCTAAATAAACCTTAAAAAAAAAGGAAGGAAAGAATAGCCTGCCGACAAGAAAAAGAGTCCAGAACACATTCTATTTTCTCAGTACCAGGGATCAAACGACCAAGCCAGAAGGACCCTTCCACTATAGGCCTAAAACCAGTTCAGAAAATGAAAACTACACATTTCAAAATTCCGGAAGATGGGGTAGCAACTAGAACTCTCATACATGGCTGGTGGGAATATAAGATGGTTCACCCACTTCATAAAACTTTGGTAGTTCTTACAAAGCTAAGCATTTACCGTATGACCCAGCAGTTGATCCCACTCTTCGGTGCTTACCCAAAAGAATAAAAGCATGCTCAAAGCACGCTCACACAAAGACTTTTCCACGTAAACACGTTCAGAGAACCTTTACTCTTTGCCACCCCAAACTGGAAACTATCTCAATACCCCTCAACGGGAGAAGGGAGAAACAGATCACCGTGCATCCACTTACTAGATACTACTTGGTAGTAAAAAGGCAAACTACTGATCTACATGACAACACGGATCAACCTCGAAACATCACACTGACTGTAAGCAGCCAGACACAAAAGTACAGACTGTGGGGGTCTGTTCTCTAAAAAGGCAAATCTACAATCACAAAAAGTAAACGAGTGGTTGTCCAGAGAACAGAGGACAAGAAGTAGGAAACTACCTATAAAAGAATATGAGGAAACCTTTCGGGGTGAAAGAATAAATCCCATAAACGCCCCGCGGGTTTACGGTCGTCAAACTCCCTGAACGGTGCCCTCACTGCGCTTAAAGTGGGTGTCCTTTTACGGTATATATGCTATGCGTACCAATTACACAGCCATGAAGTTAACTTTAAAAAAAAAATCCAGGCCAGGTTTTATTAGCTGCCTCTCAAGCACTGTACCGTCTACGAAGGGATTAAACACTGGAACGGAGCGAATCTAGGCGGATTAGAAACAGCATACTGGTGACTGCATGGGTGGCTAGGTCTTGAGCACAAACAAAAGAACATGTCGGGAAAAGGTCTGGTTCTACAAACAGGGAATGAGGCAGCTAGAGGCCTCACCAGGAACGAAGTCAATTGAAATTTAATCAAACATGCATAGTGTGTGCTGCAGAGACCCGCTGCACATAAATTCAGGAACAAAAGCTGTTGCAGAAATCAATAGCTTGCTGAAACATTAACACAGGCAATCATCGATCAAAAGGCAGCTCCACAAAGGCAGCCTTGCAAATGAGCTCCCGCCTTTGCTTGCAAGCAGACACAGAGGCATAAACGCGGACACGAACGGCCGCGGCGGCGGTTTTGTTCCCGGGGCTCTCCCCCACCTCGCGACAAGGCCTCACAGCCAGCACACCTCCCGTCCCTGTGCTGTAACTGCACACGGCACGAGCGACTAAACTGGGTTAGTGCCTGGGCCAAAAAGGGAAAGAGAGGGGGCGACGTCCTCTCCGGTCGACAGCATTATGGGCTGCGGTGCTCGCCAAGAGAAGCGCTTAAAGCCACTGGTCTATATTTAGTGGATTCTCTCTCTCTCCAACTCTTCGCCTTTTCTGCAGCGTGTGAAAGGGGGGGCAGGGGCGCTGGATTTTCCCAACAGGTCATGAGCAAAAAGCCGCTGGCAAGAAGAGATTTGCTCCTGGATTTAGGCACCGGCTTCCCTCCCAGGCAGGCTCTGCACAGCAGGTCCTCTCCCCAGACAAGTCAGTGAGGGGGGGGGGGGGGGCAGGTCCCTGTAGGTTTCTCTGATTTTCCATCCAAAAGCAAACATGGGGTGGGGAGAGAAGGAAAAGGGAGGTATAAGATGCTCTGTGCAGCCCTCTATCTGGGTGGGTGGGGGCTGGGACGAGAGATAGAGAGTGTCAGGTTGACAAAAGGCTCCAGGCACCAGCAGACAGCTCAATCACAGCCACTCCTGTGATCCAGAAGCTTCCTGGGCTCCACCACTTGGAATCAGTAGGAGAATTGGTTCCTCCTCCCCGGTCACCATTGTACTTCTGTGTCGCCTCGTGTTAGACCGTGAGCCCATCAAGTTCGCCTGACATAAAATGGCAGGGCACGCTCCCTTCATGGCTCCACGGCCCAGATAGCCTGAACTGAAGCATGGGGAGTGAGGGATACCGGGGTTGCTCAGCACTTACTGGCAGCCTTCAGGTAAGTTCTGCTGGTACGTCTAGGTGGACAGCAGACTGGCGACGCGTCCCAGGGTCCAGAGTGAGCATCCCACCGCATGTGTGTGTGTAAGAGCAGAGGCGGGCGGGGGCTGGAGGTGGGAGCTCGCAGCCCTGCAGCAGGGGACAACCCGACGGGGTCTCCTTCCCGTCTGACCAGCAGGTTAATTTGCGTGTAGCCACTTGGCTAAAACGATGCCTGCAGACAAGACTATTTCCTTCCTTCAGGCACCGCAACGCTACGGGAGGGGAACCTGTAACCTGTCCAGCCTGACGCACACGCACACACAAACACGCATGTATTTTTTAAAGTAAGATAAACTATGTGTCTTCTAAGGGACCCCGGGGAAGTGAAGGCACAGGACAGATGGCAGAGCGAGAAGGCACTGTGAGCACAGCGAGGGTCAAGGGCTCACTGGGGGGGCAGGTCTGTCCTGAACTGAGCACAGCAGCAAGCCCTCAACTCCCTGGGTTCTCTCTCACCTCGGCCCAGCATCAACTCAAGACAGGAGACCCCCAGGAGGCCGACGTGGAGGCACGAAAAGGTAGTCAGTCGTTTTTGTCCAATGTTAGAAACATAAGGGTACGCCCAGGATTGAGTCCCCATTTTTGTGATTATAACATATTATTATTGCCACAACCAACCAGTCTTGGCGCCCCAAGCTGGACACAGTGCCCGCAGACCATGGGGTACCTGCAGCCTGCCACCTACTGTTAGGCCAAGCGAGGCCTTGGTTTTTTGGAAACAACCCTCTTCTCTCACACTCCCTTCAATTCGGTGTCCAGGGCCCTATTCCTGTATCTTCCATCCTCGCAGTGCGGTTCCGTGACCAGCAGGAAAAATGGTTAACACCCGCTGGCCTCAGTCCGGCCAAGGAAGGCCTTGACAAACCAGTCCTTGGTACGTGCACAGGAGGGGCAGGGACGAAGGAAGGAAGGACTCTATCTGGGTCCCTGCACCGTAGCGAGTGCCCAGGCACCAGCCACAGAAGGTCCCCAGTGGAGGCCACCCACCAATGCTTCCTCCCCCCGAGGAGGGACAGCCGCTGCTAACTTCCTCTTCTCCACCAAAGCGTCAACAGGCATCCTCTCGGAGCCAGGTACCGCGTACTCAAAACAGAGGGGCAGCAAGGGTGGGGAGGAGGCCTAGAAGCCATCCTCCACATGGATAATGGCATTAGAAACACAGCTTTTCTCTGAAGCTGCCATTCAGGCCCCTCAAGCCCGCCTGACCCTGTCCGCTGATGCGACGGGACAGGACCCACTGTGTGGTAGGGCTGACAAATGCATACCTTTGCACACAACTGACATACTCCACTGCAGGGGTTAGAAAGTAAGCGTTTAGGAGAAGTTATTTTAATTCTTTAAGATCTATTATTAACTGTTCCAATGCTAGATAAATATTTTAACGTGAATACGAGAGAGAGTACACTTAAATGATCTCCACCCAATCCACACCTTCCCTTAAGTCTGCATGCGAAAGCACAGCTGGTTACAATCAAGGTGTTTTGCTGCAAAAACTCTGTTTGAAGGATGATGCCCTTCAGTTACCATCCACTCCCTTCTTTGGTGGTCCAGGTAGAGAAGTAAAGAAACCCGCCCTTGCTGGATGGAACGGAGAGATCTAAAGCCCCAGCCCCTTTTATTAAAAGAAGGTGTGTTTTTCCAGAGAGAAGTTCCAGCAGGCAACGACTAGTTACAAAACAAGGTCCCAGACGCAGAAGGGGCAGGAGGGAGAAGGAAACATGGCACAGAGCTGTTTCTCAGACTTCATTCCCCAAGCCGGGGCCCCAAGGGCGGTCAAGGCCACAGGGGAACGTGGCCCCGGCTCCTGGAGCGGGTCCGGGCAAGCCTGCGCGCTCCAGGCCCCTGGGGAGCCCTCGGACCGGCGTGCTCTGACCCTGCAGCTGAGCTTGGGCCCTCTGACATCCACGACCACTTCTGCCTGGGAGTCACAGCTGCATTTCTTGGCCAAAACTAACTCGAGGGTCGTGAAGCAAGTCAGTAAAATTTCCTGGCACAGGCTCCTGTGACAGTCATTCTTTCCTTTGGCTCCCCGAGGACTCCAGGGTTGGAGCTGACGAGTGTCCCCAACAGCTCAGGTGAGGAGCCCGGTGCCGGGTAGCGCCATCAGCTACGTTCAGGAGCGGCCACCTTTACGGATCTTTTTCCAGCGGGCAACTGGTCGTCTTCCAGCATCGACTCTGGTAATTAAAGCGGTGCTCTCCTGGGCTCCTTCTTTTGTTAACCAACCGAATCCCCTAATCCCTGACGGAGCCCCGACACCGTCAGCCGGCTCTGCTGCTAATCGTTGAACACCGACTCTGTGGGCTCAGAGTGCACGTGACAGGATGACGATCTGCTCGAAGGCACACGGCAGAATCACCGCCTTCCGCGCGCAAGAGGCTGGAGGGGCACCTACCGAACGTGCCATGCTAGAGGACCCGACGGCGAGGAGGCAGCCTGCGTCTGGGCGAGGCGATCTCCCCGACCCACCTCCGGCTTCTCGGGGGCAGGGCGAAGGAGAGGGAGGAGAAAGAGGACTCGAAGCGGGTGACGCTCTCCTGGGTTGAACAGGTTGTAAGAGGCCACGCTAAGACGCCCACAGAGATGTTCTGGAAACTGGCACTCCCCCAACCTCTCTTTAAAAAATCCTAGTTGAGCAGGATGAAGAATTGTCTTTTTTTTAAATAATGATGACCACTATTTATTTACACATTGTGGAGAAACTGAAACAGAGACATTTTTCTGTTTAGCCAAACTTGTAACGAGATTTCCTAAGCTCGATGTTGCTTCAGTTGCTGACCACTTGTGGATTCTCCGTCTGGTCCCACACCTCCCCTCCACTCAGATGTCCAGACTCGAGCTCCTAGGCAGGCCTGTCCTCTCCCACAGAGATGCTCAGTCTCCCCAAAGCCCAGCTCTGACCTGGTCACTTCCCTCTCCACACAGTGAAGGCCACAGGCTCCTCAAGACGAACAGAACAAAGGCCCAGTCGCCTTGCTGCCTCTCCCGGGCCTTTCCCTCTGGCCACAGAAGACCCTTCTACCACATTCCCCACCCTCACAGCCCCTGGCTTGTGCCAAACACGACGGCCAGGCTGCTGTCCCCTCAGTGTCTGGATCCGAGTCCTCACCAGTCAGGGCTCAGGTCACCACAGATGCCATCTTCTCCCTGAAGCCTTCCTTCTCCTTCTCCCCAAGCCCCTGAGAGGTCATCATATTTGCACACCTGAACTTTTCCACACTTGTCTCTCTCCTGGTACTCACAGGCTCTCCTTTGGACCGGAACCATGAATGGAAGAGAGACAGCGTGAATGGGGGGAGGGGCAGAGAAAGAGGGAGAGAACAGAATCTCAGGCAGGCTCCGCACTGTCAGCACGGAGCCCATTATGGGGCTCGAACCCACGAACCGTGAACTGGAACCAAGAGTTGGATATTAACTGAGCCATCCAGGTGCCCCAAACCGTAACCATGAGTGACCTAGTGTCCCCAAGTCTGTGCCTACTTCCTTGGCAAATACCCACAAGTCTAGGGCAGTATCTTGAATATCTTGAGTATTCAGTAAACATTTGAGGAGATGAGTATTCCCTGAGCATTAAAATTCACCTGAAATTGGGGCACCTGGGTGGCTCAGTCGGTTGAGCATCCAACTTCAGCTCAGGTCATGATCTCACAGTTCGTGAGTTCAAGCCCCGCATCGGGCTCTGTGCTGACAGCACGAAGCCTGGAACCTGCTTCGGAGTCTGTGTTTCCCTCTCTCTGCCCCTCCTCCACTCGTTATCTCTCTCTCTCTCTCTCTCTCTCTCTCTCTCTCTCAAGATATATAAATATTAAAAAAAAAATTCACCCGAAATTAACTCTAAAAAAATTAACTTCTGAGAAATGGATACCAGATCACTGACTTTTATTTTGCCAAATAAGATCATTAAAAATAACTGCTTCTTGATCTCATCATTATTTCATAAAAGAAATGACACTCTAGCTCTAAAGAAGTAGAAAAGACAGACTATATCCAAATAAGAAGAGTTCCTTAATTTGATATCCAGCGTTATGAACAATGACTACACTGTTCTTATTTTTAGTTCATTTTCCACGGGCCCGTGAAAACGTAAGCCACGTGCCTGCGGTGTCTAGAAGCAGTGGTCTGAAAGTGGGGGTCACGGGCTGACAGGAGGGTGGACTTAGGAATCCAATGCCACTTCCCCATTCAGCAGATTTATAAACCACCAATCACCTTTCACCGGGCTTATGAAATCTGCAATGATGAGGGCTAAGCACAATAAATGTTTTCCTTAATATACACGTCATCTTCGTGGCTACCCTAACACATAAATCGCGTCATCCTTGCTTTACACGAGACAACCGAGGCACAGGGGACAAAGCCATGTGTCCAAGCTCACACAGCTTCAAATGGTAGCCCTGGGAGTCTGGTTCCAGAGTCCTATGCTCTTAACCACTCTGCTATGAACTAAGGGGAAATCGATGTATTTCTTAAAGCCAGAGGCTCAAATCTGGGTTATCTTTCACCTAGGGAGTATCTTAAACCTCTTCAATGGACCCTGAATAGTTTAGGAAGAAAAGCAAACGAAGGCACTGTGCGTCCCTGATAACAATGGGTGGCCAGCCTTCCCATCCCAGGGCGGAGCCACCTCCCCCACCCCCCAATGCCGCACCCAAGAAGTACAGAACCGCACCTGCCCGAAGCCGGGGTACCAGGTTCAGAAAAACATCTGGTTGGCACAGCGCACAATCAGAATTATGCACGAGCCTAGACAAATACGTTCTACTTCCCACACCAGGAACAAGCTCCAAGGACTGTACCAGACAGACCCTGGGAGCCCACGGCCGCGAGCACCCCTCACAACCTGCCGGCCACGCCTCAAGCCATCCAATGGCTTCCACTATGGACAAAGCCCTCTGGCCTACTTTTGGCTCTAGGCTGCGTATGTCACAGAGATGTGCCAAGCAAGTGACCCTCACAGGCCTCTTGACCTAAAAGCAGTAACTCTTCTTTCTCTGAGGAAGGCGAAGAGTTTGATCAAGCAGAGTCCTTCAAAACATGGCTTCTGAACGTGCTACAAAGCATCTTTCCAAATCACTTCCAGCAGGAAGCATCAATCCAAGGTGGTGGCTTCGAAGTGTGCTCAAAACCACGGAGATGAGTCGAGGGCCAATGGGCGGGTCTCCTGAACCTCTTGGTCTCGCCACCTCTCCAAGCAGCTCCACTAAGACACCTACCAGTCAAGCAACACGTAGAAGATTCTTCCATTTAGCCAAAAATAACAACAATAAAAACCAGAAAACAGATTTGGAAATGACTTGCTGGAAGACAGAGTCACGGCCATCACAAATCCGTCTAAGGCCCAGCCTGAAACCCACCCCGTGTAGCGCCTACACCAGCCTGTGGCACAGAAGCCTGGCCAGTCCCGATGCAGCGACAAGACTGGCCTTCACTTAACCCAGGACCCACACACCAGGGCCCACTCGGGGGCTTCTATCCCTGGTTTTACGGAGCCGTCGAAGACTTCACATTTTAAGTACAATAACGCCCACGCGAAGAATCGCGTCTTCTCTGTAGGGTCCCCCGAACCCCCAAGAATTCATTCACTGAAACCGGCTTTCTTTCCTATAAGCCGAATACTTCATTATTTCCTGAATTCATTTTATTGGAGTTCAGCAACAGGGCAAGTGGGATTTCACCGCTGTCGGTTCTATTACCACACCGCCCTTCTTAATGTTTTCTCGTTCTGTAACAAAACCACAATTCTACCAGCAAAGGGGGAGAAGAGAAGAGAGGAAAAGAGAAAGCCATAAAACTGTTAAAAGCACCATTCTCCGTGTCGTAAACATTTTTCTATTTATCGGCCTTTCATTATATGTGCAATCTTATTATCCCTGCACAGTATCAAAGTGACACCGCCAGGGTCACCCTATAAAATATACATTGGCGATGTAACATTTAATGACGGGAACAGGACAAAAGATGAAGGATGAGAGAGGATGGCATGCTGCAGGACGTTTTAAAGGGATCATCAGTTATATCTGTGCATTTCCCGAGGTGATAATTGAATGACAGGGGCTGGAGGGAGATCCATTTTTGAGCTCAGAACGGACAGTTAGGAGAAAAATGTTTTTGTATTGGAAGCATGTAATGACTGCCAGGAAATGAGAACAGCCACTCTCGCAACATTGCTTCTTATATTTTATGGTTTTTATGGACGCACAGCAAATTATCGAGTACAATCCATTTCTGCAAGTCGAATTGTAAAATAAAGGACAGACTTCCTCATTACAAAGAAAGGAGGGGAAGGGGTATTTAATTCTGTCACCGTATCACATTTGTTTAATAAAAAGAACAGAGGCGAAGATTACCCTTCGAAGCACGAAAACACAATTACAGCTTTACATCCTCCTTAGACGCAGATGTGAAACATGTCCTCTCTTTGGCCTGAATTTTGGATTTAACCTAAGGCAAAGATCTTAGAGAGATCGAGACAAGCTCGCAAACCAAACCTGTGCTCAGGTCTTACCCATCTGACACACGTGGCGAGCGCCCCGCCCAGCGGCTCGTGGATGGAGAACCCCGGGAGGGGGGTGAGGGGGCGGGCAGCCACCTTCCACGAGGCCCTTAAGGGCTGAGTTACGTGTCTCTCCCTTCCCCGCAAATCGCATGCTGAAGCCCTGGCCCCCAGCACCTCAGAATGTGACTGTGTTTGGAGACCGGGTCTTTGAAGAGGCGATTAGCTAACATGGGTCATGAGGGTGCTCCTGACGCAGTATGACCGGTGCCCTTCCAAGAAGAGGAAATCCGCAAACAGATGGGCACACAGAGAAGACGGTGTGAAGACACAGGGAGAAGACGGCCGTCTACCAGCCGAGGAAAGGGGGCCTCAGAAGAAGCCGACCCCGCTGACACCGTGATCGTGGACTTCCAGCCCCCGGAACCACGAAAGAACAAAGTTCTACCGCTTAAGCCCCCCCCCTCCGGGCTGCTCTGTCAGCGCGGCCCTAGCGGACAGACACACACGAGCCCAAGGACTGGGCTTCGCGGACGGCCGGCGGGAAAGGGGGTGCGGGCGCGACCCCTGCCGGACGCGACCTCGCGGGCTTTGAGGAGCGTTGACGGGGCCGGTCGCCGGCAGGGAGGAGCAGCGTTCGTCTGGGGTTGAAGAGCAGGCGTCAAGGAGGAGCCGCCGCGCGGGGAAGCGGTAAAGCCACTGGCCGCCGTGTGGACACTCGGCCCCTACCGGCGGGGGCCGAGCCTCCTGCCCCAGTCTGGCAGCTCCGGGCGGCAGATTTCCCCCCGGGCTTCGTCACGACGGCTCCGCCGTGGCCCGGGAGACGCAGCCCACCTCCGGACGCCTCACAGACGCCCTGACGTCAGACAGCCGGCCCACCTGGAGACGTGCGGTGCGAAGGAAGAGGACCACAGGGGGGGACAGACAGGTGCCAGCAGCACGCAGAGGAAGAACCTCCTCAGACCTGTTCTTCATCCCCCCAGTCCTTCCGGCCAGCGCCCACAGGGAAGTGCCAGGCTCCGTCAGGCTCGCGCCGCCCCCGGCTCGGCATTCAATGCCCAGGAAGCTACGGCCGGGCGGGAGGTCGCGCAGCCCGGAGCCCAGGGACGAGCGGGTGTGCGAGGCACTCTGACCGCAGCGGCCCGGTGGTCCGAGGGTCTCCGGGAAGCTGATCCGGGTGACTCGTACGAAGGCGCGCACCGCATTCAGGAAACGCACACGACGGGGGCCACCGGAGGTTCGGGTCGTAGTCGATGAAGGCGGCTCGCGGATCCCCCGGTCGCCGCGTGGGCGACGGGCTCGGAGGGCTCCCTCCTCCCGGGCGGTACGTGGGTCTCCTCGAGGGCTCCCCCCGGGAGGCCCGGGGCGCGAGTGCGGGTGCGAGCGTGGGGCCCGTAAGGGTGCACGGAGGCTCGCTCCCCGGGGGCCCCTCCGTGAACGCAGCTGCTCGGGGAGGCCGCGCCTGTGGCAGCAGGCCCACCCCGAGGAGAACTGGGCGTCGGCCTGGCCGCGTCCTGCGCGGGAAAGCTGGACGGGTCCAGATCTCCGGAGCAAACTGCACGGCAGGAAAGACTCTCTAGGGCCGACTCCCTCTCGCGCGGCATGGCGCAGACGTCCGAGCAGCACGCCTTTCGTCTGCCTCAAAATCCTGCCGACTCCCGTTCTGGAGACAAACTACCAATGTCATTGTCACAGCGACCTCAGTCACCCCACTCTTCTAGCCTTCTTCTCGCCTGGACCGATGTGCGGGACAGCAGGAAGAGGTGAGGCAAAGCTCCTCCAGGAGGGTACCTTGACCACCCCCAAGTTAACGTCTGAGACCAACCCCCAAGTCGGTCTGAGACGCGAAGGGAAGGCGTTCTTGGCTGCTCTAGGAAAGCATTTTCCTCTGCAGGCTCCACGTGCCGTCAGAAAGCCCACTCTTGAACATTAGCCACCTCTGACACGAAGGCGCACGAAGGGAGGGACGCCGACGGACGAGCTCTGCGTCCTTACTACTCAAACGTGAGACCCCAGAAACAACTCGAGAAAGTCAACAAACTCTTCATTAATTCAACAGCTTTAAAAAGCTGGAGACACCGGCCCGTATCCACTATTGCTTCACTTCCCGAAAGAAGTCAAACCCGTCTGCAGTGGAGGAGAACACAAAGGTCGAGACTCCTCCTCGAGACGACTTCGGGCTCGAGCCTGTGGCCAAGGAGCCCCACTGCGCGGGCCCAAGTCGGGGCAGAGAGCAGAACTTCCAAGGTGTCCCTCAGGGGCCTGCTCCTGAAAAGGCTGCTCTGCCGTCTGCCAGGACCTTTGCAGGCTCCATCTCGTGCTGCATTTACCCTCGGAGAAGGGGGACTGGGGGCCTTCCCGTGGGCACCGCCTTCTGGCTCGGGGCAGGCTCCTGGAACGCCTCTACCCGCGCCGCTGCTGGTTCATTCCATCAGCTCTGTCTGCTGTAATCCTAGGCACCTTTTAGGGCACCCAGTCTATATGCCACCCATACACACTATCTTTGCTGACAGGGAGCCTCTTTCCATGAATACCATCTGTCTCTTACTTAGCTGTGACCCTTTTATGGCTCGTATGTCACTGAATCTGGGATAATAGTAACTTAAGTCTATTACCGGATTCCCCACTTTTCCTTTTCCCAATTGGACTCTAAATTGCATGTGAACAGGGATGTGGTCCCTCTAAAATCTGTATCCTCAGCAATAATTAGCAGTGTTTGGAATGAAACAGGTGCTCAATAAACGCTAATGTTTTTTTAAACGTTTATTTATTCTGAGAGGGAGAAAGAAAGAGAGGGAGAGAGCATGAGTGGAGAAGGGGGAGAGGGAGAGAGAGACAGAAGGAGAGAGAGAGAATCCCAAGCAGGTTCCCTGCTGTCAGCCCAGTGCCCGACACGGGGCTCGAACCCAAGAACCGTGAGAGATCGTGACCTGAGCTGAAACCCAGGGTCAGATACTTAACCAACTGAGCCACCCAGGCGCCCCAAATGCTCACTGATTTGAACTGAGATGCATCACAGCCATACACGCATCAGAATTACACTTGACCAAAGAATATGCAAATCAAAAGTCATCAATGTTCCTAAAAACTATATATTCTCAATTTTAGAAATAAGAAATTTGCTAATCTCTCAGTGAAGGTTTTCAAACTTGTAAACGTGAGCAGACAAGAAATTAGCTATGAGGATTAAACTCCTCAAGATTATTAAGTACTGCTATGGGACTTCATGCATTAAAGTAAAAAACAAAAAACAACCCCAAAAGAGTCCCTCAATCCACTTAATTTGTTAGGGTAACTCAAAAACGAAAATTATTTCCTGTCCCGAGGGATGTTCAAATGTAAAATGAGAACAAGTGTCCCCCAGTGTTGCCTCATGTACACGCGGATGTTCGCTCAGAACCACTGGGCCAGGATCACTTGCGTGATGAGCCGCCCAAGCCTTGGCCTGACGCCGTCCCAGGGGCAGAGTCTTAACTTGAATTAACAAGGGTGTCCGACTCTGGGCCAACTGAACACTCGGACACTACAATTACAACTTCCATTTCTCAAGGGCTGGATGTTTCCTGGTCTGTGACGTGAGAACGGCTGGGGCCTGTGTTAAGCGCACTGAAGAAGGTGGCCATAGTGAAGTCTGCCTGGAGAAGTGAAAGCAGGCCCCGCGCTCAGTATCAGGAGGGGAGCGCTTCAGCACACACAGGCTTTTTGCAGGCAGATGCCGAGTGGCTTTGGGATTATGCTTTCAAATTAGAAGTCCCGACACGACTCTTTAAGAAAACAAAGCCAAAAAAGGTCAGCCGGCCGGGCTGCGGCCTGAAGCACCAGTGGGGAAATCACCGCCCGTGGCTGCGATGATCCCAGGTCCACTCTCTGCCCACAAGGATCCCAACGTCAGCAGAAGCTGGTGGCACTCACAGCTCCCTCCACGTGAATGAAAAAATTCACTTTCCATCTCGGGCCTTGGCTTGGAATCTTGGTCAGATGGTAAACATGTGTGCGTGTGTCCGTCTGGACGTACGAGTGATGGGGGTGGGCCGCTGAGGAAGGAAAGAGGAGGTGAGCAACGTTCAACACTGACTGTCCAGCCTTTCTCGTCTGGCGCGCCTCCCCCGAACCACAGCACTCAGAATGAGAAAGGCAGCCACAGGCTGTGCCACTCAGACAGGTTACCTAACCCCTCTGGGCCTCTGTTTCTTCGCTGTGAAGACAGAGAAAGACAACAGCACCCCGCCCACTGGACCGTGACATTAAGAGGAGCCGATACGCGGGACACACTCGGTACAGGGGCTGGCAGACTGCGGCAGGTCCGCAAATGCCGGTGTTTATGACCATTCGGTGTGCGACACTGGAACGGCCCGCAGCCCGCAGGGTGGCCCCGGCACGGCCCCTTTCGCGGACTGGAGGGTAACCGCACCCCAGGCACAAAGAAAGCACAAAGTCCTAATCAGGAGAATGCAAACAAACTCAGTATCTCTGGAAGTAGCAAATGCCTGAAGTATTTTAAAACTCTGACATAAAAAGCAGCATTGAGCTGAACTGAGTGAAAAGAGTACAATCGTATTTAAGAAGAAACAAGGATCTGAAACGGCTCAAATGCTCACACGGGCCTCGGAGATGAACCGGCCGTATTTCTGCGTCGGCTACGTCCACCTCCCCGGAGTCGCAAGCACACGGTCAAGCCCTGGTAAGGCCAGAAACCTCGGCTGGGTGGCCAAACGAGACCCACACGTCCCAGGTCAGCCACGAACATCTTCTGCTACAAACAGCTGCCTCTCATCTGTACCCATGAACCTGTGTTCACCGCAAACCGAAACACTACAATGAGCCGGAATCTACCTCTGCAGTCTAGTAACGCAACACATAAGGCTTTTCCGCCTGCATCCCTATTCCCGTACGGAGTTCTTTCCAGACCTCCGCCAGCTACGTGTCGGAGGGAAGGCTGACTAGCCTCCCGGAGACCCTATCCCCTCCTGTGCTAACCGGGGTGGTTCTCTGGCAGCCCTCTCCTCGGCAGAGTGGTGGGTAGGATCAAAGAGCTAAATAGGGGCTTGGCACATGTTCTCAACAAGTGACCTCATTATTTTTATTCTGCTTCCATTTAGGAAAAGGACTAGAAGCTCAAAGCTAAGTTCAACTTAACGAACCATTTTAATTAATTGAATAAAAAAAAAAAATCTCTCCAAGAATAGTCTCCGTAACTGACTTTCTCTCCTTCCTCTATCGTGTCTCCCGAAACTACTGGCACGTAACAAGGCCAGAGAACATGGGAATGTGAGGCATCATGAATGACAATGGCGTTTGGGGCCAGTTCACAGGATGAAGACAGCACAGATCAAAGAGGTCAGCATTCTCCCTGAAATCCCCAAACAGAACCATCAGGACAGCAGAGACCTAGGTTCCCTAACTGCCTCATTGAGGCAACTTATAAAGTCTTCTCTCTGCCTAGCCCCAGCTCTCCACTCTTAGATAATGAGCAAGAGAATGAGAACAGATAGTATCATTAAGCCTTTCAGCAGGAATGAAAACAAAACCAAGATAACGTACCTGCTAATCTTTAGCTGGCTACCTTGGACACTTCAATATAGAATTAGTTTCGATGGACAGACCGGAAAGGTCGAGCTTGGGGGACTTGCAACATCCCATTATTTAAGTTCGTGACACCATAAATCCACTCTTAAAACACATCAAAGGACATATACTTATGTTAAAAATTATACCTAATTACAATGAACTCTATTACTGAACTTTAAAAATATTCTCTTATGATAATGTGGAACATACTGGAGCGTCACAAACCCCAGACTGAAAATTACTGGCTTAGATCACAAACTCTTTAAGCAGAAAGAAAGTTCAGAAGACCCTTCAGGAGTTTAAGCTATAGAGAATCTGCATTTCTGATGCTGAACTGAGAATGGAAAAAATGTTGTACAACTCACTATGTCACCCCGAAACATCCTGGGGCCCAGTGACTCGGGGGGCCTGGGCTCTGCAGTCTAGTCCACTGTGTGCTTGTCTTTCTACCGTGTAGTCAGGGGATGGGGTGAACCAGGACGTTTGTAAAGTTCGCTCTATCCCTGAGTTCTGAGTGGACACAGATAGCAGAGTTGTCCCCTCAAGACACACTGTCGTGGCAGTGTTCTCCCTACAGGGATGGTGCTGTAATGTGCCGCTCTGGAAGCCCTGGGCTACTAAGAGCACCCACACCCCCACACAGTGTTAATAAGGAGAGTAGGGATTCTCCCCTGGGAACTCAAGCAATCATTTCAACAGTTACTCACATAGGGCAGCAAATAAAGAGGCAAGTGTTAGCTGCTTAAGGCAAGAGCAGAGATAAGAGGTTGAACACTAACCCCAGATAAGAGGAAAATTGGCTTGATGAGTAGCACTTAAAAATTCTTGTCACATATGATCTGGATCAAAGGCTCTGATGCCACAACCAAAGGCTTTGAAGGTATTTCCCTCGCTCCCTCTAGCTATAGGAGACAGCACAGCTCTGTATGCTTTTACTCAGTTGTTCCGGAAGGTAATTCCAGACTGCCAATAAAGAAGTCAGGCTACGTGTTATTTAGTCCCATGACTTAAATTCTCAGAAGTCCCAGCTAAACAATGTCTCACTCTTGTGCGCAGAACCGAGAGGCGGATGTGATCAGTGCCCCTGCGAAACAGAGGTGAACGCCTGGCCATCACCGTGCCGGTCATGGGTGTGTTTCTCCACGGACAAAATGACCACAATCACTTCAACAACAATCCAGAAGTGAACCCAAAGTGTCTCTGACTAGAGAGAGTCCCTCCTGCCCACATTCTCCTCTGGGGCCTGCCTGCCCGAGAGCAGTCCTGCAGGGCTCTTTCTGCCAGCCACTGGGGTCTCAGGTCCTCCCATCTTCTGTTCCCAGAATTCCTTGGTCCAATGCTGTTCTTTAGAAGAAGCACAGGGGGAAAACCTAGCTTCTGAAGTATTCTAACTGCATTTTAAAATTTAACATGTTCACGGTCTAAAATCAAAATGGATTGCACACATAAATTAACAGTTGAATAAAGAATACCAACACCTGTCACAGCATAATGACTGAGCTATTAATGTCTTTAATGATGCCGCAGAGCCCCTCCTTCCAGAGTCTCAGGCTGCCTCCTGCCTCCTTGCCCTTTGTCTGGACAGAGGGTCAGGTCTACTCAGAAAGTCTTGAGTAAAGCACAGGCCCTGATGAGTTGCAAATGATCCAAGGAAGAGCTGGTCCAATTCCTAAAGAAGACTGAATAAGTAGTGGGGTAGGCTACAGCAGAGTTTTAAATCCTGCTTTATGTTAATTCACACAGGAAATCCAGGAATTCCCTGGGTGCCAAAAGGGCCCTTAAGAAGATCAGATAATGTTGTACTTCTAGTTCCTGGTGTCAAAACAAAACACCACAATACAAAGCAAATTCAAGGCCTACAAAGGCCTGATCAGCTGCTTGGTGAGCTTTATCTCCTGAAGGAAGACTTCTATCCCTTCTCCCCCTAAAACACACACACACACACACACACACACACACACTGGCCTAGAGGACTCAAAAGAAATGCGAAGGAGAATGAGTTTCCAAGCTTCCAAGAAGGTAAGGAAAAGAATTTTTATGAATTTAATGTGCACTTCTGTCCCATTTGGTCAAAACACCAGTGTATTTAAGAAAACTTGCAATACTGTGGTTAACAAATCTCTCCTTAAAAATTACCCTGGAGTCAGAAAGACAACAACAACAACAACAACAACAACAACAACAACAACAACAAAAGAATTACTGTTGCGTCCTATATAAATCTTAAGGAGAAAACAGAGCCAAGAAAACTTCCCAGGAACCTCTCTCATTCCAAGCCAAGATACACTTCCCGCATTTGGGCATTACTAATAGTAAGAGCATTCATGAGCTCCTATTAGCTCGTGCAGCACTGTCCCATAGACATTTAAGGCACACAAGCAAGCCTTCCCACTCCACAGAACTAGGCTCTGAAACATAGCCAAGGCAAAATCCCAAAGAGCCCGAGTTTCCTTTCTGGAGGCAGCAAATTGAACAGCGGCCCCAAATTCTTATGGTTGGATTTTCAAGCAAAGTTTACCTCAAAGACATAACACAGAAGACAAAGGTTTTGAAATCTAGTCTATATTCTCTCAAGGGAAGGCTGCAACTTGGCATGCAGGAAACAGTGTGGAGAAGTGTTTCATAATGTGCTTGGAGAGACTGTCCAAGTAGGCAAGGGAGGAATAAGGAAAGCCCAGAACTCAAAGGATCTACAGATGCAATTTAATGCAATTTCATTTAAAATCCCAAGTGGTTAGTTTGTGGAGCAAGACAGGCTGCTTCTAAAAACATTACAGAAGAGCAAAGGGCCAATAATCAAAATATTCTTGAAAAAGAAGGACTAGGTGGGGAAGTGCCACACCAAATATCAACAATTATTCAAAAGCTAGACAGGAAGGTACTGATACAGGAGCAGACAGACCAGTGGAACAAAACGGAACCCAGAAGTGGATTCGCGCATTTCTGGAAATTTCATTTTTGACATACCTGGCAATACAAATTAGTGGAAAAAAGGCTGGATTTCTCAAAAGATGGTATTGGGACGCCTGGTTATACACACACAAAAATAAAACCGGTCCTCTACCTCACATCACACACAATAAACCAATTCCAGGTGATTAAAGACTTAAATATGAAAAGCAAAATTATAAAACTTTTTTTTAAGGTTACTTATTTTGAGAGAGAGAGAGAAGCAGAGAGAGGGGAGAGAGAGAGAGAGGGAGAATCCCAAACAGGATTTGCACTGGCAGTGCGAGCCCGACTTGGGGCCTGAACTCGTGAACCGTGAGATCACGACCTGAGCCCAAATCAAGAGTCAGATGCTTAACCTACTGAGCCACCCAGGCACTTTGCAAAGTTATAAAACTTTTTTTTTTTTTTAATGTTGATATATTTTTGAGAGAAAGAGAGACAGAACGTGAGCGGGGGAGGGGCAGAGAGGGAGGGAGACACAGAATCCGAAGCAGGCTCCAGGCTCTGAGCTGTAGTCACGGACTGTGAGATCATGACCTGAGCTGAAGTCGGACGCTCAACCGACTGAGCCACCCAGGCGCTCCAAAATTATAAAACTCTTAAAATTAAAACAAATACAGGGGACTGCTTTTACAACCATGAAGAAACACTCCTTAAACAACACAAACTCAAATCATAAAGACAAATTCAACTACACTAAAATTAAGAAAATACTAATTCTACCATAAAGAACATGAAAGGTAGGGGCACCTGGGGTGGCTTAGTTGGTAAAGCATTCGACTTTGGCTCAGGTCATAATCTCACAGTTCGTGAGTTCGAGCCCTCCTGCGTTGGGCTCTGTGTGGACAGCTCAGAGCCTGGAGCCTGTTTCGGATTCTGTGTCTCCATCTCTCTCTGCCCCTCCCCCACTTGCATTCTGTCTCTCTCCCTCTCTCTCTCAAAAACAAATTTAAGAAAAAAAAAGAACACAAAAGGTAAGCCACGAGTATTTGCAACATATATTATTTAAAATAAGGATCATCTAGAATTTTTACAAATCAAAAAGAAAAGACAATTCAACTGAAAAATGAGCAAAAGCTTTACATAAATCCTTCACAGAAGAAGAAACCAATAGCCAATAAATGCATTACAACGTGTTCAACATCCATAATAATCAGAGAAATACAAACTAAAACTTCTCTGAGATACTTCAAAATTCACAATACTGGCAAACATTTTAATGTCTGACTCTATCAAATGTTGGCAAGGACATGAAATTACTGGAACTCTTATATACATCTGGAAATAACTGCCTTTATTTAGTAAAATAGAAGATATGCATACCTATAATGCAAACATTGTATTCCTAGGTATACCCTTAAGGAATGACCTTTACAACATGCACAGTCACAGAACTGTGTGCGATAGTGAAACAGAAACAAAAAAAAAAAACCAATAAAAACTGGAACAAACCGAAATGTCTGTCAACAGCAGAAAACAGAAGCAAAATGTATTATGTCCGCACAAGGCTGTGAAATTGTGCAGAACTACACATGGCAGTTAAAGCTCAGGATAAAGGTGAGTGAAAAGAACTAGGTGCAGAAACGTATTCTTTCTCCATGATTCCATTTACGTGAAGTTCAAAAACATGCAAACGTAAACAATATGTTGTGGAAGGATACAAATATTTGAGGCAAAACCATGAAGAAAAGGAAGGGGATTATACCAATATTCAGGATAGATAGCAGTTAATCTCTAAGGGGCGAGGACAGGGAACCAGACCCAGGAGGGAAGGCTCCACGCAATCTCGAACTTCGTGGCAGTACACAGGAATTCGTTACGTTACTTTTATACCAAACACGCATTTTATAAGGATTCTTTTATATTTCTCAACATTTACTAAAACAACAACAAAAAACCAGAAGACTGTCAAACATTCTGAATTCTGCCGTTTAACAAAAGGTTTCTCACCTCTACCAAGTACTTCCTGTTGGTGAGCCCGCAGGGGAAGGGGGTTACTCAGCCCCTGCTTAACTTTTTCTGTGCCGCTCGCAGTTTCTCTTTTCCCTGCCCTCACTCTTCCCCATCACCGGCTGCTGGCCCAGCGGAGCCCACCGAGCCCGCCGGCAAGCCACCGCGGGCCTCCCATCCTGGTGCCCGGCATCGACCTGTGTCCAAGCCCTACACATCCAAGAAAGGCCTCGGGTGGGAGACCCTCCCTTCCCTTAGCCGCCCAGCGTCAGGATCACTGTTTCTCTGGATGCTGTAATTTCTTAAAGAAAGCGGGCCCTTGTAAAACGACAACTCCTTAGAAGCCACGTACTTCTGAGATGGGGGGACGTGAGGCACCTCCCCCAGGGTGGTCTTCAAAATTATCCAAATGAGTTTCAAAGAAGCAGAGCTGTGCTTCTAGAGGAGGCCAAAAATGACTATTCTACAGATGTCAGCAGTTTCCAAATTAATCTACAGAACAAGCAGGCTCAAGTGATACAAAATTATGTCAAGTCAACCTACTCGTATGTTTCTGGAAAACCCGGAAAACGAAGGACGTGCACGGGAGACCAGGCAAAACCCTCACCCCCGAACGTCTGCTGGGTATGCCAGGTCACACTGTCTTGCTCTTCGCTCACTCACAGCCATTTCAGAAACTCCCTCGCCGCCCCATTCGTGCACTGGAAGATTTCTCCCGGTGGCTGGCTCTGCGGATATACTTACATTTGTGGAGCCAGAGGGGGCAGACACGCCCACAGGAGCCAAGGGTGCTGCCTGGTCTCGCCACTTCCACTCGTGACCTGTTTCACCCCATCTTCCACACTGCATCATATATATACATACACGTATACATAGGTACATGCATATATATATATACACACACACACACACATATATAATATATATTTATGTATTTATAAAACACAAAACAAATCTGATATTACTTATTACTTATCCTGTTTGAAAATTCTTTAACGCCTTATCCTTTTTCTCCACATAAAAACGTAACACGGTGTTTAAGATTATGGATCCTGAAACCAAACTGAGATCAAATCTTGGCCGTACTACTTCATAAAGTTGGGCAAGGCACGCAGCCTCTTATCTATGAGGCCGATCGATCAATGCACGTAAAGCACCCAGAACAGTGCCTGACACAGCAGAGGCCCTCCGTAGATGCTGTCACTACCGCTGAAGCCTGCAAGGTCACCACGATCTAACCCGTTCCCATCACCTCTACCTCGTCCCGCTCAACACACCTCCATATACTTATTTTCTTTTAGTCGTACCCGAATTCCAAGGTCATCCTATTCCAAGGCCTCTATACAGCCTGGTGCCCTGGCCTGGGTGTTCTTCTGATTCCATCCTTCTCTTCTCATGTCTGGGATCATAACTGAAATGAAACATCTTCAGACATTCCTTTATTGAAGTTGGGTCCCTCTGTTATATATCCGGTACTTTTCCCTTATAGCACTTTTCAGGATTTATAACTACATACTTAACAGATTATTCACTTAATCTGTCTACTTAATAGATTTAAAATTTCCATGAACCAGGGAATCTATCTCTTGTGGAATGATACACTTCTAGCATCTAACACAATGTTCGGCATTACGTAGACTGTCAATAAATATCCGCAAAATGAATGAGTGTAACAATCTAACACCAACTTGACTTAACTTTTTTTTTGTAAATTTTTTTTTCTTTTTTAACGTTTTATTTATTTTTGAGACAGAGAGAGACAGAGCATGAACGGGGAAGGGGCAGAGAGAGAGGGAGACACAGAATCGGAAGCAGGCTCCAGGCTCTGAGGCATCAGCCCAGAGCCCGACGCGGGGCTCGAACTCACAGACCGCGAGATTGTGACCTGAGCCGAAGTCAGACGCCTAACCGACTGAGCCACCCAGGCGCCCCGACTTATCTTTTAAGAAACAACCTGCGAGCGCCTGGGTGGCCCAGTTGGTTAAGCGTCCGACTTTGGTTCAGGTCATGACCTCACAGTTCCTGAGTTCAAGCCCCCATCAGGCTCCCTGCTATCAGCGCAGAGCCCACTTCTGATCCTTTGTCCTCCTCTCTCTGCCCCTCTCCCGCTTGCGCTCTCTCAAAAACAAACATTTTTAAAAAAATAAAATAAACTAAAAAAATTTTTTATGCTCCGAAGATTACAATTCCTCATTCTTTTTGAGATTTAAGGAAAAAAAAAAAACAAAACTTGCAGAGGGCCTTGGAAAAAAAATAGCAATCAGCAAAGTATCATCCAATTGAAAAATCAAAAAAGTCTACTCTAGCCAAATCCTTTATCTTTTTAGTCTCATATGTTTACCCACCTGGATACTGAGTATCTGTAACAAGCCTGGGGGACACCCTCTCCCCTCTCTCCTGGGTCTCACCTTTCATTTCTAGCTTTCCAAAAATTCAGCAAAGCTAAAACATTGGCTCTTCTCTGTCAAAACTGAGCACCTGCTTTGAACACAGTCCATATCACCCCCATCCTTCCTTTTAGTAGCTTTAATTACGGCCACAAAGCAGTCACGATTCACACTAGCGGTGGAGTCCATCTACAAGGGGAGCATCTACACGCATCTGTGAAGCCAGTGCGCAGAGAGTAAACATCTGCTGCGAGACTGTGGTGAAAACACTTCCATCGACTGGGCGATCTGGAGGGACACTTGTGATGCAAGTTTCAGCCACTCGTGAAGCAGCACTCCGAACGATGCGAGTGACCTACACAGAAAGACACCGCTGCGGTGAGCACCATGTGCCGTCTCAGCGATCACTTTCAAGGCTCTGTAGTTCACAGAAATAATGTAAGAATTCTAAACTACCCAGAGCACGGTCAGGAATACAGTTTGTACGACCCAAAGAAGATGTGCACTAAAAGAGGTAATGGAGGTTCATCACGAAGCACGAGAAGGAGTATGTGGTCAGATCCTAAGAAGGCCCAGGGACAGGCAGGCTCCTAAGTGACCAGACACTCACTCACCCAAGACAATACTGCTTGGCCAGATATTATCTTACGCTTTGCCTCACTCTGTATCTTACTTTTCCAGACATTGGAGTTTTAAAAAAATTTTTTTTTAATCTTTATTTTTGAGGTAGAGAGAGAGACAGAGCGTGAGCAGGGAAGGAACAGAGAGAGAAGGAGACACAGAATCCGAAGCAGGTTCCAGGCTCCGAGGTGTCAGCACAGAGCCCGACACGGAGCTCGAACCCACGAACTGCGAGATCGTGACCTGAGCCAAAGTCGGACACTCAGTCGGTTGACTGAGCCACCCAGGCACCCCATAGACATTTGAGTTTTTTTAGTCTTAAGCTGTTCCGGAAGGACGCAGATGTAACAGTTCTTACCTCTATCCCCACTAAAGGAAAGACATGCCAAGGAAGATGCAGGGTCCTATCGGGTGAGGCCTGAGCCACAGAGTCTAACTTTGGGCTCTTCCACTTGGAACCGTAGCATGAAAACAGCAAGCACTGGCTTGGGGGGCCTCTTTTCTCGTGGTGACTCACTCTAAAAATCTGCTAAATTGCTCTGGGTGAACACTTCCCCTTCTTCATCTCATTTAACTCTACTTATGAAATGGGGTTGGCTTTGGGGCCTTAACAGGTCAACATGCTTTAATAATAATACAGAATGTTCTGTATTATTGGCATATCGGGTCGTTCTCCACAAAGGGACCTAAGCACAAACAAGGCATTACTTCTGTTATTAACACCACTTGAGTGGCACAGGTCACAGAAAACAACAACCCTCAACTCTGATGTATCTAGAACTGGGCAACTAAGTAAACCAAAGACAATTTAATCAATGAAACTTCAGCGGCTTTCAATTACTTATGGGTTTACTAGTATCCTGGTACGAACGAAAACTATATAAACTAGAGTTTAAAGTACCTCCAGAAAATATATGAAAATTTACAAGTATCTTTTAAAATTCCCTTCATTTGCCCTGTGTGTAAATTCGGAGGGCTATTAGAAGGCTCAGCCAACAGGAGCTCAAGGCCCAGTCCTCCACCCTGAAGTCGGACCACCCCACGCGTCCACCTGCTGACAACACAGCAGTGATCTCTGCAGCCCAGTCCGTGGAAGGCCCGCGGTTTCTCTACTAGAAATCCTAATTGAGAGCTTGAAGACAGCAAGATGGAGGGACAGGGACTAATACTCTGGGAAGACCAAATCACCTACATTTGTCACCACTCTAGAATTGCAAATTTCAACCTCTACTCCCAGCACTCTAACTTCACAGACAGGGCAGAGCCAAAACCCAACATGAATCCCCGCGATTCATCTTGGGCACACGACACGGTTCTGTGGGGTTTCCCCAGTATCATTTGAAGAGCATAACAGAAATGTGGATTGTAAGTGAGCCAAACATGCCATATAGAATTCCAAACTGTGAAATTGTGTGTAAGATTTTTGGCTTTTCGATTTCTCAAAATAGCTGGGGTCTCACAACTACACATAAGACCATTTTGACCATCAAAGGGCGGGCATACCACAGAGATAACGTGGGTTCAGCTCCAGACCATCACAATAAAGCAAGTATCGCAATAAAGCAAGTCAAATGACCGGTCAAATGGATTTCTTCTCGGTTTCCCAGTGCATATGAAGTTACGTTTACACTATACCGTAGCCTATGAAGTGTGCAATAGCATTCTGTCTAACACAATAATGTCTACACCTTAATTAAAAATACTTCATTGCTAAAAAGCACTACCCATCATCCGAGCTTTCAGCGAGTTGTAATCTTTCCGCTGGTGGAGGGTCTTGCCCCGACGTAACGGCTGCCGACCGATCGGGGGTGGTTGCGGTGATTTCTTACAACAAGACAACAGTGCAGTCTGCCATGTTGACAGACCCTTCCTTTCGCGAACAATTTCTCTGTAGCACACAGTGCTGTTTGCTAGCGTTTTACCCACAGTAGAACTTCTTTCAAAATTGGAGTTAATCCTCTCAAACCCTGCTGCGGCTTTATCAACTGAGTCTGTGTCATATTCTAAATCCTTCGTTGTCATTTCAACAATCTTCACAGCATCTTCACCAAGAACAGATTCTAGCTCAAGAAACCACTTATTTTGCTCATCCATTAGAAATTAAAGGTTTAGGGGCGCCTGGGTGGCTCAGTCGGTTAAGCGTCCGACTTCGGCTCAGGTCATGATCTCGGGGTTGTGAGTTCGAGCCCCGCGTCGGGCTCTGTGCTGACGGCTTGGAGCCCGGAGCCTGCTTCGGATTCTGGGTCTCCTTCTCTCTCTGCCCCTCCCCTACTTGTGCTCTGTCTCTATCAAAAATAAATAAATCTAAAAAAAAAAAATTAAGAAATTAAAGGTTTATCCTGAGATGGCAGCCATTCAGTCCCATCTTGAGGCCCCACCTCTACTTCTGGTTCTTTTGCTGTTTCCGCCACATCTGCAGTGACTTCCTGCACTGGAGTCTTAAACCTTCAATTTGTAAAGACAAAAACAAAACAAAAACAAAAACCAAAAAAACAAAACCCCCAAAAAACCACAGTATCTGCGGAGCATGATAAAACAAGGTGTGCCTGTGCTCAATTAACCCTCACAAATGTCCCAGGACATAGGTCCTATTATCCCCATTTTATAGATGAGAAGACTAAACCAGAGCCATCGGGTAACCCGTCGGAGGACAGGGAGGGCAGATCAGGAATTCGCACACGTCCCGAGCAATCTCCGGGAGGAAGGAAGGAGGTGCCGCCGGAGAGCTGACAAGCCCACCAGTCACGAGCTCTCACATCGGTGCGTACGGGCAGGACGAGGTGACAAATCAGAGGTCTGGGTCCCAGCTCTCAGCCGTAGTCACCTAACTGCTCCGGTGATGGTGCCGAAGAAGAGAGAGGGTAAGACACGGGGAGCTGCTCTGTGAATTCTAGAACCTACCACAAGGGCAGCAGCGCGTCTGCGCGCAGCAGTCGCCGCCCAGAGTCACGCCGGTTTGTCCTAGCGGACTCCGTGCGTCTTAAGGGTAGAGGAAAATGTCCTCCTCTTTTTTATATCCTCGGCATCTACCTAAAAAGTCATGGTTCCACACAGGAACTCAAATGTCTGCCGAGTAGCTGGCTAAACACATAAATAAAATTAAAAAGAAAAAAATACACTTTAAGGGCCAGTCAGAAAGCATCCAACATGGAAAGTTTGTTCACTTAGTAAGAAACCTTCAGATACGTGTCCGGTATTTCCCTTCAGGAGACACTGCATTTTATCCCTCTCCTTCCCCCAAGATAAATCAAGTACTAGGAAACTAAAAATAAACTTAATAATACCAAAGAATGAGCAATTTCCTCTTTGGCCTTGTTTGCACGACTAGTTTAGGGAAAAAAGGAACCTTATTTCCTGCTCAGCTGTGCAGGCATCCGAGGACACTCGAGGCTGGAGGGAGAAAAAGGTGGAGGGGGCCCGACTTAGAAGAGCAGCGCACTTGCTAAGGACCGTGAACAAGGTGCTTTGAGGAAACCATGTCAAACTCGCGCGGATCTTCCCGTAAATAGGCTTATTTCCCAAATTCTTTTGTGGAGATGCAAGACATCTGTGTTTCTAAACAGGGAGAGAAAAAAACCCCACGGCCCTCACACGAACGCCTGCACCAGAGCGCGGCCGGAGCGGGGTGAGGGGCGCCGCTGCTTTACGGCTGCGGTGTGGCCACAGGCAGGCGGCGAGGGCCCAAGGGAAATGGGGACACGAATCAGGGAAGGGGGCTCAAAGCATCACTGAAGCACTTCTGCTCCAACAAGGCACCGGGGACAACGACCCCTCTTCTCCACGGGCCCGAAGGACGGCTACTCCCTTAGCGACTCAGTGAGCAAAGGCCTCAGGCTGAGAGCCGGAACGATTCTTCAGAAGGCGGACAGCGCCTGAGTGACCCTCGGCCCCCCCTCACGCCCGTTCTCAGGGACACGACACCTCCCCACATCACAACCCCTCGACGGGAGACCGGGGGGGGTGGGGGCGCGGATCGTGTGGGGCACAAACTTGAACCACAGCTTCTAGATCTGAATTCAACGTCGGGTCTACTGTCCACGCCCAACTTCGAAACTGAATCCGCAAGCTCAGCGCCCCCCTGGTAGCTTCGCAGGGTCCACCTGTCAACAGCTCCTGGACACGAACGAGCTACCCGTACTTGTACTTCACCACCGCGAACTGGCCAAGGGGGCCCACTGTGAACACGGTGTCGGTGATGGCAACGTCTCATCTTCCTCCTATAAAAAGCGAGCTCGGCCCCAAACCCTAGCACTTACCCCACGGAGGCTCTGCTCCCGGCCCACCCCCTCTCCCGACCTAGATGGTGCCCTTGACGGAGGGCCCCTTGCTTGTCACCGGGCCTCCATTTCCTTCCCGAGCTTGTGCAAGAGCGCCGCACCCTCCCAGGCTATCAGAACTGATGAAATCATGTCTGTAGAGTGCTCTCATTTGCAAGGATGAAAAGAGCTATAAATACAAAGTCAAAGCAGTATTAAAAAAAAACTTTCTTAAGCTGCAGCCACTTCTTTCTTTTGAAATGGAGAACCACCAGAAAGATCAAAGGAGTGTCACCGTTTGTTGACTGCTGCTCCGGAGGGCCCCCCACCTCCTCCCTCCACCCGGCAGCAACCCCGGAGAGAGGTCTACCACGATTTCTAACTTGACAAAATCTCAAGACGGGTGCCCGGTGGTTTCTTGGAACACCCCGGCTGGAAGACGCAGGGCGAGCCACGCGGCCTGCACGCTGCTCACACTCTTCCCACGGAAGCAGGCACGACCGGGAGAAGGCAGCCTTGGTGAGAAGAAACAGGAGGATGTGAGGGTAGTGGCTTCCCCCGTCTTTCTGCCACAAAAGCCCAGCGCCGTGACTTCGTAAGGCTGCGGCAGCTTGCGTCATAAAATACATAACCTTGGCTCAGTTAACCTCCTTAGCCGTAAAACAGGGGACGGGGCGGGGAGCAAAATTAAGCTTACGGGAAATAAACCTAATCAAAGCCGAACAGTAACAAAGGGCACCAGAAACATTTCTACTGTATCACATCCCACGGGCTGGCCAAGAGCCCGGAATTTTCATTACAACTTTTCAAAGAGAGGGAGAGGAGAAAAAATATTTCACAAAACCATTATCAAGGCCCCAACCCTGGATGCCCTGCTGTACAACCAAAATTTGTGAGAGGTCAGCCTGTCAGGGAGTCAAAAGCCCAGCATGTGGAAACTGGCAGGCCTTTTATGTAGTAGAAGGGTTCTTAAAACGACTTCTGTTTTGCACTGAAGTCTCATGGCTTCACAGACCATTAAAGGTTTCTGAACCACAGAGAAAGGAGGGCAGAGTTAAGGAAATAAATCAAAAGTTCCTCTGGGATGCACAAATGCCTACTTGGAACAGGCTTTCGGCACGACTATCCTCCACATTAAACAACAAGGAGGACTTTTCAAAATAAAAGCAGAAAAGAGATTCATTTTGTTATAAGCAATGTACTTTTTTTTTTGGTTTAAAGGTTATGTGTGCTATAAAAAATGGCTCCTGCCGTGAGTACAGGGGGGTGGGGGATGGGGTGAAGGCCGGGCTGAGGGCAGGGGCTGGCAGGGACAGAAATCAAGTGTAAGGGACAAAAATCAAACAGAGAAATGCTGGATGTGGGGGCGCCCCAAAGAGTGAAAATGTCTTGTAGTAAGTAGTGTAGGGGCAGGATGTGAGGGGAGCAGCGCCAGAAGGGACCTCGTTGCCAGGCCTGCCTGAGAACTGCGATCATTTTCCCGCAGCCAGAAAGGGTTCTCTTGTTTCTCTCCACGACATCCACAGTCCGAGGCCTGGGGAAGGGACGGTGTCCTCGTGACGGCAGAGCCGCGCGGTCTCAAGACCAGCAGAGGGAGCACAGCATCTGAGAAGAGGAAATGGTCAGCCTGATGGCCAACGATGCGTGCTTATGCAAGCCAGGGGCTGTGAAGCTGAGAGTTCCAGACCTTCTGGCCCGGCCCGTGTGTCCTCCAGCAGTGCTAACTGGGAAACAGGACGAGAAGCTAGACTACGGCCCAGGTGAGGCCGCGGGGACCCGAGGGGACTACCGTACTTCTGTCAGGATACGCGTACTACGAAGCGTGTCGCTGGGGGCGCTCTCTCCACCAACCTGGAAGGACCGGGGAGGGGATCTAGGGGGAGGAAAAGCTCGGTGAAAGGCGGAAAATCCAGTCTGGAAAACTGACGGCAAGCATCGGAGGCGTGATTTCCCTTCCGGTCCGGGGCTCCCAGTTTAGTCCACGAATAAGGGCCCGTTTCCACGCTTTTTGTTTCTGGGGGGGGGCGGGGGGGGGGGGGGGGGAGCTCCGTCATTCGAACGTGGCTTTCGAGAGCTGGCGGAAACCAAAGGCCCGCGTCTTGCGCATGACTATCGCAGTCTTCAGCCGACTTCACCAAAACGCACGGGAACGGGCTGGGCCGAGGGACGGTGAGCTGGTTACCCGCCTGGACGCCTGGGGGCTGCGGGGGGAGGTCCGGGGAGCGACTGAAGCCGGTGGTCCTCCCACAAGGAAGGAGGCCGCCGTCTCCCACCGGGCTGCGCTGTGGCCGGGCACCGGGCGTCGGCTCAGGTGCCTCCAGGCGTTCCAGCGGCCCGACGGTCAGTCCGAGCGCGCGCCGCTGCGTCCGGTGGTGTCTCTTAGCAAGTCCGAATACTAACACTTGCCCGTTGTGGGAAATGAGAGCCGGGTTAAAAATGTTAACCTTAAGATGTGCTAAACTCAACAAAAGAAACAAAACCCCTCACGTGACTCTCTGTGACGCTGGGCAGCTGCGCTGAAGTCACACCCGCGCCCGCCCGCGGGGGAGGGAGAAGGCCGGGGTGAGGGACGGGGGCGCCCCCGGCGGCCTGATGCTGCCGGGAGGGCCGAACGACAAGGGTCCGAAGGAGCTCACCTAGAGCGCGTGGCGTGGGATGTCGCGGCGCGCTCGGACGGGAGCCCGGGCAGGAGACGTGTCCACGGCCCTGACCCTCCTGAGGAGCTCCGTGAGGGAGGGGGCGTGGCACGGTGTCTCCGTGTCATCCAGGGACTCGACCAGGACACCACAAGGCAGATGGAGGGCGTCGGATCCCCGCTTCATAAACAGAGGACATCTAAAACAATGGAACTGGCCCAAACCGCCGTGCCCGCATTTAATGGGTTCAGAGTTAGTTACCAGGTTCTCGGGAATAAGCAGGGCAGTGACTCTGAAGACGTGTTGCAGAGGGGTTCGGGCGTTAGGGAACTCCTCAAAACTAGGATACTTCAAGGACTTTCTCTGGCGAGGCATTTTTTCCTCAAATGTTAATTTATTTGAGGGAGGGAGGGAGGGAGGGAGAGAGAGAGAGAGAGAGAGAGAGAAGGAGAACGTGAGCAGGGGAGGGGCAGAGAGAGAGAGAGAGGGAGAGAACCTTAAGTAGGCTTCAGCCCAGAGTCCAGCATGGGAGTGGCTTGATCCCACAACATGATCTGAGCTGAAATCAAGAATCAGACACTCAACTGAGCCACCCAGGCGCCCCAGGAATAAACTATAAATTTTTATGTTCACCCTATCTGAACACCCTGTCACTGATTTCTAGAAAAACTTAGTAAGACAGTAAAGTACAGGCATGCCTGGTAACGTGCTTTAGCGTTTGGGCAATCAGTAATGAGAGGAGAATATAACACAAAAGCAAACGGTACGCTTTAGCTTCAGTCCGGACAGATGGATGTACATTCCAAGTCCTAAACTTGCACATTTTAATATAAATACAAAGTGACTACCTAAGAAGCACTCCATCCTTGAAGTGTATTATTCTGCCTAATCATCTAACAGACCTAACATACTCTGGTAGACAGGGAAGCGCATGGACTTTTCTCCTGAATCACCTGACAGGCTTACATGGTCAAAAGAAATAAGGGCTTCAAGTTCTGATGAGCAAATTCAGTCCACAGGACAAAGCAAACTTTAACATTTATTTTTGAAAGTTTTGTTTTGCTTTTTATCCCCCATTCTCCAGATGTCTACAGGGTTCTGTTGCCCACATCACCTGCTGCGTGCTTTACCCAGCTGGAGCCGGCCATGTCCGCAGATCCACTGGGCCTGCTTCCTTTTGAGTTTAATTCTCCCTCCTATTGTTCCACACATTCCAGACTCTCCTTCCGCAACTTAAACACCTTCCTTGACAACCGAAGGCCACACACCTCTGACCTGCTTCCATGTACCTTGTTAGTACATTTCCAAAACAGAGCAGAAGTGGGAAGGAGGACCAAGTTATGATCACAGGAGGCGTGTGCCTAAATCAATAAGCACCGAGTCCCAAGGGCATTGGACCTATGCTGTTCCAGCCCCCTAAAATAATCAAACACAACGAAAGTCATCACTTCTTGCCAAACTCAAGAACGATCTCAACTCCTGCACATAGGAACAAAGAGACGATGGCTGCAGCTGAAAATACATAACCAAAGCATCACAGGAAAAACTTTAACTTGATATCGTTCAGAACACATCAGTGGGATTTCACTCATACTGCAAAGACACAGAAAAATTCCAGACTGTTTTCAAGATAATAAAATGGCATATGATGGTGACTCACTAACTGACTAAAAGGGGGGAAAAATCCATAAACAGTCACAGGAACCTTGCAAAGCTGCAGAGATCTGGCAACACTGAGCCTCTTTCACCTCGCTTGGCTCTCACCTCCTGTGCACACAATACACTCACGCTCATATACACACACACGATAATTCTGAAACCAAGCTGCAACTGGCTAATGGCTTGCTCTACTGCTTAAGATAATATTTTATTCTTGACTTGCTCAATAAACCTGCTGAGAAAAATAAACAATGGGTTTCAATCTTATAAATAATCTAGAAAACAGAATTGCTGTGCAAACAGCAGAGTTGATTTACTGCCTGTGATAAACAGAACAGGAAAGTCCAAGCGTGGCACAGTGACTCCCAAGTCCTAGTCTTACTGTCCTGGGACAGAAAAGTTAACGAGGATTTTCTGTCTGCTACATAGTCCAAGGCCTAGGATGTCCAGGTTTCAACTGGTCTTTAAAACAGCCTCAAAGCAGATCATGAAAAGCAACACGAAGAGCAAAGATGAGGAAAACCATTCCTTAAAATCCCTGACAAGTTTTAATCTTTTAGGACCAATAGTTATATATCGATCTATGGTTATACTATATTTCCATCCCATCATTCACACATGTGAACATACACAGCCACACACCTCATTTTTAAGCAATATCAAGTAAAACAAATAACCCAGTTAAGAAATGGGCAGAAGACACGAATAGACATTTTTGCAAAGAAGACATCCAGATGGCTAGCAGGCACATGAAAAGATGCTCAACATCACTCATCATCAGGGAAATGCAAATCAAAACCACCGTGAGGCACCACCTCACACCTGTCAGAATGGCTAAAGTTAACACAAGAAACAACAGGTGCTGGCGAGGATGCGGAGGAAGGGGAACCCTCTTGCCCTGTTGGTGGGGATGCAAACCAGGGCAGCTGCTTTGGAGATCAGTATGGGGGTTCCTCAGAAAACGAAAAATAGAACAACCCTATGATCCAGCAATTGCCCTATTAGGTATTTACCCAAAGGATATAAAATACAGACTGGGAGGGGTACATGCACCCCGATGTTTATAGCAGCGCTACCAACAATAGTCAAAGGACGCCCAAAGTCCATCAACTGATGAATGGATAAAGATGGGGTGTATATATATACAATCGAATACTACTCAGCGATCAAAAACAATGAAATCATGCCACTGGCAGCGATGTGGATAGAGCGAGAACGTATTATGCTAAGTGAATAAGTCATCAGAGAAAGACACATACCATATGATTTCATTCATGTGTGGAATTTAAGAAACAAAACAGATGAATATACAGGGAGGGAGGAAGAGAAGAGAGTTTGGAAACAGACCACAAAAGACTCTTAACAATAGAGAACAAAGTGAGGGCTGACGGAGGGAGGTATGTGGGAGACGGGCTAGACAGATGGGTGAGAGGTACTAAGGAGGGCAGAGTTGTGATGAGCACTGGGTGTTGTATGTAAGTGATGAATCACTGAATTCCACTCCTGAAACCAATACTGCATTACATGTTAACTGACATTTAAGTTAAAAATAAAAGTAATATCAAGTAAAGGCCTATTACAGGGAATTAAAGGAGACATAAAGAAGTATTAAAACAAGGTCCATCCCCAGAAGGCCTTATATTCTACATAAATACATACATGCATGTATGTGTGCAGAACAGAAATGCATAGAAGAAAAAATGAAACGGTGTCTAAAGTCCAGGACTAAAATAAAGTAGTAATATTTAAAGGGCAGAACAACATACAATTCTTCTGAGACAGGAGCTGGGCTCCTTGTGTGATGGCCACCTGTTGCAGACAAAATGGCCCACGTGCTTTCACGAGCGTGCAGCCCAAGCCCTGTGACTGGGCCCCAGAGGGTCCCCATGACTGCAACTCACGCACCCTCCAGAGAAGAACACGCACCCTGCTCGCCTCTTCAGTGGACTGTGAACTCCACGAGGGGAAGCGCTCTCTCCCACACCACAGACACCTCAAGGAGAACACGGGCCTTGGGTACCAAAGGTTCCCCCCAGTAGTTCCCAAAACACTCCCAACTTTGCCCACTGAGAACCATGATGATGGTTTAAGACACCTCGAAGGTCAAATCCTGGGAACTATGACATCACAATTTAGAGGTTTCAGAAGAAGGACTTAAGACACTTGAGCAGAACACAGAATCTTATTTCCAAAGTGGGAAAAATAACAAAGGTCACTGATATTGAAACTGAATTTAAAAATTTAACATCTCAAAAAGAAAACCTAGCTTAACAGAATTCTGGTGTCCCCAGATGGGTTTCTCCTGCTTGCTTTTCCTATTTCTAGTATACAATTAATGGTTTTCAAATTACAGAAAAAAGAAGTATTATGAGAGGAAGTAGGGTGGGGGGCCATCTTTCCCACCACCAGTGAGCAGCTGTGAATAAGACTGAGGGGAAGTCCTCACTTTACAATTTTCAAAACAATACAATTTTTATTCTACTTTATTTTCCTACATATTCCTCAAGGGCGTAACTTCAAATAAGATTAAAATGAACCAATTATTCAAGGATTATGACTCCAGATACATTTTAAAACTTATTTTTAAAACATCAGCAAACTGGAGTTTCAAAGTTAGGATGCGTTCATCGATCTTATTAAGGCTAAGAAAAATCCATTTATGATATAAAATATGAGCTCCAAGTGGGTAAACACATGGAATATAAGCACAGTAATCACAGCTTATAAGTCTTCTTAAAGAGCATTTCAAACCTTCCATTTGTGTTACTAGCTAATAAAATGGGTGAGTCTACTTAGGTATAAAGGTCAAAGTCACCAGGTAACTAAGACCCAGTCAAATCATAAGAAATACAGGTTAGCAAATACCAGCAGCAAATAAATAACTAATCCTTATAAGCAGCAGTGTATTCAGTAACTTTACAAGTCCAAGGTGGTTTCCTTTGGGAGCAATGTCTATAAGCAATACATCGTACACAGTCAAAATCCTTGTACACCACTTCCTCCACTTCTGTTGTGTAGGATAAAGCCAAGGACAGGCCTAAGACATTTACACAGAAAACAGCAAATATTCAAGGCCTTGTTTTAATAAGTCACCTGATTATGGGGTGCCTGGATGGCTCAGTCGGTTAAGCATCTGAGTTTGGCTTGGGTCATGATCTCGTGGTTCGTGGGTTCAAGCCCCGCATCAGGCTCTGTGCTGACAGCTCAGAGCCTGGAGCCTGCTTCAGATTCTGTCTCCCTGTCTCTCAATCCCTCCCCCGTTCACTCTCTCTCTATCAAAAAACAAACATTAAAAAAATAAACATAAAAAAAACATTAAAAAGTCACCTGATTCTTTTTTTTTTTTTTTTTAGTTTATTTGAGAGAGAGAGAGAGAGAGAGAGAGAGAGAGACAGTGTGTGTGTGTAGGGGAGAGGCAGACAGAGGGTAAGAGAATTCCAAGCACTGTCAGTGCAGAGCCCCAATGTGGGGCTTCAACTCACGAACCTTGAGAGCATGACCTGAACCAAAACCAAGAGCTTAACAGATTCCTAAAAACCTCTTTATTCCCCCAACATCGGCACCAAAAATTCCTTACATGCAAATTTCTTAACTGCTTCACTTACACAAGGGAATCAACCAATCCCGCTTAGACTGCCCTAGTCAAAACTGGACCTCCGCCCAGCTAAATAGCCACACAGTTTAGACTATCAGATGAAAAGATTCAAGCCTCTGCTTCATTTTAGTGGGAACAAACCCCTGCATGGAAAGAACTATAGGATCACAGTTCTTGCTGCCAAACTTAGTGCCTGTTTCTATTGGTAATCGCTTCTGCCTGGAATGGAAAATTTCAACTTTATCTGTACCTATTTGAGGACAAGTTATTAAGAAAAAAAGGTGTGGCACATGTCTTGCCTTGGACCCAATCTTGCCAACCTCTCAAAATATGTATATTTCTTCTCCATACATAAAGGGGTGCCAGGGAGAGAGAATAACATCTGAAAACGCCACAGTATTAAGTATGTGAACTTCATATTAATAAGAGAATATCACCTTTTCAAATAAAAAGTTTTCCTAGCAACTTAAAGAAGATCTAGGCTTGACTGACTCACACACAATGAACTGCATGCCACAAGGAAAGAGGAAGAAAACAGTTTTTATGTGAAATATGACAGGAGTTACAATTGTGTTTCTAGGAAAAAGTGAAAGATACGAAGAGGGAAGCTATACTAAGAAATTCTATTATTGATAATGCAAATAAGCCCAGATTACTGTTCTATGTGTTTGAAATACTTTGTAATAATTTGAAAAACAAAATTAAGCCCTAACAGTGAAGTAATTTACAACTGGGACAGAATAAAAGCAACGTTAAGAACAAATGTGACATATGGGCTTAGAACCCCACAAGTCTGCACCTCTGTGAACAGCAGGGCCTCCTGAGCCCTACCGAGCGTTCTCATCACCAGGGGAGTGGGTTCCTGTGCAGACTCTGGCTCTGTGGGGACAGACAGGAGCCCGAGAGCCTGCAGCGGCACCCGGCTCTGGTGACGGGGGAGTGCCGGCCGGGGGGCACAGGGGGCACAGCACTTGCGAACAGAGGCCTCTGGTTATGCGCCTGGAACACAACTGTGTCCCCAATAGTATCAACCTATTCAGGAAGTCCACGCTTTGTTACGTAACATAGATTAAGCATTAATGAGGCTAGAAAATTGTTTACCTAAGGTTTTAATCTGAAGTCAAATAAAACTCCATGCTGAACGCTCATACCGAATGCTAGAGTCGTACTTAACCTCTTAATATTAACAGAGTCTTGATTACTCAGTCTGAAAACCTTTCTCAAGAGTAGTTATTCTTTGCTCGGGGAATGTGCTTTATGCAAAAGATATTTTGCCTGAAGAAATAAACAATTAATATTCAATAATTATGTACATATTTAACAGAATTCATTTCCAGAAATGTGGCTGACAGAAGTGGGTGGTTTTCACGTTACTTCTCAAAGTAAAAAATTAAACCTCCAGTACTTTTCATACTATCACCCCAAGTTAAAAACAAGACATCCGAAATATCAAAACCGGCTGCCCCTTAGTACCATTAAAACAACAACAACAACAACAACAACAACAACAACAACAACAAAAACCCAGACAGAGGGCACCTGGGTGGCTCAGACAGTTGAGTGTCCAACTTCAGCTCAGGTCATGATCTCATGGTTTGTGGGCTCAGGCCCCACACCGGGCTCGCCGGTCAGCGCAGACCCTGCTCTGGATCTTCTGTCCACCCCCTCTGCCTGCCCCTCCCCCACTCAGGCACACACTCTCTCTCATTCTCTCAAAAATGAATGAACACTTAAAAAAAACAAAACAGGCACATTCTCAATGGAGAAAATCAGGATAAAAGACAGACTTCTAGTTCCATAAGTAACTTTCAACTCCCCCATTTTTTTTGTCTTACTTGGAGACCTTACTTTGAGAATTATTACAAGAACCTCCTTTCTGGTCTCTATGTCTTGTTTGTGCCGCTTAAGAATGCTCCCCCTTCTCTCTTTTTTAACAAATTTATTATTTATTTTGAGATACAGAGTGCATGCTTGTAAACAGAAGAAAAACAGAGGGAGAGAGAGGGAGGGGGAGGGGGGAGAGAGAGAGAGAGAGAGAGAGACAGAGAGAGAGAGAGAGAGAGAGAGAGAGGATCCCAAGCAGGCTCCACACCGTGAACACAGAGCCCGACGTATGCCTTGAAATCACAAACCGAGAGGTCACGACCTGAGCCGAAATCAAGAGTCGGACGCTGAACCGACTCAGCCACCCAGGCGCCCTCTTCTTAGAAGACTTCTGTGGGTTCCCAAATGCCCTCTTCAGAGACAGTGTAGGGTCTCCCAAGTCTACCTCCAGGACGTAATTTTGGCCTAAGTCCTGCCGCACCTGCCCTGCGACCTCCTCTCCAACTACGCTAGGGTACGCGCTGGGCATGGCCTGCAAGTTCCTGCCTCCATGCCTTTGCTCGTGCCACTTCCTGCAGCTGGAAAGCCACTTTCCTTCCACCCTCCCAACCGCCGCCTGTCAAAAAGCAGATCCTCCTTTCAAAGCTCAAACACTACACCCTCCAATTAGCCTTCGGGCAGCCCCCAAACGCAGCCTCTGGTGCACACTTTGTCCAGCAGGGCCCTTAGCACACATTGCCAAACACGGAAAGCGTGCATGTGGTTCCCCTTCCCTGCTGCAATGCGGGCCACGAATGGCACCTTGCTCCTCATTATAGACATCCCACCCGTTACAGTGCTCGGTGGATATACAAAATTTTTAAAAAATTGAGCTACATGGAATGTTTAGCTCTGAAAATGGGAAGTGGGTAAAAAAAAAAAGAACTTTTTAGTTTAGAAAATATTAATACACCAGCAACTGGGACTACAAATAACATGAGCTTAATCCCTACTGGGCTAGGTGTGCAAAAATAAAACTAGGGAGAGGAGAAAGACGGCCAAGGGTGTGTGCCTTTTCACCTTCTTCTCCCAGAGGCTAATAACGTGCTGGAGGCACCTGTCTTCTCTCCCGAGTCGGGGAGGATCACACGGTCTTCTCTCTAACGTTAGCTGCGCCTGAGACAGCTCCCGGGGTCGGGGCTCCCTCCCTGTCTACAACCCAACGCAGACTGGATTTGTCTGCCTAACAGCAGGTAGAGCCGTACACAAAGGCCAGCCAGGATTCAAGGGACAATCGTCCAGGTGTCAGACACGGAAAGTCTTTGACTCAAACAACACAGACGTTTGCTCAGTGTGAAAGAAGACACGTGTCACTGCCGTCGGAGTAATCTCCTCAGGATTTTGAAGAAAACTGCAGTGTGTGTAAAAACCGAACAAGGTATTATTTTTGGAACACCCGGGATTTCGTATTATTTACAACATGGGTGCCCCTCCTGGTGCTTTAAGATTCAATTCTATTAGGTCTCCTATTTTCTCAGGCATTATCTTAGCATCAAAGGTCATGTAATTCATCGATCGGTTCACAGATCACGCAGCGGTGCTGGAAGAGGCACCCCGAGGCCCGGCTCTCCGTCACCCGAGCGGCTCAGCTGTGGGACGCTCGCTGCGATTTGTATAAACGCACCGACACCCAAGACTCTAATGTGATTTGGGCCCAACAGTGTCTTGAGAGAGAAGAGGGACACAGCCAAGGGGAAGCTGAATGAACGCTCCGCAAAGATGCCCTACTGTGTATGACTTCTAACTGCCCATCTTGTACACACGCTGAAGAAGGCAAGCAGCCACAGAGAAAGGAAGAATGGGACAGAGGCAGCAACTCCAGGACACGTGCACAGCCATGACGCGAAAGTATGTGACCGACAGGTATTCACTTGGGTACCATGAGGCTGACCTGCTACATCCCCTCAGCTGAACTTTGAGAGTGGGTTTTCCGCAGCCACAGCCACCACCCCCACTCCAGGGGCAGCAGCATTCGGAGGAAAGCCAGATTCAGCTCCTGTGTAACAGACACCGGAAACCAAAAGAACTAGGAAAGTTGTTTAGGTCCATTCCCACCAGGAACCTCTGTCCGCATAACTGCGCTGAATGACCCAGTAAGGACGGAAGTCCCTTCAACAAAGTTCAAGACGAAACAACCGGATCCTTTAAGCTGGGCGCTGTCCTTCACCGCCCCCCCCCCCCCACCAGTTTTTCAAAGAAAACAGTTCTTCCCAAGACACATGATAAGAAACAGGTCATTTCTTCTCACACAGGTTCGGCACGGTTACAAACGGAAAATAATCCCATACTGCGCATGTCAGGTAGTATTTGGGGTAGACAAGGAAGAAGACCCATTTTTAGGTGTTTCTATGCACTCTCTACGGACATTATCTCATTTAAACTCTCAGAACAATTCTAGGGGCTAGAAGGATCACCCATTTTACAGACACAGATGTTAAAAGACGGAGACTGAATAATCTGCCCAAGGCCCCAGAGCAGGCAGGTGCCAGAGGAGGCAAGAGCCACTGCTCTGCTTTCAGGCACAGCAACAGCCAAAGGTGTGCCAACATTTTATAAAGATTGCAGCATCTATAAAATTCTCGCACAAAGAAACACCATTTTAGGGAAAATCATTTTTGAATGCTTGTCAGGATTTGACCTGACAGCTCAAAGCAGACTGCACAGTTAGAAGAGATTATCAAGTGCTACAGTTACCGGTAAGGCCAGGAATAGAACACAGGTCTGATGACCCCCACGCCCGGCCCAATCAGGCGCGTTCTTCTGGATGCTGACACCCTTCTGAAGTTTCAAGTCAGTTGAGAAGAGCAAAGAAATGAGTTAATAATTCTGGGACATAGAAGAGAATGTAGAAAGTATCTAGATTAGATGCATTTGATATAAAGAGAGGCGTGACCATATGAAGACTTCTACCAAGGAAGTTCTGAACCAAGGAATTTTCTCATTTTTTGCAGCAAAAATGAAAAATAACCTTTGCCCTCCCCTCCCTAGGAGCTGTGAATGATTAGCGGGGCTATGCTGATAATAAGGAAAATACAAAATGAGTGCCTCTCTCCCAGGTGATCAGGGTACTTCTAGATCTACCCTACCACCAAACTCCTCCGGTTCTAGGCAAAAAGACAGCGGAACACCAGCCAACGTTTAGCCAAAGTCAGCCATGACGCACCCTCCAGTGCTGCCAACAACTGTCCCGTTAGTGGCCATGATCGCGCCCTGATGAGGAGGCTGGAAACAGGAAGGCTGCTGGGTGCCAGAGGAGGAGAGGAGAGGAGCCACAAGGCTGGGAAACAGGGACGGCGGACAGTGATGGGGAAGGGTCTCAGGACAGAGGCACCTGGAAAAGACCAGCGGACCGGCTCAAAAGGCTGGTGTACCAACAACTTCTCTGTGGGCGGGGACAGACGACTTACTGAGTTAGACATCATCAGTAAGGATAAGGGACAACCAAGAGTAAGGGGGGGAAAAAAAAGATTAGAAGCCTCTTACCCAGGCTAAAAGTCATTCAGATTTGTCTTCCACTAGAGATAAAAAGCTAGACAGAATTGCCTGGTGTTTCCAAATGGTGGATGGCAAATTTTAGATTAGATGCTTAATCTTGCTATTACAAGTTTATTTTTTAGAACAGAAAGAAAATAATTGTCAAGCCATATCTTGTATTAAATTCCTCATGGTTTGCAACTTCTAGCAGAGCACAAGGAGACAGAAAACTGCAGTGGGGAGGTCACAATCTGGCCTACTGCGTCCGGCCACAGCTACTCACGGACCTTATGGCTGCTCCAATTCGCCACACCAAAATTCTCACCGCTGGGTAAAACATTTTAGTTTTATAAAAGTACATATCAAACTTTAAATGACTGAAATCCGCAGAAAACTTAAAGGTATTTTTTTTACTGTTCCACATCAAATACTTCTTTCCAATTTGTTCCAGGAAGACCCATCCCCGCCCTCCAAAAAAGTTGATTATATAGATTGATGACAACATATACTTTAGTTCAAGGTCTATAAACAGTTCTTTTTTTTTTTTTTAACCATTCTCAAAATGACCATCTCACCATATTAAGATGTAGAGTAAACATTAAAAGTTCAATGTCATTATGATTGGTTGATGCAAACCACCAATTTACACAAGGCTATACTTGAAATGTCAGAACCTTTCTTCCCTCTTATAAGCTACTGCTGCTCACATAAGGCACCGTACAGAAAAGGTGTCTAGAAAAAGTTCATTGAAGCAAAAACAAAACAGAACAAACCCTCAGAATAAAACAATCAAAATCGAATAAGAGGAAATCAATCAATCAACAACACCCAATTAGAAAAATACCAACCAAACCAAACTGAAACAACCCACCCACTTCTATAATGGACACTCTTCACCTATCTCCTCATTCCCCTCAGGGAGGGTAGGCATGAAGTGAAAGCAGCTCAGTGGCTCAATATTCACCCTCCACCCCCAAGTCCTAAGAAGCACTTCCGGTTACTAGGCTCTACCTAGGCCACAGACACTGGGACTTGGCTGGCCCTACCCCACTCCTAGCCTCTCCTAGGACTCACCAACCACTCCCCCTGAATTCCACCTGTAGGGAATTTAGGTAAATGAGACCAAATCCCTCACTAGCATTCTGTTCATACAACCTCCCTCTGAAGTTTCCTCAGCAAATCTGCCTACCCCAAGTTTAGCAAGAGACAGGGCTCTCAGCTTTGTGAAATGTCAGATGAATCTGTAAAAGCCTCACTTAAGCAATTTATAAGAATCCTTGTATATGTATCTGTCCAATGAACAGTGCCAAGTTTTCAAAAAATTATTTATTTATTTAAGTAATCTCTACACTCAATGTGGGGCTTGAACTCATGACCCCAAGATCAAGAGTCGCACTCTCTTCTGACTGAGCCAGCCAGGTGCCCCCCAGAAGTGCAAACTTTTAAGGCTGCAAAAACTAAAGAGTTAAAACTACTCTTCAAAACATAATCAACATTAAAGAAAGAAAAGGTCCCAACAGAATTCAAAGCATAGTGAGCCACAGACCTTTTCATTCTGTTGTTTGGTTGAAGACTGGTCAATAACCAAATCCAACTGGCGGTAAATGACATTTCCTATTTCAGCCACTGTATTTACAATTAGATGTTAATAGCTCAACATCCCAGACAACCCCCCAAGTGACCCTCCGTTGGCAAAGACCTTGCTGTTCTTACAAAGGAAGTCCACTTTCTTCGCGGGGGAGAAGCATAATCTGTCACTTTACTATATGAAATCAGAAGCTAAACTAAAAGTGAAGGAAGTAAAATGATGAGGACTCTAGTGCCAGCCAGTCTGAGCACAGCGCAGGGTTAAAGGAAACCATTTCGTAAGATCAAGTGCGGAGAAGCAGTAGGGGCAAAGAGGAAAAAATCAAGTTACATAAAGTCCAATTGTACTCACTGTTTCCTTATTGGGAAGCAGCTCCTTTCTAATTCTGAAGAAGTTCTTGCCGTACTGCCTGAGCCCCTTAACGAAGCGTTTCTGTGATAAAAAGAAACAACAAATGGGATGTAAAAACCAAAAACAAAACAGGATGTCAGCAAAGCAAAGATATCTGCAATCAGCAGAATAACAACCATAAAAGTCGGAGCTAGGGAATACTGACGAGGCTGGGAGACCATTTCAGCAGCACAGCTGGGACCCCCCCAGGGCCAGGGCAGGCCCCGGACTGCCTCATTCGAACCCCAATAGCACACACCAGACAGGTTTGGGAGAAGGACATCCTGGATGTGAGCCTAAGAAGCAATCTGTGCCCTCTGTGCCACAGTCTCCGCATCGGTCCACGAAGGTATAAACAAATACGCTTCGTGTTCCAATACAACAGCACAACTGCTTTGCACCTGAGAACGAAGCTTCCCAGAGTGTCGAGCAGAAGGGAGGGAAAAAGAAACCTGAAGACTTCCCCAAAAGGTCACCCTAGAGGGGTTAAAAGGCCCTTTCATCAATCCGAGGAATGCACCAAGAAGGCACCGATATCGCGGACGCCCACTGGGAGCCCGCACCCCCGCTGGCCTGCCCCGCCATCGCCGTCATTAAAAGCCACTCCGAGGCACCAAATAAAGAACCATCAGCACCCCCTCCTTCCTCCGACGCTCCCCACCGCCCCTCCACCCCAGCAGTCTAGAGACTTTCACTTTGTCCCATTCCTTCCAGGCAGCCCCTCCCCGCCCCAGTAGGGGCAGCTCCCGGCTCCCCGGCCCCCCACCTCCGGGCCCCGGGCCTGGGGCTCGCGGCTGGCGGCCGGGTCCCGCGCGGCCAACCCCAGCGACACTTCCCGGCCGGGCGGCCCCGCAGCCACAGGTACGCCGCGCCGGCCGCACTCGGGGTCCGGGGCGGCGAGAGGCCGCGCCTGTCACTCGGCTCGGGCTCTGGCTCCACAAAGCGCAGGGCGGAGGCGGCCGGGGCGGCTCGGCGTGTGACCGCGGCGGGGCCGCGCGGCGCGGGGCGCGGGGGGCGCGGGGCTGGGGCCGCCGCCGCCGCCGCCGCCGCCGCCGCCGCTGCTGCCGGGGGAGGAGGCTGGAGCGCGGCGCGCAGAGCCCGGCGCGGCCGCGGGCGGCTGCAAAAGGCGGCCTGGATCGCCGCGCCGCCCGCCGTCCCCGCGCTCCGTCCCCGCCCGGCCCCCCGCCCGAGGCTCCGCGGCCAGAGCCTCCGGGCCCCAGGCGCTGGTATCTCGGTTTCCTCCCCCCGAACAGCAGGAGTAAATCCAGGCAGCCAAAGCGCAGAAACTTCCTCCCTACCGCGGCGAGCGCGAGCGGAGGGCACCCGCGGGGCCGGGGCCCGGGGCCGGGCCGCGCCACCACTCGGGACCCTTCCCAGGCCGCTCCGTCTCCAGTCGTCCTTCCGGGCGGGCAGAGTCAGCAGCGCGACGGCCGCACGCCCACCGCCCCCGGGCTGCGAAACAGGGGGCTGGCCCCGACGACCCTCGCCCGTCCCTTCCGGCCCGGGATTGTGGGCGGCCGCTCAGCCCGGCCCAGGCATTAGCCCGCACCTCGCAGGGCGCCGTTTCACAACTAAATCACCGCGGAAGCTTCCCAGCCAATAAATCACCTGCCCACCGGGAGGAGAGTCCCTCCCACTCCCGGTGTTTGAGACCAGTCGGGCAAATTCAGTGAAGGGCCAGACTTGGCCTGCAAGACCGACCTGCAACCTCCTACTCCGTTCCTGGAGGCTCTGCATTTTCAGATTTCACCCCCTTTCTAAGATATGACTCATCACTGTCAGTTTTCAGTATAATCTGTACAGTTCAAAGGAAAAAAAATCTGTCAAGGCACGAGAAAGAAGCTCTCCTCTAAGATGAATCAGAGTGACCTCTGTTACTTGTAGGATCAACAAGCATCCTGGGCTCTGTGCAGAGCATCTCCTCGGGATGCTGCCAGGCAATGAGCTGGCCCTGCCCTCAGGGAGCTCCAGGCGGGCTGGCGGGCACACAAGGGAAGGGATCAATCTCTGGGCCCTCAGAAAAGCAGCAGAGGGACAAAGGGCTCTGGGTGGGACTAGGAGAAGGAAGCAACTTACTCTGCTGACGACTTACAGGAAGTGACAAGGAAGAATGAGCCTGTCAGGTGGGCTCCAGCAGGGCTTCAAGCAAAGGAGTCAGTCAGGAAGGGCACAGAGAACATTCTGGGAACTGCAAGGAGGACAGGGTATACAGAATGGAGTGCCAGCAGATAAGACTGAAGAGGGAGGAGAGGATCAGGTTGCAGAGAGCCTTCGAGCCAGGAGCCAGGCTGAAGAGTCACGGTGCTAACTGTGGGCCAGCAGAGAAGTCAGAGCATGTGTGGTCCACGAAAGGACTGGGGAAGGACTGCTCCCGTGGCAGTGTGGCCTACGTCATGGACTAGGGACAAACTGGCTGCAAGGCAGAGACCAGTTACAGAGGCTAGTGAGATAACTAACTCGGGTGGGAGAGGAGGAGGGCCACAACTCCACCTCAGCCACCAGGATTAATGCTTCTTAATCCGCTCGAAGTATTTACTGAGCATCCAGCACTGGGAGGAATTATGTTTTAAAGGGGGCCGCCACAGACCTTTATTAAAACTGTGATTCATTTTTAGGAGGTAAGATAAATGTGTGTGAAGCCATTACAGAACAACCTGAGGCTTCATTCGGCTGAGCACAAAGTAAGTAGTGAAGCACAACTCGTCAGTGCAGCGGGGAACGAGGAAAAGGGACGGGCTCTCGTAGTCCGGAATACCTTCGCCAGGACAGGGAGTCAGGCCAGACCACGAAGAACCAGCAGCATTTGCACAGGTGGAGGAGGGTGGGAAGGCCCGCCATGAAACACAGAGGTGGAGAACGGCAAGTGGGTTAGAGGAGAGGGAGAGGATACACAAAGTTCAGGTGGGTGACCTGGCAGCGTGAGTCAGAGGGAGGAAGGCCAGGACTATGCAATCTGAATACAAGCCCGATGCCAAAGGACGTACAATAGGCTCACGCCAGGAGAGGCTGGCACAATGAAGGCAGCAGCTGAGAGAGACATCGGGGTAATGTGATAGAGCTGGGAAAACCTGAGTTCAAGTCTGGATTCTTCTACTTGTTAGGATGTAATCACCAAATATTATCTATTCAACTAACGGTTGTTAAGTACCTACTATGTGCCAGGAACCTCACATGTATTAATTCAAAATCCTCACAACCTAGAAGGAAGTACTATTATTATCTCCATTTTCCAGAAAAGGAAGCTGAGGCACAGATGGTTAGGTAACCAGACCAAGGTCACCTAGCCCTTCAGAGGCAAAGGCAGAATGCAAATTCCACGTCCCGCAGTGCGATTCTCTCTGTAACATGGAGGTAAGAGTCTACAGAGGAAGCCATTTTCGGCCATGGTACCACTGCATGTAACTCTGCCCTTTCCTGTTGGCCCCAACATCAAATCACCAAGTCCTCGGCGTTCAAAGCCCTCCTTTCTTACCAATTCCAGTGCTACTCCCAGGCCCAGCCCTTATCCCTCTTTCCTACTAGCTACGCTATTAACCCATCTCCCCCATCTGGCCATCTATAAGCCTCTGCCAAGGAGTTTCTCAAATCCACACATTTCGTCTTGAGTCCCATACTGTCTTGCCCCCAAGCCCCTACCTAAAAAAACAGCTCCTTAACCTCTTCAAAATGGTGTTTACACCCCTTAACCCTTAAGTCAAGACCCTCCAGGATCCTGTCTCTGCCTACCTTTCCAACCAGATGTCCAATAATGCCAACTGGCCCGTACTGCACCCTCTGTTGAACTCCAGACTCTGGGGCATCTTTATTACTTCTCTCCACAGCCTACCCAAGATGCTTTCAGTTTACCTCAAACCCAAGCTCAAGTCCCTCCCACTCGGACACAAAACTTGCCTGACCATTCGATCCCATTCACCCGGCAGCTGTTTATTTGTATAAGGCTTCATGTACACACAGAGTCCAGAAGCCCCGAAAAGACAGGAACTGCATCTTCTAACACTTTGCCTCCCTATAGCATTAGGCAGGTGGAGCTCGCATGTTTTGGATGTGAGGTGAAATATGCCGTGAGATGACGAGGGCCTGGCCTTGGGTGGTCAAGATGGAAAGAGACTTTAAAAGCCAAAGAATCCGTCCTCAACTCGAACAACAGAGTTGGCCTTTTTGGCTCCACAACACCAAACTGTCCTGATTTTCCTCCTATCAGGAGGCTTACTTCTTTGCCCAACTTCTAAATGTTGGAGCTCTTCCCAAGGCTTTGTTCTAGGCTTTCTGGTCTCCAAACCCCCTCCTAGTGGGAATGTCACTGCCCCACTGGTCTTCACTATCACCCGAGATTCTCCCTAGTATTTCTGAGGCTCAATCATGGTCCAAGTCCAGCGGGAACACTTGCTTGAATGTCTCATAGATATTTCAAACTAACTACTTCCAGAAATATGAATTTGCCATCTGGTGGTGAACACAGACCACCACTGTCCATGTGTTATCAATGACTGTGCCATCAAGTGCAAAAGCACCATTGGCCCCATTTAAAAAAAAAAAAAAAAAAAAAAAAAAAAGGAAGAAGAAGAAGAAAAAAAGGAAGTAAAAGCTTCATGTGGCCTGTACTGTTACTTCTCTATGGAAAGCCACAAGGCCTCAAAACTGGCAAAACATCTGCTTCTCAGAGACCAGCCTTTACCTTGTGGTTTACCAGAAATGTAGAGTAGCCTTTAAAATCGAAACAAAGCCAACCCACTCAGAGTAGTCAAGGATGAGAATAGGGCAGTGTGTTAAGTGGGTTTCTGAGGCCTTAGGCTCTTTTCCCTCTATTAATTCATCTCTCTTCAAATGAAGACCGTGAAGGTTTTCGGGCTTTAATTTAATAATTAACACTGCTGACTTCAAAAAAACAGACAGGTACCGTAAGCCTCTAAGTGAAAAGTCACAGGCACCGTCAGCCTCCTAGTAGTTGAACTGAAATTCAGCATGTGCAGCGCTGAGCTCCAACCCCTCATGCGCTATTGCTATGCCCGTTAGCTTTTGTGTCCCTGGCGGGGTGCACAGATAGCAGGCTGCTGGTGTGCAGAGGGTGAGGGCCAAAAGACTGCTCCTCCACGGGGCAGTAACTCTGGCTCAGTCGTGGCTCTGGGGGCTGAGCAGCCCTGCTGCTGATGCTCCGCAGGCTCGCCGTCCGGGCCCGCTCGGCCCTGGGAGCCCAGGGTCCGGGGGTGCCGGCACTTGTTTCTCTGGCGCTGCTTGTCTCCAATCAACCTGCCTGTGCATTCCTTGGAAGCACAAAACAAGTCCTTTTCTATTTTTGAACTCCAAAGCCAGATGAGATCCAAATATAAATATAAATTTATTTACGGCAAGGAGGCCGTCCTTTGCTTTGTTTCACAACTTAGTTTGCGACTGGGCTCCGGTTTTTATTCCTTTTATTTACTGAAATAGATTTTGACAGGTAACACTGTATACATTTAAGAGGTACAATATGTTAATTTGATGAATCTATATATTGTAATAGGACTGCCATTGAGTGATAAGTAGCACCTCTATCGTGTTACATAATTATGCTCCAGTTTATAGACAAATTGCTACAGTTTCCTATTATTGAGCTGAAACTTCGTCTCACCACCAGGAGTTACCTACTTATAAGTTCCCAGCAGAGAACATTTAACCCCTGGTTTTTAAAAAGCGAGCTACCTGAGTGGGAAGGAGCTAAATGGGTGATAGGTCCTAAGGAGGGCACCTGTGATGATGAGCACTGGATGTTATAGGTAAGTGATTAACCATTAAACTCTATACCTGAAGCCAATTTCCCCAGAATTTCAATAAAAACTTGAAATTAAAAAAAAAAAGAAAGAAAGTGAGTTACCTGAACTTAGTACTTACTGTTACAAACTTGGGTTTTCATAGAATCTGCAACACAAAACTCTATTTCTCATTCTTAGTAGAATGGAAGAAATCTGAGGCCTAAACTCAGAAATCCTAGGATCTTGTCTGCTCCGTAAAGAAAATTTTGATAAACAAGATATAATTAATAGGAATTAACTTTTTTGAAACAGGAGATAATTAGTAAGAATAAGTATAACTGGGCCCAAGTGCAGTAACATTCTCTCTTACCACAAAGCCAGATGTTCAAAATGTTTCTGAGCCTGCCCCACGCCAAAGCCTCCCAAGCCCTGTGCCCTGGCCTGCCCGCATGCTGGTCCTCTCCACCCTTAGGGTGGCAGGGTGGGCCTAGGGCTGGCAGCTTCATCGTTATGTGTCAGTGATATGAAAAGAGTAGGGCAACACCACGCTACACCACAACACACACGGAGCTAACACGGGGCAGTGCGACAACATGCCAGGCGCTATCTAGAGGGCTCCTCGTGTGTGGACTGACTTAAACATCTCAACAACCTTACGTCAAGGCAGGGGTTACTGATGTCTCCATTTTACAGATGGGAAAACTGACCATACGTCAGCAAATCCTTGAACCAGGGCGGGCGAGTCAAGGTGACAAATGTGGACAACTGGGGAGCCTCAGGGATGGGGTGAGGGCTAAGAATGGAGTCAGGCACAGGGTGTGGATCAGGGGGGCGAGAAGAGTCCCTTGACTGTGTTTATATTTAAAGATTTAACCGTTTTCCCCAAGTCTATAAATGGACACGTACAGGCTATACTCTCCTAAGTCAACTTATTCTTGCCTCAATTTGCTCGCCTTTTAAACTGGCCATAAAATACCTGCCCCACCTATCTCAAAAACGTTACTCTGCATATCAAGTTGGAGAGCGCACAGAAGTGTACTGGGCTGGGAGTACGTCTTCCAAAGACTAAGGTAAGGTGTGCTCATCTCTCTTGTCTGCAGGGGAAACTCCCAACATGGCTCATCTCAAGTGCTGGTTCTGACCTGTGTCTGCAGCAGAGAAAGAAGCAGGAAGAGAGGGCTATGCTACAAAAATGGCTAAAAGATAACTCTGCATTAACCCCTGGCTGAGAGCTTTCAAAATTAACTCCCTCTGGTGAATTTTAACTAGTGTATCACAGTCAGAAACTCACCAGGATTTTAGAGAAGCCATTTCTACTCCATCCTCTTACATAACTGTTTGGAAAACACTGTAGGTATTAAAATGATTCCCACTGTGAAAATGGCTCCTTCTGCTCTACCCTGTTTTCTGCACAAAATTTTATGTTAATAACTTACTGGTTCCCAGGGGACTGAAGAGCAGGGAGATCTGCAAGTAAGCAAACTACAGCCCTCCCCCTTCCCCCCTCCTCTCCCCCCCCCCCATACAAAAATGCAAGTCCACGTGCCAGGCGGGGAGTAAGAGGAGTATGAACACGGCCCTTCCGAAGGGACAGAACAGCAGCAGAAAATCGAAGATGTGTCCCCAGTGCGGGCCTGTGCGAATGCAGGGCAGGGTGAGAGAACACTGATGCCAAGCAGAAGACATGAGAGCCTTTCCAAACATCTGTGTTACGTGTTGCCTCTACCAGTTCACCAATGGCTCTTACTGACCAACCACTAGAGGGGAACCTATTGCATTCCATCCATCCGATCCTGCTTGTTGCAGATTCCCATCACCTCATGTTCAAAACACGTTTCCTGCCGGAGACATACTACTGACAGTGCTTTGACAAGTATCATTTCGTTTCTGGTTTTAAATACTTAATACATTGAAGAAACGGTGACCTGAGTAAGGAACTCCTTGTTCAATGAACAGTATCAGAATCCATTTGTCTGGGAGGAGACATGCCAGCAAAGCCCTGGTGGGCATTTCTAGGGTTTCTAGTATGTGCTCCTGATTTCTGATGCCACTTTGGAAGTCTACTCTGAACTTACTAGCATTATTCCAGGATAGTTTATAGTTTCATTAAACTGGTTACCGGTGACCCTTGAAACAACGTGGGGATTAGGGACACTTGCACCCCTCCCCAGCAGTTGAAAAGCCATGCATAACTCCCGACTTCCCCAAAACTTAACTACTAATAGTCTACTACTGACCAGAGGCCTTACCAATAACAGTCAGTTAATGCATATTTTGTATGCTATATGTATTATTTACAGCATTCTTACAATAAAGCAAGATAGAAAAAAGCAAATGTTATTAAGAAAATCGTAAGGAAGGGGCACTGGCTGGTTCAGGGTCGTGAGTTCAAGCCCCACACTGGGCGTAGAGCTTACTTCAGAGAGAAAAAAGGAAAAAGGAAAAAAAAAAATCATAAGAAAAAAATACATTTATAGTACTCTATTAATCGAAAACAACCCACGTGTAAGCAGTCCAGTGCAGTTCAAACCTGTGTTGCTCAAGGGTCAGCTGTATAGTTTAAAAACAGCCAACAAGACAATAATGTAAAACAATAATCACATTTTTATGATGATTCTCAAATCTCTAAATCTTTTTTTTAAATGTTTATTTACTTATTGATTTATTTCGAGAGTGTGCACACATAACGCACACACTGGGGAGGGGCGGAGAGAGAGGGAGAGAGAGAATCCCAAGCAGGCTCCACATGACTCGGGGCTCAATCTCCCAAACTGTGTCATCATGACCTGAGCCAAAATCGAGTCGGGTGCTTAAACGACTGAGCCACCTAGGCATCCCTCCCCCGTATCTGACATCTTCCCCTACCTCAGACCTGCACCTATACTTTCTACTCAGAGTAATATCTTTCACAGACTCAGGACGTCACAATCTCAACGTGGAAATGATGGGTCCCAGCCCACATCCTCCTCAGTATACACTGCAATACCGGTGTCACTGGGGCCATTCTACAGATGGAGAAACTGAGGTTTAGGTAAATTAAGTACCTTGCCCCAATCCTACGCAGGAAGGGTGGAGAAGTAAATAAAGTTTCAAAATTGGATTAATTGCTTGGAATCCAGGTACAGAGAAAATTCTATTGTATCTATTCCTATCAGAGGAATTTAAGGGTACTGTACTTATAAAATTATTTATTTTTGAGAGAGACAGAGACAGAATGCAAGTGGGTTAGGGGCAGAGAGAGAGGGAGACACAGAATCCGAAGCAGGCTCCAGGCTCCGAGCTGTCAGCACATAGCCCGATGCAGGGCTCAAACTCACAGAGCTGTGAGATCATGACCTGAGCTGAAGTCAGACGTTCAACCGACTGAGCCACCCAGGCACCCCCCCCCCAAATTTTTAAATGTTTATTTAGTTTTTGAGAGAGAGAGAGAGAGAGAGACAGAGCACAAGTGGCAGGGGGGCAGAGAGACACAGAATCGGAAGCAGGCTCCAGACTCTAAGCTGTCAGCACAGAGCCCAACAAGGGGCTCGAATTCATGGACCCGTGAGATCATGACCTGAGCCGAAGTTGGATGCTCAACTGACTGAGCCACCCAAGCACCCCAAAGGTGTTGTACTTTAAAAAAAAAAGATCTAAAAAATGTTATATATACATTCTTGCTTTCTGAAGCAAAAGCCTGTGTCAGGGATTATATGCTATATACCCATGTTAAAAACTTGCTTACAAGACAACTTAGCTTAGAGAACACGGCTCTGCCCTACGTAACTCCACCTCCTAAACAGGTCACTCCCCCTCTCTCGGGGCTCCTGTGCGCCCCTGTGGGAGATGAGCCTCCGGGCCTTCTACCAGCCATAGAATCCTCAACAGTCGGTGCCTCTACTTCTCCACCACTGGGAGCCACAGTGAGGCAGGTAGCGTCTCTCCTACACAGAGATGAGAGGATGGCTGAACTCTCTAAACTAAGACCCTGTTAGGGCACCTGGCTGGCTCAGTCAGAGGAGCATGCAAATGTTGATCTCAGGGTCGGGAGTTTGAGACCCACAGAGGGTATAGAGATTACTTAAACAAATAATTTAAGTTAACACACACACACACACACACACACACACACACACACACACACACACACACCCTGTTAATGGAGGACATGTCTTCTCAGCCTCTTACTTGGAAGTTCAGATGATTAGTCAAAGATACCTTTAACATTAAATAACTTCTAGTTTTAGCAAAAAAAAAAAAGAAAGACACCTGTTTCCCTGCCTCATCCCTAAAGATTTGATGGTACTTACAACAGAAACCCAAATCTGAGCCTGTCCATGTCTAAAAGAAGTCCTCTCTAGATCAAATATGGCAGCTGCTTAGCTGTTACACAGGTGTTCTCTTTCGTGTTCCTTTCCTTTCTAACCTTCCAAAGGCTGAAGAGCATAAGATTGAAAATGGGGGAAGGTCTAACATGATCCTGCCCTGATCCTTCTCCCTTCCTTCATTCACGAGTACTGTGATCATGAACAGCCTGGTTTCAATCGTGGTTCTATACATCCCTGCCCCTGCAAGATAAGCTACAGAAACAGAACACAAAGGGGGACTCAAGTGCCAGGTCCTAAATTAATTGAGGCCAGCAAGAAGGGTCCAGCAGACTCCTTACCACCCCCACAAGCTGACTCCAGCTCATGTGCCCCAGAAACACCTACAAAAGCCAAGCAGCTGTCAGTCAGCCCCCAGTCCCTACCACATCTGTAATAATAGCACGATCAGAGAATGTTAGAGTTGGAAGGAAGCTTTTAGAGCATCCAGCCCTGGTCAAAACTCTCATTTCACAGACAAGGATCATATATTATTTAAAACAAAAACAAACTAAAACACACATTCCCACTAAGGCTTTATATTTGTGACAGACTGTATTGCTTGGCTCTGGCTCTCCCTCTCCCGACACCTGTCTCTGGAGCCCTGAGCCACCATATTAAGGAGCGTGGCTATCTTGACGCTATTGTGCCGGGGAGACCACACAGCGGGGGAGAGAGACGCCTCAGAAGTCCCAGCCATTCCAGTTCTCAGCCGTTTGAGTCCTCGTCCAGACTTGTGAGTCAAGGAACTTTCAAGGTGACTCCGACCCCACCTACCATCTGACTGCAACCTCACAAAGGCCCCCTCCGCTCCCCAAGTCAGAACCACACAGCTGAGCCATTCCTAAATTCTCATCCCACAGAAGCTATGACAGCTAATAAAATAATACTGCTGTTTAAACTTGAGGTAATTTTTATTGTTGGGGTGATGTGTTATGCAGGAATAGGAAACCACTACGAAATTCAATACAAAAACCACAAAATACTGTAACCTTCACGTTAGTCAACTATTACTTAAATGAACCAGTAAAGAACTTTGCAATTAGACTTCGTAAGACAATCTGCATGCCTTATCACTCTGTATAATATTCTGACGTAACACGGAGCTCTTATTACCTTACGATATGACACGACAGGATATATATGATACTGAATACAGAAGAAAATCTGTCTACTACGAAATCTCTGGCACCTAGAACAGCACTTGACACAAACAGCAGGGGATCAACAACCGCGGGCTGGATTTGTAAATGAACGTTATCTGTAGGTGAGCTGGTTTCGTCTTCCCATAACACTATTTGACTTGCCAGCCATTTGTTGACTTGACTCAACGCCCCCTGATCTGCGTTCACTGTTAAGCTTCCAACTCTCTAATTACTACCTACAAAATGGTTTGACACCAACTTTCCCGTGCGCTCAAATGTACGAGTCCCGCTACAGAAACCACACCATCCGGCTCCGTGATGTCAGCTCGTCACCCAGAGAGACGCCAGCCATTTTCTTTTCAACACACCTCGGTGTTAAACCTTTCCTGGGTGGTCTCAAGTGTCAAATCAAAGTTACTCCATTTCTTCACTCAAAGACCACATGCCCAATGGGAAAACGACTTCATGTGAGATGGTTTACATAGCAACCGGGCCCACTAGCAAAGGCCACTGAGCCCGCTTGTACGGCTTTGTCTATATACCTCTCTGAGTCTACAGGATTATGTTGAGTACGTGGAAGTCCTGTCACGATTTCAGGCCTAACAAAGCACCGCTACGGGGTGAATCTCAGAATGCTTCAATGCACTTTCAAGTCACATGAGAACTGGCTAGTTAGGCAGCAGCCTTAACAGATGTAGAAATACCGCCAGACAAATACCTCTTGCCAATAATGGCTGCCCAGCTACACCCAAATTAAAAATAGCCCAACAGTAATAACAGAACCCAAATGGGCATCAGAGGCCCCTTCTTTCCCTGCAAAACCACCATAAAATTTCCACAAAAATGTCCCTGTAAAGTGGTTCATAAATAAGTCATTAAAAAGTAGAGCTCAGCACAGGAGGAAGGAAGAGGAAACTCAAAAAAGAAATGTGGCTTGTCTATAAGTTACAAGGGAAAAAAGAAGTAGAAATCTTTAGTGAGTAAGCCTTTTGCAAAAATGGTAACTAAAAGAGTCTAGATCTGTGGCTGCCCAAAAGAAACCGAATGTGAACCACAAATGCGAGCCAAATATGTAACTTTAGTTTTCCAGGAGTCAGATTTTAGGAAGAAATTGGTAAAATTCACTTTAATAATACATTTTAACTTGAAATATCCAAAATATTATCATTTCAACATGTAACCAATGTAAGGAATATTAATGAAATGTCTTACATTCTCCTTTTCCTACTCTGTCTGCAAAACCCAGTGTGCATTCTACACGTGCAGCACATCTCAAGCTGGACTGGCACATTCCAGGTGCCCTATGGCCTTGTGCGGCTAGTGGGTACTATTACCAGCACAGGCCTTGCCTGAATGATCCTTCTTTGTTGTAAAACATTAAAACACCCAAAGCGCTAACAGTTTTCTATTAGGGAGGCAAAATACATATACTGTTAGAATCAGGGACAATGATATCATACGTGTAGTCCTAAATTAAATACAATTAATAAAGGCTTGTTATTTTAAATTAAGTGAAACCTGCCTTCCAGAAGAACGTAGCCGAAATCCAGAAGTTATTAATTATGATCTGTCCCTCTTCCCAAACAGGGGAAACTGTGGCCCTGACCAGCACTGGGGGCCCACTTCAGTTCCTGGGCTCCTGGACTTTGTTTCCCCCTCCTGACCACATGATAAGGGCCAGGGCTCCTCGCTGAACTTATGCACTTTACACAATCTCCAAAAAGGGAGGGAAATCAATTATTCCTTTAGGAAATGTAGGGGAATGATGGGGGTTTGGGGGGGAGAGGAGTGTATTTCAATGACAAAAGGCAAGCCTCGGTCATAAGGCAGAACCCTGTCTTAACCAGCAGTCATTGTTTTCTTTCTAGTATGGGCACCCCATTAGGTCACATGCTATCCCCACGCAGGATGGCTATCACAACAGAGCCCCTCCAGGGAGGGTCCCACATCAGGGCCTGGTAATGGGCCCCACCACAAGGCTGTCTGGCGGCTTTTGTTTGGAACAATAGTGCTCCCGTGATACCTCACTCTTGCTTGGAAATATTGTTATTAAGGGAGCATGAACACAGCTGTGTGTAAATTACACAAACAGATTAGATCTGTATATTCATAAGGAATACAAACATACTAATAGCACATTTACATACACAGTGGGACGCACAGGGCTGCATGCAGAGTGGAGTTTGGGTTCCAAAGTATTTCCTTAAAGTTTTACAGAAAGATATGCTTAAGAACTGCTCAGGCTGCTAAGTCAGGCTGAGAGTCTTCTGCCCTGTGCAGAACGCCCCCCAAAATGAATTCCTCTTCATCCTCGTTTGCAATATTAGAATTTGAGATTCCATAAAGGAGAAACCTCAAGAAGAACTTTAAAACCCACTTTATAGCAAAAATCAATCAGTATGGGATAATTTTCACAGTTAAAAGGTTGCAACTACAAATGGGGGAGGGGTGCAAAAGAAAGCAGTGTAGGCGGAAGCAGAAAGTAAGAAGAATCTGGAAGTTTCAGAAGTAACCCGTCCTAAAATGACAGCTCTCCTGAAACACACGGATGCAGACACGTACAAAGAGGAAGGCCCGCTTAAGTACTTGTTAACACAACATATAGTAAAAGCACGATCTTTGGATTCTTCAACTAGTTTTGAAGGATAGGGAGAAAAGCAATCAGGAGTAGATGCTTACTGTATTAAATCAAGAACACAGACACAAACATCAGGAAAGCTGGGCTCTGGGTCCATGCATGATTGTCTCAAGGCTTCACAGATGACCCCAGGCAAGTAACTAAACATTGCCTGGGCTAAGTTCCTCATGGAAAGATTGCATCCCAAGTATCCTCATTAAAAAAACAAACAACAACCAACAACACAAAAAAACCCCACTAACATTTAAATTATTGAGGTTCCAGTAAAACAGAAAAATTTTTAAAAGAGTAATAATCCAACTAAGTAAGAATATTAACCTATACACGTATGGATAGACACATAATAACAAGCACCCTATCTATGGGCCTTAATTTTATTCTTCAAAAAATCTGTAACAGAACTCTCCAACTGACACTCTTTCTCTTTTTTCTTGATACGGTTTGTATAAACTCCTGGTTTAAAAAAGAAGAGAAAAAAAAAAAAAGGTCCATCTCTGAGGCGTGGGTTTACCGTGCTCACGGCTCCACCGATAAATCATCTCCCGATCCGGGCCTGGAAAAGCACGGCCACGGGTTGACTGCTCCAGCCCTGGGTTGCCAGGCAACCGACACAAGGGGGAAGTCTGAGAACCGCTGACAGATAGCCAAGTGGCTGAAACAACAGACTTCTCTCTGTCAAAAATGTGTTTCAGAGAGCCACTTCCCCACCTCTGCTCTCTGCTGAACACTACACAATTGTAACATCAAAATCAAAAGGCCACTGTAATAAAAACACACTTCCTGCTCGATTACTAATTGTTAAAAAGCTGCGGGGAGGCCGGGATCACACAGTGTATGGCAACAGAAATGTGAACCTGTAAATGAGATCAAGTCAGCGGCATGTGAGAAATCGGATCTAAATGCAGCACCGCAGCTTCCAGTCAGCAGCCCTGGTGCGTGGGGCAGATCAGCTGCCGGAGGAAGCACCAGGAAGAAAAGGAATGTTGAGACGTTCAAGAAAACGAGCCGAACGATAACTGAGAAGCCACAGGTCTACATTACTTAAGAACAAAACCAAGAACACTGTCAATTGTGTGAAACTCATTCTGGAGACAACAAAAAGTTTGCTCCTTCCGAACGCTCCAGCTCTGGCAAGTGGCCGTGCGTGTGCGTGCGTGCGTGCGTGCGTGTGTGTGTGTGTGTCTTTGGGTGCAGTGGGATTCCCTAATGCTGGACTATAAACTGGATTACAGCAGATCCTTCAGATAATGCCCGATGATACCATGTCTGAGGTCTGACAGTCTAATGCAACATGTTTTTTTAAGTAAGTTCTACCTCGACGCGGGGCTCGAACTCACAACTGTGAAATCAAGAGTCACAGGCTCTACCAACTGAGCCGGCCAGGCGCCCCCGCTGCAACACTTCACACGTCTACTGTGCGCGCACCAAGCTTGTGGTGTTGTGCTGCCGCCGAGTATCAACTCTATGCAGCGTCCTTCCACGAAACCACTGTATTGAAACTGTCATCTGGGACTCCTTGGAAACTGACTCTCTGCGGGATTTGGAAGAGGCCAGCACTCCGAACAGGGTTCTTCACCTTTTTTGTGCCATGGGCACTTGTGGCAGTCTGGAAAGGCCTAACCTCTTCCAAAAAATGGTTGTAAATGCTTAAAATAAAATACATGGGATTACAAATAAAACCAGTTGTATTGAGATCCACTTATCAAAACATTGAAAAATGTAAACAAACATACTTTGCTAGCATGTTAAATAACAAGGTCACAGAGAGTTTTGTTTTCTTTTGTAGTACAGGCTCAGATTAGAAACTCCTGGAGGGCAAGGACAGCAATTTATTCATCGCTTATTCATCTCAGCACGGCACAGCCTGTTTCGCTGCCCAAGGCTGACTGACCGAACCCTGGAAGATGGCTGCCAGGCTCCCAGGCTGGCCGGCCCTCTCCGTGCCCTCAGCCCAGATCCTACAGGGCCTGACTTGCCCTGGGCTTTCCCAGTGCCCACGACTGGGCCCGGTAGGCAAGATTTGTGGGTTCTCAGTCTGCACAAGGGGGTGTGCAGACAAAAACACAGACCCAAATGGTTCCAAGGGAATGCATTTCCAAACCTTCCACTTTCAGATGTTGTCCTTCCTAAGTTCACCCGACAGCATCCACTTGCCCGAGCGCGCACTCCTGCGAGGAAGGCACCGTGTTTTCCCGGGCCCTCTCACGACGGCCCTCCTCTCACAAGCATAAAGGCACCCCTCTCCCATCTGGAATGCTCCCAGGCAGCACTGCCCCTGATACAGACACGCCAGGGCACCAAACAAAGGATCGATTCAAAATACTGATGTTGGTGTTGACACAGTGGCTAACTCTAAGGTCACGATAAGAAAGCCTTATGCAAGTCAGGTACTTTCCAGTTCTTTGCTTTCAACAAAAATGAAGGAGGACCTAGCGGAGGTGTCATCTGATAGATCACTGCAAACCAAGTCTGATGATAAATTGTTTCTTTGGCATTGTTACGGAAGGAATTCGACTTATTGAGTGACACCGTAACAAAACTATTATTCCCATCTGCTTATTCAAGCACACAAGGTTTTTGAGCACTTCTATCTACAGATACACGAAAAATAAGAATAAAACCGATGCAGAGCACGGCCTCACTCTGACAATAAGCAATATTCATGCAAGAATGAATTCGTTTAAAAAACCGAATCTATCGTATTTCCGATAAATATTAAAAAAGCAAAATTCTTATCAACATTTATAACATCTTGTTTTGATAAACTGGACACTAATAATTATTATAACATAATTGGAGAGAACTTCCCTTTTGAACGCTTAGAGCTTTGTTGCTAAAGGAAATAACACCACGCACGCGTCTTTTGACACACAGCCTTTTTGCGGCAGAGTACGAAAGGCTGATCTGACAAGAGACTCCCGGGCAGGAGATGCTTTTACATTTGGGATACGGTCCGCGGGGAAGTGGATTGAAAAGCTCCTAGTTACAGAAGCGAAAGGAGGGAAAGGAAAGATAGAACGTAATATGTTACTGCTAAAAAGGAGCCCATTCATATGTATTTTCAGAGAGATGATAACGCGTATAAATTGCGAGGGTGTTCAAAATGCCTTGGATAGATTTTAGAGAGATGGAGCAGTCTCGCTTTCAATGTCACTATTTACATGCAAGAAATTACATCCTTATCATGACAAAGGCATATGCCAATCTAACGTTGGAAGGAAACGTACGGCTTTTAAAGCAAAACTCTTTTAGGGGCTTCACGGGAAAGAGAGACTTCTGTGTTGTTTTGTTTCGCTAGCTTCATACGAGAGGCGGGAACTGCGGAGAGTGCCGGGCGTGCTCCGGCGCCTCAGCTGGAAGCGCCGGGATGTGCTGGGCTCCGGCTTCACCTGACAGAACCAGGTAAAGACAAACGGGGAGCTCGAGCCCCTCGGTGTGCGATCCAGGAGCTCGGGCTCTCCCTGCTCCCACCCTGGACTCGGCGCCCACCACCCTCAAGTGTGTGGGTCAGGAGATGCGGTGAAACGGACCGGGAGGTTTCGCCTCGGCTCACGGGGACTCCGTGCCGCGTGAGCTCGAGAAGGCAGGGCGGCGGTCGTGGTGCGCACAGGTCCCTCGAACCCACGGCGACTGCCCCAGACTCGACCAGAGCCGGGTCCCTGCCGCTCCCCGAACGTGTCCCACACCCCCCGCGCCTCAGCGATGCATCACGCGATATTCTGCCCGGGGATCCTGTGCAACGTCACTAAGGAGCTATCCTTGGGCCGGTGGCTTTGATTCGCTCACCACCGGTGTGACCCTGGACGGGTTTATTTACTCGCCGTTCCGCATCTATGTTTTGTCATCCTTCTCTGTGCCCCCTGCCACGGAACTTCCCATGTCCTGCCCAGCACCAAGTCAGCACCAAGTTCTGGGCACCCAAGCCCATCGCTGCCGTTAGAGGCCCTCTCCTGGAAGTGGGGTAGTCCTGTCGGGGTCCACCTGTCAGAGTCCTTGCATAAGCGTGAGTCAGGTATTTAATAAATATTTCTTCAAAGACAATTCCTGTTACCAGTACCTGAGGCTTCGAGGGCCACAGAGGACCTAATTATTTAATTAACACTCTCATTTCTCAGACAGAGGATCGAGGACTGGCCGAAGGTGCAGCAGCTGGTCTCAAGCACAGATTCAACCAGACACAGGTTTACCAACACTTCTGTTTTCTACCGCTAAACTTTAACTGCATCACTAATACGTGGTTTTCTATAGACACATGAGGAGTTATCTGAGGAAAGTAGAAGTGAAGGGAGGGGGGAGAGAGGAAAAAAAGAGAAGAAACTGGAGTTTCTTGTTTTTCAGCAAATCGCGAACCCAACAGTGACAGGACACAATGGTGGCAAACATTCAGAGGAGACCGGAAGTTGCTTTCCCCTGGTTCATTTAGGGACAGCCCCGAGACCTGAGATGAGGCCTGAGAGTTTTCTCCCAGGCGGGCAGAGGATCCAGACTGCTCTGACTCCCGGCAGCCAGGGCTGGTGGGACCTTCTCAACACAGTCTAGGGTGGCCAACGGTGGAAAAAATTCTTGTGGCTTAATAAAGGATGAAGGAAATGTTCCTTACAATGAGGAAACGAATCACCGGCCCATCAAGTTCCTTCATGTCCTTTTTTTGGAGGGGTGGGGGGCTTTAGGCTCGTAGGCCTTTTTGGCGAAACATTATACTAAGAAGCACTGAAGAAAACGAAATGGTGGTGACATCTACAGGGAACCACACAGGCTAGACAGAACCTCCTTCTGGGTTTAACCACAGCTTCCCCCCCACCCCCCCTCTCTCCTGGCCGCAGACAACATGCACCCCAAGCCGCCTTCGGCAAACATTTTACAAGAACCAGACCCTGCTCTTCTAATGTCCCCCAATCTAAAAAGTCACGGAGAAGGTTTAGAGAATCTTTTTGTCATTTAGGAGTATTCTACTGTTGTGTCCCCCATACTGGAAAATGCACGTCCGTGCGGGTGAAACGAATAGACTTTCACGCAGCTACGTGATTTTATTTCTGTAGCCAAGTTCCCACCTGTCCTTTTAGCCAAATTCAGTTCGTTCTGAGCCCTCAGAAGTTCCCAAGTCCTGAAGGCGCTTATCTGGTCCTGACAGGGAACAGTTTACAGGCAACTGAGACATGACCCCGAAAGTCACCAGACGGGGGCTAAGTAATTCAATTGTTCCGAAAACACGTATCACTCCTAATTAACTGACTTGAATTATCAGACACACGATCTGTCCAGACCTGGAGGCACAGTGATGTGGAATGGGGTGCCGCTGCCCTGAAGGAGGCAGCTCCCCGGCCACACGGCCCCTGCCCTACTCAGTCTCCCCGAGTGCAACTGGCTTATGTTCTCCGTAGCATCTACGTGGATCGTGTTGTTTACGTTAATTTGTTTATTTGTCCGTGTTCCCCAATAGGACACAAGCTCCTTGAGGACAGTATGTCCAATGTTATTTTTATCTCCAAGGCTTAGACGAGACCTGGTGCACCGTTAAATGCCTAACATTTGTTGAGCGACTGAGGAAACAAATAGCACAACGTATCCCGGAGCCACTGCTCCCATCTGACATCTTAAATTCTAAGTAATGTTCCAGCCACAAAATCCTGCCTCCTTCTTCAACCTCTAGATGTTGGCCCAATTCTACCCAACTTGGCATTTAGCGTGCCGTGCTGAGGAGTGGGACACCGTAAGAGATGGGTTGCTCTCAAGAAGCACATCATGAAGCAGAGCAGTGCAGGGGGGTCTCTGTCTCCCCAGCCGTGGGACCTAAAATGACCCTCGACGCCACAAGTTTCCTTCCCACCCCTTCCCCTGTTACTCCCATCCCAATCCCTACTTCTGGCTAAGGACAGCTCACCCTAGCAACTCCCAACTGGCCCCTTATACTGTGTCCCCTGGAGGCCTATTGTCTTCTCTCTCCCTCCCTCCCTTCTTTCTGTTCTCCAAATGCCCTCACACCCACCCCCGCCCCCCCCAACATCCTCACATCATGACCCATACGGCATCCCTCACAACCCCTCTAGTAACAGAGTCAGAGGCCTAGTTCTGTGCATTCTTTGCACTTCATCTTAGCCAAAAGGCCGAGAAGCGATGTTCTGTGCATTCTTTGATTCCAACGGTCTGACCAGCATTTTCTGACCACATCATCTACCGCCTCCAGCTGCTTTTTCTTGTCATGGTATCAACCAACCAAGCCAGTCTCCTCGCCCATATTCAGTGATCCTACACCTAGCTGAGAGTCCCTTTCTCTATCCTACCTTTTGACAGCACTCTCAGGAACATGAAGAATCTTGCCCAGAGCCCTCCTAATATTCTGGATTTTTTGCATCACCATCCTCAGTGCCCATCATTCCAACCTAGCCGCCCACTGACAGCCAACCTTCACATTTGGGCAGCCCTGAAAACCTGGACATTTTCTCTTATTTACGCTGCCACCAGGAATCCCACGAAATCTTTTTCTTGATTATGACCCACAGCCCTTCGATGCTTCTGCCACCTCTACCCGGTTCCCCAAGTTGTGAATGAAGCCTGGGACCCATCGTCAGTTATTTCAACAGTGTCATCAATACTATGAGACGTGCCTCAGCATCCTGACCTGGTACCAGTTTCCTCCCCTAATCCTTCACATGAGTTATGCCAAAGACAGCCTCAGTCCTATGACTGCGTGTATTAAACAAAAACAAAACAAAACAAAACAAAGTAACTACTCCTCGTATCCTAGGAGTTCAATATAACGGTTAACAAATTAAACAGTATAGAGTCCAAACCTTTCTCCAGCCTTTTCTGACTTCGTTATTTTGTCCATCCCTCTGCCTATCAACATAAGAGTCCCCCAGAAAGTCCCTTTTCGGTCTGTACTGCTACCCCTGATGACTCACCAGCTCCCGGCTCTGCTGCTTAGCAGCTGAGACCCTGAGCCAGCTTCCGGTCTCCTCAACTGTGAGCTTTCCCTGTAGACCAGAAATCTCTCCTACCTTTAGACCTTCATTTCTAACAGCTGGATCGACCCGCATCTTTTTAAGTCACTGAAGATTAACACAAACACTCCCGTCTCCTCTAAAACAAGTCCCGATGTCAGATTTTGCCACTAGTACCACCAGTCTCCTCCCTCGTGCCAAAACACGAAGCCTGAATGGTGTTTCTCCACCCTTTCCTTGCTTCCCACCTCCAACCGGCTAGGCTTCTCTAGAGACACCACATGGTACAGCAAGGGAGGAGCCGGAAAGCCGGCTCTCCAGATCACTCTGTGACACATCAGTCCAGTCGGAGCAAGCCGAGTGCTCAGAACAGCACCTGGCGCAGAGTAAAGGTCTTAGGATTGCCCTGGAAGTTCTTGGTCTTAGTTGTTCCGCTTGCTTCTCCCTCCCTCTGCCCCACAACCTCGGCTGGGTGTTAGAACCCAATGCCCTGGTCATATCCCAGATGAATTAAATCAGAATCTTGGGGTGGGACCCAAGTCTCTGTTTTGTGTGTGTGTGTGTGTGTGTGTGTGTGTGTGTGTGTGTGTGTGCATGCACTAAAGTTCCCTGTGTGATTCTAGTGTGCCCCCAAGGTTGAGAATCACTGCTATAAACTTTCAACATCTCTCACTAGGACCACAGTCCGTAGCCTGGAACATGGACGCCCGGGTCCCACCCCAGAGATTCTGGTCTAACCAGGCTGGAGTATATAGTCTTAGCACTGAGAAATGTTAAAGTCTTCCAGATGATTCTAACATGTAGCCAGGTTCCAGAACCACTAACTCCCTTCTCTACCCACTTTACCACCGTTACTGCCAGATTAAAATTCAATGGTGGCCCCAGTCCTATCACTCCCCACGTTCAAAAATGTGTAATTATTCCTTACTTTCTATTAAGTTAAACATAAACTTCTCTTTCCATAAAGAGTGGGTGGCTTTGAATCAATCAGCTGTCTTAGACACTCCTCCACCCATAGCTTCAAACTGGGCGACTGGCTATTAAGCAGCCACTCACATTCTTTTATGCCTTTGTTCTGCCATTAACCTGGATCCACCGTGCCTGGCAAAACCCTACCCATGCTTTCAGGTTCCTATCAAATAACACCTCCTCCTGAGAGCCCTTCCCGATCTCCCCGTCCGACAGTGGAAAGTGGCAAGTGCAGCCCCGCGTGTCCCGTGGGCCCCGGCACAACACCAGGAGCAGGAGGGGCACTCAGAAAGTTTCCAATTGTGTGGCTGCTGTCTCCTCTCCAGGTTGCCTGTGGCGACAACAGCCAACTCAAGTACGCGTGTACACTCAGTGCCAAAATCAGTCAGGGATGCCACTCAGCCGGCAATTATCAAGGTCAGTGGGGACTCCTGCAGAGATCTTAGTGGCTGAAGAACAAACGTAGTTTATTTGTCTCCAGTCAGCGATAAGCTCCCTTCCTCTTGGATGGCGAACCAATACTGTTTTCTAATCTGTGTCTAAAACACAAAGCTAAACTAACGACAGCAGGAAGAGAAGGTTCTAGAGGAAGAATTACGACAGTGAGCAGTGGATAAAAAGACTCCAAATGCATCCAGCAGAACGTTGCAGAGGTCTGGAAAGGCAGTGGAATTAAGTTCAATATAAAGTAGGAAAAAAAGCCCTACCCTCCCATATAATGGTACTTAAGGCAAATCTAAAGTCGGTTATCCAGAAGCAGACAATAAGGTTTGGTTTTGAACTACACAAATCCATCACTCCTTTTGTCAAGATACTCGTTTGAAGGACAGTGCCTCCCTCACACCTGCGTATCCTCCTAGCAACGGATTTCTGTGGTGCCTGAGATTATTTCAAACCAACAGAGGATAACATGGCATGATGCTTACTGGCTCCTCTTGATGTACGAGCAAGTGAATGATCCATCCGAAAAAGTTTGCCTTTTAAAAGCAAGATAATCTAAGTGGATCCTTTGAATGTTTGGCAGGGGTTTTAGAGAGAGTGCTCACGGGAGAGGGGGAGGGAGAGGGGGAGGGAGAGGGGGAGGGGGAGGGGGAGGGGGAGGGGGAGGGGGAGGGGGAGGGGGAGGGGGAGGGAGGGAGGGAGGGAGAGAGGGGGAGAGGGGGAGAGGGGGGGAGAGAGAGAGAGAGAGAGAGAGCGCGCGCGCGTGCACGAGCGAGCCTGGCTGGGGGGCAGGGGGAGAATGTGAGCAGATTATGAAGTCAGAGAGTTCTAAAGAGGGAGACACACTACCAGGGTCAGGCTGTTCTGGGGTCAAAAAACTGGAAAGCTGAGAAAGAACTTGGGCTGTCTCAAAGGACAACCAGAAACTAATTTTCAAACTTTTGTTTCTGCTAAAGGATTGGAGCATTTCATTTTCGTGGACTGGGCAGAGAGGGAGGATCCAAATATTCAGAGTCCATCCCAACTTTAAGCTACTTTGAGAGTCTGGAACAGCTCTGGCTGACGAAATCAAGGGTCCCAAGTGGCGTTCTGCCGGGAACACAGGGATAGGAACCACAGACCGGGGCCCAGTGCCTTCCACAAGCAAAGCTATTTTATTTTTAGATGAATGTTAGATGGGTTTTGAGTGCAGGTCAACCGCTCCCCACATCTATGCTTAATAACACCTTGTTAAATCCATTTTCTAAAACCCTTCTTTCAAAAATGGACAACCAAGCCTGCTTAGCTAGCTACGTTATCCTAACTAATTAGAGGCCCTAGATGGAAAAAGAAAATGATTAATTTAGGCTGAAAGTGCCTGTTTGGAAAGTGGCTTATTTGCAAGTGGGTAACGCCTGCATAGGCTTCAGGAACAGTGGCTCCCAGACAAGATGGGGACTCGTGAGAGGAGAAAAGGGACTGAAGTGACACAGAGCAGAGCCACTGGTGACAGATCACCCTTCCCTCTGGCTCTGGGAGAGCCTGTAACACTTGTTAACGTGCATCTCTGGGGTCCAGAGGTTTTGTTTTATTATCGCTGATGGGGAAGATGAGAAAAATAAATTTACAATCAAAACTGACAAACCAGTTGCAAGGAAGCCAAGAACTCTTAGTTAGCGCTAGGACACAGGAGTCTGTGGGCATACGTGCTTTCAGATTTCTTAAACAGAGATGATTCTGTTAGCTGGAGATAAGCTATCAGTCCAGTTTTGCACCTGGGAAGTGAAAGGGAGGCGTGGCCGGCAGGAGGAAATTGGTATCAGGTCCAGATTTCCGGTCAAACACACCTGCCGGCCGTTGCAAAGTGTGCCCTTTCGCCCTTCCTTTCCCTCCCCTGTCATTTCTTACAGAGCAAACTAAAGCTCAAGGAGGGGACCTGACTTCCTCGACATCTCAAAGGTGGCTGGCGGCCTGAGGACTGTCGTCCAGCCTTGCGTTCTCTCTGAACGCGTCCCACCCCAATGAGCCTTCCAGAGAGGAGAGGGAAGGGTGTGATTTAAGCTCTTCCCTTCCTCCAGAGCTCAAGTGCGCTGCATTTCAGCCACATACTTCGTGCCCTCGGGTGGCAGAGTCGCGCAGGACGCCGGACAGCGACGGCAAAGCTGCAGGTGTTCAGTGTGGCACAGGCACTTCCCCCGTTTCCAGGACAGAGACCTTCCCAGTGTTCTCTGGGTCATAATCTCTGAACGTTTGACAAAAGGATCCAGGCTGACAGAGGAGACGCTTAAAAGACAAACAAACAAACAAACAAAGCAGGTTCCAGACGCACACTTTAGCTCTGAAGCCCGGTGTGGGCACACTCCTCAGCCCTCGGGCCGCACGGAGGCCTCCAGCCATTCTGCTCTGTTCTCTCAGTTCGGTTGTCGTTTTCCTTACAACTTTGCTTTGCTCTTTCCTTAATTCCCTGGTATATTTATTTGACAGTTCTTCTGTTTCCTCTCGCTGGGATCAACGACAGGGGATGGAGCCCTTTAAAAGGGAAGAAAATACTCTAGAAGTGACCAAACAGGGAGGCACACGAGAGGTTCGGGGGAAACCTGAGAGGCGGGGCGTAGTTTACCCACGTACCACGGTCTCTAAGAAGACCGCCCCGAACCACCAGCCGGCCGGAAGAAAGAGATGTGCAAACAGGTCACTCCGCTCTCCAATGCGTGACGGGTGGTGAGGGAAGACGGGTTAGTCCGAGGGGCCGGAGCCACACCCACACCGGGCCGTCTCCTGAGGCTCTGGCCTCCTCTCCCCGCCATCGCTCGCTCTCCCACGGCCAACAGGGCAACCACACATCAAGTATGAAGCGACGCTGGCAAGACGGAGCTCTCCCCGCTGGAGTCCAGGGAATGAAACCTCACACACCCGGACGGGGTTGGTTGCTTCTTCCAAGGGAAGCCACCGAGAAGGAAAGAACGGGCCACGTCCCGTCGGCTCTGCTGGAGCTAAAGCGCGCACCGGCCGTGGGCTCGGAGGAGAAGCCCCCGAGGCGGCAGCGGGGAGCTCAGCCAAAGGGGCCGCGAGGCCCTGGGGGGCGACCACCTCCACTCAGGTTCTCTTCCATCCGACCCAGTCCACACAGTAGCTTCGGATCGTCCGCCACATCCCAGGCCCTGGGCTCTGTGCTGGGGATACAAGGAGAATTCAACCAGAGGCCCTGACCTCGAGACTTCCTAGCCCCTCGTGGAAGTCCCCACACACACTTGCTGTCACAACCCAGCGCGGCGGACCTCCCCTCTCCCCAGCTCTTCGGCGCGCGGCTAACACACTGCGTGTGTTACCGGGTGATCTTGTTTTAACCCGTCTCCCCCACTGGAACGTCAGCTCCAGGAGGGCAGGGATTTCTGCCTGTTTCGTTCCGGGCCGCAGCACCGGCACCCAGAAGGGCGCCTGGCAGAGCGCCGTCCCGGTTCTCCGCCAACACCTGCGGAACGAACGGACGGGTGAACTTCCAACAGCAATCGACAATCAGAACTGAGTAAGTAACCCGGTGAGCGACACGAAGGGTCATCCCACGTTCACGTTCACACAGGATCGACGGTAACGGAGAACGAGCGGGCTTGCCACCTGCAAGCCCCAACACCAGGCGCAAGAAATACAGAGCCAGCCAGCCAGCCAGCCAGCCAGCCAGCCGTGGGCCCGAGTGCTAAGCCGGTAAGGCCAACTGGGGGAAGTTCTCCTTTATGACCACCAAACACACTCTTGCTTCCCAACACCTCGGCACTTTGCTTTACGAATGTGGAAAATGCACTGGAATTCACCCGTATGAAGTACTTTGGAAACACGTCTTAAAGCAAATTCTGAAATATCAGTGGAAAGTGTCCTTTGACAGCATGCGGGGTGGGGGCGGAGGAAAGAACAACAAAACGCTACTAGGAAATGTAAAAAAAAGTGCGCTGGCACTCCAGTGAAGGGAGCGATTAGGGGGCTACCGAGGCCATTGTGACTTCTACCTAAGAGAGAATTTAGATTTAAGACACAAGAATGCCAGAGAAGAGGAGACAGTTTAAAAGAGTTACTTCCTCTCATCGGGGGGTTCCTTTTTTTTAACCTCCTGTTTCCTTCCCCCCACACTGAACTCCAGTTACCAGACTAACACAGTATGTTTCACCTGTGAAAACGTACGGCTCCAATGTCACCATACATAGAATGTTCCATGCATACACATTAAAATTGGCTCCAGCTCTGTTGCTAAGAAACTGCAGAAGGAAAGGGTTTTCCATCCTCTTCATTTATAAAATAACCACTTTGTCTACAGGAGAACAAATGCAATCTCTCAAGTCCCCTTGTGTCTTGTTCTCATTTTTTAAACGAACAGAGAAAGATGACAGAGAGTGGCTGAAAGTGTATGCTGTCGCCATTTTTTTTACATGCCCTTGGAAATGAGATGGAAAACAAGGTTTCAATAACCCACTGCTGTAGTATTTATTAATCTTTCAAGCTGAAGATTCCCCCCAATACTCCCCCACTTCAAGCAAAAATGAAAAATGTCCCGGGAAAATTGCTCTTTGATTTTAAAAGATTATCCTAAGCAGCAAGGAATAATTTGGGGTGTGCCTGCATGCAGTGTGGGGTTACTTCCCAGGTCTCTGTGCTGTTCCTCATTGCCCTAAGGCCTGAACTTGTACACGCACCAACATGCACACACACATTTAAATTAAATTGGTGCTGCCTCTTGGAGCCCAAGAACAGCACAACTTACTGTTGGTTTTAAACAAAATTACCTAGTATCAGGGCTAGGGGGTAAGGAACTTTAGAAACATACTGGTTAAAGAAAATGAGAAAAAGAACGGCCTTGTTTAGAAAAACAGGCATACTACCTTCTCTGACCACAGTTTAAAGAGGAAGCCTAGAAAGCAATAAAGCCACGTATGTGAAATGCAAGGTCATGGCTAAATTTGTAGATTTAACCCAGAGGCAACTTCTATTGACATGAAACACTGTAATAAATTTTTGAAATATCTCTCTCCTTCTAATGTTCAGCCTATCTCATTTACTAAAGGATTTTAAAATACGTTTCTCTTTACAGGTTGTTATGCAGTAGAGCCTTCCTGCAAACTAACTGACAAAATTGATTGCCTTATACCAACTCTTCCACACATATAATTGATTTTTAATTCACCGTCTCATTTTCGAATGGACTTGGCAGTAATATACTCCACTCTATTCACACTATTGACTTGTTTAAAAAAGGGTTTGATTCAAAGGCTGATGGGCGTCAATCATAGGAAAAATAGTTCAATCTCATTAATACTTGAAGCATTGTGCAAATTTTACTTGTATCTCTATTTTCCTCTTTTATTGACTTGTTTATTTTTTAAAGATTTTATTTTTTGAAGTCATCTCTATGTAGACCCAATGTGGGGCTCCCACCTACAAACCCAAGATCAAGAGGTGTATGCTCTACTGACTGAGCCAGCCAGGCACCCTTATAGTTTTCTTTTTTAACACCAAGGATGGATTTTCGCTATGGACCACAGGAACACATAACACGAGTAATAATATATAAATATGTATATATGTATATACATATATACATATATGTATACATATATACATATATGTATATGTATATAACTTATGTGTAAATAATATGCCAAAATGTCTACTTATCTTTCCTACCCTCCTATCTCAGAATTAAGTTGTTCGTAAGAGGCAGTACCAATTAATTTAAAATTAGAGGAAGGGTAATTAGTTGAGAGAAACAGCTACTTCAATTTAAAATTTACTAACTACCTATTCTGTGTTGTAGAGGTATAGAAAGGTACCTCTAGTTCAAGTTCTGGGTATGTCGTAAACATTCTCAGATTAAGATTTCTTATGAAAGTGAGAATTCCAATAAAATGATTCAACTTATGAAAGTTTACAAACACATACACCAATGTACATACAGGAACAAAGACACAAAGAGGGCAGGAAACCTAGAAACTGGGATGGTAGTGAGGTTTCAACTCCCCTGTAATGATTTTGTAATGATATCCTCACAACAGAGATGATTCACATAAAATTTACAAGAGAAAAAAAGATGAATGGGTTCATATTAGATGACCGACAGGACCCTCCTATCACCAACATTTCTGAATGACTATATAAAATGCCCCACAACTCTAGAAACCTGGTCGTTTCTAAAAATCGATGCCATACAATTAAGGCTTCCCTTATATTGAAAATACACAACTTAAAACTAAACGCTGAGATTATGGACATCTGAAAACCCACACGATGGTAACTGCAGGCTGAGGAGGGCTGGTTCTCTTCCCCTGTCATCATCCCCATCTCTGCTTTCACCTCCAAAACCTCCTGCTGCCAGACAGGACCTTAACTCTGGTTTTGCTGTGGATTCCATTTTCTACAGCTGCCACACAAACAGCAAATAAAATTCATTGTATTTTTGCCCCACTAAGCAGCTCTGTCTTCTGGCACATCCAGATGCCTGGCTTGAAAAGAGTGAACAAGGAAAACAATGTTTTCTTGAGCAGACATTCCAAAAAGGGCCTAACAGAGGCGTCTGAAGACGCTGCTGGGAGAGACACCCCTCAAACAGCTGTGTGTGTCCTGTGGCAATCATTCCTTGACCAGCCACACGGGTTCATCGGTTTACAAATATTCAGACAATTAGTTTGGCATGTCTTGTCAATTTTGAAAGAAGGATTGTCGTTTGTGTTTATGATAACACTGAGCTTTATGCTGAAGGACAGCTTAGACGTTTTAAAATTTATGAATTTGTAAATCCATGCACACGACCAGTTACAGTTTCTCACCGCACCAGGGATGAACTATCTTTGGATAAAAATGTTAGAGATCATTTGTATCTAGGCTGTTCACTCAATGTAGGACATCAACGCTGATACCCAATATTGAAAGGGAAGCATATTTCCAGATAAAAGTTACAGTTACCCATGACCAAGTGGAATCCCCTGCGGGAACACCAGAAGCAACAAAGCCTTCACCTCAGGCGACACCTGGAGTTTTGCTGAAAGCCACCTGGACATGAAAAGAACGTCCCAAACAAACCTGGCCAAGTGGATGGGAAGCAAAGGGTGAAGCGTGCAGCTCAGTGCAGCACCCAACCTTACAACCTTGCAAGTCAGGCCACACTCCACAAGGAAAATGCAGGCCCTGAATTTTAAAAAGAATTCAATTAGCATCCCCAGCATTTCCATAATCAACAGCTGAATGCTAATTAAGAGCACAGCAGCCAGCAGCAATGGAATCCCAGCGCAATAAGCAACAGCAAGCACAGCAAATGCTACCTTCAGCTCACGTGCATAAATAAGCAGAATTAATAACTACCCGAGCATGGAAGGGTGACTTAATCTGTTTCGATTAGGTGCAGTTCAGCCTGGGGCCTTTGTGGTATATTTAAATGTGTTCATCATGTTTAATTAAAAACCTAATAATCTAGAGTTTCTTTTACTTTTTCTTTTCTTTTTTTAACAAGTTCTGATCAGTATTTTTCTCCTCTTTCTCTTCCTAAGTCCTACTCATTTAAATGGCTCCCTGATACGGAACAATATTTTTAGCATAACGTAAGTGAAACCGGTTAACCGTCAGTACAACTCCCAAACGCAGTAGCCAGCCATGCACTTTGGTTCCATCCAACTGACCTAGCATTTCTTTGAAACTGCCTCTCTGATCTGACCCAGTTTATTTAGCCTGAGAGACTGCCTTGAGCTAGCTACCAAGGAGTTTCTCACTCATTCCACTAAAGCGGAGCTCAACTGTCACTTTCTGGCCTAGAATTTGACAGAAATTGGCCCAAATCTGGTATCCATTCCCCAAGATTTAAAGTATTTCAGCCCCCAAAGAAACTTCAGTAAGAAATACCATATCTACAGGGGCACGCGCCTAGGTGGCTCAGTTGGTTAAGCGTCCAATTTTGACTCGGGTCATGACCTCACAGCTCCTAGGTTTGAGCCCCATGTCAGGCTCTGTGCTGACAGCTCGGAGCCTGGAGCCTGCTTCAGATTCTGTGTCTCCCTCTCTCTCTGCCCCTCCCCTGCTCATGCTCTGTCACTCAAAAATAAATAAACATTTAAAAAAATAGTAACATATAAAAAAGAAACACCATTATCAATAGATACACAAGCGGTCAAAGGAATCACGGAGAGAAAATGTAAAATGAAAAGCCTCTCAACTGTGTAATTTTGAGGCCTAAAATCTCAACAATTAGTTAATATCTGAAAGACCTAGGACGAAGAAATTGGGTGGTGTTATCACAAAGAATATAGGAAATTTTTTCCAAAGGTAAAATTTTAAGGTCAGCTTTGAGCGCATGTAAAAGTTTTTCTCTGATGCATAATTATTAACTATTACAAGTTTTAAAATGTTGGAGTGAAGGCAATCTTTTTTTTTTTAATATTTATTTTGAGAGAGAGAGAGACAGAGTGCAAGTGGGAGAGAGGCAGAGAGAGAGGGAGACACAGAATCCAAAGCAGGCTCCAGGCTCCGAGCTGTCAGCACAGAGCTCAACGCAGGGCTCGAACTTTCGAACCTCAAGATCATGACCTGAGCTGAAGCCCCAGGACGATCTTAATTAAAGAACCTTGGGTGCCTGGGTGGCTCAGTGGGTTCAGTGTCTGACTTTGGCTCAGGTCACGATCTTGTAGTTCGTGGGATTGAGCCTCATGTCGCTCTCAGCTGTCAGGACAGAGCCTGCTTCAGATTCTTTGTCCACCCCTGCCCCCCACCTCCGTCCCTCCCCGGAAGATGTGCGCTCTCTCTCTCAAAAATAAACATTAAAAAAAATTTTTTTTTAATCTTTATTCACTTTTGAGAGACAGAGCATGAGTGGAGGAAGGGCACAGAGAGAGGGGAGACACAGAATCCTAAGCAGGCTCCAGGCTCTGAGCTGTCAGCACAGAGCCCGATGTGGGGCTCGAACCCACGAACCGTGAGATCATGACCTGAGCCGAAGTCAGACGCTTACTGACTGAGCCACCCAGGTGGTGCCCCCAAAATAAACATTTTTTAAAAATTAAAAAAAAAGTCTTTACAAACAATAATCTTGAATAAAGCGTTGTTAATATTCTTCAAGCCCCTCTTAGAGACATTAGTCTCTACCAGACCCCATCAGTTAAGTCCCTGCTCTTAAGTTTATGAACTAGGAGGGCAATCAACTCAGAAGTAAAGCCTGTGAGGAGGAGCGGAGGAAGGGGCACGAAAAAGCCAGGGGCAGGCTGCTAACAAACGCTGCAAACTGGGGAAACAACTCAGAAGAGGGCGCGATCGGAGCGGGCTGGGCCCGGGAACTGCCCTGAACCTCAAAGAGCGGTGAAAAGCAGCGAGGGTGTGCACTGGCGAGATGGGGAGAGATTTGTCTGATCAGGGAGCAGCGCACCCGCAGGAGCCAGGACGCACAGGGGCCGCGTGTTCCCAGCCCGGCCAGGGGTTCGCACTGTCAGGTGCTCATTCCACCAACCCTTGCACACAGGAGTGTCCGGTTCATATAAATGCAAAGGAAAACAACTTCATCGACGCTGCTGCAGTTAGATCAAATGGATATACTGGAGGCAGTGATGCTTAAAAATAAGTAAAATGTCAGGGCGCCTGGGTGGCTCAGTCAGATGAGCGTCTGGCTCTGGATTTCGGCTCAGGTCATGATCTCACTGTTTGTGGGTTTGAGCCCCGCGTTGGGGCTCTGTGATGACAGTGTGGAGCCTGCTTGGGATTCTCTCTCCCCATCTCTCTCTGCCCCTTCCCCTCCAAAATAAATAAACTAAAAAATAACTAAGACGTCCAGGTACACAGAAAACATGGGAGGGGAAAAAGAAGAGAGGTAGGCCCACGTACTTACTTTAGTTGGGACACGCTTTGCTTACTCCTGTTGAGTGCTGGGGTGGGAAATGAGGGGACTTCCAGGGAAGAGGCCACACACACAGAGGGTGATGCTCTCGCAGCCAAAACCAGGCCAAGGCAGGACCTCACTAGTGATGGTGCCTCGCTGCCACATCGAGCTGGCCCAAGATTTGAGAGGCTCCCTTCAGCCTATCAATTATTCAATCCCTCTTTTCCATTCACTTTTGAGGTTTTAGAAAATGAAGCTTAACTTCCTATAAATAAGGGGACGGCCATTTGATCTCTGAGTTCTGCAAGGGCTGGAGGCCTGCCAACATATTTCTCAAAACCTACACCGAAACAAGAAGCAGACACGATAGAAATGAGCCCAATGACAAGGGCTTATGCAGTTACGGACCATTATCATGTCCGCCTAGAGTCGTGCTTCACTTTTTAAAATAAAGCCGAGCGTTTTCTGATGTGTAAGACTCCCCTTTCCCTCCCACCGGCTGCCGACAGCAGGGACACGGTTCACATTGTGCCCAAGAGAAGCGAGTGCAGCAGGAAAAGGAAAGCAGCTTTCTTTTAAGTGGGAGTCTTTAAATTCCAGGGCGAATGAGAGGTCTGGGAGACAGGAAGGGTGAGTGCCTGGCCGCCCGGCCGCTGAGGAGCCCCGGGGCGTCAGCGCTAAGGAAGGAACAAGAAGGGCATCGGGGCACGTGGGCGCTGATGGGGTCTCCGGGTTGGTGGCATTTCACACATTCCTTCCATCCTTTCACCTCCCCACATCTTTCTGTCACCAAGACTTCCCGAGGAACTTTAAAATTTCATCAGTCACAAGTCGGATCTCCTTGTCACAGAAACGGGTCCACAGTGAAAACCACATCCACGGGACTTTACAAAACAAACGAATGTGACGTGTGTACTCTGCCAGTGTCTGAACAGGAACAGATGTTTAAGATGCCCCCAACTCTTTACTGATCGTGTAAAGGTTTTAAACTTTTAATTTCTAAACAGCAGCACCCACCTCATCATGCGTCTGATAAGCTGCAAGTGTTAACGGGCTATGAAAAAGCTCTCTCCCGACCAAGCCTTCAGGGGCCGCTTCAGTCCGCCCCTGCTACCTCCTCGTCTCCTACTTTGCCCCCGACTGCCCAACCCCCACGTGGCCTTTCCTCGAACAATCGCCTTGGCTCTTGCTCCAACGTGCACCCAGGGTCTCGCCATTTCCCACCGGCACTGCCACCATGCTGTCCGCTCACCGGTCTCAGGCCCGGATGCTCGCAACTGCCCCGGAAGCCCACCTGCGACTCAGTGGCCAGAGGGCGCCCGCCAGCAGATGATGGTACCCTCTGCTCAGAATCTGCCCACGCAGAGCGAAGAGCGAGGCACCGACCGTGGGTCCGCAGGCCGCGCCCGATCCCCGCACTATCCCTTCCCCGCAGACACATGCCTGCCTCCGTCCTGAACGCACCCGGGGCCCGGAGTTCTCTCTCCCGGCCACGCTTTCACCGTAGGGCCCCGATCTAAAAGGCTCACCTCTGCTCAAATGGTTCTTACCAGGCCTTTCCTCAGCCCCTTCTGCCACACAGCCCCTCACCCGGCTTACTCCCCATCCTCCTTGCCTACTCGGTCTTCCCCAGCGTGTGTGTGTACCGCCACTTAACAAATATTGATTTACAGACGGTCTCTCCTCTGAAAACAAACACAAGCCTCGTGAGGAGGGACCTTTGCTCTTGATACGGCTCCTAGCACAGCACCCGGCACACAACAGGTACTCGATAAATATTGCCGAAATAAACAAAAGGGCAAGATCAGGAAAGCACCAAGAGCTTCTGAGCACGCTTTCTTAGCAGATTCAGAACACAGGCGAGGAACTTAAAATCGACAGGTCTACCAGTGACAGCCGCCATCTTCGTTTCTTTCAACCTAAAGGGCAAACGTCAAGCCGTAACACGCAAACACGAGACCGTATCTGCAAGAGCACAAGCAGTCTGTAAGTCTCTGACAGCAACGCCTTTCAGAAGTCACAAGATGGGGATGTAGCTCCATGGGAACTCAGTCGGCTGGGACAGGAATCCGTGGGTTTTCAATCTGTGCTTGTGGGCACCTATCTTATCTCCCTACCTTCTTTGCTGAGCCACGATGACAGGACGAATATGTAAGATCCACTATATTTATATAATCGGGTCTATGCTACCTGCTTTTGAGTAACGTCCTTCAGCAGGTTAGGGATCCCGCTGGCCCTCCAAATAAAAACAAGGCAACAGCCCCGCTCTAGGTTACGCAGCAAATGGTTTTAACGCTTATGTCTTAAGGGGCATGTGGGCGGCTCAGTCGGTCGAGTGTCCGACTCGGCTCAGGTCGTGATCTCACGGTTCATTGAGTTCGAGCCCCGAGTCAGGCTCTGTGCCGACAGCGCCGAGCCGGCTTCAGATCCTCTGTCCTCCTTTCTCTGCCCCTCCCCTGCTCACGCCTTCTCTCTCAAAAATAAAAAATAAGCATTAAAAATGCTTATGTCTTAAAATAGGCATCAAACGCTGACTTGCTGAAACCAGCCAACCAACCCTACAGATTCTTCTGTCTTTCCATGAAACCGGAGAACATCCTTCCCACTGAGCTTCCTAAAAAGCAAGTCTTTCTGTGCAACTTTGAGGTTTAAAGTCTCCTTCCTTTGACTGCTGGGTACCATGGACAGTCCCCGGAGGAGCAGGGAGGTCACGCACGGAGAAGCAGACACCCCGGTGACCCAGACCGCAGGGCCAGTCCCGTCCGAGCTCACCACTTCGTCCTCGGTCCAGCACTTCTCGATCAGCTTGGGCACGGGCTTCTTGACCAGGCGCTGCAGGGCTTTGCCAGCGTCATAACCACTTTCATGGAGCTAAAGCAACAACAACAACAACAGTTTTAGTCAGATAAGTGTGCCAAGTAGCAGATCTGGAAGCAAATCAATGAAAGAGAAGCCCTGCGTTTGTCCTGACAGAAGAATCACGGAACGGGCATGCTCGTCAGCAGAATTCACATCCCCCCACCCCAGGTCCAGCAGTTCGGGGAAAGGGAGGCAGGCAAGGCAGAGAACATTTTGGCAAGAACAGAACAACGTTAAGAACGGTAACATTTACTGAACATCTGACCTGGCACAGAGGTAAACACATTCCTCGTGCTCATTATTTTTTTTTAATCCTGTATTTTTTTAATTCTCTCATTTAAGCTTATGGGGCAGGAAGTATAGTCACCTCATTTTATGGATAAGGAAACTGAGGCATAGAAAGGTCAAGTGTAAAGGTGCTCACCACACTAAACCAGTAGGCGGCAAAGCCAAGACTCCGACCAGGCAACATGATTCCCACTCACCCTCGTCCCCTTCTCCCCAGAGCAGTTCAAAGACCTACTGCATTATGTTATCTCCTGGTAGCATTTCTGGAGTCTTGCTACTGTAGTCATTTCATTAAAAAAATCTGAAGTACCTAAACTATACGAGCTTTGTAATGAAACTCTGTAACAGCATACTAACTGCTCAGCACACACGAAGGAAGATACTGGTTTATCTACACATTCCTCTTAGGACCAGACTTCTCTCTCATCAAAGGCGATCAACCTTTCCCACTCCACATCCTTTCCAACCCCAGGCAGTGCCGGACACCGCTCCCCCTCTCTATCTCGCAAAGACACTCCTTTCCTGTTCACGTGACCCCAGTCCGCTTCCACTTGCAGACAATGGAGTGAAGGAGCAGGTAGAAGGATCCTCTGGCTTAACCTCCCACCTCCCACCTGTGGCTGTCACTTCAGAATTCTCACCGGAAATCTGACTTTCCTCTACATATCTAGTTCCCTGGCACAAGAATCCGTTTTGGCTAGGGGTGCCTGGGTGGCTCGGTCGGTCGAGCGTCTGACTTCGGCCCAGGTAACGATCCCACGCTCCGTAGGTTCCAGACCCACGTTGGGCTCTGTGCGGACAGCTCAGAGCCTGGAGCCTGCTTTGGATTCTGCATCTCCCTCTCTCTCTGCCCCTCTCCCACTCTGTCCCTCAAAAATAAATGAACGCTAAAAAAAAAAAAAAAAAAAAAAAAAAGAATCCGTTTTGGCTAAGACCCGTATCTCCAGTACCTCACAGTCCGTTGCGTATGGAGAGCCAGCAGAAATACCAGTTACGTTAATAAATAAATTCCTTCAACTATCGTCCCTATACAGACTCCACCCCAATCTAAAGCTCAGTTGATTCAAATTCATTTGGCCTCATGCTGACTGAGCGCCTACCGTGTTCTAGGCAATGTAACAGACCCCAGGCATACACCAGTGGACGAAACAGGCAAAGGCACCCCTGCGCTCATGGAGTAGACCCGACCTTCTCACCCATGCTTCAATCCCTTACCTGGATGATTCACCAGCATCTGCTGCAGACTCAGTACAAATAAAGTACAAACCTTAGTAACCCATGATTTTTATTTCAGGAAACTTGCAAACCACTGGGGATGTGTTGTGAGGACACAATACAGATGAGATGACGAGACCAAGTAGGCTACAGTAATTGCTACCCGCCCCGGTGTAAGTCAAGAGCTCCAGACTCAGAAGACAAGAGCGTGCGGTGTTTCCCCTCTTTAGTAGAAGACTCATAGGAAAGACACACACACCGCCTTCCTGGCAACTGCAGCAGGCCTAGGCTGAGCATATAGTAAGCCTGCAGTAAATATTTGTTGAATAAATTAAAATAATATTTGAAACATACCCAGCAAGCCTCTCTTCTAACTATTCAACTGCTATTGGAAGGGCTATGACAAATATCCATTTTCATCGTTCAGTCAGAGAAAGTATTACAAGTTAAAATTTCCTGAGTATTCTCACAGTTTGGGGGGCCTCAATTAATTTTAAATCCAGGTCCAAGAAGTCCAGGCTATATGTTAATTATAACAACAAGTCCCTACATTAAAACGAAACAGAACAAAACACCTATAGCAACAATCCACGTTGGATCCTGTTTTGATGATGATACTGGGTGTGTGCTGAGGGTATATGTCATGAATATGAATGCTAGATATTAACTTTTATACCTTCGTAACATTCATCATTAGACTTTAAAAAATAAAATAGTATACTATACTATAAATACCATACTAAATAAATCCTAAAATAAAATAGCATAATTTGGAAATGTTTGAAAACTGTCCAGGGTCGCCTGGGTGACTCAGTCAGTTAAGAGTACAACCCTTGGTTTCGGCTCAGGTCATGATCCCAGAGTCAGGGATCAAGCCCCGCCTCGGGCTCTATGCTGAAAGCACGATTCTCTCTCTCCCCCCTCTCTCTGCCCCTCCCCTGCTTCCACTCACACTACACATGCTCGTTCTCTCTCAAAATAAACTTAAAAAAAAAAAAAAAAAACCGTCTAATCTAGACTTCTTTCAGAAATATAAAAAGATGAAAACGAAGTTAGGTTTTCAAATTTTGCCCAATATCTAGAACAAGCAGATGCGTGTCAAGCTCTGTAATATAACAAGAATCTAGAATATGAGGTTAACAACATGGATCAGAACCGAATAAGAGAAAAAAATTGCAGGCCTATTTCATTCTTTAAAAAGCACATATTTTAGTGATAATCTGAAGTCAATTCAAGTTGATCAGGTCATAAATTCTTAATAAAAAGCTTATGGGAGACTAACAACATTTCTTCTGGGGTAATTGTAAAGAGACAAAAGACCGTGGACTCTGGAGCTAGACAATCAGATTCAAACACTAGGTCTGTTACTTACTAAGTATGTGAACTCAGACGAGTTACTCATCTTCTCTGGGCCTTAATTTTGTCATCTTTAAAAATGAGTAGAGGGGCACCCGGGTGGCTCAGTCAGTTGAGCGTCCGACTTCAGCTCAGTCCATGATCCCACAGTTTGTGGGTTTGAGCCCCGCGTCGGGCTCTGTGCTGGCCGCTTGCCCAGAGCCTGGAGCCTGCCTCGGATTCTGTGTCTCCTTCTCTCTCTGCCCCTCCCCTGTTCATGCTCTGTCTCACTCTGTTTCTCAAAAATAGATAAATGTAAAAAAAAAAAATTTTTTTTTTTTTTTTTTTTTTTTTTTTAATAAAAATGAGTAGAACAGGGGCGTCTGGGTGGCTCAGTCAGTTAAGTGTCCAGCTCTTGATTTTTGGCTCAGGTCATGATCTCACAGTTGTGAGACTGAGCCCCATGTCGGGCTCCACGCTGATGGCTCGGAGCCTGCTTGGGATTCTCTCTCTCTCTGCCCCTCCTCCCGCCCTCACGCGCACACTCGGGCATTCTCTCTCTCTCAAAATAAAAATTAAAAATAAAAATTAAATTAAAAATAAAAATAAACTTTAAAAAATGGTAGAGTGAGAACTTCTACCTCTTAGGGGATTATGAGGTTAGCATTAGAAAAAAGCATGAAAATTGCCCAGAACTGTACCTAGCACGTAATATACTAAATGAGTATTAGCAATTCATTTTTAAAAGGGAAGAGAAAAAAAATAAAGGAAGGAGCCTCTACTCAATTTTCACCAATTTTCTAGATTAGACAGTAGTCTTTCCAGAGAGAGACAAAAACTGTTAAACTATAAACAAAACCACTTATGTTTCACATAATTATTCATGTTCATAATTTTGGAAGTTTGACTAAAACTCTGGTACAGTACACAGGAAAAATTAAGAAGAATTTTAAATCTTCTGTGGCTGATGGGAGAACGTAAGGCCTGTTCCAAAAGTGAGCGGCTGAAGGAGCAGAGCCAATGAAACGTCATCAGCCCTCCCTGTGCCATTCCTGCCTCTCGGGGAACCGAGGACGGTTCTGAACGAGACTCGGAAGACAGGTTCCAAATGCCTCGCTGAGCTTCTGGTGGTCTGGTCTGTCGGACAGGCTGGCCAGTGCGTGTGCGGCGCCCTCCAAGAGATCCCCGCCGGGTGGCTAACGTCCCCGAAGCACAGGCTGGCGCTCGCACCCCTGCACGAATCTGCACTGGACACCACGCTCTCCGTGGCGTGGGCCGTACCCTGGGCTTCCTGCTGCTACTCTGCTCTCTAAATACTGGCCAATGCCTTGCTTTCGTCCCGTCCACCGTCTGCCTGTCCTCTTAAAATATCCCCGTTCCTGACCTTTCCGTGGAAGGAATCCAATAAATATTTAGTGTCTACCCCTCCCCCCTCTAGAAAGACATTCAAAAAGTCAGAACTACGGGATTGTTCACCAACAGTGATGAAATATTTACTGAACAAATGAAGTTCGGGCATTACTGCGCTGTCCTCAATATGCATAAAGGCTGGGACACAGGCTGGGTCGGGGGGTGGGGGGTGGGTCTGCCTTCCCTCTTCCTAGGGAACCAAAACAAACCTCTCTACACACTCACCTTCTTCTGAATGTTACTAACATTTATTTCTACTTTCTAGGAATTCTAAGAACACTCTGAGTTTTCATTTCTTTATGGAAATACTTCAATGATACTTCATTAAAGATGTACTTTTAGCATACAAAAAGTCATTATGGCCCACACAGCTTCACAAAAATGAAGATTACATTTTGAGCCCCTGGGGAAAATTACTGTTGTTGAGGACACCCTTCGTTCCTTCCACAGGTGTTTGCAGAGTGCTAAACTGCCAGGGACAGATATAGCTCACGAAGAACAAAGAGAACGGTCAGCAGGAAAGTAAGACCGAGAAGGGTCTGTAACAGTCACTGCAAAGTCTCAGTCTTGCAGAACGTGTCTATCTAAATCTCACATTCAAAATCTAGGGTCCCAAAAGGCTGGGGACTACCTTCTTTAGTCCACGTATCAAGCAACAAGGAAGGCCTTCTAAAAGGGGGTTTGTTTTCTAGATGACCACGAAGATTTCCTTTCTTTGGGTTGGAGACAAAATAATGCTTGAGGAAGAGCTTAACTGGGTATTTCCACTGTATTCCTGACGTAAATCAGAATTAAGTCTACCAAAATACTGGCTATCTTAAATCTCTAAAATTGTCATTAACAACATTCCCCTCTAATATAGTGTCGAGCTCTAACAGATTAAAGTAATTTCATCTTGAGGAAAACATGATATGGGTTTCAAATTTTAAACCCCTGATCACAGCCATACACACACATTCATATAGTCAGGAAATGCAGTATAGGCTTCCCAATATCGCTAAGGTAAAAGGTCCTTTAATGTGAATAAAATTCTCTTCCATTTCTCCAGAGAAGACTGTTCAAAGAAATTGCAACGAAGACAGGGGGAGAACCCCTCAAACGTCTTACAGCTTCACTTTGTAGCCTTGGAAAAACAATTAAAGCAAGGTAAGTAAACCTTCTGTCCATTCTGCAACCGAGCAAGGCTGGTAAGATCTGGGATTAAATGCGATTTTAATGTAGAGTACAGTGAGCTGTACCATTTTAGAGCAGATGGGAAAAGACCACTGCAAAATGCAGGGACCAAGAAAAAGCATCGTTACTCAACCAGCTTCCAATGTTTATGAGCTACTGGGGAGAGAAGCATTTAGATCTTACACCATCCCCATCACCCCGCCAGCCACTAAAGCAGGATGTCATTCAGCAGAAACCACTGTTTTCAAATCCATCATCACAAGGGGTGTGTGTGTGTGTGTGTGTGTGTGTGTGTGTGCACGCGCGCGCCCCGCACGTAATCCAATGATCAAGGAGGCACAGACTTGTAAATCTGCTGCTTCCGCATCACTGAACTGCAGGTCTGCACTTCTACACGAGTAAAATCAGTCTTTCCCTAAACCACAGGTCGATACCTGGGGAATCTGATAACAAGACGGTGGTTCTTCAACGCGCCAGCCTTTCAAGTCACTCCATCCCGGAACGATCCCGGCCCGGTTGTTTTCCTGCGCTTTGCTCTTTGTTCCCCGGGCCTGGCTCCGCAGAACCCTCGGGCCGCGTTCCTTCCTCGGCCTTTGGTCCGTTCACTGTGAAACGGCCAACAGGACCCTCCCGCACCGGGGGCCCACCCGCGTCTACCGGGCCTCCCGGCGGCCGTGGGGCCCGGGGGGACGGCCCCGCCTCAGAGGCAGGCTGCGGGCACCACGTTCTCTCTGCCCCCCGTCCCGTCAGCAAGGGCCAACTAAGCGGCTCCCAGGGCCACCGCCGCGCTAGCAAGGCCCCGCACGAGCGAGCCAGCCGGGTGGACGCGGCAGGAGCCGTGGCGCTAAAAACGAGAGCAGCTTGAGGAACACGCTCCCGGTCTGGTTCCACCGTGGCAAACGGAACCGCCACACCGAACCCGCAGAGCCAAAGCCACCGCGCCACACGCAAGCGCATTTAGCCAGTTGCGTGAAAAGCTCTCTGCGACTTCAGGCGCCCGGCAGCCCCTTCTGTGGAAACCGCCCCAGAGTCCGTGCCTTCTGTCAACACCTAGCGAACCCAGCGCGGGATCTGGGGCAGGAGACGGACTCTTGTCAGCAGTTGTGTCACAAACCGGCCGCGCTGAGGTTTTCGACCGTCAAACGGGCCTAACACCACCGTCCCTCAGCCGCGTCCAAAGACAACGGAAGGTACTAAATGAGATACGACGTGACAAGATACGTGAAATGTCAAAAAGCTACGCGCCGTGTAGCGGTGTCTTCACCACAGGGAACATTTCAGGTACACATCTCTCACCTAAGACTACCGGGCACATACAAGTTCAGTAGATCATCTATCGTGCAGCGCTGGGGCCCACGCACCCTCGATGGTCAGCTGCGGCTTCTGACCTCTCCGGGATCAGCAGGAAGAAAGGATCGTGCCACAAGAAGAAAAACACATTTCTGCATAATTGCCCAAGTTAAATCTGCAACTCTCGCTCTGCCTGACAAATCACTCCCTGCTTATTACTTTCTATAATTTAATATATATAAGTGCTTTACTGGCAAGCTTCTCGAAAGAATAAATAATACTTAATGACTGCCTACAGTTTAATTAACTCATGATTGAACTTCTCATGGATTGCTATAAACATTAAATTATATCCTTCCTCAAAGCTGCCATGGATGGAGATCTTGTTTCAAGCTTTAACTCTCCTGCCTAAACAATTTTGAATTTGCAGCAAATCTGTATATTGCACAGGGAGGTGAGAGAATCAACCTTAATGTCTGGTTATAAAGTATGTTATTTTATAGAGCAAAAACGAGGTCTTAACTTAAATAAGACTGAATATGCGCACATGTCCAAACACCTCATTTATATTACAGCAATCATTAAGCATCTCTGGATCCCAGGCAGTCTTATTAGCACAAACTCTGTGTATTACCACAAGGCTTCAAGTTTCTGCTGTGGCTTCTCATCTTAGCTGCCATTTTCTGTCTGCGTGATGTTGCAAATAAATTTTCCTTTTGGCACGGCTCAGCTGTCAGGCACCCCTGTTCTATAATGAACCCATGAATTACATCTCCCTGCTCTGACATCTCCGGTCTCACACATCAAAATATTGTTCTTCGATTGTAATTTATAACTTAATTTAAATGTCCCTTTTGCTATGACCTTTTTAGATCAAATGGCATCGCATCTGGCAGTTTCTCCTACCCCAAAGCATCCTTTTGCAATTATAGCCATTATAATAACTGCAGAAAAAGCCTTAGACTGCATTCATGCTAAATATTAAATAATTGCAGTCCATTAAGAACAGTATTAGGTTTAAAAGTCTTTTGCTCTGTGAAATGTTTATTTGCAAGAAAGTGCCAAAATAGCTTAGAAAGGAAAAAAAGTGGGATTTGGAAGAGATCTTAAAATTCTCCGTGTAGTTCTAATTATTTCAACCATTTACGTAAATGAGAAAGATCTCAAAGAAGTCAAAGACAAAACTTTTTTTTTTTTAATTAATGTTTGTTTATTTTTGAGACAGAGAGAGACAGAGCATGAACGGGGGAGGGGCAGAGAGAGAGAGGGAGACACAGAATCCGAAACAGGCTCCAGGCTCTGAGCGGTCAGCACAGAGCCCGACGCGGGGCTCGAACTCACGGACCGCGAGATCGTGACCTGAGCCGAAGTCAGCTGCTTAACCGACTGAGCCACCCAGGCGCCCCAAAGACAAAACTTTAAAAAATCTGTCTCGGGGCGCCTGGGTGGCTCAGTCGGTTAAGCAGCTGACTTCGGCTCAGGTCACGATCTCGCGGTCCGTGAGTTCGAGCCCCGCGTCGGGCTCTGTGCTGACCGCTCAGAGCCTGGAGCCTGTTTCGGATTCTGTGTCTCCCTCTCTCTCTCTGCCCCTCCCCCGTTCATGCTCTGTCTCTCTCTGTCTCAAAAATAAACAAACATTAATTAAAAAAAAAATTAAAAAAAAAATCTGTCTCATAATCCATGATATACAGATGTCCACATATTTTCAGTCATACCACCATCACCAATGAGCCAGTCAGGCTCAAAATATGTACGTGTGCGCACCAAAAAACTCTAACTGAAACTACAGGCACGCTATTCATTTTTGTTTGGCCACTGTCACTCCAAATAATGCTATTTGATCACTAGAAAGGCTGAATTTGTCTGAACGTTCTTGCGGGGGCACATTTAAAAGACTGCGGCAAAGATGCAGAACGTAGCTGCTTGAAGCAGGGCTGAGGGGCGGGTCTGGGGAGTTTTCAGAGGGAAAACAGTCGCTGCACCAACCCTCCCCGCGACAGTCCGTGTGTAACTACAAGGTTCCAGAACCCGCACCAGCCCCTGGGGCCGGGGTGGGGGTGGGGGGGCCCAAGTCGCTGGGTGCCGCGTGTGTGTTGCAAAGTCTGGGACCTTTCGGACTCCACCACTCTTCCCGCCACCACGTGTGGCAAGAGTACTAACAACGAGGACGCAAAACTGAGAGGTCTGCTCTCTTGCTCAAGGCCACTTCCACGGCAGAGAGCGAGGACTCTAACATAAACCCACGTCCAGGAGGAGCTGGGAGACCCGGGCCCGCGCCCGCGGCTATCCTGGGGCAGTTCAGGCCTGGCGGGCTCCAGACCCCTCCAGCTGCAAGGACACAGCCAGCACACGGTCCGTCTGCATGTGGGGGCAGGCGGGGTGGCCGGAGGGAGGGAACCAGCAACTCAGAGAGGAGGACATGCACCCACATGAAGAAAATGATGAGATGAGCTCTCCTCAAAACACACAAGGTGCCAGTGGACACTGACGGGGGTGACATTTACCATTTTGAAAAACCAAGATGACTTCATAGAGCAGGTTTTGAAAATCAATGATCAGTGCGGTATGATTGATAACCCTGCCCATCATCAACAAAGAGCAACAACCAAACTGAACACATTCTAGGAACCAACAAAAATAGGCAGCAACATGTCCAGGTAACATCTCACGACTGTATTTCCCACGGCTGATGCAACACCGCCATATTTCTGATTCATAATTACTTCCCACATAATATTGTGTCTAGAAATTAGGGGGTCTCTATCTCCTGGCCATGGTGTCTTGGAAGGTATTTAAAACCCACGGAACAGGAGCCTCAACCAGCAAGCTGATTAGAAAGGAGGCATCAAATGCCGGCACCAACTGAGATCAGTAAATGCTCTTAAAAACACCGAACAAACCAAACTCTAAATGTCTTGGCTATTTCTGGCCACCTAGCTATTTTGAGGCTCTCATCTGACATCATCTTCATAAACACCTGGAAAGAAGAATCCACGGAGGGCCTGCGACCAACGATGAGGGTTTGGGAGTTCGGCAGAGACGAAGCCGCAACAGGAAAGGGTTCCCCGCTCTGGCTCATTCAAACGCCAGCTCTGCCACTAGCTGTGTGGTCGCAGGCAAGTCCATTATCTCTCTAAACCACCGCTTTCTCCGCTGCAGAAAGGCAGAATACAGCGCCTATTCCGGAGAATGTTTAGGATGAAAAGATAGACGGCAACCGCTGAGCAGGATTCCTGGAGCACGGGAAATATTCCATCAAGGACAGCGGACTAAAAAGGGACAGGGCTGCACGACAGTCACAGGGAAGCAGCACTAAGGAAAGTGGACGAACTTAAAAAGACCACACGAAGGAAGTTTTTTCTGCAATACTTACAACACAGGATAAAACGTGGGCTTGAGAATGGAAACCGAGGACCTGGTGACTTGTGGGGAACCGAGCAAACATCTGAGTCTGGGAACCAGGAAACTGAGGGGAGAGTTAGCCACTGTGCCAGGAGGAGCAGGTGGCCTGGGCAAGGGGTCTGGGGTTACCCCTCTGCACAGCATCGCAGCCCCCAGCTTCCTCACCGGCAGTGGAGGGGCCGAACGAGGTCATTTTTGGGGCCTCAAACTCGTTTGTTTTCTTTTAGGGAAAGAGAGAGAGAGCATGCAAGTGGGGGAAAGGGTCAGAGGAAAAGAGAGAATCGGAAACAGACTCCATGCTTTGTGCAGAGCCCGAGGCGAGCCTCGATACCCGCGGCCCTGAGATCACGATCTGAGCCAAAATCAAGAGTCGGATACCCAACTGACAGAGCCACCCAGGTTCCCCGTGGAACTCCAAAGTTTTTAAAATTCCTTCTCTTTACAGAGGTTTCTTTTAAGGTGAAATACTAAAGGATGCTATTTTTGAAAACATAAATGGGGGGCGCCGGGGTGGCTCCGTCGGTTGAGCATCTGACTTCGGTTCAGGTCACGACCTCGCAGTTCGTGAGTTCGACCCCGCGTCGGGCTCTGTGCTGACAGCTCGGAGCCTGGAGCCTGTTTCAGATTCTGTGTCTCCCTCTCTCTCTGCCCCTCCCCTGCTCATGCTGTCTCTCTCTCTCAAAAATAAACATTAAAAAAATCTTTGAAGATATAAACGGTAATATTTTAATACATTCAGTTAGAGAAATCGTAAAATAAACAATACGGCCACTGAACTCTGCCAGCCTGCCCAGGCCAGACCCTGAACAGCAAGCTGCCGCAGAAGCTTCTCTTACACCCACTGGTTAGTGTCTACATTTTCAGGTTTCTGTGGAAACTGGAGTAGTTTATGCCACAGGTTTTTAAATAAAATTATGGATAGTTAATCATCTATATAGCTAGCATATATATAAAACCTCACTTCCTAGAAACAAAATCTTTCCTCCTGCTCTTTGGGTGAGAGTCCAGGCAAAGGACGCAGAGAGAAGGCAAGCTGTCGTAGATCTAAGCCAGAAGCCATGTGCTCCTGAGGGGAAGCTGACTCCTTAGGACTCAGCAAAGCAATCAATCCCTTAAGGATAAGACGCGGCTCAAAGATCCAGAATGAGTACACCTCTGGCCACAAACAGGAAAATTGCTGGCAGACGCATCAACCTAGACTGTGTATGCTGCTTTTCTGAATGAGAATTATTTGTCAACTTGGAAAGACCTACGTCTGATCACAAGTGGAAATTAAAACCCTTTTCCATTTCCTTAGCATCCTCCCAGCCTTGAATACAGAAAAACGGTACGTAAGGCTCTAAACTAGAGGCTGACAGAAAAGAAACCAGTTTTATCCTTCTCATGGAGATGTATGCACTAGTGAACCTATTCATAAATGCTAAATTAAACTAGAAAATATATGTGAAAGGTCAGCTGTGAGTCAATTTTAACCAGATTCCTTCAGAAAGTTAACTTAAGAAAATAAATAAAAACAAAAACCTCAAGACCAGGGAGGGGCGCCTGACTGGCTCAGTCAGTAGAACATAATAAGACTCTTGATCCCAGGGGTCTGAGTTCAAATCCCACATTGGGCACAGAGATTACTTAAAACCAAAACCAAAACCAAAACTAATTCCTCAAGAGCAGCTGCATAAACATTAAGAGAGAAACACTTACAGAAATTGCTTTTAATCCCACTAAGTCGAGTTTAGGTGCAGGAATGACTGCCCCCAATTCATGGGGCTTGGCGACCTTAACCTCAGCGACTTCTGACGAGTAATTTTAACATCTGTGCAAAAGAACAGTACACTTCTTTTCGGTCACGATAATGAGGTCGTGGGACAAGGAAAATGAAAGGGACATAGACACGGAAGTACGTGTGACTCCAGAGTCAGGAACGCCTCCAAGTAACCGTTCTTTCATCTGGAAACCGTAGCCAAGGACAGAGCTGGTGACTCAGAAAGAAGCAAAACGGGGTCTGGGCCACCATGGCAGCACTCCTGAGGAATGGCCCTGGAGAACCAACAAGGACCTGATCCTGGGCCTTAGAAACTTTGAAACTTTGTTTTTCTGAAATTCTGCTTTTCCCATCAAAGGGTCTTAAGAGAACGAAGAAGGCTGTATGATATCAAAGCAGCAGAGGCAGAAGCCAGCCTGACTGTGAAGACGCCAAAACTCGCCAAGTATTATGCAAACCAAAAGCCACAAACTCTAACAGTTGCACACGATCTTGTGCGCTGGTCGCATAATGACGACTCAGGGGTAAAGGCAAGTAAAGGCAGACTTGATTTAAGAACACGTGAAAATCTATACCTCATTTCCGAAATGGAAAAAAAAAGGAGAAAACTGAGGAGTCAACCTTCCTAAACATGCTCGGACGACAGGCACTCCCGAGTCCTGGGGGAGCCGGAATATACATCTCGACACCTACGGCGCGCGGGGAGAACGGCAGGCCAACCGGCGGGCAGGGCGGCTCGGAGGGCAAGGGTGGGCGGCCCGGTGCAGTCACCTCAGAAGCCCGGCACGCGACCGGCTGCGGGGGGACGTCAGCCTGCTGGACGAGAGAGCTGGCCCGGACGCCGCGGTCTGTCAGAGTCCGGCAGGGCCAGGCTCAGAGCGGGGCTGCGGGGTTAGACTAGAAACCGGAAAAGAAGGCAGAGACTTCAAAGAGCGGTCGCTTCAAGGGCGACCGTCTCAGAGATGGAGCCCGCCGGCAACACGGGACCTTGCCCCGGAGGGCTCCCCAGGGGCCCGGCCAGGTAGCTCTGAGCTAGAGCCAAGGAAGAAATGCTCAGCAAGTCACCGGTCGGAATAAATCGGCTAATACAGTAGTCACACGTGACGATTCTATCGCCTAGATAATTACGTTCTTTGTAAAAGGAAAGCCAGATACATCGCACTATATACCCTACAAATACTGTACTATTTTAAAAATCAAATGTCCTCAGAGGTACAGAAACATCACAGTCGCTACCAGAAATATTTTATACTCTCAGTATCAAAACAAAAATAAACTGTCACAAATACGTACTGTAATTTATTTTACTGACACCTTATATAATAATAAAACTCAACTGTGCAAGGCTGAAAAATGACCACCAGAAGATATGGATATCAAATCTTTGGAACAGATGAGACCTTATTTGGAAAAAGGGTCTCTGCAGATAGGATTAAGTTAATGATTTTGAGATGAGGAAATAATTCTAGATTATCCAAGTGGGATCTATGTCCAACGACAAGCATCCTTATAAAAGAGAGGCAGTGGGGAACCTGCATGGCTCAGTCGGTTAAACGTCGGACTCTCGATTTCGGCTCAGGTCATGATCTCACCATTTGTGAGTTTGAGCCCCACATGAGGCTCCTCACTGATAGCAGGGAACCTGCCCGGGATTTCTCTCTCCCTCTCTCTCTTTGCCCCTTCCCCGGCTTGTGCTCTCTCTCTCTCTCTCAAAAAATAAGCATTTAAAGTAATGAATGAATGAATGAATGAATGAATGAATGAGAGGCCATGGAAAAACACAGAAAAGAGAAGATGTGGACCTGCAGAGGGGAGGTAACGTGAAGACAAGCAGAGAAGTATGTGGCCCCAAACCAAGGCCTGCCCGCAGCCATGGGAACCCGGGAAAGGAAGGAACAATCCTCCTGAGGAGCCAGAGGGAGCGTGGCCTGGCCGACACTCTGGTTTCATACCTCTGGCCTCCAGAACTGGGAGAGAACGCATTTCTGTTGTGTTAAGCCAGCAAGTTTGTGGTAATTTGTTGTAGCAGCCGCAGGAAACTCATACTCCAACTTTCAAAACTTGCGGGTAAAAAAGTGATCTGGGAGAGCTATCAAAAAAAAGTATCCCCAAGTATATTTGAAAACTAGTACAAGAAACATACATAGTAGCACAAATATTACAAATTCTAGTATTCTAAATTTTAGAACTAATGGCACATATGAGTCCTTTTAAAACTCAGGGGCCTGCTTTGTTCCAAGATTCAATGCTTCCTTAGATTATCAACATTTCTAACAAATGCCTTCCCATAAAGGCTTTGCAAAGAGCAGGAATTCAATGTTTCTTACTGAATAAATAAATCAATGAATGATTTTATTATATCTTCTTCTTAAATGTAAAAAGGCTAAGGGCTTTTATCCCAATTTGATACTTATTATGTTAATATTAATGGTTAATATAGATTTACAGATGGGTAAAATTCTGATCGATGCTGTTTTTTCAAAATACCACATAATTCTCAAAATGTTTCACCAGTTTTTAGCATAGAGAACAGAAATCATCTGAGAAAGAAGTTTCTTAAATTTGTAAAGGAACTTTCTAACTTGTGCCAAACAAAAGTAAAAGCCAAGTCAATTCCTCGGTCCCTGCGAGAAAGCATAGAGATGCACGGACAGGCTACAGCGTGAAGGATTTCCAACAGGCCGAAGGGCAAAGCCCCGAACTGCAGATTCACCGGACATTCCAAGAGGACTGCTGTTAAGGCACGGCCTCAGTTCCATTCTTTCTCTGAGGTTAATTATCACGTATCTAAAGCTATATGACAGGATGTGCTTACTCATCTGTAGGTGATAATCATGCTTCTATGACAGAACCATCACGAAGACTAAATTGATTCATTCAAAAAAAGCACTTTGGGGCGGCTGGGTGGCTTAGTCGGTTAAGCACCCAACTCTTGATTCCAGCTCAGGTCATGATCTCGTGGTTCCTGGGATCGAGTCCCATATCGGGCTCCGTGCTGACAGCATGGGGCCTGCTTGGGATGATTCTCTCTCTCTCTGCTCCATCCTGCTCATGCATGCATGCGCACTCTCTCAAAATAAATGAACTTTATTTTTTTCAAGGCAGAGAGAGAGGAAGGGGCAGAGAGAGAGAGGATGACAGAGGATCGAAACTGGGCCCTGTGCTGATAGCAGGGAGCCTGATGCGGGGCTCAAACTCATGAACTGTGAGATCATGACCTGAGCCGAAGTCGGATGCTTAACCGACTGGGCTACCCAGGTGCCCCAGAATAAATAAACTTTAAAAAAATAATATAAAATGTTAAAAAAAAAAGAAAAAGCTATTCTAAAAATTAAGAGGAAAAACAAGAAAAGAGAGAAAAGAAAAGAAATGGCTAAAGAGGGGTGCCTGGGTGGCTGAGTCAGTTAAGCATCCGACTTTGGCTCAGGCTGTGATCTGGTAGTTTGTGAGTTCAAACCCCGCATCAGACTCGTACTGACAGCTCAGAGCCTGGAGCCTGCTTTGGATTCTGTGTCTGCCTCTCTCTCTGCCCACCACCCCTCAAGAATATATAAACATTAAAAAAAACAAAAAGTCACAATTTAGAAATGGCTAAAGAAACCAGAGAGTGATTCACATGCAGAAGCAAAGCAGGGTTACAGTCACAAAGAGCTGCACCAGGAGCTATAGTTTTCTGGTTAAACTATCAAGTACAAGATCGCTGTTGCAGTAAGTCATGAAGGTGCCATTACCGGAGGTTAACATAAGGGGTCTTTGACCTCCCCACCCACCCCTGAGACACTCTGAGAACGCTCTCTGTTGTATCTAGCAAAAGAACAGAGTGGCGCATAAAGCTCAACTTTGACTAAAGCTACAGACCATCTAAAAAGGAATAAAATCTCAAAGGATTAAATTTAAAAAGTCATCTTCATCCAAACGAGACAAAAAGAATAAATCATTGCCAAAGTGTTGCTGCTTGGAGCTTTTAAACAGAAGTCAATTTATGAAGTTCTCAGCCCAAAGGGAGCCACACTGGTACATTTCTAAACACTTAAACAACTTTCAAAACAAAAGTTCAAAATGTTTCTAACTGGTCAAAGGACAATAAATTAAACCTCGACTTTATATATTATTATGCTGATAACCAGCTGAAAAGGCCTTGGTTACACCAGAAAACCTCCAGTGCATCTTTACTTACGCTATAATTAACAATGTAACAGGCGGTAGACTCCAATATCCTGATATAATATAAATAAAACACTAGCAGAGGGGCTCGTCAAGGCTGATTTACATAAGGTGCTATTCTGAAATTTACTGGATTTCCATAATAAGAAATCATACAGCATATAAAGTTTTCCCATTCCTTTTTACAACAACAAATCAAAATCTTAGAGGAAAAAAACACACCATCCTATAACCATTTATTGCTGATTAATCTGAATGGAGAACCGGTAAAAAGAATGTAAGTGAGGATGTGAGTGCAGAATGAACAGCACAAGAATCCCTGATCAGAAACTTCAGACCAGCTGTAATAACAGGGCTTCCCAGTAATGCCTTATTTGGGAGCTGGGAAATACTCAACATTCATCTAAGGCCTAAGTACTGCAAAGCTAATCCAGGGCCAGATGCTTTAGTGAAGTCCATTTATGATGAACAAACAGAAAACCTCTGAAAGAAATTGTATCGACTTAATTTTTTAGAATAAAAGAGAGAAAGATGAAAATGACCCTCAGAGTAGGCTTATCTGTACACTCCGTTATGCCAACCTCCTAACACCAAGTTCTGGGTGATCAAATATGGTTTGGACTTGAACCTGATTTATTTATTCAATCATTCAACAAATATTTAGTGCCTCTCTACTATGTACCAGGCATCGAGCTATGGCTCAGAAAACAAAGATGATTAATACTCAATGGTTAACAAATAGCGATATTTATAGATCAGAGATAAAAAAAAAAACTATGAAGCTATTGGAAGCCTTTGTTGTAGGAGATGTGGGTGTGCATAAATAAATAAGCAAACAAATATATACTCTCTTGAATATGTAAAAAGCTTAATTCAAACATCTAAAAGTCATCCATATTTCAAGGAATAAAACTGTCCAGGCAGAAGTGAAATCTTTGCTGCATGATTATAAATTTTACTTATATATAGTAAGAATATATATGTTTAGTATTAGAGAGAGAAGATAAACATAAAAATGCAAATAAATTCTAAGAAAGAGAAGTCAAAAGAATTTGAATTTTATTAGGAAATGGGAAAGATACTTAAGCCCAAAGAATGAAATCCAGTATCAATTTAGTAAAAGTAAGTCAGCATGGTATTTTCTAGAAAACCTTAGTCTCAAACTATAGGGTTCTGCTAGTTTCTAAGCATAAATATAAAGAGTGATTTTGATCTTGTAAAAGGCCAAATAAACGCAAGGACTTAAAGATGGCTGAATCCCATTAGAATAATACAGGCCATCTCTATGTTATATACTATTATGTTTACAAATTATATGTAAACTAACGAACACAGATGAACCTCATAGAAACTGCATATGAAGAAACACATACCTGAACAGTACACAGAAACATTTCTCTGTCAGATCCTCTAGAGGAAGCACCATTGTTGTGTCATATTTTAACATGTTTTTTAATATACTGTAAAATTACAAATAGAACAATTTTACATTCATAGGTGTTCACAATTTCAAATAACTAAAATATAACATATCTTTTCCGACATACATTGAGGAGTATGCCCCATCACTAAGAACACCTTCCTCTTCCAACCACAGAGGTCAACACATTTATCACATCGTCTTTCTCTACATCAATGCATTTTTTTTTTTTACTTATGAAGTAAGAAGATAAGAAATACATTTTTTAACAAAAGTGATACAACTGTGTGCCTAACGATTCTGCATGGTCATCACTGTATCAAAAGTAGTAAGTCATGCAGCCATGAAAATAAGATATATTAACTACTACTGGGATTCGCCAAAACAAGATATGCTATTAAGAATGTGTACATGTGGCTCAAGTTTTATATAACCTGATGGCAGATGGCCAACTGCCATCAGGTTATATAAATTAAAATGGACTAAACACTCCCAACAAAAGGGAGAGCTTGCCAGACTAGATTAAAAAGCAAGAAAACAGGGGCACCTGGGCGGCTCGGTTGGTTAAGCATCCGACTTCGGCTCAGGTCACGATCTCACCATTCAGAGTTTTAGCCCCACATCAGGCTCTGTGCTGACAGCTCAAAGCTTAGAGCCTGTTTCGGGTTCTGTGTTTCTCTCTCTCTCTCTCTCTCTCTCTCTCTCTCTCTCTCTCTCTCTCTCTCTCTCTCTCTCTCTCTCTCTCTCTCTCTCCCTCCCTCCCTCCCTCCCTCCCTCCCTCTCTCTCTCTCTGTTTTGGGTTCTGTGTTTCTCTCTCTCTCTCTCTCTCTTTCTCTCTGCCTCTCCTCTGCTTGCACTCTCTCTCAAAAGTAAATAAACTTAAAAAAAAAAAAGCAAGAAACAACTAAAGAACTAAAGGAACAAGAGACATTCTTTACCTACAAAGAAAAAGCAGGATTCCAAGTAATGAGCTGGAAGAAGATATGTCACGTCAACCAGCCTAAAAAAGCTAGAGTGGTTGTATTAAAATTAAACAAGATGGAGTCAAAAACAAAAGAGTACTACTAGACACGGCGTCACTCCAAAAAGGTAAAAGAGAAAGATAAATATTATAAACGTTCATGTGCCTAATGACACAGCTTCCAAATATGTGAAGCAAACCACAGTTGGAGACTTTAATACGACTCTCTCAGCAACTGACAATACAGCTAGAGAAAAAAAATTAGTAGGACACAGAAGATGTAAGTAATAATAACCACCACTTTAAAGAAACCCACAATTATAGAACAGTGCACTCAATAACTGCTGGATATAAATTCATTACCAGTGTACGTGGAACATAACATTCACCAAGATAAACCACATTCTGAGCCAAGAACAAATCTCAACGGATTTCAAAAAACTGAAATCTTACTGGGTACTCTATGATCCCAACAGAACTAAATTAAAAATCAGTATCATTCCAAGACAAAAAGGGGGGGGGGGTGCATATAAGAGAGATCTCAAGTATCTGGTAATTAAGCAATTCAATTCTCACAATTCATGGGTAAAAGAAATTGTGAAGAATATTTTTTGGTATTTAAAAAATTATAATAAAAGAACAGCAAATCAAAATTTGTGCTAAAATGAGGTACCTAAGATCCCACTTTTGGAAGCTAGGAGGCAAATGATCAAATGAATCCAAAATAAATAGAAAAGAAATAATAAAAATAAGATTGGAGATCAAGAAGATAGAAAACAGAAAAATCAATGAAACCAAATATTAGCTATCTAAAATAATAATGTTAAGTCTCTATTTAGACTGACCAGGGGGAACACAAATCACCAATATTAGGAACGAAAGAAGGGTCAAAATTACAAATCCTATAGACGTTAAAAAGATAGTAACTTGACATTTTTACCAACAGATTTGATAACCTGGATGAAATGAACAAAAAGTTTAAAACCACAGATCAGCAGATTACCAAAACTGACACACGAAGAAATATAAAATGTAAATAGGTCTATGCCTATTATAATTTTAAACTTTTCATACAAAAAAATTTAGTCCCATCTGGGCTTCACTGTGAAATCTATCAAATATTTAACAACGAATACACACACACACACACACACACACACACACACACACACACACACACAATCAATCAATCCTTTATAAAGTAAGGGAGCAAGAGGAAATTTTTCCCAACTAATTTTTTGAAGTCAGTATTCCTCTGATATTAAAACTAGACAAAGATATTACAAAGAAAGAAGACTACAGTTCAAGATCCCTTATGAACACAAATGTAAAGGGTCTTAACAAAATATTAACATATGGAAGCCAATAGTATGTAATGAGTAAGTAGAATTTATCCTAGGAATGCATACTTGCTTTAACATTTGAAATTAATCAATATAATTCACCAAATTAACAAAACACAGTGTAACAACCATATGATCATCTCATTAGATACAAGAAAGAAAAGCATCTGACAGAATTAAAGGCCCATTCATGATAAAAAACAAACAAACAAACAAACAAACAGATATAAGGGAGAACATTTTCAACTTTGATCAAACAACCACCACCCCACACTACACTATTATTAGTGAATGACTAAATGTTTTCTCCCTAAGATGAGAAAGCAAAGATGCCCACTCTCATTATTTCTATGCAGTACTGTACTAGAGGTCCAAGCAAATGCAATAAAGCACGAAAAAGAAACAAAATACATAAATCAGAAAGAAAGAGGCAAACTGTCTTTATTTGCAGATGGCGTGACTGTGTACACTGAGACCCTAAGAAACCAACCAGAAAGCCACTAGAAATTAACAGAACAGATACAAGGTCAGCACATTAAAACTGTATTTTTAAAAATGTTTATTTTTATTTATTTTGAGAGCATGAGCACGCATGAGTTGAGGAGGGGCAGAAAGAGAAGGAGAGAGAGAATCCCAAGCAGGTTCCCCACTGTCAGCACAAAACCAGATGCTGGGCTCAAACTCACGGACTGTGAGCTCATGACCTGAGCCAAAACCAAGAGTCAGGTGCTTAACTGACTGAGCCACCCAGGTGTCCCTAAAATTACTTGTATTTATATTCTACCAATGAACATTTAGAAACTGAAATTAAGGGCACTTGGCAGACTCAGCTGGAGGAGCATGAGACTCTTGATCTCTGGTTCATAAGCTCGAGCCCCACGCTGGGTGGAAAGATCAATGAATCAATTGATCAATAAGAAAAAATAAAGAAACTGAAATTAAAAATCTAATCTTATTAACAACAGAATTTTCAAACAGTAATTACTTAGGGAAAAACTTAACAAAACATGTATAAGACCTGTACACTGAAAACTAAAAAATCTTACTCAAAAAAATTAATGAGACCTCTTTTAAAAACGAAGATATATGAGGCACCTGAGAGCTCAGCTGGAAAAACATGCAACTCTTGATCCCAGACTTGTGAGTTCAAGCCCCATACTGGGTGTAGAGCTTATTTAAATAAATAAAAAAATAAAATAAATAAATAAAATAAAATAAGTAAAAAATAAAATAAATTAAAAAAAATAAAAAATAAAAGAAAATAAAGTAAAATAAAGTAAAATAAAATAAAATAAAATAAAATAAAATAAAATAAAATAAAATAAAACTTTTAAAAGATGAAGCTATGTATCATGTTCAGGTTTGGAAGATTCAATATTGTTAAGATGTCAATTCTTCTAAACCGATCCATAGATTCAGTGCAATCACAGTGAAAATCCCATAAAACCTTTCTAAAAATAGAAACCACCAAGCTGATTCTAAAACGTATGTGGAAAGGGATGGGTGTATGGATGGCTCAGTCGGTTAAGTGTCTGACTCTTGATTTCAGCTAAGGTCATTATCTCACGATTTTTGAGTTCGAGCCCCATTATCAGGCTCTGTGCTGACAGTGCAGAGCCTACTTGGGATTCTCTCTCTCTCTCCCTCTCTCTCTGTTCCTCCCCCACTTGTGTGCTCACAATCTCTCTCTCAAAATAAATAAAAACTTTAAAAAACAAAATAAAATAAAATGTAAATGGAGGGGTACCTGGGTGGCTCAGTGGGTTAAGCATCTGACTTCAGCTCAGGTCATGATCTCACAGTCCATGGGTTCGAGGCCTGCATCAGGCTGTCTGTTGTCAGCACGGGGCCTGCTTCAGATCCTCGGTCCTCCCTCTCTCTGCCCTTCCCCCTCTCTGCCCCTCCCCCACTCATTCTCCCTCCCTCCCTTTCTCTCTCTCTCTCTCTCTCTCTCTCTCTCTCTCAAAAATAAATAAACATTTAAAATAAAAAGGGGTGCATGGGTGCCTCAGTCAGCTGGACATCTGTTTTGGCTCTGATCATGACCTTGCGGTTCAGGAGTTCAAGCCCCACATCAGGCTCTCTGCTGTCAGCAAAGAGCCCACTTCAGGTTCTCTGTCCCTCTCTTTCTCTCTCAAACATAAATAAACATTAAAAAAAATAAATATGGGGTGCCTGGGTGGCTCAGTTGGTTAAGTGTCTGACTTCGGCTCAGGTCACGATCTCTCAGCTCCTGAGTTCAAGCCCCGCGTCGGGCTCTGTGCTGAACAGCTCGGAGCCTGGAGCCTGCTTCGGATTCTGTGTCTCTGCCCCTCTCTCTGCCCCTCCCCCTCCCCCTGCTCATGCTCTGTCTTTCTTTCCCTCTCTCTCTCTCTCGAATAAACATTAAAAAAAAAAAAGTTGAAAAAACATAATAAAGTTTATATAAATAGTAAAATTTATCTGGGAATGCAAATGACCTAAAATAGCCAAAACAATCTTAAAAAACAAGTACAAAGTAGGAAGACTTACCACTACCTGAGTTCTGATAAAGCTACATTACTCGAAATACTGAAATACTGGTGAAAAGACAGATAACACATTAGTGAAACAAGAGAATCCAGAAAAAAGAAAAACTGCTGATATATAAGCAGTTGATGTTCAGTAAAGGTATCAAGGCAATGAAATGAGAAAAGTCTGTTTTCAACAAATGTGACTCCAACAACTGGCACCTGTGTGGACAAGAAGGCACTTTCACCCATACCTCACAGTACACACAAAATTAATTTGAAATGAATCACAGACCTGAAGGCAAGAACTAAAACGTCAAGAATAAAACACAGGAACAACCTTTGTTATCATGGGGTGAACAAAGAAACTTTCACAAAAGGAAAACGATACACTGGACTTCAGCAAAATTAATACATTTTGCTCTCTGAAAGACACCCTTACAGAAAAATAGTCATGGTATGGCAGGAAATATTCACAAATACCTGTATCAAAGGACTTATACCTGCAATACAAAAAGAACCCTTAAAACTAAATAATTATACTAAAAACAACTGAACTTTTAAAAGTGGGCAAAATATACTTCACAAAAGACAACATACAACTGGGCGGTAAGACATGAAAAGATGCTCAATTATGATGAACAGGAAATTCAAATTAAAAGCTCAGTGAGTGAGGCACAGATAGACATCATTAGTAATGTCAAACGCTGAGGAATCTTTAGCCTCAATCAAATCTGTGTCCCCCATCTAAATAAAAACCAACAGCACACAAAACAAACAAGTCTCAATGAGATATCACTACATACTCATTAGAATGGCTAAAATTAAAAAGACTGACAACATGAAGTCTTACTGAGGATGCTGAAGAACTGAAATTCTAACATAGTACTGATGGGAATGTAAAGTGGTACAGCCACTCGGAAACGTGTTTGACAGTTTCTTTTTTTTTTTTCTTAAGCTTATTTATTTATTTTTAAGAGAGAGAGCGTGAGTGGGGGAGAGGCAGATAGAGAAGGAGAGAGGGAATCCCAAGCAGGCTCCCTGAAGTGGGGCTTGAACCCACAAAACCATGAGATCGAGACCTGAGCCAAAACCAAGAGACGCTTAACCAACTGAGCCACCCAGGTGCCCCTGACGGTTTCTTAAAAGCTACCCGCACACATACAATCCTGCCATTTCACTCCTAAGTATTTACCCAAGGGAAATGAAAACACGCATCCTCACAAAGCCTTGCATAACAATGTTAATAACACCTTTATTCATAATGGCGGCCAAAAGCTTGGAAACACGAATGTCCATCACCAGACGAATGGATCAATTATTGTTACTACCCATACACTGGAACACTACTCAGCAATAAAAAGGAATAGAATATCGACAATGTGACAACATAAATCTATCCCAAAATTATTATATGGAAAGAAGCCAGACTCAAAAGAGCAAAAATATTATTCTGACACAACACTGTATGATGTGAGAAAACGTATCAGTGGCTGCCTGAGGCTGGAAGCAGTAAAGGATCGGGAAAGGGCATGAGGCACCTCTGGGGTGCTGGAAACGTTTCACATCTAGATCGCTGCAATAGTTTCGCCAGTATACACATCTGAAAAAAAACATCAAACTGTATATACTTTAAATCAAGCAGCTTATTATACGTAAATTATACCCCAATATGTTGTTTTAAGACTTATATGTTAAAAATCTCATTTGTGAGTAATGAAGAAAAAACTGAGTCAAAATGAGAAATGAGGAAGAGCTTGTGTTTAAAAATGGGTCCATGTTGGAGTGGAGTGGAGCCAGGGGGGCTCAGTCGGTTGAGCGTCCGACTTCGGCCCAGGTCATGATCTCCCGGTTTGTGAGATAGAGCCCCGCGTCAGGCTCCAGGCCGACCGTTCGGAGCCTGGAGCCTGCTTCGGACTCTGTGTCTCCCTCTCTCTCTCTCTGCACCTCCCCGGCTCGCGCTCGCACTCTGTCTCTGCAAAAATAAATAAGCTTAAAAACTGAAAATTAAAAATGGGTCCATGTAATAGTCATGAAGAATTAACAGCTCAAAAAGCTCTATTAGTTTTAAATAGATGGCAGTTTTAAGATCAAACTATTTATTTAAATGTATTTCAATTTAAATAGTCCTACTCAGATGTTAAACACACGACAATGTGGCTGTGCCGTATAATTTCATTTACTTTAAATTTCTGTACTGTCCTGAGAAACAGGAGACACAGGTTTATTCTAAACTGACAAATGCCTACACTTGTTTTGACTCTATGCTATACTTCTCACACGACAACGTATTTATTTTTTCAATTTATTACTTAACACAGCTCGAAACCACCCTTACGCCAAGGAAGATGAAATAAACATTAACTCCCCGTAAGATTTTTCAATTCACTTCACTTTTCATTAAGAAAGTACCCGTAACTAAAACTCTGTGAGCCAGTACCATAATTAAGTGGAAAAATTAAAAGAGCCATTAAACTTTTCCATTCCTCACAAAAGGAACAAACGACTCGGTCCTTTGGTGGCTGACTGCACTTGGATTGCCTAACCCCAGACACCTGAGCCATCTTGGACGCGCCTAGACAGGAAAACTTCAAATGATGGGAAGGCAGCCTCACAGAAATAAAAACTCATAAAACCAAAAGCCCTCCGGCAATGCTTAAGAAGACTTCAGAAGGAACTTGCTACAAAGGCCCATGGGCAAAAAGAGCCCAAATTATTTCTGTATAGAAGTATGTTTTACCGAATCCTCAGAGGGGTCGCAATAAAAGAACAAATCCGATCGATTCGGTAAAGTGCCAAAAACAGACATTTTATTAAATGTGGCAACGTCTTCATTATTTAAAAATTCAACTGAGCGGCACAGTTGCGAAAGGGGAATTTTTTTCATAAAGCTTTGATGCAGAAGATTCCACAGAGGGGAACCCGGGAGAGTCAGTCGGTTAAGTATCCGACTCTTGAATTCGCCTCAGGGTCACGATCTCACGGTTCGCGAGGTTCAGCCCCGCATCAGGCTCTGTGGTGACAGTGCCGAGACTGCTTGAGGTTCTCTCTCCCTGTCTCTCTGCCCCTCTCCTGCTCTCTCTCAAAATAAACAAACATTTTTAAAAAAACTCAACAGAAAACAAGCTCAAAGAGTAACTCTGAATAAATGCACACTCGTGGGTATTCTGAATTCACAGACATTCACAACACAACTCCTACCACAGCCACCGTCTGCAGTGGCACTCAGCTGAGTCTCCCTTTCCTCATCCAGAAAATAACCTCAAAGGCCCCTTCTAGCTCTATCACTATGCGTTCAGAGTAAAGACTCCGGATAAAAGCAAAAACTCCAAGTGTGAAAGGGGGGAGGAAAGAAAAGAAATAAGCGTACGGGTATGTAAACAATTGCTCTGTCATCTATCGCAGGGCCCAATCCCACAAGGTCACTTCACCTCTGACGCTGTCGGAGACTAGTACCGTGTAATACTCAAGAAACGCAACCGGCCCAGGAATAAAAATCAGCCGTATCTACGTGTTTCTCTGAAAGCGAGCCGCAGAGGAGAAAGCTCACTAAGTTGGGTTATTTTCTAACCTCCATTCTGAACTTTTCAGATTGTTGGCATTCAACAATCGTCTGGCTTTTCTGAGCCTTAGATTCTTATCTATTTAGAGACTGGAACAGATGATCTCAAACGTCCCTTCCAAACATAGCGACCTCTCAAGAAAAATGAAAAACAAAAAAGGTTCTTCAATTACATTTAGTTAATCATCAGGAGTTGCTGAGCCTATGAGCTCAATAGCCTATGTGAATATACATAGCCTTTTTAATACATCACAAATGCATAAAACTTCATTATTACTCCATCAGATTTGATGATTTCACATTAGTTACCACACAGGGAAGAATTATTTCAAGACACTTTAAAATACATTAATTTTCCTACGCAGCCCTATCGGATGTATTCTAATGTCAAACAGGGAAACTGGTTTCAGTGATCGTACTATGCACAGCAGTTCGACTTCCGTTCTTCTGAGCCGCTGCCTGTGTGTTGCAGCTCGGGGCAGAGGAGCAATTCTGAAGGATGCCGTGCAACCAGCTCAGTACCGTCAGGCTCACTTGTTACATTTTACTTTAGATTTTTTTAAGGATTATTATTTTTAAAACTCAATTCTGTTGTATAATCGTGTGAGATATTTAATCATGTGAGATATTTAAAGGCATATCTATAAAAAAACATATTCACTCCAGGAAGTCTGGCTTCTTCTCCGTTCCCTCCCTGCACTTTCGAACTCACGGTCTAAGAGACAGAGAAGGGGGCAAAAGGTATGGCCTCTGGATTCGCATCTTGAGTGTGTGACCCTGGCTTGTGACTCGATCGCTCCAAACTTACTTGCTCATGTCTACAATGGTGATAACGATAAAACCTACTTCAGAGGGAGACTGCGAGGGTTAAATAAGACCATCTGTGCACAGTGGCCGGCTTTATGGGATCTCAGGGAAGATCGACTGCTAGCATCAGGCTCTCATTTGAGGCTCAACACGATCCTGGGGTAGAGACGCAGGAGAGGAAACGAACCTGGAGGCGCCCCATCACCGGATCAAGGTCATGGAGCCCAGTGCTGAGACCGCAACCCACCTTTCGATAAGGTATAGTACTCGCACTAAGCGAGTAAGTAAGCCATAGTACTAAGCCATAGTACTCGCTCCTAAAATTCTAGGCTCATTCAGGATCCATGCTCATCACACATGCCCTACAACCAGCACTAGGGAAAAGTAACTCCCTTCCCACCCGGGACAACTTCAAAAGACTCACTGTGTTCAGCGCATTGAGGGTAGTGTCATCCCGAGATGCGGCAACACAGCCATCCTCTGTGGAGCCTCCGTCACACATCCCTGCGAATGCTGCCATGCTCCTTGGAGGACAGGAAGGGAAAACATCAGCACAGAAATGTTAATCCTCAGGTTTCAGAGTCAGCTCAGACCAAATTCCATTACTATATGCATGATAGGTCGGAGTTCTCAGTCCTGTTTCTGCTCTTAATTTTTTTTTTTTTTTTTTTTTTGGTGAAAGAGAGAGAGAGAGAGAGAGAGAGAGAGAGAGAGTAAGTACAAGCAGGAGAGAGTGTGTGCCAGCGGCGTACAGACAGAGAATTTTGAGCAAACTCTGCTCTCAGAGCAAAACCCGACGCAAGGCTTGATCCCATGACTCCGGGATCAGGACCTGAGCCAAAATTACGAGTCGGATACTCAACCAATTGAGTCACCCAGGCACCCACCAAAAAAAATTTAAAGCACCTCTACCCCCTTCACACATACAGAAAGGGAAATGTTACATTTACTCTGGTCTAATTGTGCCCTTTCTTCCCACACTTTACCAGGACTCAGATTTCAGTTCAGAGCATGAATAACCTAAAGCTATTTGCCACAACAGTTGGCTAGAAGGGCGCGTGGCTGGCTCAGTCGGTTAAGCATCTGACTCCTGATTTTGGTTCAGGTCATGATCTCACATGATCTCACGGTTCATGAGCTCGAGCCCCATGTTGGGATCTGCACTGACAGTGTGGAGCCTGCTTGGGATTCTCTCCCTCTCTCTCGCTCTCTCAAAATAAATAAATAAACATTAAAAGAAACACTTGGCTAGAGTACAATCTTTTCAAATAAAGATTATATTTTTGAAAGAAAGATCTTTTGAAAAAAAATTAAATCCTCTCAATTTGCTTATTTCCTTTCATGCTACACATCAACTAACTTTAGGCGAGTTAGAAGTGGGAGGGGGATGAAAGGAATTCTTAGAGGCCGCTAACTGCACTGAGGCAGCCTCGTGTCTACACAGCATAGCTGAGCACAGAGCTTAAATGCAGTTGCCCGGCCTGCTCTGGTGCTTTGCTTACGCCCTGCTGATGCTGCGGGGAGTCCCAAAAACCACCGCAGATGCAGGAGGGCTCTCTGCCCTCACTACGATGTGCAGGGCTAGATTTAAACTTACCTTTTATATTTTAGGCACTTGTAGGTTAGTAAGTTCTCATGCAGGTAAGCCACAAAAACACCAAGTTTAAGTCAAGCATCAGTGAACAGCCTCAAGTAGAGAAATCTACAATGGGATTTTAAGAAGGGCCGAATGATCTAACTACTCAACTGTATTTAGAAGTGCTGATAATCGCATGTATGGCTTACGGTGTTTCCCTTCTGAAGAGTTCTAACATCTGATGTGGGGCAAACATTAAGAAACAAGTGACTTTACTGTGGCAAACGTTTTCTCTGGTAAGAAAAATCAATTCAGATGGCCTAACTCAGGGCAGGATGGGGAGGATTCCTATTACCTTGCTGCCCTCAAGTACATAAGAAGGTCACAGTCATTAACTCCAGGCATCCAGACCAGTTCCTCATGTTGGGTCACAGTGTCACCATCTGGAGAAGGGAACGGTTGCAAATCGGGAAGTTTGGCCTGTAAGATAGGGATGGAAAAGTCACAATCGAGGCACATTTAAAGAACTGTCTCAACAGGCAGGCCCTGGGAACAGATGCCATAGCTTACTGAGCCTCTTTCTTTAGGCAGTACCGAAATAACAAAAACCGTGAGTCACTGAAACCAGCCTGTGGCACGTTTCAGGATCATTTCACCATAGAAGATCTCGCAATGGACTGCTTAATCTCTACTTAAGGAGAAGCAAACAGTATCAAAATAAACCAGTGTCAGCATGATCCAAAGAATAAAATAGAAATGGACACGTGTGCATAAAAGAAATGAAAAAAACACAAACCCTCAGGAGATAATAGTTCCCTGATAAAGAAGGGGAAAACACACACATTTCCAATGTAACACATCTACAAAGAGACAGATTACAAGTGATGAAACCTCACCTAAGGATCTTTGTTGAAAATTTAAACGCACCATCCCATTAAGTTAACGCTACTCCCAAGACACTCAATAACTACCCTGTAGTCATGGTAAACGTAAAAAAAGGCACAAACTTGGAAGTAACATTAAAAACCAAGCTGGACTAAATGGTGGTGACAGAAATCAGGCCAGTAGCAGCTTCAGGAGGAGGGGACTGCTTGTGAAGGGGCAGGAAGGAACTTTCTGAGACAACACAACTGTTGAGCCTTGACAGGAAGGGTGACAGCGGACGCAATAGTCCACGTAAGATCTCAACAGTTCACTGCACGTAAAGTGTACCTCAGCAAAAAAAAAAAAAAAAAAAAAAAATTTTAAACATTTGAACAACAGTGCCCAACAACCCAGTCTCTTCGTCACCTGTGGGTTCGAGATCCAAATACGTCTAGCATGTTCTCATCCCCACTCTGCTGTGGCACAGCCAGGGCCAGGAGGCACGAGGACTACCCCAACCATGAGAGGCCTAGAAAAAGTCAACTGCCTGCAAAACAGGCACGTTCTGGTCGTCTTAAATGATGAACATGCAAGTACTAGTGTAAAATTTTAAACCAAGAGCTGCTGTTAAAAAGCTCCAGCGTCTAAAGAAACCAGGCAAAACAAAATGAAAGGAGCAGCTGGAAGGTAGCACTGTCCAACGGAAATAGAACGAGAGACACATATTTCATTTTAAAACACTCTAGCATCCCCGTTAAACACCACCTCCCAATGCGGACTAGCCACGCTTCAGGCGCTCACGGCCACGAGCGGCAGTGGCTCCAGCACTGGGCGTGCAGGTTTCAGGTGCTACGGAGGCAAGGGAACCGGGCAGAAATGGAGGCGGTGCTGCCCTGTGCACAGAAAGCAGCCGGGCAGGAAGGAGAACCGGTACTTGTTTAACCTCCCGATTTTTTCCAAAGTCCGGAAATTTTTACGCGAAAGCTTGTACTCACGTTTTTAAAACAATTCTGTGGCAGACACAACATGAGCAGATCATGTGGCTCTAGATACCAGTCTGCTTCACAGGCTATCTCTGATACCTCTAAATGCGCATCAAGTGCCGACTTTCTCCAAACAAGGATGCTCTTCTTTAATTTAGTATTGACTTTTATAACATTTAATTGGGTGCCTCAATGAGTTCTGCTTAACACACAGTGACCACATTGGAATAAAATTTAACACACAACAGGTATTTGCACCAAAAGGGTTTTTTTCCTTCGAGTTTTTCTAAAATTTATTTAATCTGAGAGAGAAAGAACGAGCATGAGTGGAAAAGGGGCAGAGAGAGAGGGAGAGAGAGAATCCTAAGCAGGCTCTACGCTTTGCACAGAACCCAATGTGAAGGTCAATCTCAAGACCATGAGACCATGACCTGAGCCAAAATCAGGAGCTGGTCACTTAACTGACTAAGCCACCTAGGTGCCCCCAAAGGTCTTTTTTGGCATTTGTACTGAGCTCTGTTTCCCAGGACCGAATATGGTATCTGGTGTGGCAGCTCTCCCAGGTCTGGCAGTTTGTCCCAGGGGGACAAACCTCCCCCCCTCCCCGCCAAGAGAAAAACAGGCTGGAAATATAATTAGTTAGCTTACGGAAAAAGAAATGCAAATGGCTCTTAATGGTAAGAAAACACGGTCAAAGTTGCTGATAAAAGAAAAGCTTATCACTGAGATACCATTTCCCACCTATCAGACCGACAGAAGTCCCAAAGTGTGACAATATACAAGGCTGTGGTGTTCGCACTTGCATGAGTCGCCAGCACAGATACAAAAATGGTACAATCTCTATAGAAGGGCATTGTGTAATGTCTTCACACTTACAGGTGCACTTGCCCTCCAAGCGAGCCAACCCCCCTTCTGGGGATATATTCCAAAAATATGTTGGCAAAAACATAAAAATCTATATGCTCAGGCCATTCACTGCAGCATTACCTGTAATGGCACATGACTGCAAGCAACCTAAGGGCCCAACAATAGGGACTGGAACTGGAAGAATAAACTGCTGTATCCACGCAATGGAGCCCCATGAGGCAGTAGAAGGAAATGAGGAGGAGCCCTACGTACTGCCATGGAGGGAACAGCAGGATACATTGTTAACAGAAAGTCGGCGGAAGCGTGTGTATTACGCTACCATTTATCTAAGAACAGAGGGTCGGGGAATAAAGATAAGAAGGGAAAATCAAAACCTTAACTTAACAAAAACAAAAGCAACAAGTGTCCATCATGGAGAGAAGGAACATGTGGAGGGGACAGATGTAGTCGACTTTCTTGAACATACTTTTTCCTTTGTATGTTTGACTGTGGGGCCATGTGAATAGCCCTACATAAAAACAAAATGAAACTTAAAAAATAGTAATCCCTTAAAAACCATAAGGCAAAATGAAATAAATGCATTAACTACACAGTAAGTTGATTCCTCTCTAGAAATTATTTCAACCAACTTTAAAACATATTAATTTGCCCACACAGCCCTAGTGGGATATATACTAAGAAACCACCCCCGCCAAAAAAAAAAAAAAAAAATTAAATTGCAAGCTGTTTTCAATAATCATATTGTTTGCAGCAGTGGAAGTATTATTATCTTGTGCTATTATATATGTATTATGGGATTAAAGCAAACGAATAATGATGTTGGTGTCATTTGAAAATGGGATTTGAGACATGGGGAAAAGATACAGACAAATGAAGGAAAGATAGGATTAAATATAAAATCCAGATAAAAATTTGAATTGGAATTAGAAATATCAAAAGGAATGTACAATGTATCTTTAAAAAATATATAAGAAAAAGGCATATTTCTTTTTCCTGAAAAGGCCTAGAAACAAGTAACCAACCGACCCAGTAACAATGAACACCCCAGTACCCAGTCAAAAAATGTCACTTCTCAGTAAAACAATAAGGGCTCCTATGAGAAAAATTTAATTCTAGATCTAGGGCAGGGACTGTACAAGATGAGACATTAGAATGCCATACCAGTTAAAGGAATCCTACAAAGACCACTGAGGTCCGTCCAGTCGAAAGGACACAGAAGTTAGCAGGAAGAGGCCCCTACTGGCCCCAGATGGATAATTTAATCATCAGTAAGAATAAGGACAATGCGGGGGTGCCTGGGTAGTTCAGGGGGTTATGCGTCCGACTTCGGCTCAGGTCACGATCTCAAGGTTTGTAAGTTTGAGCCCCACACCGGGCTTGCTGCTGTCAGTGCAGAGCCTGCTTCAGATCCTCTGTCCCCCTCTCTCTCTGCACATGCCACCCCCCCCCACTTCCTGGGTGTGCGCTCTCTCTCTCTCTCAAAAATAAATAAAAATTAAAAAGAAAAAAAAGAATAAGGACAGCTGGTTAGCAGAGAACAAATAATTTAAAATCCACTGGTGACCACTGGAAGACGTTGGGGGAAACAGTATTTTTGAAAACTGGTACACAGAAGGAAGGAATTGAACATTTATCTTGCCTTTCCTCTGTGATTCAGGTAATCAAATGGTTGGTAAGGGGAAAGCTTCATTTACTCACCTAATAAATGAAGGAGTGATAGGATTAGAACACCACCATTTTGAAGGGTAGATCTAAGTAACAAGCCAAGGCAGCAAATCCCCCTTCCAAGGACACGCGTAACCTCCTGGTAGACAGACACAGCACCACCCGCACCAGAGGCAGAGGACCAAAGGAGCACAGGATTAAACTTCTAGATTTTAACTACTCATTTGCAAGATATGCCAAGGACACGGGACAAGTCTAATGACACATAAAGATGCAATCAGCCAAATCCAGACTGTGGGACACCCTACTGGACAAAACACTCACCTTCTTCAATACATACACTGAGAGAAGGGGAAAATAAGAACAACAGATGAATTAAAAGAGATTTAAGAGACCTATCAACCACTTGCAATGCATGGCTCTTACTCACATTCCACTTTGAACCGTAAAAAAAAAAAAAAAAGACAATTACAGAAATTCGGTCCTGGTGGGTATTTAAGAAATTGCTAATTTTTATTAGGTGTTACATACTGTGATTTTGGTTTTTTGAAAGGGCTCTTATCTTTGGGATATTTACAAGTAAAATGATAGATTTGTGAATCATTTCAAAATAATAGCTGGAGGGATGTAAAGGAGAATAAATGAAACAAGTTTGATCCTAACTTGGTAGGTGTGAAAACGGAGTAATAAGGATCAGGGGATTTATTGTACCATTCTTTCTTGACTTTTACATGGGTTAATGTTGTGCCTAAAAAGAAATTAAAATTTTAATAAGGAAAATACTGCCGATTAAAAAAAAAAAAAGTCCTTTCGTATCTGGTGTTCCAAAACATGTCTTTTTGGGAAAAAAACCCACAAAGCCTAATAAAGATATTTAAAATCTGGTACAAAATAAATGAAGGTATACAAAAATCCAAGCATAATCTAACTATAAAAAAACCTAAGCAAGAATTTAAGTATCTTTTACTTAAAAACCACTTTTTCTGTTATGGCAAGGCAAAACATCGTAAAATAAAGCTTTCGTACAAAGATCTCAAGACACTAGAAACACAACGGGGAAGAAGAAACATGGGTGGGAAAATATTGTGGCAAGAGGGCAGAAAGAGGGACGTGTAGTCACAGGGAACCTGGTAAGGACTAGATCCCAATTAGACTGGAACTCCTAGGCCTGAAGGCACAGAAAATACAGTTGAGAAGTGGTAGGCAGACGCCCTAACAGGCCACACCAAGGAAAGGGTTGTGCGGGGACAGGGCGGGCAATAAGGGGAGTGATCACGTGCAGCTTTTTTTTGCCGGTCTCAGTTATAATCCTAGTTCTGGGATGCGAAGTGTCCACTAGAAATGAGATGCCCTGTTTCTGTGTTTTGACTTTAATATTCCCTCCCTTCTTCATTTCTTTCTCATTACAGAGTTAAAATAGATTCTTAGAAATATGAATGACATATAAGAAATGCTCAACGTCCAGACAGAAAAATGAACAAGTAAACAGACTACTGAAACCTCTCTGTCCTTACAAAGTGGGGGAAGGAGGAAAAAAGAGACTGATGTCAAACATGACACTAAGAGTCTCAGTAAACTGAACAAAATAGGACACAGGCCCTGACACAACAAGCTGCTGACAAACAAAGAGCCTAACCATCTGGACTCTTCTGAAGGACAGGGGTTATTAAAAAGTTAAAATGAAAGTATGTAGGGACCAAATGTCCATCAAGAAATGAATGTATCAACGAAATGTGGCGGTATAAACAAATGATGAAGATTCAGCCTTAAAAGGAAATTACATTCTGGTTTGTGCTACGACAGGGGTGAATGAACCCTGAAGGTCTTATGTTACGTAAAAGAAGCCGAACAGAAGGACAAGTACTGTGCAATCCAAGGATATGAGAAACCTAGGGCAGTCAAATTCGTGGAGACAGAAAGCAGGACAGGGGTTACCAGGGGCTTGGGGAGGGAGAGTCTCAGTTTGGGAAGGTGAGAAAGTTCTGGGGGTAGATGGTATGGTGGTGACGACTGCACAGCAACATGAATGTACTTACCAGCACTGAAATGTACACTTAAAAATGTTTAGAATGGTACATTTTACATTATATGTATCTTACCACGATTTTAAAAAGTATGTGACGATCAGAAAGAAAAAAAAAAAATCTCTGTATTTATATGAAATTCCCTTAAGCGTAACAACAATTCTAAGTTGCTGCTCAACAGAATCAAGGGCCAGCAGAATAATAAGAAATAAAACTCCATCAGAGAAGCTACTGAAATTTGCTTTACCTGATGGCTAGGACCAACACGAATTTCTCCCTGGGTGCTGTTCAGCCTCCTGTCATGGAAAGAGCAGATTAGGTTAGCACCATATAGTTCAGGCATAAACATTCACACATTTTTTCAAGGAAAATAATTCACTGGAAATAGATGAGGGATAAAACCGGAAGAATTAAGTTCCCCACTACTTCCAGTGTTGCCCTGCACGTGTGCACGCCCCAAAGCCCATACACATCTCTCAAATCTCTTTCTTCTAAAAAAAATCCCTGACTGCAACTCCCTGTCTTGAGTACCTACCTATACCGTTGGTCCTTCACACCTCAGAGGGAGGTACGTTGCTACGGTACAACCCCAATAGAGGTTTCTTCTTTTCAAAACATTTCTCGTGCCCTACTGTAAACCTTATTAAAAGATAAACAAGATACGGGGGGCCCGGGTGGCTCAGTTGGTTAAGTGACCGACTTCGGCTCAGGTCACGATCTCATGATCTGTGAGTTCGAAACCCACATCGGGCTCTGTGCTGACAGCTCGGGGCCTGGAGGCTGCCTCGGATTCTGTGTCCCACCCCCCCCCCCACCCCGCTCTCTGCCCCTCCCCTACTCATGCTCTGTCTCTCAAAAATAAACAAACACTAAAAAAATTTTTTAAAGATGAGCAAGACAGCTATGGTTCCTAGCACACACACTGGGTCACTCATCCATTCAGCAAATATTGGTTAAGTACCTATTATATGCTCAGAACTGGCCTAGATGTTGTGGATAAAGCAGTGAACAATACAGTGTCCCTGCCTAACTGGAACTTCTATGCTCACTTGGGTATAAAATGAAGAAACAAATAATAGGTTAGATGATAGTAAGGGCCAAAGAATCAAGCAGACAGTGAATGATGAAATATTTCCCCAGTTCTTTACACAGCACAGACAGGAAAGGCCTCATTAAATAAAGCAGAACAAGCAGAGATGGAAAAGATGTGTGGGAATGAGCCCAGCAGGTCCAAGAGGTGGAAGACTTTACTTCGTTTCTAGGTCATTCTCACCGCACCTGCTCACCCTCCCTTGCTCTAAATTCTCACCATCCAGGGTCCTTTCAGAAGCCACTATTTCTGTGAAGCCTTTCCTATCTCCCCATTTCACCCCACAACGCCCGCAAAGGGTGGACTGCCTTCCCCTCTCACTCCTTCACGAGATGCCGACTGAGTGCCTTTCTGTCCCGGCCTCGCACAGGGCACCCACTGGGGCACAGGGCCGGATGAAGAAGCGCAGTCCCAGCTCCCGGTTCCTGTCAACTCTGAGCCACGACGGACCGTGGGCTACCTCAGGACGCCCCTTCTGTGCCCAGGGACAAATCTGCCGCGTTGTGCGGCCACCTTTGCGTCTGCAGTAGAGCCACGGAGAAGGCCGTGCCACAGTGAGAGCCGCCGGCGGCTACCGGTGGACTCGGCTGTGCTGCGAGTGTACAAACAGCACAGGAGCAGAGAGGCTGCCGGTCTTGGGTCTGTCCTCCGCAGAGCCGGCACCCCCATCGTCCCATTGAGGTTGTTAACATGAATTGTGGAAAACGGTTATTTCCTTCAGGCCTGATGCTTTCTTCTTTTGACCCAACAATTTTCCTCACGAAGAGTCTTATTTTGGGAAAGCGGGCAATAGAAACGACAAAGGAAGGGAGGAGACTAAACCACAAGGGAAGAAGACACGCGGCCCAGTTCTTAAGAGACTTACTCTCCAACTCCCCGGGAGGTGGCATCACCCCACAAAGCCACAACAGGTCCAATCGCTACATTTACAGTCACAGATCATCTCAGGAGGAACAGGGTCCAAAAATGCCCAGGGAAGTGATCAACACCAGGCAGGCTTCACAAGGAGATGACAGTGCAGGAAGTGGTTAATTTCCAACCCTTCACCTCTGAAGGGAGCACAACAGCAGGGCAAAACAGAGGACTTCCCAAGGGCGAGTGCGGGGGGGGGGGGTTCTCTACAGAAGTGGGACGAGGTGGGGAAAAAAGTCTGCATTGAGTGCTGGTTTTGATCTACAAGGCATCTTCGTTTCCCCACCAGGAGAATGGTGTGTTGAAAAACAAGTCAAAAGATGGACTATTCTAGTAGGTTCATGTAGGAATAACACGCTGTTTTAGGAGGTATGAGAGGAACCACATAGGCCAGGAGGCTATTTTAATCATGAGTACTTTAAGAAAAACAAGCAGTCAGCATTACCAACCCTTTCCCTTCCAGCTTGTCCCTTTCTGTCTCACAACCAGCTCCGAGCAAAACCAGCTACCAAAAGCTCTCTCCTCTACCTCTAGATACTTTCCAAACGCTCGCCTGCCTACGAGCAGGTCGAGCCAAATGCATCATCTGAGAAGGTTTCGGCCACGGCCCATCCAATAACTTGTGCCACAGCTCAACCTGCAGGTTCTTCTAGAAGGTCTAGGCCATGCCAAGGTTCTCAAGTGGGTGTCTACGAAAGCATTTCCCCCATCACTGCTACACACGCACTGCTAAGTCCTTGACAATTCTAGGACAAACATTCCTGGGTTGTTTTTAATTTAATTTTTTTCCTTTTTTTATTTCTTTGTGTGTTTTTTTTTCCTTTTAATACCTTCATCAGCCAGTATTATCAAAATTAGCTCAAAAATGTGCCACAATAATAAAACAAACACTTCAAATACCTTATTGAATACAACTACTTGTATCCCATTGATTTGTACAAAATAGGTTGATAATTACTAATACTAATAATTATACAAGAGAAAAGACAAAGGTACTGAGGATCTTAAGAGCCTAAAATGGAAACTGTTTCTCTCATTTTTGTTTCTATCAATGAATGGCACTGACAAGGTCAGCAGTTTAAAAAGCCCAAAATAAAACAGAGGACCTTTGAAAATTAGAAATCAATTATTACAACAAAATTATCTCTCAACCAGATGCAACTTTTCTTTTTTAATTTTTTTAATGTTTGTTTAGTTTTGAAGGGTCGGGGGAGGGGCAGACAGAGAGGGGGACACAGAATCCGAAGCAGGCTCCGGGCTCTGAGCTGTCAGCACAGAACCCAAAGTGGGGCTCGAACCTACAAATGGAGCCAAGTCGGACGCTTAACCGACTGAGCCACGCAGGTGCCCCAACCGTGCGCAACTTTCAAACACTAGGGTTTCATGTAGCAAGAGATACACCAAAGTTATTTTTGAGGAGGATGAGGATCCGAGGTAAGCAAACAACGGCCTTAGCCTACTGTTTGCAGGACCTCCTGAATACAGAATAAATGGCAGAAATGTTCTTTAGGCCCAAGATAAAAAGAGGCTGAAAGCAACATGCCCGATCAGAGAGAACTGGATGCACGTGACAGAAAAACTGTCAGCACATGACCTGGAGGTGAGAGACCAGAAGGAGGCTTCCTGGGAAACGGCCAGTACCAGGCCTATCCGCGATCCGCTGCGCAGTCACCGTCCTCCCCTCTTCTGACAGCATCCGAACTCTACCTTAAACGACACGTTCCTCTCCCGCTGCCTCGTTGCTCCTCCCTTCTGACTGCGTGCTCCTTCTGTCAGAGGACGACACTCTGCTGTGGCTCATCTGGACATTTCCCTCCACCCACTATGGGCCTGTAAGCTTCTAGAGTGGAGGAACTGATGCTCATCTTGTGGGTCCCCCGAAATCTACTACACTACCTGCCTGGCACTATTATGCATTCAGGACAAATTTAAAGTTCCCTGGTGGCATGAATATTTCTAGACTCCTAAGCTCTAAAACTTGACAAAAATCACCAGGAATTATTATCTAAGTGCAGTATCAAACAGCTTGTGAAAAACACTCTTAATAATTGTATGCTGGCCAGTACATACTTCCTTTTCCTTCTTAACACAGCAGTTCCCAAACTATTGGTCTCAGAAAGTCTACACAGTGCTTAAATTACTGAGCATTCCAAGGAAGTTATATTTTTGAAAAAGTTCAAAAAAACATTTTATGTACCAATAAGCACATCAAATATTAATATGTAGAACTTATTCTTATGAAAAAATTGTTTATTTTTTTAATGTTTATTTATTTTTGAGAGAGGGAGAGACAGAGTGCAAGCGGGGGAGGGGCAGAGAGCGAGGGAGACACAGAATCCGAAGCAGGTTCCAGGCTCTGAGCTGTCAGCCCAGAGCCCGACGTGGGGCTCAAACTCGTGAACTGTGAGATCATGACCTGAGCCAAAGTCAGATGCTTAACCGACTGAACCACCCAGACACCCCAGAAACTAAATGGATCTAAACAAACAACAACAACAAAAAACTTAGAAAAACAGAGGCACTGTTTTACATTTTTTTTGCAAATCTAATTCAGGACTTAACAGAAGTCCACTGGATCTTTATATCTGCTTCTACATTCAATCTTTTGTAATATGTTATCTTAGTTAAAGTATATCAAGAAAATCTAGCCTCACAAAGATTATAGTTGGAAAAGGGAAGGATATTTTAATAGTCTTTTTGATAATTATGGATATTATTTTTTATACTACCCCCAAACTCAACAAGTGACCATTCCTTAAAGGTTTTTACACAATGTGAATCTAAAACCTTACCTTGCCGTGGACTCTTTTATGTTAAAAATCCATTAGTCTGTCTTGGCCTTTTAATGGATCCTTCTACCCAGACCTGATTTTTGTGATGTCATGCACAATTCAGATGGAAAATATGAGATGCCAGATTTATCCTTCAATTAATGGCAACGATAGCTAACACATGAGTACTTTCTATCTGTTCTCGGTGCTCTACAGTCTCATTTCTATGTATTCGTTCATTAAATTAATATTTTGATATTAATGAAAGCATTAATAGTGACAGTCACAGAAATTCAGATCTTGTTCTATACTATGTTTGAAATAACACACCTACTGAAGAGGTTTCTGTTTGATGCACGGCGTTGCTTAATTAATACAGTCGGTCTGGGCAAAAACAGGACGGTCACCAACTGAGGAAGGAAAATCCAGACCAAGGATGGTGTACAAACAAGGATGGTCTCAGATAAAGAGCACTACATACGAAATAAGAGACCAAAGACGGAAGCCATGTCCCAGGATAATGCAGGACAAATCTAGGTACACCCTTATCTTTGCCTCGGGGTTTTCACATTCATTGTCTTAAATTCAGATATCCCGCAGTTGTATGAAAACACCAGCAAAATAACAATGCTAGTTATCACTTACTAAGTGCTGTTTATGCCAGGTACACATTATTTCATTATTCCCAGGACAACCCTATAAAGCAGTACCTCCACTTTATAGATAAAAATGACAGCACTAATTGTCATATTAACAAAGAAACATACAGTGGACATTTACTCCGTACCAAGCATTCTAAGCTAAGCAAATTCTTTATATTTTCTTATCTAATCTTAAGGATGGCCCTGTAAGGAAGGTACTATTATTATTACCTGTCCAGAGAAGGAAACTGAAGCTGAGAGTTACGAAAGTGCCCAAGATTACAGCCACCAGGTGGAAAACCAGGATTCCAACTCAAGTTTAGTTGACTCCAAAGTCAGAGCTCCCATAATGCAGAGCGATTAAATTACCAAACCAAAATCACACAATTACATATAAAACCAGTACGAGAAGCCCTACCTATCCTCTATCCTTTCCGTATCTTCATTTCAAGCACCAAAGCAAGACAGAATTATCAAGAGTTTCTGTTTAGTTTGGAAATCAGGTTAAAAGAGAAAACCTATTATGAGGCCAAGTTACATAACACTGTCAAAGTAACAAAATTAGAGAGATGGAGAACAGATTAGTGGTTGCCAGGTGTGAGGAATGGGGGGATGGGGCGGCGCGAGAGCGGGAGGTCTTTGTGGTAACAAACAGACCTCAGTGATGCACTGGTTACATAAAGTACACGGACCATACACACACTGTACTAACGTCCTGTCCAGGCTTTGAGGCTGTGCGATGGGGGAAAGGAGTAAGGGGTAGGTACATCGGAGCGGTCTATAGTATCTTACATCTCTTGCATCTTCCTGCGAAACTAAAAAATTAAAAGTTTTTAAAAAGTCAAAAGAGGTGGTTTGGCTGAATGATGTATTACAAACAGACCGGAGAGAAGAAAGCCTGACTAAATGACTGATAGATTCCCCTCCGATGTACTGCAGACAACTGAACAAGTAACCGAAGAAAGGAGATTCAAGGAATTAACTCAAGTCACATAATTCTTTTTTCTCTGTGTTTACTAAGGGTTCTGATGTGAGCTCATCCTTTGTGAGACATCCCTAACTGAATCATAGTACAAAAAAAAAAAAAAAAAAAAAAGAAGAGAGAGAAGAGAGAAGAAAAGAAAAAAAAATTGTCACCAACCTCACCAGCAAGGAGGCATTTCTCTGTGAGGCTAATGTAAATACTATATGTTTTTCAAACAGTTGAGGTTCGGTCCCCATTATTCTACAAATCTTTGCTTTGGACTATGAAAATAGTCTCAGAAGCCAAATTACAACAATAATGGCAAGTCACTGTGTTTATTCCTGGAGTATTAAAAAAAAGAACGAAATTCATTGTATATGAAATCTGATACAAAAGAAATCCATGTAACAAAGCAGTATCCATGGCAACTACAACTTAATATTTCAGTCCTCTTCAGCTGCAGTGGATTAAATAAAATGACAAGATGTTCCCTTTGAAAAGTAACCTGTTACCATGGAAACATTTTAGTCTAAGAAGTAAACAGGGAATGGACAGAAAGGAGCAGGAAGCCTGTAACGGAATATCAAAAAGGGAGAAGCATCTACGCAAAGGAGATGAGAAAGCCGGCTGGCCAGATGCAGGGTGGGAGAGGCGAGGGTCTGGGGAGGAACCTTCACTCAAGACACCCAACTATCTCTACCTGACTGTGTCCACAGAGGAGGAAGAGGGACAAGGGCACAGGGTCCAGGGGAGAAGACATGAGCTGGCAGAAAAGAGGCCTTTTACAGGGAGCGGGCACGAGTTCCCATCATAAACCCAGACCTGGTCCCCAATCCAAGCCCAGCACGGAACAGCAGTGTGGCCTGCGGCCCACTCCCCAAAGCCTGGGACTGTGTAACTCTCCAGTCAGACCCCTTCTCTGCGGCTAATGTTACGTGTGAATGAAATCACTATGCGATCTTCCTGTACCTATCCTCCAGGTCACAAGGCTCAGAGAAGAGGTCATTCTTATCTTTTCCATAAGGTGTTCAGTTGAGCAGGAAGACTGACATGAAATCAACACAAAGAAGCCTCTAGAAACTCTATTTACTAGCTCATTCAGAAAGCGATCACAGAAACAGACTGTAGGTCCAGAGCCAATACACCAAATTTTAGGAAAATCGAAAGGCAATTTATCAGAATCACTTTTTTTTGTAAGAAGGGCTGTGGGCAGGAGTGAAAATGAGACTGATAAGAAAGAAAACTAGAATAGCATGCAGGGTTTCTCAGATTTCTCCAGCATGAACACTTATTTCCAAAGCAGTCTGTAACAAGTCTGAAATATCTTTAAAGTCTGATAGTATCGTAAAAACCCATATACATTTTGTATGCTATTCCAGAACATACTCCCATTTGCCTTAAGAAACTCCCCAAATCTCAGTAAAATCACTGCGCTTTGTACACCCTGAGATGCCCCACGACCGTGGCTCCCCACGACTGGGAGGGAGGAGATAGCACATACACCTGAGCCTAGATGCTCAGGGCCAGGGGATGAGCACAGACTTCAGAGTCAAAGGAAGACGGGTTAAAATCTCAGTACCAAAGTTTTATTAGCTTCAACGTGATCTTAAGGACACAATTCGACCTCTCGGAGCCCGTTTCCTCATCTGTGAGATGAAGTTCATGATGACTAGTTTGCAAGGTTGCTACAAAAATAAAAGATGATCTACGGAGAGAAGCAGCATCGTCCTGCTGCACAGGGGCCACTGCTATTATTAGCTCTAAGTACTGGTGGCAGGTGACAACAGGAGCGAATTCTCTACCAGGAGTTCCCAGAGCACCACCTACTTCTCTTCAGCCCTCATCACAGGCACAATTTTATATGCATTTTGTGTTATTATTTCTTTCAATGTGCTTAGACTGAAAGCTCCATGCAGGTAAGGAACTGAGTCTGTTTTTTAGCTCACCATTATATCCCAGGGCCCACTGGCACTCACTGAATATATTCGAAATGAATAAATGACTCCAGTATTTTAACTCAACTATCGTTTAGTCATAGACAGCAACTAAGCACTTTGATGCAAAATTAAGTCAAGTCACGTGCGACAGAAGGCTAGCCCTCCTGCCCAGCGGGAAGAATATTTTGAATGAATACTGAATTATCGAGAGAGAGAGAGAGAGAGAGAGAGAGAGAGAGAGAGAGAGAGAGAGAGAGATGGAGAATCCATCAACAACTGAAAGACTTAATGTTCCAATTTGCATACACAAATGCAAAGGTCAACATAGAAGCCGGTCAAAATCTCAAATCAGAGTATCTTAGATTTTCTCTGATGGAAAGTTCCTTAGAGGCCATGTGATCTAATCGTCTAGCTTAACAGAAGGAACCAAGGCCTGAGGAGACAAAGGTGCCCTTTTGAGGGGCCACATTGAGTTAATCAGAGAGGATTCCAGGCCACTGAAGTAGCTCTCCTTTCCAGAGTCCCCTCTAAACACAAGTCAGAGTCCAGAACTAAGAATTTGGGCATTGGCTGACGCATGAGAAGAATTTCCATGCTGACAATAAGATACAATAAATGAGGCCTCTATACAAAATACACATCATGGAAAAAATGGGTAAAAAAAAATTTTTTTTAAGCACATGAAAAAGGATCTCATTTCAAAAATGGTCATCACAGCCCAACACAAAGCTATATGCACAAAAATGATGCTTTGGAAAACAGACTTACTTTTTAAATCCCACTGTGATTGAAATAATTTATAAAGCAGCAATATTTGAAGATTAAGCCGATCTCCTGACCAAAAATGTTGCTGGCTTTCTGCACACTAAAATCACACTTTATAAAAACAGAAACATAGCATCCCCAGAAAAAGAGGGCGACTGGACTGTAAGTAAGTATGTCCTCAATGCATGTGTGAACCTTTCTTTGTTCCCACTCGGAAGTCTCTGGGAAATACTATGAAAAACATGACCATTGCCCTATGCAATGTGGTGGTGTAAGTATGGGGGTGGGAGGAAGAGGGGGAAGAGATGGGAGGGGGAGGAGACAGCCTTCACAGCATATATTCTCTCTCTCTCTCTCTCTCTCTCTCTCTCTCTCTCTCGCACACACACACACACACACACACACACACACACACACACACACATATCAGGAAGAGGTAAGAAAGGAACAATGTTTAATGCCGAACACACTGAACGTTTTACACAGCATGGAAGTAAAGCTTCCGATGTAAAACACCCAAAGGGCAAGAGAAGAAAGGAGATCAGTAAATGGCAGTTAAGTATACTGATCACTAATTTAATTACCATAACACTTGACATTGTCTTAACTAGACTGACAAAAACTATAGATGTTGCTGAGATAACCATACCCACATGAGATTGAAGACTTGGCCTTGGAATTAATAAAACTAACACACTGAGCAACTGAGTGCCAAGCACTTTCATAAGTGTTTTCACCCCATCTTTACAACAACTGTGAAAAATCGTATTTATCTGATTGGAGATACGGTCATATGGAAAGATGACCCATGAGAACACGGAAATTGAGAGGAGTATATAAACTCATCCAGTGTCACAGCTCGTCCAGTGTCACTAATTGGGTGGAATTTGAACCATACCGTCTAGCTCCACATCTACTCTCTCCTCTTACCATCGACACCACTCATTTATTCAACATACTTACATCGGAGGCCCATTTGGCAGGCTCTCTAAAAGGAACCAAGGCTATAAGAACAGATGTAGCCCACGCCCAAGAGACAATCAGTCACTGTCTAAGTGTATAAGTATACAATGTATAAGTCAAAGAACTCTGATAGAAATAACGTCTAATTGTCTCAACTGAATTAAAATGAATTGTTTTAGCTTAGACCCAAAGTATCAAAAGGTGTACCAGAAAAGATTAGTTTTTTTCAGATCTGCTTTTAAAGATTATGTGCAGGAACCTGTATTCTCCCCTATCACAAACTGCTCAATACAGAGGATCATCAGTTTGTGGGGAAGACTCATGAATGGACACAAATTCGTGAAATTCGTTACTTCAAATCTCCCTTTAAGCCTGTATTTTCTATTTTCTCTCTCATTCTGGCTGACATTTTTTTTATGGCTTTAGAATAAATGCCTCTCTGGCAGAAAGACAGCTCAGTTCAGTAATGACCAAAAAGTAAAGTGGAAAATGAAAAATGAATTCAGAAGGAAGAAGGATCAGGAACAATGAACAACTGGAGAATCACAGACGTGGTGAACATCGGGTCTCAGGTGTACCAGTCTTCCCATCCATAGCTAACACACCAGACAAGAATCTAGAAAGTGGTCAAAAACGGAGCTATGTTATCAGCAGATTCACAGGCACTGCAAAATGTCTGTTTTATGGGAACGCTTCAGGGGCGCCCGGGTGGCTCAGTCGGTTAAGCGGCCGACTTCAGCTCAGGTCATGATCTCACGGTTCGTGAGTTTGGCCCCGCGTCGGGCGCTGGGCTGACAGCTCGGAGCCTGGAGCTGCTTCGGGTTCTGTGTCTCCCTCTCTCGCCGCCCCTCCCCCACTCACACTCTCTCTCTCAAAAATAAACATTATTTAAAAAAAATTTTTTAAGAGGAAGGAACACTTTAGATTTAAGCCTCAACCTTGGACTCTGATTCAAGATTCTAATAAAATGATAAGAAAAGCTAAAAACAAGGCAATATTTTGATGAACTTTTATTTTTACGTTCTGTTGGAAACATATGCTGTCCATGTTCACCAACATTTCCTGCTACTCTGAAGTACAACAGGAGGAGAGCCCGAGGCCAAAACGAAATGAAAATTTTTCCGATGCCCAAGCTGTGCGGACCCTGGGCAACTTCAGCAACCAAGAGAATGACCTCCCGTGTGCCGTTCCTTCAGTGCTACCACCACCAGACAAGCACAGAAACCCCAAAGCAGGGGATGGCTGGTCAACAAGTAACATTCTATTTTCCCAAGACAGGAAAACACAGAACAAACGCACACGACACAAAGAACAGCCCTTGTGACTTATTTACCTGATCTGAAACACAAAAATCCGACTCTGGACAGCAGTGGTAACTACGAGTCCTCGCCATCGGACTAGGCGGCTACACACGAGCTCACGAGTGCACATCTGTATTAGGCCAGGCCAGGCTGGCCAGGCCAGGCCGGCAGGAGGAACCTGACCGGAGCTGATTCCTGAGCACAGCTTCCAATTCACGCTTTATTTGCTAAACATAAACAAGTTGAAGACCTGGAGACCCTACAACAGAAAGGCGGTTCCACGACTGCTTTCCGGACGAGTATTCTCCTGACTCAAAGGAGGATTTTCTGAAACGAGTCTTGGGTGTTAAGTGCCTCGGGGCCCAGATCCTCTTGTCCGGAGAGAGGGTAATTTTAGACTTACAAGAGAAAAGCAGAAAGGAAGAGTGTTCTGAATGGAGTGAAATGAGACGAGTTCCAGAAGCAACACTACGTGGTATGGGGAAAGACTGCCCCAAATTCCCAAATGCGATGTTCAAATAAATGTGATCACTGGGAAGACAGTCCTCGTATCAACAGGAAAAAAAGATCAAAAATAGCGGTAAATGCACTACCCCAAATTATCCCTGTCCAATTAATTCGTCCCCTTAATCACAATCCCCAAACTGAAGCCGCTGGAAGCCAGACCGTACGTGAGCAATACTGCCAGTGGCGAGAATTCACCCTAGCCTCCCGTGCAACTTTCTACCGAAGTCGGGGGCCTCCTCCGACCAGGGGCGAGTACGCACGGCTCCACATTCAGAGCGCACGGCGCAGAGCTTACGCCCGGAATCTCTCCCGCGTCGTCAACGGCCCCCGAACTTCTTCCCTATCCTATGGGCATCTTCCAGCCGTCCGTTCCTCCCTGCCGCGTACTTCCTCCGTTCGTCCTCACAGACGCACGGTAACTCAAGCGTCACTTCAAAAATTGTTTCCAACCTTCATCTGGAGAAAAAGGGGGAGACGGACCAAAGAGGGACAACTGACATAATCCACAAGCTTCACGTACTATCTGGGTAAGAATTGAACTTTCCTAAATCTGAGCAGTGTGACCGGCTCCCTACGTTCACCATGGTGAGAGGCGTCTGTCTGAGCCCTGGCCGCACACGGGACACACAAAAAAACCGTAACTTCCCCTCCCAGAAAAGACTCGTGTCGGGCCCATCGAGCGGTGGGCACAGAAACTGGCCCGGTCGGTGCTCCGCCCTCTCCTCAACTCCTCTTTTTACTCTTCTCCTACAGAATTCACACGTCACCCCCCAAAATGCACATACACCACAAATGCCACCTTCCGCTGAAACCAACAAAATCAATATAAACACAATACCTGGAATCTTAACTTCTCTCACACACGTCACCGCATACAATTGTTTTTTTAAATTTCCAAGACATTTTCCCTAAGCTCTGAAGAGAACGGGTTCTTTCCTTTTGAAGCAAGAGAAAACGTGTCTAAAAAAAAATCCATTTTAAGGGGATGATGTCGCGACCGTAATCCACAACTGCTTCCTGCGTGTGTCAAAACGTATACACTATTTCATCTCCAGACCTCAGAGACAGATCACAAGGAATATAATTTGCTCTGGCAAACAGGCTCTCGATCAAAACAAGTTCCACCCACCTTCAAAGCAACCAATAGCTGCCCACCTACCACCCTTCCTAAAACATCCAAACAGAGCTGCTCTCGGGCCCAGGCACTCCCTCCCCGCCGCACGGCAACGGAACGGCCGGAACGGCCGGCGGGCGGGTTTGCTCTGCAGGTGCCCGACGGCAAGCAGGCTCGGCGCCGGGCATCCGCGCGGGACTCGGGTGGAAACTACACCCCGAGAGGAAGAGGGGAGGGGCGGCGAAGGGGAGAAGCCCGGGGACGGCAGGACCCACAGGCTTCTCCATCTGCCCGGGGCAGCTCCGCGCGGACCCCGTTCTCAGCGCCGATTTCGGGCCTCGCGACGCCACCTACGTGGCCAGCCAGGGCCGAACGAGAGGCCCTCGGGAACATGCACCACGAATGATGAAATGATTCAGAAACATCTCCAGAAGTCAGAACGGGCGGCAAAACCCATCGCTGTTCCGGTGAGGCCAGAGGGAGAGAGCCTACCTGCAGGGGCTGAATGGATCATCCATGACTAACAGAGGCTCTGGTGAGTCTAGCTGTGTCCCTGAACCTCGACTTACTGCCAAAACTCTGCCCTTTTCCACTCTAACAACTCAAAATGGAGGCACATGCAGTCTGAGAGACCTCACAGAGCTTTCACTGAGCTTGTGCTATGACCTAAGCCTTCACGCAGAACGCAGAAACTTCCCCCTCACTCTGACAGGACTGAGCATGTGCTGTGACCCTCCCTCATCCATACACTGTCTCTCAACGCAATCAATCTCAACCCTGCTGTTTCCGTAAATAAAGCCCAGCCAACAGACTGCGGCTTCTCCCTGCAAACCAAGCTAGTGTGCAGGGAAGCGGGGCCTCGGAAAGGGGATCCGAGACGGCCGAGCCCAGGGAGCTCGGCCAGCCGCCCCGTCGACAGGCTTCAGACAGCCGCCCTGCCCCGCCTTCTGTCCGCCCTCGCTGTCTTTTTTAACTGCGGTTTTAAACAGCAGGGTCTTCAAGAGGAAACAAAATCAAAAGGCCCACGGAGGTGAATGGCCATATATACAGTGAGTGACCAGAAACTGCAGCGCGCTTCGAAACGTGCCAGTAGCTTCCGAAGGGAGACCACCCCACGAATCTCGTCTGGAAAACTTTGTAAACGTTTGGGAAAAGGCCACACAAACAATCCTGGCAAAGCTACGGAGTCCTGGGTATCGTCACAGCTACGAACGCAGTGTAGACAGTAGCGCAAGCGGGGTAGCCGAAGCATGCTGCGTTTTGTGCAAAGAGCCTAATCTCCCTTAAGCCGCTCTAAAATTGCCTAAATAACAAACAAAAACGTTTCCTGAAGAGATACGAACCCAGTCGGGCATGTCTCGCTTGAAGAATGGACTTCCAACACTGAGAAGGGTAGGAAAGTTCAAATCAAGAGGGCAAAGGACACCTTGCCACAAACACTCGAGCATCTAGAAATCTCATCTGAGGTCTCCCGATTCAAAATGCTCGGCAATGGTTTACAGCATTGCCCACGAAGCTAAATTCATTTGCAATTTAATCAGAAAAGATTTCTCAAGCCACATCAACAAGGCCACACCAACCTCGTCATACTGAGCAACGTATCCGTATCGTCCACAGTACCGGCCAAGACATTTTCCGTTAAAATCTTTAAAAACACGTTTTGTGCCCTCTCCCCACAACCTCCACCTCCAGCACAAAGGCAAACTGGGCTGTCGGCCACGTAAGATATTCTGACTCTGGAGGTAAACGCAAGCTTAGTGTCCATTTGCAAACTAAGAGATGACTCTACGTATGATTACTCAGTTATGATAAAAAAAAAAAAAAAAAAAGGAAAGTAAGACCATGAAACTCCCGAAAATCTACAAAGGTCCAGAAAGAGTAGGAAAGACCAGTGCCAATTGTGCTTCCCACAAATATAACAGGGTGTGAAGAAATTAAAACCTGCTTAAGAGCGTACTCAGCGTCCTCAAGTTTCCTAAAATAAATGGAGGACCCATTCCATTTCTTTAGTATCCCTGTTTTTACTATCAAATAAACTTATATTCTGAGACTGACATTAAAAAAAAAAAAAAAAAAAACCCTCTCACTGTGCTGAAAATGTAATTTACACAAGAAATGCCAAATACACTTAAGTAAGTGTTGCTTTTGACCAAGCACCTGAAGCAAGTTATCTACAGTCTGGAAGACCACTTTCCCTATTGGTATATAAAATAACATGTCCCCAAAAGTGTGCGACTGGTGGGGCGCTTGGGTGGTTCATTCAGTTGAGCATCTGACAATCAATTTTGGCTCAGGTCATGATCCCAGTGCTGGGCTCTGTGCTGAGCATGGGGCCTGCTTAAGATTCTCTTCTCTTCTCTTCTCTTCCTCTCCCACCTTCTCTCTCTCTCTCTCTCTCTCTCTCTCTCTCCCCCCCCCACCCCTTTCCCCTGCTCGCACATAATCTCTCTCTTTAAAAATAAAATTTAAAAGAAAATTCAAATTAAACAAAGAACTGTGTGACTAGAAACAGTCTAAAGAAAAAGACGCTCTGCAACAAAAGCAACTGAATTAGAACCCAGAAGTCAAATAGCATGAATACGGGCACCGAAGCATTTCCTGCAAAAGTGCTTTTTTCAAAAAAAACTACCGAATCACATGGAAAATGCTTGCTTGCAGGAATCAACATCAAACAATAATTTAATAAATTCACCATTCTTCTGAAAAACCACAGGACCTATTCTGTGAAACACAGCATAAAAATGTCATTGTGATACCAAGTCAAGGAATGTAAACTATGATTCTGGTCCCACCAAATACCCTGAGAGACGCGAAGGGCAAGCCATCAAAACCTCATGACCTCTCCTCCGAACACCGGATCTCAGCGGTGGCCCCGGCCTATCTCAGCATCCTCTTGGCTGTCCTTGCTGACACTCACTTCCCCTCTGTCCCCTTTACACCACCTGCGCACACCCTCCTCCCCGTCCCGGCTCCCCTCGGGGGCCGCACACCAGGGCCCACTCTCCCGTTCGCTTCTCCGTCGCAGGCAGATTTCACCCGCTCGCCCACAATCCCCACCAGCTCCTCGCTGGAGGGACCTCCCTACTGGGAGCAGCTGGGGAACCTCAGAGAACTCCACTCTCCTCTTGTTCCTTTTCCTGGGGCGCCTCACCTCTCTTGACAGATGTTAAGCTCTTTGGGGGCAAGGACGGCATCAAAATCATCTTTATTGGAACCACCCAGATCTCTTATTCTAAACCTCAAAAACAACAACAACAACAAAAACCACATCTGACACACTAAGAAGGGCAAAATACCACTTCTATAGTAACTTCCTGGCAAAAATTACAAAAGCTAAGTCTAACCACGAGGAAACCTCAAACAAACCTGAACTGAAGAATTCAACAAAACTGGCTTCTAACTCCTCAAAAATGTTAATGCGATGACAAGACAAAACAAAACAAAACAAGGCTAAGAAACATGTTATGAAAACAAAGAGAGGCAAGGAATACTGAAGAGATAAAACAACGAAATGCCAATGCATGATCACGGGGGGTGGGGGGGGGGGGGACATTACTGTGAAGGCAATAGGAGAAAAACTAGCAAAATTTAAATGTGGACAATATTAGATTAAATGGTATTCTATCAATGTCACCTTTCCTGATTTTGCTAAGCACACCACGGTTATGTAAGAGAATGTCCTTGTTCCTGAGAAAAATACACATCGAAACATTTAGGGGGAAAGAAGCTTGATGCTACAGTTCATTCCTAAATAGCTCAGGGAAGGAAAACAGAACAATGAAGCAAAGATGGTTAATACAGAGAATAACACAGCAAACACAAAAAATAAGAAGGCAAATCTGTAATAAAGTTAAAAAGATAAATAATACATAAAATAAAATCAGTAAGAATAAAACAATAAAGCAAGTATTGCAAAAGGTTAACACGTGATCTGGGTGAGAGACCTAGAGAGTTACGTGTACTGACATCAGACCCAGTGAGTTACCTATAGAAAATATTGACAGGCGAGACATATATGTAACAAAAACTACTTGTACGAGTCTTCAATCATCAGTCCTCATGGCATCCGGAGACTGGACACATCAGTGGCAACGAGTGACCTGCCGGGCCACCTGCTTCCACAGTGCTCTCATTCCCGGCCTGAATCACTCAACACCCGGCTTCGAGTTCAATCCAACCTCAGAATAGGAGATCGGTTCTCTTCATCCTCAGAGGAAATCGAGGAGCCCTGACAACTACTGGTTGGTAATTAAGTAAGCCAATGTGCCACTTTAGCATACACCGCAATTCTAGAAACGGCCCTGTTGCCCCCGAGCCCTGTCTTACAAGGAGGACACCCTGTAACTCTACTCGGCACCTCCAAGCTCCTCAAACCTGCCCCTTGTTTTCTCCGCGGTTATCTTACCCACTCGATATCTGCCTACAGCTGCCGCCTACCTGCCCAAACCTCATTCCTGCCACATTTCCCGAACCTGCTACCGGGCCGGCTGCAGGCATTCGCACACACCGCTCACGTGGGCTGCCGCAGCGCCTCCTTCCGTGGCCTCCTGCAAGGTCCTACCGCAAGGCCTGTGATCCCGGCTACACGCACACTGTCTCCGGATCTCAGAGACAATCCCTAATTAATCCCTCCAATTAATCCCTAGCGAACAAGAGGTGAAGAATTCACATTTATGAATAGGTTAAAAGGGAGCTGAGTGGGTGAAATGAATATTCTATATTAATGGGTTCTGTCTAAAATTAAAAAGGTTTATCACATAAAAACGGACTGAAAACCCACTTTGTCCACCGCAGCAGCTTTTAGTGAGCAGAAAATTTATGTTCATCACATGTAAAGTAAGGAGTTATAACATGGAACTTTCTGAGGTTCTATTTTAAAGAGTTTTCTACTCACTCAAACTACAAAAATGTTTAAAATGTTTTATTTACTAACCACAAATTGTAAAGCAAGAACAGCAATGAAACCTTAACATTTGGGCACCTCTAGAGAAAAACACTTGCTGGGAAAAAAGGATATTCTATTTGACTTTTAATTAGTGCTAACTTCGCATCAAGAGGAGGGAAGCGTTTAGAAACAGTGTGTTTAAACTGTATTCTCTAATTGTCCGTAGCGTTTGGAAATGGAGCTGGCACACATAATGCTCTAGTATCCAGCGAGCATGCTGGTTTATCTTACCAGTATACATGCTTTCTCAGACTCTCGTGGCAAAAATAACTATGCCGTATTAATAAAGGTTCATTTCTTCATCCTTAATCCTGACACATTTTCACGTCTTCACAGACCTGGGACTCCTTTTATTCTTTTATTGTTCGATCTTAGAGGGGTATTTCCGACACTCTACCTTTAAGTATGGTGCTTGTTTTAAGTTTTTGGTTAAGGGATCTGTCACAACAAGGAAGTTTCATTCTGCTGTAACTTTGGTAAGAGTCCCTTCCCTCAATATTGACTAGCTGTTGACTTCTGTCAAATGCTTTTCCAACATCAAGATGAGGGTGTATTTCTTCTTCGTCATGTTAAAGTGGTAAAAGCTATATTAACAGATAAACTATTGTTCCAACTGTCTTGTGTTCTATACACCCAAATGGGATTTTTAATGCTTTGCAGATTCCATTATCTAATATTTTATTTAAACATCTTACATGCATGTTCATAAGTAGAACTGACCTATAAATTTTACTTTTTGATCTGGTTTTGGTATAAAGATTTTACTAGCTTCATAACATGACTTAAGGAACCGACTCATCTTTCTCTGTCCCTCGTAACACTGGTAGAATTCACCTGTAAAGCCAGAGCCTGATTTTTTTTTTTTTTTCCCATTTTGGTCTAGTGAGAAGAGAAGGAAGTGTCCTGTGCAAATAATGAAATTGCCTTTAAATAAGGAAGGAAGCATGCATTTTTTACCCACTTCCTCTTTCTTCCAGCTTGAAATGTGGATGTCATGGCAACCATTCCATCGGCATCTTGAGCACGAGGTAAAAGCTGAAGTTGAGGATAGGTCCCTGATGGGTTGGTTGGAGAGCCCCTGATCAGCCTACGATTGCTTCTTCTCAAACTCTGCTTATGTGAGAGGGAGATACAGGCTCTACTTTGTTTAACTTTGTCGTACAGTCTCTCTCTGATAGCTCTAGTGTTGAAGTCCTCAGGTATGTATCTTACCATTTGTTTTATCTGACTCAAGTTGATGGTACCTGGTTTCTTCCAACATTTGGTAATTTTTTAACAGTGTGTTGGGCATTCAAAGATATTTTATCTGTAGATATCCTACAAGTTCTTGAAAGAAAAAAATTTCACAGATACTTCTCTCAGGTGTCCTTCAAAGCTCAATGGCCCAAGACCACTTTTTTTTTCACCATACCTTTTATTTTTTTTATTTTTAAATTTTTATTGGGGCGGGGGGAAGGAGGGAGGGAGAGAGAAGAGAGAATGCAAGTAGGGAAGAGGGGCATGGTTAGAGAGAGAGAATCTCAAGAAGGTTCCATACTCAGCGCAGAGCCCCACGCAGGGCTTGATCCCATTACCCCGGGATCATGACCTGAGATGTAATCAAGAGCCAGACACTCAAGTAACTGAGCCACCCAGATGCCCCGCAAGACCACTTTTTAATGTCTATTTTTGCGAGACAGAGACAGAGAGAGAGAGAGAGAGAGAGAGAGAGACACCATGCATGTGCGTGCACAAGCAAGTGGGAGAGGGGCGGAGAGAGAGGGAGACACAGATCCGAAGCAGGCTCCAGACTCTGAGCTGTCAGCACAGAGCCCAACATGGGGCTCAAACTCACAGACCGTGAGATCATGACCTGAGCTGAAGTCATACACCTAACTGACTGAGCGGCCCAGGTGGCCCAAGACCATTTTTTATATTATCTTCTCATCCTAGAGTTCTCATACTTTTCAAGAATGTAAATTCATGCCCTAACTGTCATGGAGGCAAGGCCCAAACTTAGGACTTAGGAGGGAAATTCTCCCTCTACTCCTCTTTTTCTTTTCTGTGTTTAGAGTCCCAGTCTCCAACAGGTTTCTCGATCACTTCCCTCTAATTCCAGATACATGACCTCGTTCATCCTTTCACTGAAGAAGACCTTTGATGGCCTTAACCTGGTAGAGGGCTCTCAGTTCCAACTCCCTAGTCTCTAGAGAATAAGGCTCCATCTCCTATACCTGCTGGGTGTTAAAGACAAGACCCCTTATTAAGGAGACACTGACCCAACCTCCTCTCACTGTAGGCTGCTGAAGAATCAGCTCACTGCTTTACTTTTCAGTTTCTCCTAACTCCTCCAAGCACATCTCTGCATTTTAAAGTTGTTGTATTTTATCTACTTAAAAAATTAATGTTTGAGAGAGAGAGAGAGCGCGCGCGCGCGAGAGAGAGAGAGAGAGAGAGAGAGAGAGAGCGCAAGCAGGGTGGGGAGGCATTGAGAGAAAGAGGGAGACAGAGAATCCAAAGCAGGCTCCAAGCTCTGAGCTGTCAGCAAGGAGCCTGACACGGGGCTCAAACTCACCAGCCACAAGATCATGACCTGAGCTGAAGTCTGACACTCAACGACTGAGCCACCCAGGCACCCCAAACGTTCTGTTATATTTTATTCAACATTGGTAGATATTTACTGGCAAGGGGTTTTTTAAATGATCAAATCTGATTTTTTTGTCCTATTTTACGGTCCCATTTATCCTCAGTGGGGCTGTGTTTCCAACTATACATGTACTCTCAATTGTGCCCAACATTTGCCATCTGGCATCTGGCATAAATGTTTTCAGAGTTCAACTACGATAACAGAGGAAAAGTGAACAAGAAAATATTTACACCTAGTTCCAGCTTCTTGTCCTCAAAAGCTATACAAAGACCATGAGCTGTGATGAATAGAAAAGACAACCTAAGACAGAACTAGATCCCAAAATGTCTGAAATCCAAATTAACTGAAATAAAGGAGATCTAGATTGTTACTTTTCGGTTTCAGTATAAAGATTTATGTCAGGGGCGCCTGGGTGACTCAGTCGGTTAAGCGTCCAACTTCAGCTCAGGTCATGATCTCACCGTCTGTGAGTTCGAGCCCCGCGTTGGGCTCTGTGCTGACAGCTCAGAGCCTGGAGCCTGCTTCAGATTCTGTGTCTCCCTCTCTCTCTGCCCCTCCCCTGCTCATGCTCTGTCTCTCTCCGCCTCAAAAATTTATAAAAACATTAAAAAAAAAAAAAGATTTATGTCGGAAAAAAGATGGCCACAATGTAATTTAGGATAACTAAATACTGGAAAAACCATAAATGTTCACCAATGTGGGAATAGATAAATTAGGACACATCCACATGATGGTAGATATGATGCTCATTACAAATGTTTACTGACATGGTACTATGTTCACAATTAAAAAAATGAATAAAGGAATACATGATTATATGTATATTTATGTAAACAGTATTTTATTTATAATCTTAAAATATTCATACACGCATAAACATGCACACAGATGTACAGTGAAAGAAAAAACACAAACATGAACTAAAGAATTATGTATTATTTCAGTTTGCTTCTTTAACTTTTTATTTGTCAAGTTATTCTCTAGCAAGTACATATATTTTTCTTCATTAGGAAAGCTTAAAGCTATCTTTCAACAAAGCCAGAAGAAAATTAGGTTGCATATGAATCAATCTACGATGAAAGCACAGGCTTTGGAGTCAAACAGGCTCGGTGTTTCCTGTTTACTAACTGCATGCCTTAGGCAGATATTTAATATCATACCAATTTTCTCATTTGTCAAATAAAGGTAATGTCAGCTGCACTGAACTTTTATGGGAATTAAACAATCGAGTACAGAGTGAGCATCATCCCACAGACTCTAAAAAGAAAATGTTACAAATTTGGTTCCTTGAGGTCATGCTAAGAAATATCAAATGCTAAATCTACTAAAGATACAGCTGAGCATGTCAAAACTCACCCATGTGAGGGAGAGAGCAGAGTCAGTGATAGGAAACTGAAGTAAAGATACTCAGGAACCCGAAACAAGGTCTCTCACTGTTAAAGATGAGAATTAGAAATAAGGAAAAAGCTAGCAGGACCCCTGTGGTATTGGGATTAGGTTTGGAGAACCTGGTATGAAAGCATGGATCCACACACACTGAAGTCCAGAAATACAGACGTGAAAGTACAGAGTCTCCATCTCAGTCTCTCCTTGCCCTCCCACTCCCTGGCGTCTCCTCAGTGACAAAGTAACGACCACCCCTAAGTAGCATTCTTGGTTGGCTGGTTTCTAAGTATCGCCCTCCATAATCTGCAACAATTTGCCCTAAAAATGAATCACAGTAACAGATTATCAACAACTGAATAAAACAGGAAGCCAAAGGGGCACCCCGGTGGCTCAGTCGGTTAAGCATCTGACTCTTGATTTCAGCTCAGGTCATGATTTCCCAGTTTGTGAGGCTCTGGGCTGACAATGCAGAGCCTGCTTGGGATTCTCTCTCCGCCCCTTCCCTGTTCATGCTCACTCCCCCTCTCAAAATAAATAAAAATTAAAAAAATAGGAAGTGATTAATCAACCTAGTGCAAATAAATTAATAAACTGAAAGTTTCATGAGGAAGAGGCTATCTATTCAATCTCAAAGCAACCTCCCACAAAATAGTCATTAATTATAAACGGAAAAAGAGAAATTTTACAATTACAAAGCCTGGCACCTAATTCAAGTGATCAACGTGAACACTCCCTGCAAGGAGACAAACTAAAATTACGTACTACGTGACAAGAAGTAAAAAACAAGAACACATGACTTCTGTGCTATCCGTGTCAAAGATACAGGCTCTAAATCTAATAAGGAAAAAGCATCCATGTAAACTGAGGAACAGTCTACAAAATACCCTATAGTCTCAAAGTACTAAGGTCATGAAGTAAGAGAAAAGACTGGGAAACCACTCCACACAGACGAACCAGTTGTAAGACAACAAAATCCATCACGCTGAACTGGATCCTTTTTCATAAAGGTCTTTACTAGGCAAACTGAGAAAACTTGACTGGGGTCTGTGAATTCCATGGTAATATTTCAGTGTTAATTTCTTGAGGTGGAGGACTGTATTGTGGCTGTATAAGAAAATGCCCTTGCTCATAAGAAATACACCAAGTATTACAGTGTGATACGGCCTCGTGGTGATGTCATACTTTCAAATGGTTCAGTTAGAAACTAAGGTTTTCTACTATACTTGCAACTCTTCTGAAGGCAGAGACTGCTTCATAACAAAGTGCAGTAAGTTATGCAAGCAAAACACTCAGAGCACTGCTGGGCACAGTAGCACTCAGTAACTGTAGCTATTATTGGTAACATTATTGCCACTGTCTGTTGGAAAGAGATTAAAGAGAAGTCCTTGCAAGTGTCTGAGTTTATGATTGCTGCTAAATATAATGGTAATAATCCTTAAGCTTCAACACTGCTTTAAAAACTTTTTGGCAAAAAAAAAAAAAAAAAAGAAGAAGAAGAAAAAAAGTGAAGAGGGCACAGGTGGCTGTTCATAGACATTCTCTCCTGGATCAGATCTGAGCCCTCAATTTGTTTTCCATCTGAATAGCAAGAGAAGACTCCTTTATCACAAAGCAAAGAGCACAACTACAATCAGATGTCTCATGCCACAGTGCAAGTCTCTAAAGAGACCAAGGATACTTTTCTAAGGCAGTACGAGGGGGAGGGTAACAGATCAGGGACCATCAATACAACATGCTACACTTGATATGTTTTCTTCACTCTCCCTAAATGTACTTTAGTGACGTAAAGAACACTTACTTAGCAAGGGGAAACAAATGGACTGGTTTCTGGGAAAATTCATGCTTCATAATTTAAAGATAAAGGCATCTCCTCTCGAATGGCCCCTACTGAATCTTTTGTTCTTACTGAGATTCCACCATTACTCCCTGCCCCGCCTAACTCACTGGCCTGAGGCAGGAAGTTTAGAAGTTTTCCAACCAATGAAAGGTACGCCCAGAAAAGGCCAGAATGTACAGTTTAAAAGAAAAAAAAGAAAAAGGCATTGAGCAACAGGCTGAAGCTGCAGAGGTGAGAAGACGGTAGTATGGGGAAAAGGACACCCCAAAATGCAATAAAACCTGAACGTTATATAGGGGGACAGGTTCATTTACTATAAGAAGCTCTTGGGTGCCTACCTGGCTCAGTCAGTGGAGTGTGAGACTCTTGATTTCAAGGTTGTAAGTTCAAGCCCCATATTGGGTGTACAGATTACTTAAAAATAAAATCTTTTAAAAAAAACTCAAATATTTTTCTTAATAAAAAAATTTTTTTTCCAATTCTGGTTCTCTCAGATTCTGCACTGAAATTTTCTGACCATAGAATGTATTAGCTCATATTTAATACTATTGGCAAATATTCACTATACTTATTGTGTCAGTTTCACTAGAGTCAATGAAGAAATTATCTTTCATTCTTAGCAACCGTTGTATATTTTCAAGAAGAATTTTATAATCAACGTTCTATGCAGAGTCAAAAATCCCCAGTGTTCAGACTTCCATATGTGAGTACAATCAACCAGATGGTTAATGGTCTACTTGGTAAATCAACACGTCTTAGGAAGTAGTTTATGTTTCACTTTTGGATTTAACATTGTATGGGGTTAAAAAAAAAAAAAAAAAAAAAAAACCTTTGATACTTTTCAACCTTGTCTTGAAAAGAAAATTTATAATTATTTTTACAATTCCCAAGAAGCAACAAAAAAACCTGACAGTTTACTAAAGCAACCTAAAGGGTAGCTTTTACCACCCCCATTTTAATGAGGTAAAAAACAAAGCCCAGGAAGTACAAACCTTACCCCTGGACACAGAGAAAAAGGGGCAGCACAGGATCAAAACGCAGGCTGCCTGGGTCCAAGAGGGGAGTCGGTCTTAACAAAAGATCAAGTAGTCAGATTAGATGGCTACGAGATACTGGATAAATAAAAATGCAACTAAGGACAGTAAACGGACGAATGGAGCCATGTCCCTATGATCACAGATTATAATCATCTCTTTTAATAAGTCAGGACCAACTACTTTAGTTCATGCCAAGAATACTGCTATTTTGTGCAAACGCCTGTAAGGTCTAACTGGCTTTATGTATTAAGACTTTTGAGCTGAAATTTATTAACTATTTTCTAATCAGATTTTGGATTAGAACCTTCAAACAAAATGAGAAATAATGATATTATGTTGCAGAATATGCTGACTGCAGAAGTAAATTTGGGTGAATCTTGTTCGCAGAGCAAAAGCACACACTGCTTGAGCACAGAAATGTCACCACAGGCTCCAGAAGCCAAGCCTGACTGCCTACTGGTTCAAACTTCAGGCCTCTCAGTAGTCAGACCCTTGCAGCTTGCATCCTACCAAACACAGGCAACATCTGTCCCCAATTTTTTTGCTCAAGTAAGTTTTGTTCCTTCAATGCCATGGCTAACAAGAATACAGTATCACCATCCCTTACCAAAGATCCTAAGGGTCAGAGGATTTTCAGAACTCAGAATTTTTTGGATTTAGAAAGGTACTATAACAAATATACCATATACTGTGTAACACCCCGCAGTGTTTGAGCAATGATCCCCTATTCTATCACGTTGGTACTTTTGCAGTAAAAGTTGTACAAACACACAAAGTGAACTAACTCAATACAAATAGCCTCATCTCAGTTCAGGCCAAGAATGACCATCCAATGAGCTTCCGCACCAAACTTAGCATAAACGTTTTTTGATTTTCAGAGCTTTCAGATTTCAGAATTGAGTGAGGATGTCAGAATTAAACACAGAATTTCAAAATAATAAAAAATCCATGCTAATTACCAAGAAATCCACCCTCCCCGAACTTTAAAGGCAATGAACCGAAGAGTATAGAAAAGTCTGCCTCCCACCGTCACATACACGTATTCAACAAAGTAATCCCATCAAAACCAAAAAGTCTGGGGCGCCTGGGTGGCTCAGCAGGTGAAGCATCCGACTCCTGAGTTCAGCTAGAGTCACGATCTCATGGTTGTGAGATCAAGCCCCGCACTGGGCTCCACGTTGAACATGGAGCCTGCTTGACGATCTTTCTCTCCTTCCTCTCTCCCATGCTTCTTTGTTCTCCCTCTCCCTCTCCCTCTCCCTCTCCCTCTCTCTCGCAAAAAGTCCGGAAAGGTCAGGTCCTGACAAGACGAAACGTGTAGAGCCACAACAACCAGGTTAGGGGAAAAATTAAAGAGTAGCCAAATAATGAGACTTAAAAAAAATTTATGCAATAAACATGAAAAAAACTCCAAACTTTCAGTGCGGGCTAATACGCTAAATAAATTACGGAAACTGTGTAAATCAACTTCTAACTACCATCGGGAAATGTGCTTGGAGAAATAAACAATCCCATCTCAAGTTTCAGTTTCAACCGCTCACTTCAAGTTCCTGAAAGTTCCTTTCTGAAGAGAGGGGACAGTCCCAAATGTGTAGTCACAGAATCCCCATTCTGTAACTTGCAGCAGCCGCATCCACACGTGGTCTCTCTCACAGACAGAAGACGGTTTGATGTTTCCTCTTCAGATGGCCCCGGGCACTAAGAGCACAGAGCAAATGCAGCCAGACGGCATGCTAGGCCCGCTCATTCACATGGGGGAGAAGCCCACCAAAGCCCACTCTTCCCACAGCCCCATCCCTCAGAGACTTGAAACCGAGACGCAAACAGAGGTAAATTCTGCAAGGGCATGCAGCCAGAGCATTCTAAGGACCAGCTCGTACAAAAGCCAGGTGGGGAAAACAGAGTTTTCTACACTCCTTTTCAAGTACACCCTCTGTGACCGCGCAAGCAACTGCGGGAACTGCACAGCCAACCCCTCAGAAGCATAACGTGGAATTCGGGGGGAACCCGGGGAGCTAGGGCAAATCTTTACGCTCACTTCATGAGGAGCGTGAGATCTGCTACCGTCTTTACTTATAAATAGAAATTCAAGTATTTTTTCACTTCAATTAATTCATCCACCTCCCCTCGAAAGCCTACAACACATCAAGCACAGGCTGGACAAGGAGAACACAAGCACAGAAATGAACAAATGGCAGCCAGGAAGTCAAAGCGGTAAAAGAAGTGACCCAGGACGCAGACCCTGCTAACGCACCGCCATGGGCATGTCCTTGTACTGGTTTTTCAGACGAGAGAGAAACATCCTTCTAGGGCATACCTCCGCCAGATTTTAAAAGCTAACCGATGGGAAGAATCACTCTGAATGACTGCCAGCAACACCCAATGAAAAATGAGACCAGAACCTGGGTGAGTCTCTAACTTACACAGTTAAATTGCATAATATCACTTTTAATAAGCACTCAGTAAAAACAGACATATAACCAAAACTAGTAAAAAATAAACTTGGTTGTTACGAACCCAAGAGCTAATCATTTAAAACACAAAAGCTATTTAGTCAATTCAGTGATACAATCTAGCTCGTGCCATGTGACAACTACCCACCAAATAGTTAAATAAATGTGGCATCACTGAAATTATGGCCTCCTTTGTATCTAGACAGAAATCCAAGGAATGATCAGGCAGTCAATAAATGCATATTTAGGGGCACCTGGGTGGCTCGGTAGGTTGGGCGTCCAACTTCAGTTCAGGTCACGATCTTACAGTTTGTGAGTTCTTACAGTTTGTGAGAGCCACGTCGGGCTCTGTGCTGACAGCACGGAGCCTGGAGCCTGCTTCAGATTCTGTGTCTCCCTCTCTCTCTCTGCCCCTTCCCTGCTCACACTCTGTCTCTATCTCAAAAATAAATAAATGTTAAAAAAAATTAAAAAAAATAAATGCATATGTAAAAATAAACATTCTGAAATACAGGATGCTTTAAAATAGTATCACGGATCAGCTTCTCTGTCACTGGAACAGGGCTTACTTTTGAAAAAGAAAATAAAAGCTCAAATTTACTATTTTCTAAAGAAAATAAAGGTAAGTAAAAAAGGTGACCATTCAGTACACTATCACCCCTGTAGCTCTCGTCTACAAAATACAAAGAGACAGACACGAACATATATGCCTCACTAGAGCTTTACGCAGCTTCTTATAATGAGCACAAAGAACACGTGGCCTTTCATTAATCCTAGACTGTCTAAACAGTAACCTTCTAATTTTTACATATAATTTCTCAGCATCCTCTAGGAAAAGTTTTTCACTAAAACTAAAAAATACCTACATTGTAATTACCCTGCAAGTAGTTCTTCCACTAACTTCCTTCAGCCAAGCAGCTTTTATTTCTTTCTAAATTCTCATATCTAGAGATTATGTCTCAGATGTCCCAAGCACTGACAACCTGATCATCTGCTAACATTCCTGTACTTTTTAAATCTGTAGTCCCTGTAGTTGCATGATTGATACAGGATAAAAATGAATGCATATGCTCTTAAATAACTTCTTCCATGTGCTAAGTTAAACTATATTACAGACACTAGGAATTTTTTGTATTAAATTTTGATTCTATTGTTTCTCATTTTAAAAGTAATAACTCTACCTGTTACATAGGTCTTACCAGGATGGTTGAGAACTGCATGTATCCGTCTCATACCAGTTGTCTTACTAAAGATATTTCTGTGAGTGTTCCTGGGGTTTTATTAAATGAGTAAAACAAACGACTAACCAGCACATTCTCCGTAACATCCTAGTGTGTGTTCAATATGGTACCACGAAAGGTTTGACACAATGTGCATTAGGGAAATAATCTGCCAATTCACAGTAAGTTCAAAACACAGATCAGCTAAACACACATCTTTACCTTGCCTCTCTACACCCAAATTTTCTCACTTTTCCTTTTCTTAATAAAATCAAGAGCGAACAATAAGCCACTTTAGACGCCAATGACGTTAATTAGAACTCCTTCCAAAGAGGTTCACTTTGGGTTTTGAAGTTGTTTTTTCTCATCTTACTGGCACATGCCCAAATGTGCAAACACACGCACGCGCACGCACATAGAAAAGCGAAGTTCTCACTGAGTGGGGCCAAGTGACTCACTTACCTGGTCTCAGGGTTGTAGCCTAATATGTAGAAAAATGAATCCACTCGAGCTTTAAACTCTCTAGCAGCAAATATGTCAGAAAAATGGGAGATGTTACACTTCCCTCTGAAAACAAACAAATGTAAAAAATACATTATTAGTATTACCCTCAACTGCTGTGCAAACCAAAACACTATTGGAGGCAAAGAGGCAGGGGAAGACGCAACTAAATCCACATTACTCTAAAAACACGTAGAATATGGCTACAGACTCCATATTTATCAATTCAGAAAACGTCCAATATTTTATTTTTTGTGTCAGGACTGCTTCAACCAACTTCACAATTTCACTGCTTGTACCTCAGCATCTTAGCCATGGAGTAAAATCAACTAAACCATAAAGGTAAATTGAGGGTGGGACCATGATAAAAGGATATGAAACTAGACACAACAGGAAAAATAAACCATAGTTAAATTACTTTACCAAAAAAACCACCTAAAGCCTTTCCAAACCGTAAAAATGGGACTTTTCTTCCTGCTACTTTACTATAAGCCAAAATGTATAGCTGTCAAATATTTTTCTTCTCTTTTAATGTTCAAGAAATAAACTGACTTGCAAATTAAAACGGAGAGACTTTAATTTTTTAAGTATACGGATGGGCTTTAATACATAAAAACACACACTTCCCAAATTTTCAGATAACATTCAAAGATCGTAGGTTGGAAAAACACTTTCCCACAAAAATACTGCAAATAAACAGCATTAAGGTTTCCAGGTTCATCTACCAACACAATTTAAAACCAAAAATGTAGCTGAAAACTCTGTAATACCACCAAACTCCTTAAATGCGCGCACGCGCACACACACGTTGGGAGAACTTCCAGCGTTCCCAAGGAGGCAGGGGGGTTTTCAGCAACTCCCTTCGTGGTCACAGAAGGGAACTTTAACATCAAGTGGAAGCCAAGGGCTGCGATTACAGTAGATGGAACCGGAGAATCAACAGCACGTGCATATGCTTCCGGGGCTATGAACTCCTACCACTTGACCAGGTAGGTATTCCATTCTCATAAGGACTCCGTTAGTTGGTGCGTTAACAAATACACACCAGCTAATGGCCAAGGTGTCAGAGAAAGAAGCTAGCCGAGGAATAGCAACCTGGAGATGACATTCATTCGCTTCCCACCAAGGAACTGAAAAACAATGTCCTCCTTTCCAATAGAGCTTAAGTAACTGTGACCAAAACCTCAGTGATAGGCAGACACTAAGATGGGGCTCAAACAACCTCCATTTTAACAATTTAACAAAAGTGCTTGAGATTTATTGACATTTCTTTGAGAACTACCAGTAACATAATACACAGCTCTTGAGCACTTGAGATGTGGCTAGGCTAGTCCAACTGAAGAGAACAGGATTTAAAATTTTATTTAATCTCGACTAATGTAAATTTAAATAATCACATGAGGCTAGTGGCTACCAAAATGAACAACACATTTATATAATATCTCCATCACCGCGGAAAGTTCCATGGGAAGCAATTATTTGTAAGTAACAAGCTACACTAGGAATACGGACTAGGAATCAACTTTGCATACCCAGGACTTTTCCCTCTAGTGTGTAGCTAGAACTAAAATGACCTTCCAGAAAAGAAAAAGCAGCAAAGATCACTTTTACAGATGAACAAACAATGCACTCACTCTGAAACTAACTACCCATCTGACATGATTTAGTCCCTGACACCTAGAAAAAATAGGCTAGTTCCTTCATCAGTTAAACAGGGATAAGAACACCTATTATACTAATCCCTGTTGAGGAGATCAAACAAGGAGTCTATGAAACTTTATACACTATTCAGTGCTACACAAAATAAGTTATTTCCATCACTGTCCCTAACTAAAGGAAAGTGATTCCTCTTTCACTATTCTTCATTATTATTCACATTCAAGTTTACCCTTCAACTTAAGTAATTAATCGATGTATTCATTGAACCTATAAAAACATTGCCAACACGCAATTCTAAACACAGACATTGGAAATCAAGTATGTTTTCTTTAGGAAAGAGTTTCTCAATCTCAGCACTATTGACATTTTAGACTGCATAATTCTCTGTTGTCAGGGACTGTCCTGTACTTAGCAGTATCCCTGACCTCTACCCCATCGCACCCCCAAACCACACTGTGACAATTAAGAGTTTCTAAAGACACTGCCAAATGTTCCATGGGGACAGCAGCACAAATGGTTTCGGAAAAGCCTGAAGCAGCAGGAACAGAAGCACATCATCTGACAAATAAGCATGTAAACTAATGAATGAGGTCACCCACTGGTATGTCCTCTTCTATGTGACCGCGTGAAAGGTACTGGTTTTTGTATATCAATTTCATATCCCACTACCGAACTGCATTCTTTATTATTTGATACAGTTTAATCATTGGTTCTCTAAGGCTTTCCAGGTATGTTATCTGTTATTTGCAAATAAACACAGTTTTATTTCTTTTCTATCCTTTCTTAAAACCAATTATACTGAACCTCTCACGCAATGTGGAAAGTAATGGAAACAGGCACCCTCGCCTTGATCCTGATCTCAGTGGAAAGGTCTTTCAGGTATTACTATTAAATATGATACTAACTTCAGACATAATCATTGCTTTGGAAATATGGAGGTTCCCCCCCTCAGATTTAATAATATGGTGTATGATATTAGCAGAGTCTCTAATAGTGAACCTACCTTGCATTCCTGGAATAAATCCCAGTTGGTCATAATGTCACTTTTAACGAGATATTAAAATTTTTTCAGGATCTCATTAATTAGTTTTACTGTTTTATTCCTCATTAATTTTTTTATTTTTGTTTCCTTCTCTGTACTTTTTTGTTGTTGTTCATAACAGCTTTTATTCATACTAGCCTAGAAACAACCCAAATGTCCATCAATAAGGAAGTGGGTAACAAATCATTGTATATTTGTGTTTTTTTTAATTTTTTTTTATTGTCCATTATTTTCGAGAGAGAGAAAGACAGAGAGCAAGCAGGGCAGGGGCAGAGAGAGAGGAAGACACAGAATCAGAAGCGGGCTCCAGGCTCCGAGCGCTCAGGACAGAGCCTGACGTGGGGCTCGAACTCAGACCGCGAGATGATGACCTGAGCTGCAGTCGGCCGTCCAACCGACTGAGCCACCCAGGCGCCCCAAATCATTGTATATTTGAAGATGAAATACTACCCAACAGTACAAAGGAAAGAAGTACTGGTACATAGCACCTCAAGAGAAAAAGTCTCAGACATTAAATTCTGAGTAAAAGAAGCCAGGGACACAGAAAGCACAGACCGTATGATTCCGTTTATATGAATGAATTTCTAGAACAGGCAAGATTCATCTATGGTGAGAGAAATCGGAATAGTGGTTGCTTCAGGGTGGGAGGCTTTGAGAGGAGAGTAGCTTAAGGGAACTTTCTGGGCTGGTGGGAATATTCCCTGCCTTGTTAAGGGTCAAACAGATTTACCAAAACTTACAAAAATGTAAACTTAAAATGTGTACTTTACCGTATAAACATTTTTAAAGTATTAGGGTAAAATAAAACAGCAAGCCTCAGTAGCACGTAGCCACGGCCGATTAAGGCTGCTGCCCTTGGCAGCTAACGAGCCACCCGGTACGGAGCAGAGCCGAAGACAGAGCAGGTAAGCCCACCTTGGTTGGCCTCCATTTTGAAATATTTTTCCTGTTGCCTCCTGCTGAAGCTGGGAGGTTACGTTTTGAAGTGTGTGTGCGAGAGAGCGAGAGAGCAAGCGAGAGAGCGAGAGAGTAGCATTTTAAGCATTCAGTATTTTTTTTCTCCAGAGCACTCTTTTCATCTTGCTCTCTTTCTCTCTCAAAAGCGGTACGTTATTTGACAGTGTTTGTGGAATGAAGCCGGAGAGACTGTTAAGAGGAAGTCGCCATCACTACCAGCTTACCAAAATAGCGGATTTGGAGCCGCCGAAGTCCTATACACCCTACTTCTAATGTGATGCTTCATTATTAACAGAAACATGACTACAGACTGGGAAGCCCCCTATTCCCGGGGCCTCTCATTCATCAGTAACAAAGGCTTCCTGTAGGATAATCGTTCCGGTAGTCCTTGGGGTGGTGGCCGCACCGTTCCACCCTGGGCACCGCGCGGTCTGACAAATGCTCCGGCTGGTGGGAGGAGGGCATCGGAAGGGGATGAAGGAGAAGAGAGCCGCCTTACAAGGACAGACTACAAATGGAAACATGGCCCAGAAATTCATTCCATCAAAACTATTCATAACCGGGGAAGTCTCTGTATATCCCCAGGGCCACGCAAACGTCAGAGAAGCCTGGAAAGAGGGACACAGACACGTACAGAAGGCTTATAGCCACAGGCCTGCCTACAGCTTTCATTATGACCCTTGCCTGAAAACAAAGGAAAAGAAAGATTTTGAGACAGAGTCAGTGTCTTGTCAGCGGTAAGCCATTTGACTCATGACAGGTATAGAACTTTTCTAAAGTTTCTTTTCCGTGTTTCATTCTGTTTCTCTTGCCTTCCTATAGGTTATGTGACATTTTATAGGATTCCTCTTGATTCATTTACGGTGCTTTGAGAATATCCCTCCACGGTCTCCCCAAGAGTTGCTCGAAGTGTAACCACTTCCATTACCTCCACGTGGACCCCCCCGCCTGTCCGCTCTTACACGCGGTGGTCTTAAGCGTTTCTTCTACATACACTGAGCTCCACATCATTGCATTTTGGTTGATTTGTTGCTCTTTTTATCGTTTAAGCTGGGAACTTAATCGTTCAATTTCATTTTTTCATTGCAGTTGATGTGTTTAGTATCACTAGTTTTCCTTTGATCGGCGCTTTAAATGCATGCCATAGATGTTAGTACATAGTATTTTTCCTGTTGTTTTTAAAAATTTCTTTAATTTCAGTGTTTATTTCCTCTTCTGCTCAGAGGTTGTTTAAAGTTTTATTTTCTTTAAGCTTTATATTTTAATTCCAGTATAGTTAACATACGATGTTATATTAGTTTCAGGAACAGGGTACAGTGATTCAACAATCGTATTCACTGCTCAGTGCTCACCAGGACAAGCACCCTCTTGATCCCCATCACCTGTTTCCCCCATCCTCCAGCCCCCTCCCTTCTGGCGACCACCAGTTTGTTCTCTGTAGTGAGGAAACAGAAGTTTTACATTTCCAAGTGAAATTCTGGCCTTTCTGGTTTTTGTTTTTAAACTCTGGTTTTACTGCCTTTTACTCACATGAATGTTTTCTTTATGATCTAACATACAATCAATTTTTGAGAATATGCCAAGGTACAAAGAAAGAATGCATATTCTCGGGGCACCTGGGTGGCTCAGTCGGTTAAGCATCCGACCCTTGATTTCTGCTCAGGTCATGATCTCATGGTTCGTGAGATCAAGCCCCACTTTGGGCTCTGCACCGAAGGTGCAGAGCCTGCTGGGGGTTCATTCTCTGTCACTCTCCCCCTCTCCGCATCCCTCCCCTACTCACACACGTGCTCTCTAAATAAAGAAATCAACACTTTTGAAAAAAGCATATTCTCTATTATTAGGGTATAGCGGTTTCTATATATGCCTATGAGATTAAATACACAGAAATAAATGTGACAAGAATGGGAACATCTTTATGCGGAAAATTCTTCTTAAACGCTCCTGAGAGACACCAAAGTAAACATGAACAAATGGAAAAACGTCCCCTGTTCTCGGATGTAAGAACTCAACATGGCATTTCCCCACAGAATTGATCTGTCAATTCAATGCTATCCTAATACAAATATCAACAAGCTATTTAAGGGACTGAAACAGGTTGCTACGAAGATGCACAGGAAAAACAGATAACTGAGAAAAGCGGACACTATCAGTGGCACAGCAAAAAATACTAAGACGCCTCCACAGCTAAAAGAGCACGGCGGCGGCACCCAGACAGACAAGACAACAGACTAACGAGTCTAGGACACACAAGGAAAATGAGACACGACAAAGGTGGCATCTCGAGCCACTGAGGAGAAACAGACTTGGCGGTCCATGTGCTGAGAGAGCTGGGAGCGCGAGAGAGGCTTGTTAATACCCGGTGCTGGGACAGCTGGGCACAAGGCCTCAGTAGGTCAGGTACAGGGAGAGGCTTCTAGCCACGACTCCGTCCTCAGGGAATAAATGAAAAACACTGACAACTCTGACTGGATAACAGTAAGCTTTGCAGAATTTTTTTAAAACCATAAAAGAAAACCAGCAAGTGGGAGAAAACATTTGCGACACACACAACAGAAAATGCTAAAGAACTTTTAGAGACAAAAGACCAAACAGCAAACACACAAACAAACAAAATAAAACAAAACAAAACCTAAAGGAAATGACATGAACAGATAACACACACACACACACACACACACACACACACACACACACACACACACACATATCCTTTAAATATATGAAAAAATGCTCACACTCATTCACTGTTAGCAAAATAAAGTAAAACAATACCGAGATCCTATTTCTCACCTATCAGACTGGCACAACTAAAACGAAATAGGACAGCACATGCTGCTGGGGACACAGGGCATGCAAAGTGGTATTTGCTTTCTGGAGGAAAACCACCTACACATAAGCCTTTCAACCCAGAAATCTCTCTCTGATGAATCCGCCCCGAAGATTCACATCTGACAATGAGGAAATACACATGCACAAGGACACCGGCTGCAGCGTCATTTATGACTGGAACATCCTGGAAACACCTTCAAAGCCCACACAGCAGAGCTCCATGCGAGAGGGAATGACGGAGACCTCCATCAGCGGATACGGAGCGGTTTCTAAGGTATAATGTTAAGTAAAAACAGCAAACGCAGAAGAGTAGCTATGGCATGCTACTCTTCATACAAGACAGAAGAGGCTATAACAAAACAGCTATGTATTTGCTCATTTGAAATGAAAAAGTGCAGGAAGGAAAAACTAAGAAGTAAAGCGAGCAGTTACGGAGAGCAGGCGGGAAGGAAAGAAATGGGGATGGGAGCGTGTAAGAGAGTTGAAAACCACGTATCTGTCTGCAGCCCTGACCGTCAGAACCACAGCCATAGTCCGCATGCCCTCGCACATCCAAAAATTAACAAGAGTCCCTACCGACCAGGAGGGACCAAAAGTGGAGCGCAAAGTCTAACAGTGAACCTAACCGTAGTACAAAGAGAGAACACGGCCACTTACAGAGGTATCCAAGAGCAGAACTGACCTAAACGACTTTGGAAGACAGTGTCTTGCCTATAGATTACATGGCTAAAGACAAAAATTTAGTCAGTAAATCTGTTTCTCACAGGGACATGGGTTACAAATTCTAAAACTATGTGTATTCCTGAAGTGAATAAAAATAAGTAAATATATTTCGACAATGAGAGCAGAGTTTTTCGCTTTTGAAGAAAGAAGGTACAAAAAGAGATACAATAAAATGAACCCTGTGCTGTCAGACAGGAAACCTGCCTTCCCTCTCTGCTCTGGGCCATGTGACGATACAAGAAGTCGGCAGTGTGCAGACCAGAAAGATCTCAGCAGAACAGGCTGGCACTCTGATCTCAGACCAACAGCCTCCGGAGCTGTCAGAAATAAATTTCTGTTGTTTCTAAGCCACCCAGTCTGTGCTATTTTGTTACAGAAGTTTGAATTAAGACATTAGTGAAATTCAAACAGGGTCTTCAGTTCAACTGTATTGTACTAATGCTAATTTCCTGGATCTGATAACCACACAGGGGTTCTGTCAGATGTTAACACTGAGGAAGACTGGGGGAGGGATGGATGGAAACGCAGTACTCACAACTTTTCTGTGCGTCTAAAAGCAGCTCCACGTAAAGAATTTTTAAAAGACTGAGAAGTATCCAAGGGCACAGAGAGTATATTGTTCAGCTGGGTGTTCCCAGCACCTCAGAGCCCTTGCCCAGCTAGCAGCGCCAGGACACGGGAAGGAAGGAAGGAAGGAAGGAAGGAAGGAAGGAAGGAAGGAAGGAAGGAAGGAAAGAAGGAAAGAAAGAAGGAAGGAAAGAAGGAAGCAAAGAATGAAGGGAAGGAAGGAAGGAAGGAAGGAAGGAAGGAAGGAAGGAAGGAAAGAAGGAAAGAAAGAAGGAAGGAAAGAATGAAGGAAAGAATGAAGGGAAGGAAGGAAGGAAGGAAGGAAGGAAGGAAGGAAGGAAGGAGGAAGGAAAGAATGGAAGGAAGGAAGGAAGGAAGGAAAGAAGGAAGGAAGGGAAGGAAAGAATGAAGGGAAGGAAGGAAGGAAGGAAGGAAGGAAGCAAGGAAGGAAGGAAGGAAAGAATGAAGGGAAGGAAGGAAGAAAGGAAGGAAGGAAGGAAAGAATGAAGGGAAGAAAGGAAGGAAGGGAAGGAAGGAAAGAAGGAAGGAAGGAAGGAAGGAAGGAAGGAAGGAAGGAAGGAAGGAAAAGGAAAGGAAAGAATGAAGGGAAGGAAGGAAGGAAGGAAGGAAGGAAGGAAGGAAGGAAGGAAGGAAAGGAAAGGAAAGGAAAGAAGGAAGGAAGGAAGGAAGGAAGGAAGGAAGGAAGGAAGGAAGGAAAGAATGAAGGGAAGGAAGGAAGGAAGGAAGAAAGGAAGGAAGGAAGGAAAGAATGAAGGGAAGAAAGGAAGGAAGGGAAGGAAGGGAGGGAAGGAAGGAAGGAAGGAAGGAAGGAAGGAAGGAAGGAAGGAAGGAAGGAAGGAAACAATGAAGGGAAGGAAGGAAGGAAAGAAGGAAAGAATGAAGGGAGGGAAGGAAGGAAGGAAGGAAAGAATGAAGGGAAGGAAGGAGGGAAGGAAGGAGGGAAGGAAGGAAGGAAGGAAGGAAGGAAGGAAGGAAGGAAGGAAAAGGAAAGGAAAGGAAAGGAAAGGAAAGGAAAGGAAAGGAAAGGAAAGGAAAGGAAAGGAAAGGAAAGGAAAGGAAAGGAAAGAAGGAAGGAAGGAAGGAAGGAAGGAAAGAATGAAGGGAAGGAAAGAATGAAGGGAAGGAAGGAAGGAAGGAAGGAAGGAAGGAAGGAAGGAAGGAAGGAAGGAAGGAGAAGGAAGGAAGGAAGGAAGGAAGGAAGGAAGGAAGGAAGGAAGGAAAGGAAGAAAGGAAGGAAGGAAGGAAGGAAGGAAGGAAGGAAGGAAAGAATGAAGGGAAGGAAGGAAGGAAGGAAGGAAGGAAGGAAGGAAGGAAGGAAGGAAAAGGAAAGGAAAGAAGGAAGGAAGGAAGGAAAGAATGAAGGGAAGGAAAGAATGAAGGGAAGGAAGGAAGGAAGGAAGGAAGGAAGGAAGGAAGGAAGGAAGGAGAAGGAAGGAAGGAAGGAAGGAAGGAAGGAAGGAAGGAAGGAAAGGAAGGAAGTAAGGGAAGGAAGGAAGGAAAGAAGGAAGGAAGGAAGGAAGGAAGGAAGGAAGGAAGGAAGGAAGGAAAGAAGGAAGGAAGGAAGGAAGGAAGGAAGGGAGGAGGGAAGGGAGGAGGGAAGGAAGGAAGGAAGGAAGGAAGGAAGGAAGGAAGGAAGGAAGGAAAGAAAGAAAGAAAGAAAGAAAGAAAGAAAGAAAGAAAGAAAGAAAGAAAGAAAAAAATGACCATCAAGCTATGGTGTCTAATGAAGTACTTAAGCACATACGGACAAAACAATAAAAATGCTGTAGGTCGAAGTTATTTTACATATTAAAACAACAGTTGATCAAAGCCAGGAAATGAACCCTGGAACTGTAAAACTAAATGCTCTGAGGCGTCCGGACACTCATCAGGGGACCCACAGGAGCTAAAGGAGTTGTGTCAGTGCCAAAAATGGCTGGGGAACTGCGTGGAGATGTACTCAGTCTGCATCAATCACTGCATGTACAACCCTAGCTGCCCAGAACAAAGTGAAGAGATCAATTAATTCAGGATGAAAAGGGGAAGATTAGAAGCCCTGCAGAGCGAGGCTAGGGTTTTCTGGCTGGGAAAGGCTCCAGAAAACTCACTCTAGAACATATTCCTATATGTTCCCATATTCCTATATGTCAAACGTCTTCCTAGGAAGACGAATTCCTAGCCAAGATGACAGCTTGGCACCTGCCCTACCTGAGGACATGTTTTTCCCCATGTTTTTACAGCCCTTCAGTCGTTGAGACATTTACGATATTTGGGAATGCACAGTTACAGGTACACAGTAAACCTGAAAACGCTGCCCAGGTCACATGCTCACAATCCAATCACAAAGCAATCTCTCTAGATCCTTTCTTTGATCATCAATAAAACATGATCCTTAGGGTGAAAAAGAAGTAACATAGCAAACAAACTGCAAGCTATAATTTTTATTTAGCGTAATAAAATTTATCTGCTTGTTCTCAGAGCAGGTTTATCTGCTCATTCTCGGAGCATCTAAAGGTGGCTCCTGGAGCTCAACTCTCCCTCCCGTACCCGAAGTAATCGGAACAGCCAGTCAATCCAGCCAAGAGGCCACAGAAAAGTAAAATAAATGGATGCTGAATAATTGTACCGTCAATAACTTGGTGCAGAACTACGTTTAATTGCATTTTTTCTTTTCTTCCTTTTTTGCTTTAAGAACCAATTCAGGGGCACCTGGGTAGCTCAGTCGCTCAAGCATCCAACTTCGGCTCAGGTCATGATCTCATGGCTTGTGAGTTCGAGCCCCGTGTCAGGCTCTGTGCTGATACCTCCGAGCCTGGAGCCTCCTTCGGTTTCTCTCTCCCTCCCTCTCTCAAATAAATAAGCATCAAAAAAAAAAAAAAAAAAAACAACCCAATTCAGATTCAATGACCGTAAGTAAGCACTCCCCATGCTACTGAGTGTGAGGCACTCTGAGAGACCCTTTCACATCCATTATCTGACTGGACGTAGGACCAAAATATGTGTGTTTGCTTCAGGGTTCCGTCACTTAATCACGCGGCCTTGCGTAAGCTTGTCAAAAGGATGCCTCAAAAGTTTAACAAACTTGACCTTGGTGAAAAAACTATGTGGCAGAGCCAGGATTCAAACTGCAGCCTTCTCGTCGTAGTCTGGTGTTTTTTCTATCATACCAGCATGGGCCCAAAATACTTAGCTACTGGGGAGAACTCAAAACTACTTCTCTCAGGATACTAACTGCACCATATGGCTACTGGTAAATGTAATGAAAAGAAAACAAACAGCCGGAGAAACTTAGCCGGAAAGGCAGGGATGAGGGACGGCCAAGGCAAGACTTAAAACACAGCAGCCAAGCAGCGGTGCTGGACCTCAACACAGGTCTCCGGAACGAACGGTCCCACAGTCCCTCTGGGAGTGAATGTCGTTTGGGGAAGGAAATGCTCATCTTACAGAAAACAGACTGCAGAGGAATTCTGTCTCCCTTCCGATTCTTGACGGCTAGAGGACAAAGCGCTCCCTCCCCCTTTATCACCTGACCCTCACACCGGCTTGAAAGAGAGAAAGCACTGCAGCACTTTCCTCCTTGGGGAACTGCCATGGCAGGAGCCACCTCAGAATTACGGGTCCCAGGAGCCCACTGAGCTGAGCGCTATGATCTTTGACAAGAAGGGTGCTAAGCACTAACGCTATCAGTCTTTTTCTTTCTTTTTTTCTCTTCCATGTTTGCCACTACATTCATCTGACCCTTTTTCACGTTCCTACAAACTATTTTGTCTCTTTCAAAACTGAATTTATTTTTTACTTTTCTAAATGTTTATTTATTTTTGAGAGAAAGAGAGACAGAGTGTGAGCAGAGGAAGGACAGAGAGAGAAGGACACACAGAATCCAAAGCAGGCTCCAGGCTCTGAACTGTCAGCATAGAGCCTGATGCAGGGCTCAAACTCACAAGTGGTGAGATCATGACCTGAGCAAAGTCAGATGCTTAACCGACTAAGCCACGCAAGCCCCGCAAAGCTGAATTTATTTTTGGCAGAACTGCTTGATATCTATAGAGGAAGAAAAATTCTTCCTGTGGATAACTGGGCAGGAAATAAGTGGAAGAAAAAACTAAAGTTTCATCTCCCCAGCCCACACTGTATTTTAAAATTAATCTAGTTTTGCTAAAATGAAAGAGAACAATAAAGATTCCTGGGGGAGAAATCTGCTTTTATGGGAAAAGATCTTACAGGAAGCGCTCTGTTGCTGAGAGCCTGGCGAGATTACTAAGTAGTAACAGTAAGAACCATACAGATGAGCTCAAATGTCAGACAAATGCAGTTTGTCTGCAATGCAGATGCAGACAAACGTCAAGCCAGCCACAAGTATTTACTAAGCACCTACTAGGCCAGATCATTCAATAACTGTGACCACTACGATCCGCAATCTTTGGGGAAAAAAATCCAATTGTCAGGTTATACACAGAGGTTCTATTTGAAGCTAACAAAATCAAATTTGAGACGACGGCTAGAATGGAACCACTTTATGACCACTTCAAAGAAAATACCACAGGAAGAAAAGACTAGTCCGTAAGGGTTCTGGTCACATACACAGTGAAAAGAAGATAAGGAATTACCAATAGCATTCCAGCCCTTTGGTGGCCAGGGAAGGGACAGTGACTACACAATTACATATCTCCAGAAAGTATCTGACTGGAAACCCAGTAAAAGTATGTTTACTAGGTCCAGGTGGAATTACGTGGGACAACTGGTTCTTCTAAAAAGGGTAAAACAGTATAAAATGATTCCACAAATCTGAATAGCCGCTAATATTCAAATATATTCATTTCCAGTAAATCTATCAAAACACATTGAATAACCACCGTTACGTGTCTCACATATGTATTTATTAATGTTTGTTTATTTTTGAGAGAGAAAGAGCATGAGCAGGGGAGGGGGCAGACAGAGAGGGAGACACAGAATCTTAAGCATGTCCAGGCTCCAGGCTCCAAGCTGTCAGCACAGAACCCGGGGTGGGGCTCAAACTCACAAGCCGGGAAATCATGACCTGACCCGAAGTCAGACACTCAACTGACTGAGCCACCCAGTCGCCCTGTCACATCTTTATTTAACTTTAACTCCACGTTTTTTAAAATCATTTACCTCAACCAATGACACAAGATGAAAATAGGAGGGGAGAAGCATATATATCAAGATAAGAAAGTATTTCAAGATCAAGCCACTTGTCTTCACCAACAATTTAATGGTTCCATCCATCTATCCAAACTTCCATTAACTTGCTTCATTCAGTGTTCGAGTTTAAGATTGCAAAGTCACTGCCACAAAGACACGAAAGGCTTCTGGGAGCTTTGGAAGACGTTGATAAAACACCAGAGAAATTCTCTAAATGTATCTAAAGTCTTGTAAAAAGCCAAATCTAACCATATTCACTCCTTCCCCTACAGCAGGGATTGGCCAATCTGGCCCAATGCCCGTTTTTATACAGTTGCAGAACAAACAATAGCTTTTACATTTTTAAATGGCTAAAAAAGAAATCAGAAGAAGAATAATATCTCCTGACGTGGAAATTAAACGAAATTCAAATGTCAGCGTCCATAGTTATTGGTGCACAGCACCTCATTTATTTACTTGTCGCCTATGACTGTTGCCCTACAATGGCTGAGCTGAGTAGCTGCGAAGGAGATCGTAGGAAAGATATTCTGGCCCAAAACATTGACCCAAACCTGCCCTAAAAGTTGCTACTAATTCGCCTTGAAATAACTGGCTTTAGCTATATAGCTTTGCACAGGAGACTCCAGATGGGTTTCACTGAACGCCATTTGAGCAACATAATGCAGAAATTATTGGATCTCATTATAGCTCAGTTAAAAGCAAGTAAATCCCTATGACTTTTTTTTTTTCTATTCTTTAACAAAGAAAGTAGTCTTTCACCACTTTATTCTTTCTGGTTGGGAAAGAATTACAAAACTATTACTTGTCTTACTTCCTCTACTACTTAAGAAGCCCACAGTCTTCCACATACATGCGAAATATACCAGGATGAAGATATGTGTGTGTGTGTGTGTGTGTGTGTGTACACGCACGCACATATCACCTTTTCCTGAAAGGGACAGAAAACGCCAGAAAGTGCAAAGTAGGGGCTTATGGTCACTCTTTGGCATAATTACCTAAGAGTATCTGCAATGCTACCTCCTTCCTCAGAATAAAATCTTCAATATATTCTCCCTAACGCCAAGCTTTCTGGTAGGAAATTTTTCATACATACAAAAAATTCAAAGAATAAACAGGTTGCTAAAACTTCCTATAAACCTTGCTTAGACTCTCAAGCCATGCTGCCATATTTGTTTCACCCATCTCTCCACCTTTTCTAGTGGAAGTAACTGATTCTTGAGAAAATAATCTGCAGACCATCATAACATGTCACCCTAAGAACTTCAGCAACCAGTGCCGGGATACTAATTTTCAATACCAGCATACTACTGAGGACACAAAGATACAAAACTACAGAGAGGGCGTCAAATTTTTTTTTCTTAAATTGGTTTCTTTTCTCCCACACAGATTAGTGAAGGTACAGGTAACCTCTGAAATCCCAATCATCCACAAAGTTAACACTGGAGTGAATGGTGGTGTACTAACTTGTACTGAGACCACAAGAGTAGTCTGATCAATGTCATGGTTATCAAAAGAGACCCAGATGGCTTAGGCTGCTCGACCCGCCATGCTCGACGGCCGCTCCTTCGCAGCGAAGACCATGTCTCTGGCGCTCACCTGAGGGCAGCAGCATGATACGTGTCAACGTAGTCAGAAATGAAGAGCTCTCGGTTCTTGATGACCGGGTCTGTAATGACAAGTTCTCTTCCAGAGTCTGTCAAAAAAATTAATTGAGAGGATATTAAAATTGAGCCTCCCAAAACATTTAGGAAAATTTCTGCTAGATTTTTCTTTCAGGTTCACCTCCCACTAAAGAAAGTACAATAAATAACCAGGTCTGGTCAGGAGGAATAATGTATGGCAGGCATAACAGGAAACAAGTATCTTGCTGGATGTGTTTTACACCCTTATTAAATCCCCACAGTTTGCTGAAATGCATTAAGCAATTAATGAAAAAACGAAGAAAAAAACAGAAGAAACAATGATCACATTTTAGCAAACGTGTAAATTACTGACATAATTAATGATCCTGTTTAATTTCTTATTGCTAAATATTCCAGGATGGAGTGAAATTGCACTGTTTCTGTAGAAAAAAATAACCAAGTTACTATTTTTAATCAGGAACCATAATTTAACTGCCTTAACAGAAATTTTTATAGTTTTCAAGGAAGAAAAGCCTAATGAGTTATAAAAGAACATCATTCCTCAAAACTGTTTGGCTACGCTTTGTTGACTCAGAAGCAGTGCGGACGAGTGGGAAAGGAAGAGTAGAGGCAGCTGGATCCCAGCCTGGCCAGGCCCGCTGAGAAGACATGTCGCCTTGGCAACTCCTTGAGCATCTCATGTGCCTCGATTTCCTCATCTGAACGTGGGTAGTGACAAATTCTAACTCATATGATTAATGGGTGACAAATGTGAATCAGTTAAGCGTGAGGCCCAACACTTGAAAACTCAGTAAAAATGCATGATTATACACATCTGAACAAACACAATACACATTTTATGTGCGTATCTCACATGTCAACAGAGTTACTGGGTAGAAACTACAATGCCAGAGCAAGAAAAACTAAGAATCTCTGAACTACCTTCCTGATTATTCTGAAAGTTAAGACGCAAACTGAATTGCAAACCCTTCAGGAAAGCTATGCTTTCAAAACTGAAGTTCACAGCCCTGGATGCAGAGAAGTTCAATCATAGAGATTATTGAAAAGGAGAAAAGAAATAAAACGGAATCATGATGTTTTCGGCATTATTAGCTCATCATTAGGGGAGAAAAAGGAATTTTAGAAATGAAATTACTGTTATTTCCAAAGAAGAGCTATCTCTAGTCCAAGTTTAAGGGGAAGATGTTATTGGCGCATCTCTCTGGTTGTTTGGGGTTTTTTTAAGGCAAAAATAATGAACGAACTCAGCAAAACTAAATAAATAAACAAATAAACATTCCCGTAATGCTCTCAGTTATGAAAAGCTTTTTTAGAGAAAGTTTTTCATAGTGGTTATCTCCATTTAATGAATGTTTTAAGAAATAACCTTGTCCAAAGCTAGAAAACGTAAGAATCAAACCAGAAGGACTTATTTACCATTTTCGTTATGCCGATCCTGAACCAAATGCTGGTACACAGAATCTGGAACTTCAGACTGACGGTAGTACCATTTGACGTTCATGAGTAGATGGTCCCTCTTACTCTGAAAAGGAAAATCTAACAGCATTAGGAACAGGATTTCGGGTGCCCACAGCTGTATACCATACCCATGATCAAAAGCCCCTGTAAACAGGTGGAGAGGCAGAGAGGGAGACTCACAATTACCACAGGGCCACAAAAATACAGAAGTCAATGATAAGGTCAAAATTATTTTTAATCCCAGCCTTAGCATCCCTCTGACCCTACTGCTCAAAACCTTAATCCAGGAAACCAAAGGAGACCAAACTTGAGCCTATAAATCTCCCCCCAGCTTGATTAATTCAATCAACAGTATAGTTTTATTTAGCATTAACTATACAAAACTACACGAATACATCCTTCTTCTATCTTAATTCTTCAACATTTTGGTAAGTATTTATAAACTGCATTAGCACAGTGTCAAGGCCTTTAAAGGCAATAAGTTAGAAAAACCTTACCGTGCAAGGCCTGGCACAAAGTCACGTCTCCAAGGTGTGCCAATCACCCAGACTAATTACATCCCCATCCACGTTATCGCTACAAGGCAAACTAATACAGCAAACTATGGGTGGTGGTGAAGGTACGAGGAGTCCACGGAGCAGGGACCCTATCTTAATTGTCTTCCGATTTCCAGAGAACAGAACTTGTACATAAATATTTGTGAATAATAATGAGTTCTATGATGATCAGGGGCCCCTAAATGTTTGTGGGACACTGAAACATGTTATGCCCAGAAGTCAACTTTGTTCCTGGTTATGCTTCCGTTCAAAGCATAAAGGATGAAACACTGCCCTTCTATTCGAAGGCTATGGGGCTACAGCCTGAGGGAGACTGTCTTGGTACACCTCGGTCGTGAGACCTCTGAACACGGCAGTGCACCAAGGCTTCCCATGGCCTCATAAAGTAATTCCTAACCCAGGTGGGGGCTTCAGAGACCTCCCCAAGATGAATGCTGCTGTATCATTCCCCTTAGCAACGTCTACCTTCCCATCACCAGTCAGAAATGAAAGAGAGCTAAAATTTGGGACATGCTTCATGTTTATGAAGGAGATGACTAAGTCCTAAAATATGTCAAAGGAGCCTCTTTAATGAAGCAAGCTGCTTTCTGCTTAAATAAGAGGTATGTATATAGTCTTCACTAAATGGCCAGAAAGGCAAAAAAACAACAAAAACAACAAAAAACCTTTACTGAAAAATACTAAAGCTATTTAAATGACCAGAAAGAAAAGCACTGTCAAAGTCTTGATGAACTTGAATGCGAAGAAGCACTATTCCAAAGTAAGTATCATAAACACCAAGATCCGTACTGTGTAATTAACTGTGCCAAATAGGCCTACAAAAATAGGGCATCATTACTGATTTGAAAAAAAGAGACTGTATAGAAAGAATAACCCTACATAATGGGTACTTTTCAGTTTTTATCCATTTTTCACTTTTACATTCTATACTGTTTATACGAAAGGTGGGAAAATGAGGACGAATCAGTATGTTACATAAAAAGAGTAAATGTTACATACACGAGTTTATCCTCAAGAGCAATTACTCCCTGCGGAGGATTGTGGAGGAGGTAACATCTGACCTGGGGGAAAAGTGGGAAAGACCTCAATGGATTCTTTCCAGGCAAAGGAGGAGATCTGGGGAAGACACAAAGCCAGAGAAAAGACAGAACAAGTGCAGGACGCACCCCCACGGCCCACATGCACGCAGCACAGGAGAACCTCCTGCACGGTCCCGAGGGAACTCGGATTCTGACTTCAACGTGGCCTTTAAGTGGGTTTCTCTCTGAACAAGCGAGGTCCTCTATCTGCCCTGCTGACCAAGCACACAGGCAGTGAGGGACAACACACCGGGTCACGAGAGAGCAGCCAGGAGACCAGTTTCCTCCCGGGGCCCAGCCATGAACAGCAGGGCCAGGATGAGGGCGTCTTCACAGAAAGAGACGAAGCAGGGGAGGGGTGGAGCCTGTCTGCAGGTACTCAAGGATAAACTCGGGGTAATGCACTGCCTAATGCAGGGGTTCTCACCCTCAGCATTCCTGACATTTGGTCCAGGGAAGTCTGGCGTGGGTGCCTGTCCTGCACGCTGCCGGATACTGAGCGGCACCCCTGGCCTCCAAACACTAAATGCCAGTGGCACCCCTCCCCCTCATCGTAATGAGCAAAAAAATATCTCCACACGTTGCCAAATGTCCCCTGAGGGGACAATATTACCCCCCAGTGGAAAACCAATGGTCTAACAGTGTCCTTTTTACGGAAAGCTAAACTGGAACGGTGACCAAAACAACCCCGGTTTAAGCACTACCAGGTGGGGAACATGGAATGTAAATACGAACACAGTGAGGCCTGTCACCATTGGGTTCAAACCCCTTCTCCACCAGTTCCTAGCTGTATGACTCTGGGCGTGTTAATCATATTCTGATCTCCCCTTTTCTGCAAAATGGGAACACTGAAACCTACCCAACGGACTATCGAAAGAACGAGAGGAACGGAAACGCGCTGGAACTGAGTAGGCGCTCAAGAGAGCAACGGTTTCTGTTGGCAGCTGATGCTCACCAGAGCTTCACAGAAAGATTTCAAGAACTCCGCTGAGAACCGTAGGAGCTATTTCTTCACCAGAATGTGGTTTCCTTCACCAGGACAGTGCTCTCCAGTCCTTGAGCTACGAAGGGATGCCTCAATGCTCACAGTAATGAACTACTTAACAGGGCTCAAAGGAATTCAGATCTACCGGCAGTCTTAGCAACTATGTTCTGAAATCTATGCTTCTACGCATTTCTTTAACACATCTGAGATGTCTGAAAACCAGAAGGGGAACTGAAGTAAGCTTTCAAAGGTACCAGAACTGGCAATCATACAATGTCTATTTTTCAGAACACCAAGCCAGTGATTCTGGGGACCTTTCGAGGTATAATATCTATATTAAATTCTGACCCTGGCACACTTAATGGCCACATGCGTGCACACACATACACACACACACACACACACACACACACACACACACACTCTCTCTCTCTCTCTCTCTCTCTCTCTCTGTCTTACTGCTCTGGTATATTTGTGCCTAGATTTACGACTCCTAATAAGAGACCTTACAAAGGCAGCCGAAACCCTGCTGGATTTCATAATGCAGTACTATCTAGTAACCAGGGAGTGGCAGCATTGTGTCAAAAAAAAAAAAGGCCTCCGAATCTTAATTCTGGATACAACACAACAAAAGATAGATTCACAGTTAACAAAAGTTCTGAACAAATATAAGTAGCTCTAATAGACATAATCGTCCTAAATAGGCCGGGAAGTTAACGATCAAACATCCAGAGGGAAGCAGTATGTCGTTTCAGAGGGTACTAGACTAAAATTAAGTAATCGAGCCTTCTAGTCCTGTCTGCAATCACTTAGTCAGCTGGGGGCAACCTTAGTGAGTCACCTGGCATCTGACAAGTGAGGGGAGGGAATGAGATGACTTCTAGGGTCGCATTCCATTTTATACACTTACATGTAGGTTTCGGCCCCAGACAAAACCAGTAGATAAATAAGCCACACTGGGAGAGTCCCTCCTGTCTTCTCTACATCAACATAGTGGCATCCGCTAACAGTACCCTACTAGAGAGGTTTTACAAATTAAAATGCCATCTTCTCCAGAAGTGACTGTGCGCTGAGGAACAGCAAAAGGGAACGGAGCGCACCCCTTCGACCAGTCAGTGCTCCCAATGCCACTCACACACACAGGTGCGGCTCAAACATTGACCGTGGGAAGTCTGCACCGTTCACTAGAAAAAGACTTCTGCTCAGAATCACAGAAAACTAAAAGCAAAAGCCAACCTAGAGGTCGTCTGATTTAGCCCAAATCACCGAGGTCTGAATCAGGGCTCGCGACTTACTTGGGCAAATGACCTCTCCAAGCCTCAATCCTGTGGCACAGGACACGGGACACGATGGGAAACTCCACCACCTGTACCGCACCCGGCCGTGAGGAGCAAACAAACGGGCGAGAGCAGCAGGACTGGCTCTCGATAATGTTGGGCGGGGGGCTCCCAGGGAGCTCCGCGGGCGAAGCATCCGACTCTTGGCTTCCGCTCAGGTCACGATCTCACGGTTTGTGAGATTGAGCCCTGCGTCAGGCTCTGCGCTGACACTCTCTCTCAAAAATAAACTTGGAAAAAATAAAAAATAACAAACGTTGGGTGTGACTACCAGTGTTTTACAGACGAAGATAGGAGTCAAGCTATAAGAGGTCACTTATATATGTTGTTTTTCTCAGATTCAAAATTAAGCTAGTAATAGCAATACAAAAATAAATCATGTGGCAAATTAGGGGGGAAGAATCTCTACTTTTGCAACAATCTGAGAAGCATATCAAGTATTTCTAACAAATAGGCCTCATTACCAACTAGTGATATAATTGTACAATTCCACAAAGGTCAAAGTGGTTATAAATGACACATTTTAAACAGAACGCTGAGTAAAGAGGGAAGTGGGGAGAGCTTCCCCTGTGAAGGCACCCTGGGGTGTATTTCTGAATACAGCGAAGAGCTCACTGGGAAGTAAATTATTTCCCACCATTTTATCTTTAGAGCGAGATTTGCCTGCCTGCCTGCCCGCCTGCCTGACTGCAGGTTATAGGAAGTACCAGCCCTAAGGAAAAAATACCACCCAGGAGCAGCGCACCCAATATGCTCATAGTGAGGTTTCAAGGAGGGACTGTGCACACAAGGAGAGTAGCTGATTCTGGGTTAAATTATGGATTCTTCCCCATCACTGGCCTGGATTTCTCTGAAGGGACGGATGTATGTATATTTAAGGAAATAGTTTAACTGAGGACAAAACCCATCCCCACCTGGGTTTGGAAAAAAGACCAACAGCCTAGTGGGTGTTTGGGAGCAAAACAGGGGCCTTTCTAGAGCTACGAATGTCAGACAACGGAATGAGAGTTAATGAACTACAAAGTCAGAACTGAAGTAAAACACTCAGAATGAGACGGGTGGCAAAGGAGCGGGGGGTCTAGGGGGAAGGGAAGGCGAACAGGAGGCTGCTGTTGAAGGGACACTGGTTCATTTTATGGGCGGCACACAATTCAACCATCTCATATAAATGCAAGATCCAAGGCCCAGAAGTAAATTTCCATTCCTAGAGATCTTTCATGGTTATTAATGCAGTACTTTCATTGATTAAACAGCCAATCTGAGTCTTTCCTAGGGCCAGTCGTGGTATCACTGGAAAAAAACATTTTAACACAATATGTAAAAATAAAAGGAGTGGGGGTGGGGGTGGAGGGAGTGGTCGGAGTTCATAAACGACCAACAGGACGGGTGTGAGGAATCTTGTATACGATATGAGCAGGCCCCCAACCCAAGATGGGAACAACAACAATTTTAAACTCACCTGCATTACACAGGAAAGAACTCTGCCCCATCAGTCCCTCACAAGCTCCCAGCAGATACCGCCAGGGCTCCCAAAGCCCTCCAAACAAGCCCTGCTAGTCCCTCCACCATGATCGCCTATGTGACAGAGGCCAAGGCAACGAACCAAGATATAAAGATTAATACCATCAAATAAACAACTTTGCAAAGTCAAAATCATTCACTAGAGATAATAATTGGGGAATTCCCTTCAAATTTTTAACTGCTTTGTTCTTGAGAGCTTGAATTTCAAGTAACGAAAGATCTAGATTCAGAGTCAGATGAAATCAAACCAAAATTCTTGTTTTCTAAAGCCAAAATGTCCGGGGCGCCTGGGTGGCTCAGTCGGTTAAGCGTCCAACTTCAGCTCAGGTCACGATCTCGCGGTCCGTGGGTTCGAGCCCCGCGTCGGGCTCTGGGCTGATGGCTCAGAGCCTGGAGCCTGCTTCCGATTCTGTGTCTCCCTCTCTCTCTGCCCCTCCCCCGTTCATGCTCTGTCTCTCTCTGTCCCAAAAATAAATAAACATTTAAAAAAAAAAAATTTTTTTTTAATAAATAAATAAATAAAGCCAAAATGTCCAATCAGGATTTTCCACAAATCTTGGAAGTAGCAATGGCTAATATTTGTATACTAGATAGCTTAAGAAAATACCTTTTAAAGAAACTTTTCACACATTTCCACAACATGGTGATAGTAAGGGTAAGAGTTATAGGAATACCACGGGTTTACTGTATAATTCAGATATATCTGCAAAAACAACTTGTGTGAGGACACAAAGCCTGCAGCGTGAGGGGACATGGTCCGCCAGACAAAATGGCCTGCCTTCCAGCCTTCCACACGGTCAGTTTACAGTGGCATCTCCATCCTGCCGAGTCCACCTCCACCCACAAGGAGTTGCCTGTTGGACACAGTACCCTCAAAAGACCTTGGGGACACAGCCTTACTAGGCTCGAATCATTCCTGACTCTGAGGGAGGGAAGAAGGGACAGCACGGTCAGAGCTTACTATTCTTCTCCAAGGCCAAAGATCAATCCAGGTATATGCACAGAAGAATCCAATCTAAACATAAGTTTTCCGTATCAGAGGATCACATCAACTTTGTAGATAAACACCGGAACTGAGATGAAATCACGTAGGAAAGATCTTGTAATATTTCAAGGTACTGCTCTGCTACCATGAGGCACCAGGGAGATAACACTTTCTACCCTTCTATCAAAATGGCTTGTAGCCATCACAACTCAAAATGCAATGAAAGAAAGAGTCATAGAAAAACGTTAACCAGGGCCACCAAGGAAGGCTTGGCCATCAAGGTCCAGCCGTCTCAGAGTTCTGCTCTGCCGTGGGTACCAGGAGAGAAAGCGAAAACACAGACTCCAGAGTCTTGTTCTCAAAAGAGAAGAAAGAGCTCTGAGTATCTCCTCTTCAGACTATCATACACATATCTCCCAAATGTAGTAAGACATTAAACGCTATGTTTCCTTTTTTTGAGAGAGTGGCCTAAGGGCAAGTAAATATCTTATTGCCCTTGAGTAAACAACGTATCCACCCTCAGATGTATTTATGTGCTCAGGTGGGCTGAGGCTGAAGGACCCAAACCTGGAGTCGCGTTCTACAGCCTCCACCCTTAAGGACTGAGCACATGTCCCTTCTGGTAGCCATGCCACTTGAGTTGCATAGTCCTGTTTAGCGGAGTCCTGGTTAAAATTTTGTGTGTCAACTGGACTGCGCTAAGGGATGCCCAAATAGCTGGTAAAACATCTCTGTATATCCATGAGGTTGTTTCTAGAAGAGATTATTCAGTAGGCTGAGTAAACAGATCTGACTTCCCCCAGGTGGGCAGGCTTTACCCAATCTCTTTGGGGCTAAATGGAACAAAAAGGCGACGGTGAAACACAGAACTCTCTTTTCCTGAGCTGGGACATACATCTTTTCCTACCATCAGACATCAGAGCTCCTGGATCTTAGGCCTTCGAATTCCAGGACTTCTACCAGTGGCCCCTGGTCCTCAGGCCTTCAGCCTCAAAGGAGGGAGTTACACCACTAGCTCCACTGTTACCAGGCCCGTGGACCTGGACAAAGTCGACCACCTGCTTTCCTAGCTCGCCATCCTGCAGAGAGCAAATTATGGGACTTCTCTGTCTCCATAATCTCGTGAGACAATTCCCATGGGACATGTACTCTCTACGTATCTCTCCTATTGGTTCTGTTTCTCTGGAGAACCCGAATACAAGTGGCTACTTATCATTTATTGGCATTTCCGAACGGACAGAACTTGGAACTATCAGGGGTCTACTCAAAACTAGCATAGTGAATTCTTTCTTTAAGGATAAATGCACCGATAAATGAAACCGAGAAACAAGCATATCCATTGGACTAAGGTGCTAACTGGCTGCAGGCACCAGAATCAAGGTTACAAGCATATTTTCCAAACCTGTGACACTCAATTCGAAACACTGTTTTCAAGAGATTGCATCAGCATCTGGATCCTGTAAGAGGACCGAAGTCACCTTCGATCAGATGAATCAGGTGAAGCAAGAAGGTGGAACCTGGGAGCACAGACACAGTGTTTACAACCAAGCTGTGCAAATACCTGGTTACATACAAACGTCCAGAAAGACGATGCAGCTAAAAATGTGCTGAAACCCAGGCTCTGCTGGTCACAAGTCATTTTCAAAAATCACTGTTTCTTGATGATACCTTGTTTATTAAACAAATTGCTGTCATTTGGTTATTTTTACAGTTCAATGTGGACAAAAGTCAGTCAGTCTTTTGGCAGGACCAAAATGTACATGAAAATGAAATCTTCTCAACCACCAACTATAAAATCCGAGCTTATTAAGGCATTTTCTGCCAAGGATCACACGATGCAGGAAAAGTAACAAGTTCAGACAGCAAATTCCTTTATTAGCCACGGAGAGACCAAAACTGAGCACAAGTGCAGCCTTGGGAAAACTCCTAACACAGGAGGCGGGGTCACCAGCTAAACTCTTAACCTAAATAACAAGTTCATGTCACACATACATGAATAAGCTATACTTAAAGGCGGACTTCACACATCAGCACAGATACACCAAGCTAAAGGGCATTCCTGTAATTTACTGCATGTATCCCATACATTATCCTGATAAAAACACTAAGTGTCAGATTCAGGACTGAAAAGGTCTCAAGTTTGGGTTGACAGGCGAAGTTTGAAAGATGAAATACCACAGATAAATCAGGACTCTGTACTCGGATCCCCAATGTTTTGCTGTCCAGACCCAAAATAAATTCCTTCCTAAAAGCCAGCACTCTTTTCCCAGCAGCTATGGTTATATCAGATAAACTTACAACCACAAATTTTCTATCTGGATCCAAATATTTCCCCCATAAGGGAGGGAAAACAGGCCGCACCACAAGAAATTGCCAAACTGCCATTAATCCACACTAAATGGAATTAAACAGTCCAGTGAATTTCCTTTTTGAAAAACTCATGCTCAAATAGTGCAAAGTTTGACATCTTTGCAGTACTTTGGTCGGTGCCTGGTGATGGTGGCAACAGCCGCATCGATTCTGTATCCTCCGGGGTTTTACTCACTTCTAGGTGACCTCGCTAGAAAAGTCAGGGAGCTGGACCACAAGCCAGCAACAGGGTCAGATGGTGTAGTAGTGAAAAAGGAGTTAAAGAAAGAAGGGGAAAAGCCGGGGCTACCGGCTTCCAAAATTCTCTAGAAGTTTCACAAATGAAACTCAAATGATCACATTATTTCTTAAAATAAAAACTACTAACTTACGATTAAAGACACGTCACGCAGACCTTGCTATTAAAAACTGATGCTGAGGGGCGCCCGGGTGGCCCAGTCAGGTAAGTGTCCAACGCTTGATTTTGGTTCAGGTTATGATCCCCCTTTTTTTTGAGATCAAGCCCCACATTGGGCTCTGTGCTAACAGTGCAGAGCCTGCTTGAGATTCTCTCTCTGCCCCTCCCCTGCTTGCAAGCACTCGCTCTCTCTCGCTCTCTCTCTCGCTCTCGCTCTCTCTCAAAATAAATAAATAAACTTTAAAGAAACTGTCTAAAAAAAAAAAGTGATGCTGAAATATCTTGAAAAGATCTGAGTCGATAAATGCTTTATAAAAGTGGTTCTCAAACTTGTTAGACTCAGGATTCCCTACTCTCTTCAAAATTATTGAGAAGTTCAAAGAACTTTTACTTATGTGGACTATGTCTTATCAGTACTTACTATATTGGAAAATAAAAATAAAAAATTTTGAGGTATTTTTTACTAATTCTTTTAGCAGTAATAATAATAACATTATTAACACTGATATAAATAATTATAACAAACAAAAATTTTTATTTTTTATTAAGTTTATTTATTTTGAGAGAGACAGAAACAGAGTGAGTGGAGGAGGGGCATAGAGAGAGGGAGAGAGGGAGAGAGGGGGGAGAGAGAGAGAGAGAGAGAGAGAGTGAGTCCCAAACACACTTCATTCACACTGTCAGCATGGAGCCCAACACGGGGCTCGATCCCACAAACTGTGAGATCATGACCTGAGCCAAAATCAGAGTCAGACACCAGCTCAACCGAATGGGCCAACCAACTAAAAATCTTAAAACAAACAAAAACTTTAGCAAGCAAGTAATACTTACATTTCAACAGATCTCTTATGTATGGCTTAAGGAAACAGACTCTTCAGATCAGATGCTACCATCAACCTATTGAGTAATTACACGTCATTGAACCCTCGTAAAACTCCACTGTACACTCGTGAAAGGAGAGTGAAAAAGGCAAATGATATCTTAGCATAATTCTGAAAACAGTCTGCACATCCGTGGGCCAGACTTGAGAAGAGTTGCCCTATGGGACGAAGGGAATGTGCTACAGGAACGGTCCCAGAGGTCCTCCCCCTTGGACCCTGCCCGTTCACACCGTGTAAGCAAGCATGCTTCCCAAACAGAACCATGCCTGGAAATGTGAAAGCACACATTCATTTAGAAGTAAGATGCTATTAAAACATAGAAGCCTATACTGTTATTTATACGATCCGACTTTCCGCTAGTGGGCAGAAGCTAAACTCTTGTTAAAGGAAAGGAAATCTAGATAAGAAGCCTCTCGTTTTAGTTAAAACTGTTTTTCTTTCTAAAATTTGAACTCATTCTGTCGAGAAATATTTAAAGCTTGATTCAAACGAGAATATATAGATCTACACTAAAAAAAGAAAATAAAACAAAACGCGTACTTGGAAAAAATGGTACACCTATAAGAGCTGGAAGCATGCACGCAGAAGATAAAGGCTGGATGACTTCCTGTGGCAATCGGCGAGTCTAGGCAAGTGTGGCCATTTCAAGCAGTACTGCTTCCTGGGAAAACTAGCAACAGGAAACAACAGGAACTTTTAAGAAAAGGAAAGTAAAAGACTTGTGGCTTACAACACTATATCGAAGCATTAGCTTTTATAAAGACGGACGGACATCCTCATTTTCTGTGAATCCAGCAGTAGTCCTCTCTCTCTAGGTAATCTTTTTGTACCACTGCTTTCTGAACTCAAGTGCAAAACTACAGAGCTGGTAACACAGTACAATAAAATACCTTTTAGCAACACAAAGAGTTTTAGAATTAATTATTAGTACTTTCAAGGAGTACTAATATAGGCTTAGAAATCTTTAGTGATGTAAATAAAGTCAGCCTGCTATATTAATAATAGGAACCCAATTATAGCTGGCAAACATTTTCAACTTGCCAAGAAACAAATTCAAATAGTTCGGTTAAAAAAAAAAAAAAGGAAAATTCAGGAGCCTTGAGAATTTGTTTTTCTATCTCATTTTATGTGAACTAGTCTGTCTTGTCTTAAATATCTTATTTATTCTTCTCCCTTTTTGACTTAAACCAAAACAAAGACTGTAACCTTTAATACCTGTTAGTCTATTTATAACTGTTCCATCTACAACCATTTTTCTAATACAAACATGCCCTGATAGCTTATCTCAGTCCACATGCCAGACAACAAAGGCCCACTGGCCTGCTGGAGACGAGAAATGGAAAGCAGGAAATGAGAAAGCTTAGTTAATCCCCAGATAATCGATCAGTGTATTCAGTCAAGTGTGAGCTGAGCTGGGGAAATGCTCCTCAAAAAAAATAAATAAAACAAGAAAGAGGGGGGAAAAAATCAAAGAACACAGACCAGAGAGTCACGGTTCATTTTAAAATAGGTTAATTTCTTTGAAAAAGATTCCCCATCATGTTCAAGCACCAATGCAACGTATATAAATGTGAATATCTTTTGAACTAAGACCTTTTTCTTTAAAATCTTTCATCCTCCATCTTTTTTGGGTTTTGCTTTACTGTTTTGTTTTTGGTTCATCTTTTTTTCTAAATTAGCTTTACTGAGGCTTGATTTACACACAATAAAATTAACGTATTTACCGTTTCAGTTTGTTTGACAAGTGTTGTGTAACCACCACAACAATCAAGATAGGGAATGTTTCCATTACCACAAGAAGAGGACCTTCTTTAAGAATTGATGAATCGGCTTTGCTGAAAAAGCTTCTGTGCCGGTGAATGCTACAAGAGAAACATCCTAACCTAAATGCCTTCCTCCATTTTAACTCACAGAGGAACGAATGTGAGAAGAACAACTCGGGAGTCAGCGGACACCTTCTCCTAGCTGCTGCTAATTAAAGACCACTACAGACAACAATCCCATGCTCTTTAAAATCAAATAATGTGCTAGATAAAACTTCTGGGCTGAGACTCAGCTGATCTCCTAAAATTTCCAGGATATAGATAACACAGTTGTAGTAACAGTTACAAAAATAAATGAAAATAATAATTTCAAGTTAATTTCACAGTATACTTTCCTCAAATCATGGAACGAACGTTTAACGAGTTTCTATGAAGTAGCAGACCTTGTCAAAGAGACAGACACTGAGGATTCACGAGAGAGGACCAGACAAAGTCCCGGACCCGAGAGAGCTTACAGTGCATTCACTGGAGGGACTCACTGCCAACCCCTCCACCACTCAAAACCAGGCCAAAGGCCAAAGAATCCTTAAGTGTTTCAAACAAGGCCATAGGCAGTGAAATCTGCCACTTAGTAACCATATACCTTACTAAGTACTTAGTAACTTAGAACTGTTCACTTAGTAACTTAGGCAACCCCTCCACTACTCAAAACTAGGCCAAAGAATCCTTAAGTGTTTCAAACAAGGCCATAAGCAGTGAAATCTGCCACTTAGTAACCATATACCTGCAGGCAAGTAACGTTTGAATATTATGCTTAGTCTCCTTGGGTATTATTTTCCCTAAAACTAGCAGCCTTCTCAAAGGCACCTGAGGATGGCAAGAAAACGTGTCCTGTCGCTTGACTGCTTCATAGAGACAGAGAAGAATCTAAATCACCTTGACAAATCCATATACCTTCTCCAGCCCCAGGAACAACACAGAACCCTAAGTGTGCATGCCTCTGTCTCTCAGCTACAGCTAAGCTCTGTTCACAAAAACTCCCAAAGGCTCTTCTATCTTCTTTATTATTTTTCTGTGAAAGAATTTATTATGAAACACTTCACAGGCAGAAAGGTATAAAAATAATAGACTTATGTACCAAACTCATTTTCCTCTGCAATCTGTCTGTTTACTCAGCATTAAGCTTGCATCAGTCACCCATGCCCCAGTTCATTCGTTTTAAATGATACATATTACCTGTATGTACAACATGAGAATTTGTTCATAAATTTTCCTGCTGATATAGATAACTCCCTTTCGTGTTTGTGCAAGCTGTCTAAGGCACATGAAATTATTAAAAGTAAACGTCACCCCCAAGGTGGGGATGAAACTCAGGACCCCAAGGTCAATAGTCACATACTCCCTACCAACTGGGCAAGCCAGGTGCTCCTGAAACTTTTCAATTCGAATTATCTAAATTACTCTGAATGTTCAGCACCACAGCTAAATGTTCAAACTTACTAGTATAGTGTTATTCATAATATCCTTCTGATATCTCATTAATGCCTATAGGATCTGTAGTGTTGTCCCAATTTTATTCTTCATGTTGGTAACTTGCTGTCATTTTCCTTGATCTTCTTTACAGGAATTTAACAGTTTTATTAGTCATTTCAAAGGAGCAACTTTTGATACTGATTATCCTTGAATGCATATTTCTTTATTAATTCAGTAATTTGCAAATGTATCTTCATTAATCTCTTCCTTGGGTTTAATCTTAAATTCTTTTAAAATTTCTTAATCTAGATACTTAGAGACCATTGATTTTATTTGGTCTTTCTTACTTTCCTATACATATGTAAAGCTTTAGCTATATGCTATAATTGTGGTAGGTCATAATTTCAGTAACTGTTCAAGCAAAATATTTTCTAATTTCCACTGTGATTTCTTATTTGAGCCTTAGAAATGTATCACTATATTCCATATATTTGTGGATTTTACAGGTAATCACTTTGGTTTTGAATCCTAGGTTAATCTTACTGTGGTCAAAGAACATGTTTTCTATTATTTCAATCCTCTGAAATGCATTAAGATCTGCTTTAAGATCTAACACCATCATTTCTGATAAAATTCCCATGTGCACCTGAAAAGAACGTGTATTCTTCAGTCACTGGGTATAGTGTTCTATATATGATGATTAGCTCATATTTTTAAATTGTATTATTCAATCTTCTATATTCTTAGTGGATTTCTGATCTACTTATTTGCTCAATCACTGAAGGAGATGTGTTAAAATCTCTCTAATTGTCCAAATATTCATTAACAGTTTAGGTTCAACTGCAGTATATTTATACAATGCATTACATAGCACTGAAAATAAACTACTGAAACATATGAAAACATGGATGCATTTCACAAGCAATATGTGGGCCAAAGAAATCAGACACAGATAAATATGTATCACATAATACCCTCTGTATACAAATATAAAGTTCAAAGGCAGGCGGAACTAATCTATGGCGTTAGAGCTCACAGCAGTGGCTATCATGAGGTTAGTGTCTGGGAGAGGGCATGAGGGTGGTTTCTGGAAGTGCTTATGGCATTTTTTTTTAATTTGTGTTTTCAAATGTTTATTTTTGAGACAGAGAGAGAGAGCAAGCGAGCAGGAGTGAGAGAGAGAGAGAGAGGGAGGGAGGGAGGGAGGGAGGGAGGGAGGGAGGGAGGGAGAGAGAGAGAGAGAGAGAGAGAGAGAGAGAGAGAGAGAGAGAGAGAGAATCCCATGCAGGCTACAACACTGTCAGCACAGAGCCCAACTGCGGGGCTTGAACCCATGAACTGTGAGATGGTGACCTGAGCCAAAATCAAGAGTCAGACACTTAACCAACTGAGCCATCCAGGCACTCCAGCATTTTGTCTCTTGATATGAGTACCAGTTACTATACATATATTACTATGTACAATTCACTGAACTGTACAATTGTAATTTTTATTCTCTCATGTAGATATATTAGACTTAAATGGGAACCTTGAAATTAAAAAAATTAAAATCGAATTCACAAGAACTAAGATGTACACACAAACACACACGTAAATGTAGAACATTTCGGGAAAGATACTAGAAATTGGTCGCAACGGCTGCCTCTAGAGGAGGAGTCTGGAACAATTTGTTATGCCAGAAAGTAAGAAAGTGCTCAAAGAATGATAGGGACATGTGAAAGACATACAGTAAGTAGACTTTAAAAAAAAGGCTCCCACTGGCTAAATCTGAAACAATTTCAAAATATATAATGATAATAATGGACTGTAACCGACCAAATGAAACCAGAAACCACACACACATGCTGATCTATATAAATGAATAAAATGAACAATTACTGAGGAACAGGGTATTTTCATAGTCACAAAAGCACCCTTCCACAAAATACTAATTACAAAGGATAAAAAACTAACTTTACAGTAGAGGGGCCCTTAATCAATTTTAATCAAGTGCTCAAAGTAAACACTAAGAATGCAACAAACAGAAAGCAAATAATACCTGCAATGAGATAGTCCCTAACCTAAATCTAGTAACAATGGAATACCATACAAATGCAAACTGAGGGACATTCTGCAAAATAAACAGCCTGTAAATCTTGAAAAAGGTGAAGAAACATGACAACTAAATATAACACAAAATGAACAACTACCTAAACATGGATAGGGTTTGAGTAACAATATATCAATGCTAATTTTGACATCTGATTGTTGAATTGTGGGTTACATAACGAAACATCCTTCTTTGCAAGAAATACACCCTCAAGTATCAGGGGTTCATAGGGGCACAATTTGATGACATTCTCAAATGACTCAAGAACAAAGGGGGGGTTTTCTGTACTTGCAACTTTTCTGTAGGATTGGGGATGGTCAGATAAAAGCTTGAGGAAACAAATTTTAGTTCCAATTTAAAGGTACATAATCACAGTCACTTCAAACATTCTGACAAATCATTAGACTTCAAGCTGGGTGTGCTATGTAAGAATGAAAGGGCATATGCGACTGTCAAAAATAACGCATATGCCATGGTCAGGCAGTTACGGATTACTTTCAGGAACTCAGTCTATGACACAGATGGCATTTCAAAATAGTAGAGAAAGATGAGCTGATTAATAATCTTACTGAGGTAAGTGGGATGTCATCTGGAAAAAAGTTAAGTTGCATCCGTACCTTACACCTTACACCAAGATAAATTCCAAGATAACAGGACAAAGAAAAATACAAATTAAAGTTACACTGAGAATATATTGCTCAAATTGGCAAATATCTAAGTTGATGACACTCTGCTGACAAGACTGTGGGGAAACAGATTCTCATGCACTTTTTACACAAATACACACCCTGGTACAACCCTTAAGGAGGGCAACTGAGCAATACGCATCAAATTACATATTCCCCTGTTTCCCCAGAAATACCACTGATTTTAATTTAAACATAAACTTGCATATATACAAAATAACATGAACAACCAAGTTTATTTAACATAAATAATGTCCACTAATCCTCATTAAAGGGACCAGCTAAGCAAATTATGAAACATCCACACAATGGAGTATCATACATATATATATACATAAAGGGAGCAGGGAAGGGAGAATATTTTCTATGTAGTGATATGGAAAGATCTCCAACGTGCATTCTTCAGATCTTCAACATAGATTCTTAAGAGCAAGCTACAGAACACTGTGCAAAATTTGATAGCTATTATATTTGCTTACACATGCACAGAGGCCCCTGGGAAGAATACATATGGAATATAATAACAATGATTATCTGCATGGGGTGAGGAGTGAAGAAAAAGAACTCGGGCAAATAAAAGCCCAAGGACAGGAGACAGACTTTTCAGGACACCTTTAAATACTTTTTCATTTCTGAATCATGTAAACGTACTACGTATTCAGACACAACTTGTTGTTGTTCTCTTAAGTCGTAGATTATTTTGTTTATGTCCCAGGCCTTTCTCTCTTCCTTTCTCCGTGCCCGCACCCTCTCTCCCCTCTATCCACCCTGGCATGTTTCTGGGCCTCTCTTTTTCATGTTGCTAGCCTTCCCTGGATGACAGACAATGGAGCTGGAATATGCACCCACCAGACTGCTAGAGAATTAAATGAACAGGAATAAGCCTAGTTAATTACAGCTGTTCATGCCAATAGTCAGGGGCCCAATCTTTTACACCTAAGAATTCTAAGAATGTTAAGGCAAATAAATATAAAGCAGTCATACATGTTCTCAACTGCTTGTAGAAGACTCCTCTGCCCTCCATGCATACCATACCAAACTTACACTGGGCGCCTCGCCTCAAAAAAGGTCACATTGTTGCTGAATTTAAAGAGACAGGGAGCCTTTAAATATAAAATCTAAAGAGTCTCCAATTGAATATGAGATGTTCCACTCAATGCTCCCCTCAATGCTGGTTATAAAACCAGCCCTGAAATGAAACGGAGAACTACCAACTCCTACTCATCCTGTGATAAACCACCGAGGCTGTATACACACATAAACAGGGAAGAAGGATGTCGTTAATAAGAGGTAACTGAAACCTCCCCTGAAAAAAAGCAATGAGCACTATTTTTTATCAGAACATTTTTTTTTGTCTATGTTTGCTATTTCCACAAACTCCTCTTTGATTACAGATCATGTCTTTCCAAGAAGCCTACTTGGCAGCAAGCTGCTGACAAAGTATTGATGGCAGTCCTCTTTACACACAGCCTTATTAGCATTTCTATCGCTGCACTGCACACACTGGCATTATAAATCACACACACTCACTGCCATGCACAACACCAAACAGTTACCTAACAACTAAGGGTATTACAAATGCTTTGAACTAATCTTTGAATATATGCTCTGATAATTAAATCCCATGAGCGTTTCTACCTTTAAACCAAAACACACCAACACTGAAATCGGGTGCCATCCACAGTGCCCTCAACGTCTGCCATGAAATGTCACTTATATTACATAGTTCACATCCAATTACTCAACACAACCAGCAAAAGCATCTATCACTTACGTTAAAACAAGCAGAACCCAGCAGTGGGGCTGTCGGAAGCCATCACATGGCTTAAATGGATTTCTCACCTTTCAAATATCAAGGGGTCCTCTTTCCCAGAACATCTCACTAAGGGGTTTGGCCTTTTAACAAAGAGAGCTACCCAAGTTGAAAGAAACATTCAAAAGGCAGGACATGTTGCAAAGCCCAGCTCAGAGCTGGAAACATCTGCCCCTTGTGTTAAAATACAAAATAGTAAAAGATCCTTTATATGAAAAATAAATACACATTTAAAAAAGAGAGCTTTTGTCAAGGCTACTAACAAAGAAGCAAAGTTATATTAATACCTACGGAGTCCTTGTTTTTGGCCAGAAATTAGGGACCCCTCCTGGCCAGAAGATCTATTAATTTCCCAGTTTTTAAGAACAAAGAAACCTTTCCTGAAGTCTGCTTGGAGCCCCAAAGCTTAGCCACAAAGCTAAGCACAAAGCTATGCTCCCCTGTGTCACTCTGTTATTCACGTAGTCACCAAGATGAGTGTGAGCTAAATTCCAGATCTGTGCAATTACACACTCAAGCTCCAGCACCAATGATGATCTTCAAAACAAGGATCAAGATAACTTTCCTCATCTTCTGAGTTCAGAAAAGCTTTTACTGTCAAAAGAAAACATTAGTAGCTGACTCTTGGCAATTAACACATAATACAGCCACCACTTACCTATTTAGCAATATTACCATATTCTGTCATTTGAGGGAGGAAATCACTATAGAGGGAACTGCAGGAAATCATTTTCTAGCTCTCCCAATGTTTTGTCAGATAGGCTAACAAGAGAAACTGTCAGAGTTCTAATTGGCAGTAAATAATTACTGGGACATAAAATGAAACAACCCCCAAGAAAATTTAATCTGATCATACAGAAGAGGAGACAGCCAAGTCAACTGCCTCGGGAATTTATACAGGCTACTGCCTCTTTGCATTTATATAGAAATCAATACGAGGTAACACACCTTAAATCAGGCTCTAGAACAATGGTTCCTAATCTTTGCTGAGACCTTCTCTCTCTCTCAAAAAAAATGCACACGCCACGCAAAGTACTGCGGAAAGTGTCTGAACATCAAGAGGCTCCCAGTATAAGAGCCACTACTGTAACATCTGTTTATTGTCTGCATCCCTACCCAGCACCCCAAGAGGACCTAAGACCTACAAGGGCAGCAATATCATCAGTTTTGTTCCCTGCTATCCCTGGGAGCTAAAACAATGCCTTGCTCATAGACCTTCAACTAATAGGAATGAATGAGTGACTGAATGATGACAATGAAAACACAAAAATAGGATGTAACTACCCCAAGCAACAAAACTTTAAGTTTCCCTAGACTAAGAAGATAACTTAAAATACAAAATATGAAAACCTTCACCTGGCCTAAGCTCAGTGAATAATATGATGCTCCTATGTACCAAGGAAAGATTCCTCGCCCATCCACCCATCCATGTCTGTTACTAACACATGAATAGGGAGAAAGTCTTCTGGTGTTACTCTATCAACCTGAGGTCTTAACCCTCTAAGCAAATTATACTAAGGTTAGGTTAAGCCGAGGTAGTTTATTAAACATGCGCTAGATCCAACAAAGCTAGTTTTAAATAAACAATAACTTAAAATAAATCGTAGTCTCTAAGGAAAAATATTTTTAGGTTTTCCATTTGTGTCATTATGTAGGACTCTCTCAGTCTATGATACCACAAAAATCCAGATTCACCTATTGTGCAAAAATTCATTATTGTGCCTACGTTACACAATAGAAGCAAAGAAATAATAACCACAGTTTTTCATTATAAGCAGAACATAAATTGTCTTCTTGGTCTCCTTTCCCCAAAAGTGTTATAAATGGAATTTTAGTATACTTTCAGTTAATCCAACCATGATATCTCAAAGCGTAATCTACACCTTAATATACCTTTATACCGTACAGATATGAAATTGCCAGAATTATGTAAGAAAGGAGAAACACATTTAAAGAAAAAGTATGAAGAATCAGATTTAATGATACCGTATTATATTCAAATCTCACCCAAATGGAAGCTCCTTACACAGCAGAAATTAACTGTCTCTTAAAAATCTGGCCACAGTGATATGACAAATAAGGCCTAGAGGAATTCAAACTAGGTTGTATCTGTAGGAGTTAGCATCTTCTAGAAGCTGACTATAATACAACAAGTTAAAAGAGGCTAAAAACTAACCAAATATAAACAGTGAAATGGAAGGACACTTCAAAAATTAGCATTATAGATAATGTCAAGTAACCTGGCAAGATCTTCCCTTTGAAGTTCATCCACACATCCATCAAAGGGCCGTATGTGAATAGCCCTGTGTGGGAAGTAATAGTAGGCTAATTACTACAAACTCGTATGAGATATCCTAAACATCAGGAAAAAAATGATGTGCAATAACTGAGGTGATTCAAACAGTTCACATCATAACCAAACAGCTTTTAATTCTATTTACCACATTAACTGGTCCATTTACTTTGGAACTCATCTCACGCACTACAGTGAAACCAGCTAGATACCAGTGAGCAAAACCAAACATGAAACCTTTGATTTAAGTTCTACTCTAATGTATTGCAAATGCAAATACAATTTGGATTAAACCTCAAAACTGAAATGTTGTAAAACAGCATTACAAGATTTACACTTCCTGACTGTATAAAATGTTTTTAAATCTGCGTTGGATTTTAAAAATTGACATATAATTTACAGACAGGGAAACAGATATTTTAGGCACATCGTTCAATTAGTTTTTATAAAAATATATATATACGCTCCCTTATAACTCAAACCCAAAACATTTCTACCAATGTAGAAAGTTCTCTCGAGCATTTTCCCACTCAATCTCTACCCCATCTGTAGAAGGAACCACTATTCTGATTTCTATCATAGAGACTAGGATATATATAACTTTTTAAGAAACTGTGCAATTATTCATGTGGTTTTACCATTTTCAGTGCCAGCAGCAAAATACGTCAGCTCCTTGCCAGAGTAGGCATCCTTGCCAACAATCAGGGTTACGGGTCTTTTCCAATTAGCCATCCTAGTATGTAGGTAGTGGTGTTTACTGTAGGATCCTTTGTATTTTCCTGGTAACTAATGACATTGAGCACCTTTGCACAGGCTTACCCACCATTGTATACCTTCTTTTATAAATTATCCCTATTCAAGTCTTTAACCATTTAAAAAAAAAAACAAAACTGAGTGGTCTTATTACTGAGTTGCAGCAGATTTTTTTTGAGTTTCAAAATGTATTCTGAATTCAATCCCTTTCTTGGATATGTGGTATAAACATTTTCTTGCGGTCTGAGGCATCCCTATAAACATTCTCAACAATGTGTTTTGATTAATTCCATTTTTTTTCTTTCTTTTATGGTTGTACTTTCTATCTCCTCTGTAACAAACCTTTGTCTACATCAAGACTATACTGCTTCAGATTCTGTGTCTCCCCCTCTCTCTGCTCCTCCCCTGATCATGTTCTGTCTCTCAATAATAAATAAACGTTAAGAATTAAAAAAAAAAAAAAAAAAGACTATAAAGACACTCTCCTATTTTCTTCTTGAAGCTTTATAATTTTTACCTTACATTTGGGTCAATGATCCATCTCTAATTCTTGGGTTGTGCGCTGTCTTTTATTTCTGCCATATGAACATCCAGCTGTCCCAGCCTAGCTGTGGAAAAGACCTTACTTCTCCTACTGATAATAGCTTGACAGTATCTATGTGGATTCATTTAAATTTGCATTTAAGAAATGTACTGGAAAGTTATCATTTCCTCTTATTAGCATACTTCATTTTTACATAAAATAGTAATATTGACCTAATGGTTACACATTTTGAGACTTTTCCCATTTGAATTATGCAATTATAGTTCATAAGTATACTTATTTATTATGTGTGCATATACACCAACCTGTTGCAACATTTGTAATGGCTAATGTTTATGTCTGCAAAACATAAAATTTCAGCTATAATAATTTGCTGATACATTATATCAGATAAATGTATATACCAGAAGTAATCATACAAAACAAAACATTTCCACAAATCTCCAACTCCACAACCAATGGTTGTTCCCTTGGCTGAACATTAACATGTTTTAGGGTTATTGTGTAAGGGACACACCAATAGGGAAAACTTGAAGTTCTGAAACATATACTATGGGGAAGGAAGGTTTGGAGACAGCATATTCTCACCATCGACCGCGACAGTTGAGACTTTACAGGCCAACTTGGTTACCTATTTAGAAAAGCAGGACGAGGAATGCCTTTTGTATGTCTGAAACTGGCCTAAAATATTTTTCAGAAGAAAACTGAGTATCTGTGCCTCTGACATGTCCTGAACCAGTTTTATAGGGTCTTATCTTCTGTACCTATCCCTCCCTCAAGGTTTATACAAGAACTGTGGCAGTCATGACAAACAGCAGGTCACAATTTAAGAATTCATGAGTTTGTGGTCCTGGGGCTTAGCAGAAAATCATTTCAGTAACTAACATACCAGGAATTCTGGGAGAATGGCAGCATCGTTTATAAATCTTCCTAGATCCCCACGTAGAATCAGATCAACTAGAGAGTCAAATCAAACTCCCAGTGATAACACAACAAAATGAGGAAACAAGGTATCTTCACAAACCAGGGGGCATAAACCACCAACAGCCCTAAGACCCATGGTGATCAGCATCTGTGGGAGAGAAAGAAACCCAGAAGGAACGAGGTATCTGGCATACCTAATATTAGGAAGATTTCGAAACAGCTGAAAGGCAATAAGGTAGACCAATGTGGTAACAGCACTGGAGGCCACAAGGGTTCTGACTACATGGGCAGCAAGTTAGTACAAAGAGGCCAGAGAAGGCGAAGAAGGCTAACCACTTCTGAACTCAGAAAAACTCACCATAGCTCCCTTCCAAGACAAGGAGCCATAACAGAGGAGAAGCTACAGGGAATGGAACAATCACAAATTGAGCAGAACAGAAGCAAGAGAGCAAAGGGAAAAGAAGAGCTAAATGAAAGTGAAATGAACAAAAGTCAGAAAAATCACAGAATGCAAGTCGCCATATATTACCACTTTGGGACAACAGAAGAGGCAGTTCTGTGAAGTTAAAAGAAATTCCATCGAGCCTCACCTCCTTCGGAAAACTCGTGACAATTAACTCTTCATAAAAATAAACAAAGGAAAAGTACTGAGGCTTAACTTCATACAATGTTACTAAGAAAAAAAGACGGAGCTGAACAGCATCCCCACAGTCAATGAAAGCACAGGAAAAAATGTACGCACGTGCACGGCACAATACACCCACCAAAAGCGTAACGTGCAGTTTCGAAGCAAGATAAAAGGTACCAGTAAACAAGAGGGGCACCTGGGTGGCTCAGTCAGTTAAGTGTCCAACTCTTGATTTTGTCTCAGGTCTTGATCTCATGGTTCGTGAGCTGACAGCACAGAGCCTGCTGGGATTCTGTCTCTCCCTCGCTCTCTGCCCCTTCCCCACTTGCACTAGCGTGTGCCCTCTCCCTCTCTCTCTCACAAAATAAGTCAATAAAGATTTTAAAAATAATCAAGATATTATGGAGCAACTTCAATCAGAACCACGAAAATACAGAAACAAAATGTTAGACACGTTATGTAAAAAATGAAGGCTAAGACAAAAGGGAAATGAGTGAACAGACATAGCCACCAATGCCTTAGGATAAAGTGAAAAGAAGACTTTTAAAAGTAAAAAAAGAAAAAAAGAAACAAAGAAAAAGAAAAAGAAAGAAAAACTCTAAAATGGATTCGGGAGAAAGTAACATATACTAAAGACAGGCAAGGAACAACGAGCATACAGATACAGGAGCTTCTGAAAAAGAAAACCGAATTTCGGTATAAGAACAAATACTAAAAACTATAATCCAAAAAAAATTCTCCTGAATTTTTTTTTAATTTTTTTTTTTAACGTTTATTTATTTTTGAGACAGAGACAGAGCATGAATGGGGGAGGGTCAGAGAGAGAGGGAGACACAGAATCTGAAACAGGCTCCAGGCTCTGAGCGGTCAGCACAGAGCCTGACGCGGGGCTCGAACTCACGGACTGTGAGATTGTGACCTGAGCCGAAGTCGGCTGCTCAACCGACTGAGCCACCCAGGCGCCCCAAAATTCTCCTGAATTAAAAGATTTGAAACTTCCTACTTCAAGAGCACACTGGTCCAGAAAACCAACATGAAGATATATTGTACACTGAAATTACTGGATTTTAAATGAAACAAAAACATTCTTCAGTCATCTAGGCAAAAAGGGTATGTGAGGGATGAGAAAGACAATGAGATTATCAATACTTTGACAGCAATGATATTTAAGGAACTCAAGAGGTGAAAACATGATGTGGCAGCTATAGTTAACCATAGCATGGTGAAAATCTGGAAGCTGCTAAAAGAGTAGGTAAGTTCTCATCACGAGAAAAACAAATTCCGTAACTGCGTGCGGTGATGGGTACAGATTTACTACGCTGATGATTCTGCACCACATACAAACACTGAATCGTGTTGATACCTGAAACTAATGGTGTGTGCCAACTACACCTCAATTTAAAAAAAAGAAACATGAGCCAGCAAATCTGACCTTCACGTATAAGAGCACAATCAATCTGTTCGAAGCACTGAAGAGGTCAGGAAATAGTGTTCCTATAAGCCCTTTCTAAGGACTCTACTAGAAAACAAACTCAGAAAACTAACATGACTAGAGAGACATCTAGAGCAGGACTAATGGTGAAGATTAAATATATACAGACACTTGGAAAATGCAGACAAACTCCATTATTTAAAACATGGTCGGGGGGGCGCCTGGGTGGCTCGGTCGGTTAAGCGTCCGACTTCAGCCAGGTCACGATCTCGCGGTCCGTGAGTTCGAGCCCCGCGTCGGGCTCTGTGCTGACCGCTCAGAGCCTGGAGCCTGTTTCAGATTCTGTGTCTCCCTCTCTCTCTCTGCCCCTCCCCCGTTCATGCTCTGTCTCTCTCTGTCCCAAAAATAAATAAAAAACGTTGAAAAAAAAAAATTAAAAAAAAAAATAAAAATAAAAAAAAATAAAACATGGTCGGGGATGGGGTGGGGTGGGGTGGGGACGGGGGTGGAGCTCAGCCGGTAGAGCGTCCAACTTCAGCTCATGGTTCATGAGTTTGAGCCCCTCATCAGGCTCTCCACTGACAGCACAGAGCCCACTTAGGATCCTCTGTGCTCTCCTCTCTCTGCCCCTCCCCCCACTCTGCACACGCGAGCACTCGCACTCTGTCTCAAAAGTAAGTAAACATGAAAAAAATTATTTAATAAAAACATAGGGAAAGAACATATAAAATTATTATGGCTAAGAAATGAAAATGAAACAACAGAATCCAAATCTCATAAGGAGAGTGCAAAGTTTTTTTAAAAAACTCTTTTTCAGTTACCATAACTGGTGGTGGCAGTATTAATACTGTCACTCTGAGGGGCGCCTGGGTGGCTCAGTCAGTTAAGTATCCGACTTCCGCTCAGGTCATGATCTCACGGTTCATGAGCTCGAGCCCAGCGTCGAGCTCTGTGCTGACAGTTTAGAGCCTGGTGCCGGCTTCAGATTCTGTGTCTCCCTCTCTCTCTGCCCCTCCCCGGCTTGCCCTCTCTCTCTCTCAAAAATAAAAATAAACATGAAAAAAAAAATACTGTCACTCTGAGAATACTGTAGGGGTAAGGTGAGATAAAACAATTGTGGGAGATTCTGTGTCCCTGAGAATCGGGCACCTCTGTATGAAAGAAAGCAGATACAGATGGAATAAAGATGAGGCTAAATAAAAACTCTATTATCCTGAATCTGAGTTTAAAATATTGTATGATTTATGAGACATAATGGATATTTCCCAGTCTGTCCACTGAAGTTTTAGAAATTTTCACATAATACATAAATCAAAATATCCAGAAATAATGACCAACCTGGTAACAATGAGACCTCAACGGCCCAGACTATGCTCTTAAAAATCACTTCTCATGAAAAGAAACTCCTTGGGTTCTAGAAGAAATGCTGATCCCGGATCTGCTGTGGAAACCGTACGAGACAAGGACAGAGCACCTAGACACACAGACACCAGGACACGAGTAGGCCAGGGGGGTCGTACCAAGGCACTCAGAAGCCACTGCAGGAGGCTCCCAGTAGCCAGGATGCAGGAATCGGGCCTCAGTAAGGATCAGGAACCGCAATGATCTGAAACCGGCCAAAACAGGTTGAAGGCGGGGCGCCTGGGCGGCTCAGTGGTTGGGCATCTAGCTTCAGGTGGGGTCATGACCTCGTGGTTTGTGACTTTGAGCCCCACATCAGGCTCGCTGCTGTCAGTACAGAGCTCGCTTGGGATCCTCTGTGCCCCCCTCTCTCTGCTCCTCCACCACTCTCTCTCTGTCTCTCTCTCTCAAAAAATAAATAAACATTAAAAAAAAAAAAAAAAAAAGGCTTAAGGGTACCTAATGCATTATTTGAAAATTGGGTAAAGAAAAATATCAAGCCTTTATCTTGACTTTCTGATATAAACTGCACAACTGGGCAACCGAACAGATGCCAGGAAGCACTGCCATATACAATTATGTTCTAGCTAACAAATGAAAACAAAATGATAAAATCAGAATCTCACAATTTTGCAGCTCCCGGGGAACTACCAGATATAGGTAAGAGAATCGAAAATGAACAAAAGCCAGATGTAATGTGTAACTGGTGGAAGCATTACACCATCTGTAAACCTGCCCAACTGAATCAGCCCCAAGTCTGACCAGACCTCGGGATCCAGCTACCACTGCGTAGGAAACACGGAGGACAGAGGCACATCTTTAACGGCACTGTGCAATCAATACCATCCAGACTGTGGGGAAATCTCTAGGCCAGATGACTTGGATTTGTCAATAAATAAAGTGTTACGAAAATAAAGGGATGAGGAGGAGGAAATCTGAAGACTGTAATTAGACTTAAAAGACATACAGAGGCAAAACTAAACTTTAGTGCCCAGAGAGCCACACTTGGGAGATAAAACTATAAAAGAAAATAAATAACTACCTTTTTTTTTTTTAAGTTTGTTTGTTTGTTTGTTTATTTATTTATTCATTTATTTATTTATTTTGAGAGAGAGAGGCAGGAGGAGGGAGGGGCAGAAAAACAGAGAATTCCAAGCAGGCTCCAACCCTGTCAACACAGAGCCAGATGGCGGGGCTCAAACTCGTGAACCATGAGATCATGACCTGAGCTGAAGTCAGAGGCTTAACCAACTGAGCCACCCAGGTGACCCCACAGATAACTACTTTAAAAGTCAGAGCTGTGGGGGTACCTGGGTGGCTCAGCTGGTTGGGCGTCTTATTTTGGCTCAGGTCGTGATGTCACATTTGGTGTTTGAGCCCCGCATCAGGCTCTGTGCTGACAGCTCAGAGCCTGGAGCCTGCTTCAGATTCGGTGTCTCCCTCTCGGTCTGCCCACCCCCCACTTGTGCTCTGCCGTTCTCACTCTCCCTCTCAAAAACAAAATAATAATAATAATAAATATTAAAAAAAATTTAAAAGTCAGAGCTGTGGTTGATTTTGCAGGGAAGGAGGGGACTGCCGTTGCAGAACTCAAGAGATGGCTGGCAAAGTCTTACTTCTTGACCTGGAAGGGATTTCCACATGAAAATGATTCATTAGGCTGCATATATGCTTTGTATGGTTGTTTCTATTTGTACTTTACAAGAAGGATACACACACACACACACACACACACCTTTTTTTTTTTTAAAGAAAACATTAACAACACCCCTCACCTGTATTCTTTGTAAGAAAAGGTTCTGGTAACCAGTGAGGGAGACTGGGGGAAGAAGAGCACACCTAAGGGAGAAGTCTCCTCATGAGAAAGGGGAGTGAACTCCAGGCCTCAAACAGTTCAGCTGGAGACCGGATGCCGCAGTTACATTCTGCTCAGAGATAAAAGATGTACTTTACCAATGTCCACAAATTCACGCATTTCATAATTACGTGGTTGCTAGCTAAAAGACAAAACAGAAAGCAAACCAAAAGAACTAAATTAGAAAATGTAAGAAAATAAGGACACAGTATAAGAAAGCAGCTGCGGAGCGCCTGGGTGGCTCGGTCGGTTAAGCGTCCGACTTCGGCTCAGGTCATGATCTCACGGTCTGTGAGTTCAAGCCCCGCGTCGGGCTCTGTGCTGACAGCTCAGAGCCTGGAGCCTGTTTCAGATTCTGTGTCTCCCTCTCTCTCTGCCCCTCCCCTGTTCACACTCTGTCTCTCTCTGTCTCAAAAATAAATAAAAGTTAAAAAAAATTAAAAAAAAAAAAGAAAGAAAAAAAAAGAAAGCAGCTGCAATTGTCACAGGATTCTACAAAAGGAAGGAACAGCTTTGCATGCAATAGACAATCTTTTTGTAGTCTAGTCGAGCAGACTGACGTCCTTAAATTAAGAATACAGGCCAGGAAACTAAAATTTAAGAACAATTGTGAAATATAAACAAGTAAAACAAAACCAACGAGAGAAACAGCACTAAATTATTTCATTGCATTCCTAACAACTGCCACGGCTTCTCTGGATGGAACAAACCCTTCCCAGGCTTTGGGTCTCAAACCACTTCATTAAAAAATTCCTCATCTTCCCTCACACAACTAACTAGGCAATGACTGGAGAATCCTGGACATCCTGACTACAGTGTCTTTCTCATCTGTCCTCTACAGCCTATTTTATAGGAGAAAAGCATCGGATTTAAAATTACAGAGACTTAGGTTCAAAATCTGGCTGTCAACATATTACAGGACGTTAGGAAAATCACTGAGCTTCTCTGAGCCTCCATTCAAAATCTACAAAAACAGAATCATTTCTACCTACCCTTCCCCGAAACACTACATGAAGTCCTCAGTGCAATATGATACATATCTCAAATTATAGGCACTGATTTCTGAGTGTCCCCTACCCAAAAGTGAACTGATAGGCAGCGTGGACATTTGTTTTCACTGCACAGCAGATAAATCTGCTTAGTAACTTCAAGGTACCTCCCCCACCTCCATCTGTGACTAAGAGCATCCAAGACCAGGCCTCATTTTGGTTCATCTGAACTATTTTATATTTTAGCAGCTTTCCAGTGAGTTCTTTCTAATTTTCTTAAAGCATAGTTCTGATCATGCACTCATCTGCTAAAAACCATCCATGGTTTCCCACTGTCTGACAAATGAAACCCAGTCTCTCAGCCTGGCTTTCAGAGGTCAGCATATCTCTCCAGTTCGATCATCAACCACGGCCAACACCAAACCAAACTAGACTCCGACAGTCAACAAAAATATCCTGCCTCTATCCTTTGTCTAAAAAGGCTTCAGCTAAAGCTTGGTAACCAGAGCTTTCCAGTCCAAATCCTTCCAATCCTTCGAGGACCAGCTCAAAAACCACCACTGTGGGTTACCTTGCCCAAGTCCTATCCCTTTGGGAAAAGGAAAACCAGTAACAAGTAAACCACCAGCGGATTTCGGATGATGATCAGTGTCATAAAAACAATAAAGACATTAAGAATGGGCAATTATCTTTAAAAATGACCAAGGATGAGGCGCACCTGGGTGGCTCAGTTAAGCGTCAGACTCTTGATTTCAGCTCAGGTCAAGATCCCAGGATCGTGGGATTGAGCCCTGACCCTGGGCCCTGATCAGGCTTTGTGCTGAGCGTGGAGCCTGCTTAAGATCCTTGCTCTCTCTGCCCCTCTCCCACACTTGTGCTTTCTCTCTCTCTCTCTCTCTCTCTCTCTCTCTCTCTCTCTCAGAAAAAAAAAGACAGAGAGAGAGAGAGAAAGAGAAAGATTCTCTCTCTCCCTCTGCCCCTCTCCCCTGCTCGCTCTCTCCCTCTCTCTCTCTCAAATTAAAAAAGACTTAGGATGAAACAGGATGAGACCATGGTAGTCAGAAAAACCTTCCAGAGGAGGTGACATCTGGTTGGGACCTGAAGGATGAGAAGCCAGCCAGTCACCGGGAGATACACAGGAAATCCACCAAATCCAGAAACAAAGAGCCTACAATCTACATGAAAGAGTACCAGGGACCATAGAGAATGCCCAAAACATTCAAAACACAGCTTTGTTCCCTCAAAACATTTAAAATCCATTTAGGCTGGTAAATAAACTCATGAAATAAATTTCTTGAAACTGTACAGAATTAAGCAGAAAGTCAGAGAATCCCTGAAAACAGAGGGGGAAACGTGACCCACTTTGCAGCCTATAGGTAGTATTGACTCAGAGGCCAAGGTAATCGACTTGCTATTCTGATTCTAATACTGCTGGAAAAATAACATAAACCATGCCTTTAAGCTTTCCGAAGTGAAACCTGAGATTTTCTAATCTTACTTAATTCACACTTAGAAAAGAAATACAAAGGCAATGCTTCCAGGCAGCAGCGTAAACACACTGCTAATCTGCTAATCTGGAAACTCTAGTCCGCCTCCACTCGACCTGACCTCCCACTCCTGCAGCCTCCTCAGCCACACCGATTCACAGCTGCTGTTTCCCTGGCCACTGACCACATGCCTGGGCTCACCCAGAATCCTCTAGCAGTCTCTTTCTCTAGAAACAGTTAAAGAGCTGCTGAGTAGAAGAGCTGCCAACCAATTAGTCTCCAAACTATCCTGACTCAACTGCATCGTTCTGTCAGTATCCGGAGCAACTGAAAGTTATTCAACTATTTCAGACGCTAAGAACCGAACGTGAGCTTCCCAAATGTTTGCTCGCTATAAAGGAGAAAACCGGCAGACCTCTTCCAACTGAGACTCTGAAGAAAAGGCAGCAAGAGAGCCCTGTGGAGCCGTCATCAGATGCACTACATCCTGTACCAACTTCCACTGGGCGGCAAGAAAGTAAAGATCAAGCCACCTGTGCTGGCAGATAAAGCAAGGCTTTCTCTACAAACAACTTTTCGTGAAGAGGCTTCTCTGGGATCAAACAAGACGGAAAGGCACCTGGAGTCTCAAACGGAACGGTCAAGAGAAAGACGGTCGAAGAGCGAGACGAGTCCTGACCCGATCAGCAGCCACTGACCACTTGTGGCCAAGGTGGGTTTTCTCACATCAGCACTATCCTCGCTGAGCGAGAGGAAAAAATAAAATGCCAATCTGTTTTCCTTGCAAAACTGCCTAGGTAAGCCCAGTTCACGGACACGGCCCACCGTCTTCCCACATTCCAAATCCAGTCACTGGGACTAAGATTCATCCGTTTCATGACAACTAAAGAGGACAAACACCACGCTGAACCAACAAGCAGTCAGCGGCAAGATCTCTGGGTCTAGAACGCACCCTTCTCTCCCCTCCACCGCCCTTATCTCTAAAAGTCAACCCTGAAGCCATCGGTTCAAGAGACGCTTCCTACCTTACCTTAGCAACAGGCAGGTTCAATCATTTGTGGCTCCTCTCTAACGCACATACGCTTTAGCAAATACGATGCTTTCTAGCTACTTTAAAGACATCTACCCATGCCCTGTGCCTCCCACAAACATTTGCACATGCTGAAGGTAAGAACTTGGATTTTCCCCTCAAAGATGCAGCCATCATTCTTAATCCCTTCCCATAAAGATGCCTAGTAACAAATGCTACATAATAAAAAGGTTTAATACACACTGGCTTAACACATGAGAAGGAAACCAAAGACTTTTTAGCAAAAGCAGGGAAAAACCATTTGCAATGCCCACGTGAAGACATTTTACCATACTTCCAATGCTGGTGAAACAACAAAACTAAGATTTGAAAACACAAAATTCAATTAAATCACCAACCACTTCATCCTTATAACCCTCTCTCTTAAAAACCTCCCTATAACGTAAACACTGCATGCATTTACACACGACATACCAAAGAGGATCATGCCAATTCCAAAGCAACAAAAGGTACCTTTTAAAAGTCATCTTTGCAAAGAGCTCCACTTCCGTACCATTTTTTTAAAGTAGGCTCTACACGTACAGTGTGGGGCTTGAACTCACAACCCCGGGATCAAGAGACACACACTCTGCTGACTGAGTCAGCCAGGCACCCCTCTGCTTCTAGAACATATCCTAAGAGAATCACACTTAATCATATTTGCATGAAGACAATCCGTCTTGGTTTAAAATGAGGAACTGTAACTAAATTCACAAATTTACTTCAAGTTATGAAAATATAAATAAATGTAAAATCTGTTAAAAATGTTTTCTTTAAAAAAAATTTTTTTTAATGTTTCTATTCACTTTCTGACAGAGAGAGCATGAGCAGGGGAGGGGCAGAGAGAGAGAGAGAGAGGGAGACACAGAATCCGAAGCAGGCTCCAGGCTCCGAGCTGTCAGCACAGAGCCCGACGCGGGGCTTGAACCCACAAGCTGTGAGATGGTGACCTGAGCCGAAGTCTGACGCTTAACTGACTGAGCCACCCAGGCACCCGTAAAAATGTTCTTTCCTATGAAAGGTAACTATATAATCTCTCACATCATTTTTACTCTGCTTTCGACCTTCTCAGTATGTTTTCCCATGTGAGACATGCAGTGACTCGAAGTGGCTGCTGCCCTGGGGTCATTACCTCTAAGAATTGCACAGGCTCTGTGAATCTGATTCTGTGCTGAATGGCTCTGAGGTTTTAGACCTGTCCAACTGGGGCACAGAACGCTGGTGGCCTTCTCTACTGCCATTCTCCCATTTCCCTTAGTAACAGAGCCCTTCCATCACTGGCACACGGCCAAAGCAAGTCCAGACTCCCTGGAAGATCTGGGAGTCTGGAAGATCTGTGTAAACTGAAGTTGTTAGATGGGGGCTGCTAGAGACATTCTGGAAGGGGCAACCTTAGCTTTTGCCTCTGTGCCCTCCTCCTTCAGCTGCCAGGCTGTGGTGGAGAACCACCTGCCCCCAATCCGCTGCAGAGCAATACTTTTTTTTTTTTATTATTATTTTTTAATAAAACACAAATAAGACTCTGCAGGAACTGTCAAACAGCTACAAAAATTTCTAAATGGTTACTTTCTGTTTCTATACTTACCACATGGTAGACTAGTAACAAATGGTTCATTCCCTGGGCCATGATTTGAATAACACTGACCTAGAACATGGAGGTGATATGGCTGTGGCTCCAACGGCCATCTGCGACTACAGGAGACCCTGAGAATGGAAACCATGCACTAAGGATAATGGACCAGATGGCAGGAAACTAGACACCTGAAGATCATGGTCACTCTACCAACCTTGGATGGCACACCCTGGAAAACACCTCATTTTATATGAGAATATAGACTTGTTACCACTGTGATTTAGGTGTTTCTTATATCTAGTGAATCCTGATAACAACTGATCTCCTCCATGTGTAGACCACTGTAAAATTTTCAAAGCACTAAATTACCTCTTTCTATTCTCACGAGAATAATCCTGTTGGTAAGCGGGACAAGTATTATCTTGATATGACAGATAGATGGAAACTAATATCCTAAAAGATTAAACAGCTTTCCTAAAGTAACACAGCCAGGAAGTTTTGACAGTAAGAACTGAAAACAGAAGCCAGCTAGGCATTTTTTCCACAAGAGCACTCTACCTCTCAGGGAGGTGAAATTACTTAATCATAATCACAGTAAAATAAAATATAAATGACCAGGGGTATATACCCACAATGAATTACATAATGTGTGTAAGCCACGGGGTATAAAGATACATGAGCTCAAAATAATACAGGAAAGGGACAAAGCAATTCCCCCACTAACTCTTTTGTTTGGTCAACTAGCGAAAAGAAAATTGGATTTAATGACTGCAGTGAGAGTGTATGACATTTTACAGTAGTAAACTACACAAAGCATTTGGGGAAAGGACATAAACGGGCAGAAACCAGAGACAATTTTATAATAACTTAGCCAGAAATGCACCAACTAAACTAAGAGCCAATAATACAGATCACATTACTTTAGGTTAGGACATAAACCCTCAAACCCTCCTCTCAAATAAAATCTGAAACATTCATACTCTATCTGGATACAAACAGAATCTGTCAGTAACCAATACTGTTTCTTTAAAAATTGTTTGGATAATACTGTCTTGCTAACAATAACACTGTCCTTCAGTATAAAGACTTCTAAGCACCAGTGTCAGAGGAGTTCTGTACTGTTCTTTCAATGGTGAAGAAGCCTGGCAAGGTGCCACCCCACTTCAGTTCCCAGGATGCCCTGTGAGCAAAAGTGTATTATTAAAAAGCTGATGGTTCATCAGCCTCATCTTCTGTGACTGGACTAATTTTTATTTGGACAAGTTTTCTTTGCCTCTGTGTGTATCAAATGTTTTATTTCATCAGTAACAAACACTGAAGTATTTGCCCATATCAATATATATCTGTTAAAGGCTAAATTAAACAGAAAAGTCATACTTTTCATAAAAACATTTTTTAAAAGGCTATTCTGTTGTCCTGAATATTGTGTTGCAGCATAAAAAAAAAAAAAAAAAAAAGACCCACATGGAAAATTAGAACACAAACTTTAATGTATTGTTATGCATATCTAACCTTTCAAATTTTCTCTACAGATATAAGCTAACTTACAAAGAAAAAAAATAAACTAAAAAACCCCACCATTTAATTCCTCCTGTATGTAAATCCAAACATACTGTAAAAGTCCTCAAGGGTCATTAGTGAGAATGAGTTCTCCCAACAAATACCTACCTGTCAGCTGGCTATACAAAAACTATGCGGGGAGGGGAATGGGTTGTGGGGGGGGGGGGGGGGGGGGGGAAGGCAGGCACAGCTGTAGATATAAATACATAAAATACTCAACCAGCTCAAAGTAATGCAAAAAGGAAAAATTCCCCACTAACTCTACCAACCACACAACTCTCTCAGAGGCATGAGGCCAAGGGAAGAAGGAAAGGGTGCTTTGGAGTGACACTTTCAGGGAAATAATCCTCTAGAGTTTGTGCTAGTCAGCAAACTACAGCCCCACAGGCGGTATATATCCCACCATCTATTTCTGTAAGTAAAGTTTCACTGGAACCAGCCATGCTGTCACATATCGTCTCTGACCAAGGTGAGTAGGTGCCACAGAGAAGACACTCACTATCTGGCCTTTTACAGAAAAAGTTTACCACTCCTGGGTGCAAAAACCATCTGTCAATAAGTAATAATGTTAACTAATCAGTTACCTGCACAGTAGCAGCAAAAAATAAGACGGCACTTCTCTGGTAATTGGTGAGAATTGAGCCTAAATTTCATAAACGCCTTTGTGTCTGTAAGATTTGCCTAGAAAAAAAGCTGACCCAAACACAGATCGTCTCCAACCAGTATGCCAAACACAAAACAGCCTGTGACTCAGAAATCTAGTGGCCCACACTGTTAATTTATCTTCCCTATAGAAAAAAAACTCAATTTGAGCGATAAAACAAATTTCTCTAATAAATAAACTACAGAGATCTATGGTCTGGTGTATCTTTGGAAACAATGCTGACACAGAGTATGTGACAATGCCGCTCAAAATCACCTGAGAGAGATTCCAAGTTCAATACTCCCCAAGGTCAAAAGTATTATTAAACATGACAGACGCCCAGGGCATGCTCCAGTTAAAAGGGAACTTTCACTGGGTTTCAGTTCGCATTGTTTCCTTTGGGAGTTAAAGTAGCAAGTGCTTAACCATTTCATTTGCACTGATGCTAATTGTTAAACAGGCCTTTGGATTCTCAAAGAAATTCATGTTGCTTCTTGGTAAACTAGATCTCTAAAATGGTAACCCAAGCAGGCAGGTAGCTAAACCAACAGGAAGAAAAACTACACAGGACTAGAAAACTGGTTAATCATAAAAATCCATGTGTTAAGATTCCACGACTAAAAAAAGATTTAGATACAAAGGAATTTGGCCTGCGGTACCACGGTCACGTGGCTACTGAGGGGGGGAAGGAACGGCGTCTGCAGCATGGTTTTTCTAAGCCACATGCAGGGCACGTGACAGATTAAAGTGCACGTACGGGCGACCTAATTTGGCCCGGACAATAATCAAGTCTGTAAAGCAGGGGAGTTTCACTGTTATTTTGTAAATAAACATCTCACTGGATCTTTTTTTTAATGATCAGTCCTTCTGGCAGTTTCCTAGCCCACCTTCTAAAAGAAGCCATTCCTCTGCTCAACAAGCTGCCTGATACTCAGCAGTCACCGTCACTGTTAGATAATTCTATTTCCTCCAGAAACAGCAGGAAGGCATCATTTCATCCAAAGGAAGAAAGAAGACCAAAGGTTGTCTAGGTCTCAGTCCTCGGCCCTTCCCCCCGAAATAAAAGGGCGATACATCTCTTTCAGATACAGCAATACTCAGACGAGTTCCCACTGCATTCAAAGCAGCGTAACACAAGTTGAAAACTCAGGTTGCGTTCTCCAGATCACTGTGACATTACACAAGTGTGCATTCGAAAGACTCCTTGGCTGGGATTACAAAGTGCACACGGCCGATCAGCCTGGTGGAATGCTGCCTCTCTCTCCTGGACAGACCACCACCCACGTCCTTTACTTACTCTTTCAACCAAAATGACTGAGAGAGGAAGGGCGGGGGCATGAATCTGGTCAGGGGAACCGGAAACAATGCACAGCATCTCTCCCCACAGATTCTCTCTGACACTGGAACCCGCCTGGCACTCACGTCTCCCAGGGGAGCTCTCCCACACCAGAGTCTCCGTGGCAGCCGGGCACCCCCCTCCCCCGCCCGTGGCCGGATTCCATCCACATAAGCCACTTCCAAAGCCGTTACTGAAGCCAACCGTACAGTGTGCAAAGCCCTCCCTCTTTCCACCCTTACTTCACTCCTCTCCCTTCCCTCTCAACCCTCTCTCCTCCTACTAGATAAAAGGATTTGTTAAATCTGATCAGTTTTCCAGGGATGCAGAAATGCGATCTTACACTATTCTCTAGCCTCACCTCATGGCTCCACCACAGGGACCGACATCTCTTAACACGGCTTTGTCCGGCTGACCATGCTCTTCCTGAGGCTGAATCAAAAAATTCTTTTATAAACAGTACTGTCTCTACCATAAGAAAATAAATATGTCACACCACCAATGTTAAAACGCTGAAGCGGAATCTTATCCCCCCTCAGACAGACCGGAGAAGGGCAGAAGGCTTCAAACTTCACCCAGAAGATTCCAACTGTGCCAGTCCAATGGAGAAGTCCAATTATGCTTCCTTCCACGTGACAACGCCTCCCGTAGAACTCCTCCCGGGCTGGTGGATAATGGCAAAGGGCTGCCCCCAAAAGCTCTTCCTTCTCGTCATCCCTAGCCTTTGTATTAGACTGGGACCAGTTACACTACCAACACTGACAGAGCCGGGTGCTGGTTTCTTTTTTCTCTCCCTGAAGCTCACCCGATGAGGTTTCTTTCTTTCTCAATTGGTTGGCTGAAAAAATCACATCAGTTACCTAACAAATTAACACCACCACCATCCCTCCTTAAAAGTTATGCCTGGGGCGCCTGGGTGGCTCAGTCGGTTAAACATCCCCCTTCGGCTCAGGTCATGATCTCCCGGCTCATGAGTTCGAGCCCCATATCGGGCTCTGTGCTGACAACTCAGAGCCTGGAGCCTGCTTCAAATTCTCTCTCTCTCTCTCTCTCTCTCTCTCTCTCTCTCTCTCTCTCTCTCTCTGCCTCTCCCCCACTCACGCTCTGTCTCTCTGTGTCTCAAAAATGAATAAATGTTAAAAAAAAAGCTACGCCAAAAAATTAATTAATAAAAATGAAGTCAATTTCTTGTAGAATGTTCCCCCTAAGGGAAGAATATAAAACTCAGCATGTATTAGCCAATGTGTCAGGTTGATGTAATATGCCAAATGCAACTGATGTTTGCTAAGGATATCACTAAAATCTGTTAAACAACCCACCCACAGCTACAAAAGAGAAAACAAACAAAAAACAAAATTAAAAAAGAAAGTGTGCGTGTGTGGCCAACACTCTGTTTAATAACTCCAAAAGATACAGAGTCACTTAGGCAAAAGGAAATCACACATCTATTCAAGAGCATTGTTAAGTGGAAGGGAATCATCCAAAGGGCTCCACCGGCCGACTGAATAATTGTCATACAAAATGCCTACCAAATCTCCCGATGCTGCCAACAAATCACCAGCTGAGGCAAATCCCAGATAATGAAACGCTGTAAGAAGGGCTCTTTTTAATAATTTAGCCCATCAAGGAGTGGGTATCGATTCTTGTTTTCAGCAGAAGGAGAGCGCGTTATCTTCAGCCTTACAGCTCAGTGACAACATCAGGGAATTTAATCACAGTGCCTTTCCTGTCATGCAATCCTTAAACTGTCACCTTGGATTCTTTGTCATTCTTCATCGGTTTCTAAAGAAGCCCTGGTCTCATGCACGTGTCTTCCCTCCTTAACCAACAGTAACCATAGCAGCATTTCAAGTTCTACAGATGAAACATAGCTGTCAATTACCATTTGCCAGCTGCTTTTCTTTTAAAGAATTTTAACAATGCATCAGACATCTTTGTGCATTCCCATCTTGTTTGTTAACAAATCTGCTCAATATCTTAAGAGCAGATTGACATTCAATCACTATGGTAAGTGTGCCAATCTCTGGACATCTGTGGACATTTTTAATATATCCAAGAAGACGCTACTAACGAAAGGAAAAACCAGGGGAAGCTGTATACATATCAACCACTATTATTTCCCCATTCCAACATGGGAATCTTTCAAAAACCAAATTAACCCTAAACTTTCAAAAACCAAATTAACCAAACATTAAATTTGGTGGTAATGTTGATTTAAGAGTATTCCTGAATCTTTATATACTAAAAATATATTTGAGACAAAAAAAACCTCTCTGACTGAAATCAAGCGAATGGTCTCTGGTACAAGTACAAATCAAACTGCTCTCATCCCTCACAGAATGGTCTGCACTCCGGTTACACTGCCCTTAAACTCCACTAACGTCATTCAATTTCCATTTTTTATTGTCCAATGAGCTCCACCTTTCACCGAGAGTGCGAGAGGACGCACTGCGGTCAGCCGTTGCCACTAATTTGTCTTTGGATGCAATTCCATGGTGTTCCTCCACAATCCTTTGGATCGAGGCACCTTACTAATCCCAAGGGTTCCGGGCCCAAGGTCCCCACACACGCCTGCTGCTGACACCAAAGGCACTGTACCTCTGTCTTTTGAGGTCCTTCTGCTTTTCCATCCAAACTAAATTGTTACAAGGCCCTGGGGCAGTACAGCAGCATCCCCCCCCCCCCCCCCATTCACTCAGCCATCAAGGAGAACCGTCACTTGTCAAGAGGCTGAGACCAAGGGCGGCAGCAGCCCCATAACCAACACCACCCCCACTTTCCTGTTGTAACAGCATGACAAGGTCCTCTCTAAGACAGATTCAAAGGAGAGAACACCCCGCATTCGAATAAATGAAACCTAACAAAACAGCCTCATGTCACGTTAGCTGAAAAACTGACAATGCACACGTTTACAAGGCATATGCTGTAGGAGTTCTACAAGCCCGTTAAGAATTCCCACAGGGAAGGAAATACATATTTAGAACAAAAATTTTTTTGTTTTTTTGTTTATCACATACTGATACCTAATTACTAAAACCATAGCCAGGAATACCCTCTGGGCTCCACACCACTCTCATTTTCATGAGAGGTAGAAAACACAGTGGAAAAACACCCAACAGTCCCTTCTTTCTTAAAAACAAAAAAAAACAAAAAAAACCTAATACACATACATGCACATCAGGTTTTTTTGGCTAATCTTCCCCTTGACTGTATTAATGCTATACTTTGTGTTGATGGTCTCATTCGTCGCATTTTATGTACTCCTTTTTTAAAAAAAAGTCCCTCTTGGGGCACCTGGGTGGCTCAGTCAGTAGAGTGTCCGACTCTTGATTTCAGCTCGGGCCATGATCTCACAGTTCATGAGATCGAGCCCCACACTGGGCTCTGCACTGACAGTGAGGAGCATGCGTGGGATTCTCACTCTGCCCCTTCCCTGCTGACACGTGATCTCACATCCTCTCCCTCTCTCTCAAGATAAATATTTAAAAATAAATAAACAAAAATTTAAATTCTTCTTCACCTGATTTTTAAAATATTTCCCCCTGTCTTCTAAATGAAGAAAACCACTAATTCAATGAATAAGGTGCAGAGTCGGGACCTGTTCTAGGCACTGCAAACAAAATGATGAGAAGCACAGCCCTTCCATTTACTCTTGCCGGAAGGATGGACTACAGTTGATCCTTGAAGGACACAGGTGTAAAACATGCAGGCCCACTTTTATACGCAGATTTGTTACAGTGCAGTAATGCAAATGCATTTTCTCTTCCCTATGACTTTCTTCGTAACATTTTCTTTTTTCTAGCTGACTTTCTTATAAGAATACAGTGTATAGCACATGTATCATACAAAATATATGATAATCAACTATTCACGTGATTAGTAAGGCTTCCTCTAGTAGGCTATGAGAAGTTATGTTCTGTGGCACTCAGAAGTTACACACAGATTTTCTACTGCAGAGCGGGGAGGAGTCAGTGCCTCTAAACCCCAACGTCGGTCCAGGGTCAACTGTATATACATATAAAGTAGCCAAGGCACGTCAGGAACACGGGCGGACTGTCTCCCTCAAAGAGGAGCGAGAGATGGGAAGGTGGGAGAAGGACAGGGCTCATTCTTCTTTTCATTTCAAAGTATATCTTAAATTTTCTCAATGTATTCATTTCCTGGATTGTCTATTTTATCATTTCAAATAACAGAGTCGAGAGCTACAAGATGTAATTGAGTGAGTTTACATGAAACCAAATACCTAAGTTGTACTACTATAGTTACCACAAACTAAGTAAATAAATAAGACAAACCAACGTGCCACACATTAATGCCCCAGAAGGACAAAGTCGCATCACAGCAAGCTACACTGACACTTACGGAGGTTTCTCAAGGATAACAACAACCAGAAAGCGACAGAAGAACTGAGTCATCGTGAGGAACCCACCAGTCGAAACACGCCAAACGCCATCCCCCAGCGCTCCAATCTGGGCCAGAAGCAATCAGTGAGAAGCGGCTATTTCATTTCAGCAACACACAATCACCCATTCTATTCAATTAATGTTGACAGGACTTCATTGTTTTGTTGTTATTGTTGTTGTTCTGTTGTTCAGTTTGAACTCGTTTAAAATTAATAGAAGACGCTCGGGTTTGAGAAACGTAAGGGGCCCTGGAACTGGCCTACCTCCTGCAAAGGACGTGATCAGGTCTCTGCATTTACAACAGTCACGAGGTGGAAGGCAGACTTCCGTTCGCTAAAGCTGGGCTGCCACCAGCATCTCCTGGGGCGTGCCTGGGAAAACGATGGATTCCTGGGCCTCACTCCAGAACTACTGAAATAATATTCTGGTTTTACAAGTGAGGAAACGGAGGTGCAGAGAGAGTAAGTAACTTGATCACTAGTAAAGCTTGCCAACATGAATCAAAACAAGACCATAATTTCAACAGTAAAAATGTGTATTTTTTTAACCATGTCCATGATCTATTACTTCACTTCTAAGCAGCTTTTCTCGCCTCGGGAGGCTCAACAGGGAACAAACACCATCACAGGTGTTTTTTTCCTCTGCCTAGAAAAAGATTTTCCTCTTTCTAGAAAAAATCTGAAAATTCATATAGTCCTTCTCATTTCTAGTATTCTAAAAATGAAAAACACCCTGAGCACTCAGTCTCTCCCATCCCCCCCACCCCTCTCTCAGTTTCTTTCTTCCACTTTACTCAAAAATCCCACACTGGGATTAATGGTAGGTGAATTCTGATCTGTTTTTCAAAGGCAGAGCAATTTTGTGTTTACAAAAAAAAAAATTGCCATTCCACAGTCGCTACAGTGATTCAGGCAAAAATAATCACTGGGTGGTGTATTAGTGGGTAAAACTTTGATGAAGAACAGGATATTTACATGGTCTCAAAGTTTCTCCCTACAAGTTACTTTTCAACTACAAAGGAAAAGGTGGTAACTTATCCAAGTGATCAAAGTTAACTTAATATCACTAATAATGTGACAAACTGATATCATAATCTCTCTGATGTAAAGACCTTAGGACACAATACCACTAATAAAACAGTCTAGCCTAAAATGCATAACCTAAATCTAATAGGCAGGGAACAACAAACTACAAAAAAACTAGACTGCACTCTTTAAAAACATGTCAGTGTCATCAAAACACAAAGAGAGGAGCACCTGGGTGGCTCAGTCAGTTGGGCGACTGATTTCAGCTCAGGTCATGATCTCGCAGTTTGTGAGTTCGAGCCCCGTGTCGGGCTCTGTGCTGACGGCTCAGAGCCTGGAGCCTGCTTCCGATTCTGTGTCTCCCTCTCTCTCTACCCCTCTCCTGCTCACGCTCTGTGTCTCTCTGTCTCTCAATAATAAATAAATGTTAAAAAAAATTTTTTTAATAAATAAATAAAAATAAATAAATAAATAAATAAATAAATAAAAAGACAAAGAGAAGCTAAGACATTGTTCCAAATTAAAGGAGAGCTAAGACACATGGTAACTAGATGTAAGTGTGATGCTGGTCTAGATATTAGGTCCAAAGAACAAACTGCCACAGAGGGCCCTACTGAGACACATGGCAAAATGTGAACGTCTACAGATCAGATGAGTATTGTTAAACTGTTAAATTTCCTGTTTTTGGTAACTATGTGGCGACTATATACATAAATGTCCTTGTTCTTGCAAAATACACAGTTAACTATTTAGAAGTAACAAGTCAAAATGCCTGCCTTTTACTGGTCAGATTCAGAACAGCGGAATAGAGTCCAGAAACAAATCCACATAAATATAGTCAACTGACCTTTGACAAAGAAACAAAAGGCAAATACAATGGAGAAAAGATAGTTGAACCATAGTTCAACTAATGGTGCTGAACAACCGGGCAGCCACATGTAAAAAACAAAGAAAGAAATCTAGACCATACAGACTATACCCTTCACAAAAATCAGCTCGAACGGGACCACGTACCTAAAATGTAAAACACAAAACTAGAAAACTCCTAGAAGATAACAAAGGAGAAAAACTAGATGACCCTGGGTTTGGCAATGACTTTTTAAATTCAACACCAAGCACGTAATCCATGGCAGAAGGAATTGATAAACCAGACTTCACTAAAATTAAAAACTGCCCAACAGAAGACACTGTCAAGAAAAGAAAAAGAGAAGCCTCAGACTCGGAGAAAAGACCTACAAAAGACACACCTGACAAAGGATTATTGTCCAAAATATGCAAAGAATTCCTTAACGCTCAACAATAAGAAAATAAACGACCTGATTAAACACTGAACCACAGACCTTAGCAGACACCTCACCAAAAGATCCACAGATAGCAAGTAAGCATATAAAAACAGAACTCTACATGGTATGTCATCAGAGAAATGCAAATCAAAACAGCAATCAGACATCACTACACATCTATTAGAATGGCGAAAATCCACAACACTGACAACACCAAATGCTGGCAAGAATGGGGATCAAGAGGAACATTCATTCACTGGTAGGAAAGAAAACTGGTACAGCTACGTTGGAAAAGTTTCGTTGCTTCTTTAAAAACCAAACATACTCTTACCATACAATCCAGCAATCACACTCCTTGGTACTTACCCAAAGGACTTGAAAACTTATATCCACACAAAAACCTACATGCAGATTAGTTATAGCAGCTTTATTCATAATTGCTAAAAATAAGAAAAGTGAGGACATCTTTGAGTAAGCGAATGGATAAACTGGTTCATCGAAACAGTGAAATATTATTCAGCATGAAAAAGAAATAAGCTTCAAGCCATGAAAAGACATAGGAGGAACCTTAAGTGCATGCTACTAAGGGAAAGCAGCCAATCTAGAAAGGATACATACTATATGGTTCCAACTCTGACATTCTGGAAAGGCAAAACTGTAAGAGTCAGCAAAGAATTTGCTGGTTGCCAGGGGTTGGGGGAAGGGAGGGGTGAACAGGCAGAGCAAAGAGAATTTTTGGGGCAATAAAACTCCTCTGTATAAAGCTGTAATAGTGGATACATGGCATTATAAACTAGTCTAAACCCACAGAATGTGCAATATACCAAGGGTGGACCCTAATGGAAGCTATGTGCTTTGGATAATGATGTGTCAATGCAGGTTCATCAACTGTAACATATGTACCACTCTGATAGGGGAGGTTGATGATGGGGGAGACGATTCATGTGTAGAGGTAGGAGGAATGTGGGAAATCTGCACCTTCTGCTCAATTTCGCAATAAACTTAAAACTGCTCTGAAAACTGAAGTCAGGAGGGAGGGAGGGAGGGAGGGAGGGAGGACAGACAAATTCAACCTAATTACACAACATGAAATCAAAGACAAAAACAGAAAATGTCCACTTCTAGGCACAAGGCATAATGATTTAGTACACCAATTTCTATAGACCATGGAAGGCCTAATTAACCTTAGGTATATTACTTACACTTCAGTCCAGTCCCTAAGAAAAATCTGGTACTCTAGTGAAGGCCTTGATATTTGTAAGAGTTGCTACCACCACAAGCACTAGGATATCCTAAAATGAGGGGTGACACTAAAAACAAAGTTAAGTTCAACAAAACTGCGTTCTACTTTCGTGGGCTGACGTTTCTTTGGCAATTTATTATGAGTAAAATTAATTCTGGAGAGCTTGTAAAGCCGGAGAACTCCACATATCTACTTAGATATTTTTCAAACAATACAAAACAGCCCAAGAAGGCAAGATTAAAAGACCTTGCAGTGTCCGTGAGGAACACAGGGTGATGCAGGAGGTGCCCCTGAAAAGAGCTGCAGCTCAGTGAAACCTACAGGCAATCTTTCCACCTCGCACCGGCCTACTGTAGTAAGCACACTGCTGAAAGAGTGGGCAGTTGTACGAGATCATAAGGTTATTCAAATCTATGCTCCGACAAGGTGGCTTGATGCCCCTTTTGTAAGAAAAGGAGCAGACGAACAAGACAGACAGCCCTCAAGAACAAATCAGTTGAAATTGGCTTTCATGGGAGAGCAGGATACGCAAACAGCCGTTCAGAGGGAAGGAATCTCTCTGCAAGCAGGGGATAAAGCCCTCTCATACTGGGAGGCTGGGTGTTTCAAGAATTTTTTCAACTTGCTGCCTTCAAATTCAACAGCTATTAATCACCTTCCATTTAGGGTAGTTGGACTAATCCCAGCATTTGTATCAGTAATTTTTCTAAAAATTCAGTTGTTTTAATTTCTTCCATGACAATCAAATATAAAAGGCAATGGTTATTTTTGGCATTCTTAATGTCAACTGGGGAAGCTACAGGAAATACTGAAAGAGCAGGCTATCCTTAGAAATTCCTGCGTATCTACAAAAGCAACCAGATTGGAGTTCTCTACAAGGAACTAGGTAAAAAAAAAAAAAAAACATAATCAGCCTTCATTTTAAAATAGCATCCTATAATAAGTGTTCACCTTTAATTACTAAATACTATGAAGTCCCAAGTATGAAAAATATCAGTGTTAGAAACAATACTTACGAATGATAAATACCTTACACAGGAAAGAAATATTATTTTCACACTGGTATGAATTACAATCGCAAAAGTTTAAACTAGATATTAAGCAAAGCATTCTTAGGTTTCGAGGAGGTAAATGATGTATCTCACAGGCCTGCTTTATGGATCCAGGAAGGTAGCAGGGAGCAGCAGAAAAAGCACACACTGAGCAGAGACCCAGGAGACCCAGATTCTGGCCTAGCAGCCCCTCCCGAACAGGAATCTGGGGAAAGCTACGGGGCCCTAGCTTCCCGCTCTGCGTGAGTGGACCAGGTCTGTGTACATCAGTGGAGTGGATTTACTCCAAGGAAAAAGCAAAATCCAATTTCTCACACGCAAGAAGTTTTACCCAAAATGAACACACACAGATCAACAAACGCAACACCACTACAGGAATTATTTTTCAAATGTACACAGATGTCATTAAGATAAATGAAAAAGAAACTCAAAGAGTAGCTGTTTGTTCATCATGCATTTTTTAAACAAAATACTAAAATTATAACCACCACAAGGGCTAACAGGAAAACAAAATTAACTGATACTAAGAAGGTTTCTCACACCGGGGCCCTTGGGTGGTTCAGTCCGTTGGGGGTCTGGCTCTTGATTTCAGCTCAGGTCATGATCTCACAGTTTGGCGGGTTCAAGACCCACCTTGGGCTCTATGCTGCCCCTGCAGAGCCTACTTGGGGTTCTCTCTCTCTCTCTCTCTCTCTCTCTCCCCCCCTCCCCTGCTTGCACTGTCTCTATCAAAATAAATAAATACACTTTAAAAATTCATTAAACAGAAGACGAAGGGTTCTCACACCATATGTTACCACCACTGTCCACTCATTCAGGGCGAGGCCAGCCTGTGACACTCTCAGCGGCAGAAGCCATCTGCTCTACCAAGCAAGCGAGCAGCACGCTAACTCAGGAGTTTCTTCAAGTAAAGAGGAGGCAAAGGTGGGCACCACTGCAGGGACCATCCAGGAAGTACAGAAGCCAGCCACGAGAGCAACGGACATTACACAAGGCTGGGCGGTGGGGGGGGAGGGGGGGTGGGAGGAGAAGGGTTCCCGAGTTAAACCTCAGAATTCATTCCTGACATTCATTCAAGGCAAGATTTTCTACAACCGTAAACCTCAAATTTTCTCATCTGCAAAATGAAATAAATACCACAAATTAAACTACGTGAGAAGAGTAGCACAGTGCCTGGGCACCAAGTAAATGCTCAGTGTCCGCATACTTCCCTAACGACCAGCCAGCTGATCTGTAAGCGGACAGTTTATAGAGCCACAGTTCTCAATCTTCATTTGAAAGCTTTTTCAACATTTTTAGGAATCCACTGATTAGCATCCATGGTTGAAAAGAATACTCTCTCCAGAAAAATCCACATACATATAAGACTCTGCAATTGCAGGAACTTCACAGACCCCGTTACACTTAATGAGTCCTAGGGGCCTATGGACCTCAGCCCAAGAATGTCTGGAACACTAATAAATGATTTAACACCTGAATTTGTAAAACAAAAAACTATGTAACAACAGACACTGCTTAATGAATGCTTATCATATGCTCAACACCACACTAAGCAGATCAATGGACTTCTTCACTCTTTGCAACAACTGCTGAGGTAGACAGTAGTGCTGTGCCCACTTTAAAAGTGAGAAAATTAAGTGCCAGGAAGGTAATGAACATGTCCTCCATTACACAGGAACGCATCAGGAGAGAAACATGTTCTCTAAAGAATAATGCACCAAAACCAAAACCAGTAGTTTAAAAAAATGACAAATAAATCGTTTGTCATCTTACACTATTACAGACCTGTCCTATTTATCTGCATCAGCTGCTCAACAGAGGTCTTAAACATGCAAAAAGCTAGGCGACAAAATAAAAATCCTAAGTCTCTAACCAGTCTAACCCTTGCTCTTCCAGTGAGGAAGGGATTAGCACACCCTAGAAGAAGTCCAGCCTGCAGAGCCGCCTCCATGAGAACTAAAATGAATGTGCATTTTAAGTCTCCTTTCCAGAGCTGCACCTTCTCTGCTTTTTGGAAAGAGTCTCTGTCCTGCCATTTAAACCACCGGATACTGGGAGCAGCTGCGGGGGTGGAGGGGATCATCTCTACCCAGCGTAGGGAGAAGCTGGGCAACGTTTTCTTTGCCTTCTCACCTCCCTCACTACCCCTGGACTGCCAATAAACACAGCACCTTTTGCTAAAAAAAATCCAAGCTGACATATTCTCTATAAGAAGGGAAAATGCTGCCTTTCCAGCACAAATACTTTAAAATTGAACAAATAAGTTAAAAATTATAAAATTAACTCTTTGAGTTGATATCGCCATTAACGTAGAAACACAGATCCGATACCTGAATATGCAAAGAAAGTTAAATTATGATGCAGTTAGTGCTATCCTATAAAAACTAAATTAACAAAAATAGTCTATTAGGGAAGACATCTGGTGTATCATGGCAAGAACTGTTAATGATATTGTCTGCAACCCTGTAATCAATTTTTTCTCCCAGCAGCTCTCTCATTGCACTGTATTAGATCTGTGTGCCTGCAGAATTTATGAGCACTCCACACATGGGGGGTAGCTTTGCCAACTGGATCCAATTCAGATCCAGCTCAAATGACTTTGGCAGCATGAAGCGTTGTTAAAGAACAATCAATACAGTTTGCTTCATGCAGCATCATCTTGACTCAAAGAAGATTTATTATCTTATTACAGAACCTCCTCAAACCTCCATCTGATGGTATCTGAGTACACCACCGATCATGAACTTATTTAAAACTCCAGGGAACACCATCCTTTTCTGCTAAATAAATAAATAAATAAATACTGGTCATCACTAATGCTAATACAAAAAGTTTACTGAAAATCAATGTTATCATGGGCAAAATTTTAAATCTACTCAACAAATCCTGATTAATGAATATTGTAGTAAATGAAACAGTCTAACAATGACATCCACACTAACTGGAGAATAAAGTAGAAAGTATCAGCCTGAAAGAGAAAATCATCTCTTAGATATATATGGAAACAAGATGGTAACTTTAAAGGCTGAAGTCTTTGAAGTAGAGAGTCAAGTTGGGACTCTGCTAATGGGTCCCTTAGGATGTCAATATCTTTCCAGGGATTAACATTAGACTTTTATCCACTACACTGGGTTTTATCTTCCATTGTGAATGGTTGTTATATCAAGAATTCCAAGGTTTCCATAACGTGAGCCTTTTTTCTGGTCTAATTCTTGATAAATTACACCAGCAACTATTTGCACATGACATTGCTGTTGTGACGATTACTCCTGGTTTTGTTACGATGATTAATATCCTAGCTCCCCTGTCCCGGTCCTCTTCTCTTTACACATGGGTGACAGCCCTCACCATCTAGCTGGAGCTTCTGCCGTCTGGCCAGAATGCACCGGATACCCAATCCATCTTCTTAAGCAAGCATTTGCAAATCAGCTTGCCTGGAATAAAAAAGCCTACAAAGGCTTCTCTCCCACGTGTCACATAAAATCTGCCCTCGTCTCACCTCTACCGTGCTCTATGATCTGGCCCCGCGTTATGTGCCACCTCCACCCCCACGACCCACTAACCTGTGCTCTTCCCCGACGTCCTGCGGTCATCTTCTCTCAACTCCCAGCCTCACCAGGCTCACCGTCTATGTGGCTTACAGGGACAGGCGGACACGTACACCTGGAAGGCTCCTCCAGTCTGCCTGTCCACATGTTGCTGATGTATCAAAAACCAACCCGGCTCCTCAAAACCTGCCTGTCTTCACAAAACTCCCCCAAGTGGGACAGCCCGTCGGGAGCACTCGCTTTTCCTAGTTTCAAGATACTATTATTCTACACTATAACTGAGCAATTCATTATACAGCGCCAAGTATCTTGTGTTATTTCCTGAGTATGCATTTGAGCCCCACGGTCAGATTACGCACAACAAGAGAAAAGACAGGTCTTCAACATCTTTGGTGATTAACAGCAGTCAATCAGAATAAACACCTGTCTTCCGGAAAACATTATCATTAAATCCTCATAAAGGAAAAAGAAAGGCAGACAGATGTTTACACAACTTTCATAAGAGGGGAGATACAGGACACACAAACCACCCACAGATCACCAACACCAGGCCCCGTGCTCTAGGGACAAAGCACCACAGACACTTCATCCTGCTGCACCTCACACACACGTCATTACCACCAGGTAACGGAGACATTACCAGGGCACAGCCGAGTCCACTGTAGCTACACCCTAACTCAAGCCTTTCAAAGGGTTTAATTCTCTATCTGGCATCGCAGAAGAGCCTAGCTGCTTCTGAGCGATATTCGACAAAATGTCACCTGAGAGGACAGCATCCAAAATAGTTTAGATTTGTGGGCCCTAAGTCCCCACGATGCTGGGGAAGTGCACATTTCACACTTGGACTCAAACTTACCCCCTTTTTTCCCCATTTCAGTTGCCAACATCCATACTCGCTGCTGATTGCCAGCTCCTGCTCCTTGCAACAGCCCAGCATGCTCTCTGCTGGCGCCCCAATACCCTACACCACCAAACCCCGCTGACTTCTGGAACTGTCCTAGAGGGGTAAGGCAAGTCCCGTATTTTGCTTCCTCTGTGCATGTACTTGTTACTCCTTTAAAAACACATACAATACAGCACATTTTTAAAGGGGCTCTGGGGAGGGAGGTAATATTCCTATTTTATACCCTATGGGATATAAAATATTGATAGCTTTTAAAAACGGGATTCTCCTTACCCCTACAGGCCCTCTCCCGGCTTCAGAAAGATGTTGTGGTGGCTGTGATGCCACCGGCAGAGAGCATGCTGGGGGGTCACACAAAGCAGGAGTTGGAGATCTGCAGCAGGCCTGGGAGTTGTGGACCTAAAAAAGAAAAGAGCTTTCAGTTAGCATGCCCAACGTCCCCTCCAGCCCTGGTTACTGGGGGCACGCAGCACACAAGCAGGTATCTGCACCACCCTTGAGCAGATGGCCTCTCAGAGAATTTGTTCTACCACCGAAGTTATCAGCCTTTCTGCATCAGCGCCGTTGCCTTAGTTCAGCATGAACAAACATACGAGCCTTGTGGCTCCAGACTTTAATCTGGGTCCTGTTGTAAAGCAGTATGGTGTGTGCCCCCCAAGTAACCAAGTTAAGATGTGACACAGTGCCAAAACACAGTGACAACGGCATGCTTTGCTTAGAATAAAAACAAAAACGCAATGGTGTCAGATAAACGCAGCCGTCAATGAACCAGAAGTGGACAAACTGAGCTTTCAGAAGAGTTTCTAATGCGAGACCCTAGAGGCACAAGACAGGTACTTAGTAAGGAAATATTTGAGGCATTAGGAGGTCAAAGGAAGATCCTACCATTTTCTCAAAGTCCTAGTTTAATTTTGTAAAGCTAAAGGCAAGGCAAAAGACAAAGGCTTAATAACAGAGGGAAAAGAGACACCTTTAAAGTGAGTTTTAATTTTCTCCCAGTGCCCATGTGAACAGGCACAAAACATAAGCTCAAGAAAGCCACTATTTCTTTTAGGCGCGAAACGAGCGCTGGTGCGTACCACGTGTCTATGCGTCTTCCTTTACACCGTGCAAACATTTAAAGCAGCAGCAGATTAGAGAGCAACTTCTGAAAGCCAGCACCGTCCTTGTAAGTATCAAAACAGATACCTCGATAACAGTTCAAATATGTTCCCTTTTTATACATTCTGGAGAGTACATAACACTTCCAAAAACTAACCAGCCCAGTTTCGTGTGGTTTTTAAATAAACTACAAACTCCATAAGATCCAAACACTTATAGAAGAATCTCTGTTCTTAAAGTTGCTTTAAAATACCAGACAAGCAAACGTTTTAATATTAAAGCATTTTTAGGGAGCTTTCTTAAATTTAATTCCTTCTGAATCACTAACAACTTCCTATAATCCAAGATTTTAACATGTTCCATTAACTACTTATTTTTCTAGGTCTCTTTTAAGACAAAAACACAAATCCCAAGAAAATAAGCTAATAGTGGGGACTGTCTTTATCACGATGGTTTTCTTTGCCTTCTCTGCAGATCACCTTCTAGAGTATATCCTGGGCACCCCATAGTACACTTCCTGTGTGGTCAGTCTTGACTCCCACTGCCTCAAGGACGACACACAATCACAACAAGTGTTGTTAGCAACAGCATCTGCTCCACACACACCTCCCTCCTCCCCATACCAGCACCACAAATTCCAAATCAAAGGGTCAACTGTGCATTACAATATACAAAATACTCAGTATTTTTTTTTTTTACCATAATCATCCAATAAAAATGAATTTCTGGTGAATATTTTGCACTAGTAATTCATCAGTCAGATCATTCAAATTCTTATTCATTCACATCAAGAGTCTTAAATAAAGAAGACACCTAGTAAAGCATTTCAAAGCACCTTGGCATTATTTTAAATATGCAAAAGTTCAAATAATTATTAAAACATTTTAAGTATTAAAAAGTACATTTCAAAGCAAAGCACTGTTCTTACTTATGAATCGGAAAACATGAACAGGTATCTGTTTCCCTCATTTTCTTTTGGTTCTTCTGGTGGGTTTTACTTGGACTATTTCAAGTTAGTCCTTAATCACAAACATCCACAGGTACACACAAATTATCAATTTCCAATTCTAAGATATCAAGAATATGAATAAGACTTTGCGAATATTCTTGCAAAGCAGCCCTCTGCAAATCTGAAGTTGTCTCAAACTTTCTTAAGCTCCTTTTTTAGAAAGGTTAGAATACCTAGGGTTTTTCGCATTAAAAACATTTCACCTCCAGAGAACGGGTTTAGTAAACATTTTTAGATACATATTTTATGGAACAGTATAATTAGACGAAATTCTTTCAGTGGTTTCCTAGTCCTAAAATCCAAATAAACCAGGAGAAAAATGAATTACCCAACTTCACGGTAACAGTGAACCATTAAAACTTTAAATCCCACGTGGCCTACAATGACTGTCAGTCATGAGTGAAAACAGCCTGCTGAGAAGCTGGGTAAATGGGGCCAATAAGATGCTATGAGAGTATTTATTCCCAAAGCCTCATTTTGATTTTCATTTATGTGAATATCAGCCCCACCATTTATAAGTTGACATTCGTATCAGGGAAAAAGGCTGTAGTGATTCAAAGTAACTTGCAACATGACTGCTCCATAACTGGCGGGGGGAACACCTGACGATATTTTGTCCGTTAAACTTGGGGCTAAGGATTTCATCCCCCTCTTGCTTCTTAAAGGATTAAATAAAATCATAAACGTCACATTTATATGTGAAAAGGACATACAGTCTCTGTGCATACATTTTTTATTATTGGTGGCCTACTCCACACAAATAGCATGGAGCAAGCCTAATGACCCATTACAGTTTATCGTAATGCTTATAGATAGCAACTAAGCAACCATGGCCTGTACTGTAAATGAAGGGAGAAAAACGGTGTGGTCTCCAGAAGAATACTTGAGCACCAAATCAATAGGGTGCACCTTTGCTGGACGTGGAAATCACCGTGTAAGAGTGGTGTCATGCTGGAGCACCCACTCCAGACAGGTGAGGACAACTAAAGTGGCGGAAAGGAGCCCTGTGGGAGAAGGACTTCAGCTGCACACTCCATTATGTCTCTAAATAATACTTAATTCCTCACCCTGTAAACTAAAAAACAGTCGATAACGAATTTCAAGGATTTCACTTCATTATCCAACACTACCGTCAAAGTCACACAGATGTAAATGGGGGATACTGACCTTTTCCTAGGGAACGAACTAGAGGAGAAAAAGGAACTATGGAAAGAAGTACTCAGTTCTGGAAATCTAACTTGAGCGGCTACCAAAAAGAGAAAATCAACCACTACCTGACACGAAACTGAATCATTACATCATAAGGCATTTTTCCTATCAGCCAGCCTTCTCAGGAATGTTCACCTACAGACTTAAGTCCTCATTTATCTTTGCTAAAAGTCAGTAATATAGAAAATTCAAAACACATTATAATGCCTAAAAAATGTTATGACTTCGGCAACCCTCTGTAAACTCCTGAAGAAAGTAAGTAACTGAGTTTTAAGTTATTTTAAGAATAGATTTTTATTATTTAAATATCTAAAGTACTACACACTACAAGCGAACCAAAACACTACACGTTGTAGACTAACAGTAAAGAAATGCGTCTCTCTGGTTTGTTTAATAAAGAGAAGGTGGATTTGTAGTTAATGCATTGTATCAAATCACTGCTAACGTTTTTCTAAAACTTTATGCACTGAGTTTTTTCCCACTGAAACGTTAACTTCACTCAACATTCAATAAACATTTGTTGTGGATGGGCCGGGCAATATGCTAATAAGCACACAGTAATACATCAGTGAATAAAAGCAGGCACGGTGTCTGCCCCTGCAAAGCTTGGACGCAGAGTACCGATGAAACACCATATCCCTACCACGTCCTCCCACGGCCCCAGCACCCTGCATCCACTTTGCAGGCTCGATCTTTTAATCGAAAAACAACGTCCCTGCCAGGTAGGTGCTTTATACCCCAACTACACGGGTAAATAAAACAAAGTTAGGAGGGCTGAGCGTCTTGCCCAAGGTCATGAAAGATAGCAACTCGAGAACAGACCAGCTGATGCCAAAGTCAAGCTCGGACACATGCACGCTACCGTCCCTCGTCTCGGTCCCTGGGTGACACCACACGTTCTGCATTAGCCACACTCACACTAATGCAGTCCTCCTATCCCATTCCCGGGAAAGTTTCTGATACGAGATTTACCTAGTATCAAAACGAATGCCCATTTCCCAAACGTCTACACGCCATACATTCTATGCTGAGCGAGCACGGCAGCCGAGATGGGAATAAACGACTGCGGCATGTGGTGCCTAAGTGAAAACGAACTCACGGTGTATACACACAGGTGTGTGCACAGAGTGCACGGTAGCGAGGGGTCCCGTGTCCCCCAGCATTATCTATGTCGAGGTCCCTAACAAGAAATGAAAAGATAAAATTACTTATCCCCAGTTAAATTGTCACTGTAATGACGGAAAAGCAGCTCCTTGCTTTTAATCTGCTTCTGAGAAACTTGATTTGGTGGCGAGAGGGCAACACCGATGGGGAGCGAAGCTGAGCCGAAGCTCCTGTGTCCGCAGCCCCTCTCCGCTGTCCTGTGCCATCAACTTTGGGGGTACGGTTCTTTACAGACACCGACCAGGAAGAAGTAATTGCGAATGTTCCTCCCCCGGGCTGCTCACACTTGGCAATGAAACCAAGAGAAAGCAGTAACGGAGATGTGGCGTGCAGCCTCAGCTCCTCCACGCTCACAACCAGCACTTAGAACGCGTGCCGTCAGGGACGAGAGGCCACAAAAGCACACTCGTCCATGCGGAGCCGTAACAAGTCACCGAGCCCTAAACAGGTGACCAAAAATACCGTAATATCCCCAATGATATTCCCCCAACTGGAAGGAATCTCTACACCAGGTTTAATTTTAATGACAGCTTTCAGCTTCTAATAAACCAAACAGGCACCAAAGGAATCAATCACTGGTATTTGCTCAAAATAATATTTGAAGTAATCACATATCCAACCCGGAAAATCATTTCGTACAACAGCTGAAGAACCGATAATTATTTAACTCTAGGAGACCAAAATCCTTTTTTTTCTAACGTAGGAATGATGAAAGCTCATTAGGAACCCATCCACACAGAATGTCCGCGTAGAATATCAAAGGACTGGGTTCCATGACTTATCTGTGAACGAAGACTTAGGTACAAAGGAGTACTATCAGAGCCAGACAAGGTAGTCCTCAGTGTTCTACTGAATGAAAACTACTAATCTAAATGATCCTGCTAAGCATTTTCAGGATTTACGATAGCAAATCAACTCTATCATGCTGACGGCCTGGATTTCTATAAAAAATGGAATTTTATTGTTTTTTAGTAAAAGCAAGAAAGAAATCTTTCTCTGGGGACAAAAAGTGAATGGCTTCCTCCACATCAATCCTACGGAGAGCGTTCTCTCTGAGGACTGACACCCCGTAATGCCGCACTTGTCTGTCCAACCAGAAACTACGGTCACTGCGGGAAGGCACTTTGTCCCACAGGCTTCCGGCTCCTCCAGGAGCCGCGCCCAACAAAGCACGCCAAGGAGGCTTTCGTTAAAGGCCTTCCGAAGGCCCTGATTAACGGAAACACTCCTCACCGCACTCGGGGCTGTAAGGCTCCTTGGCGATCTTGGCTCATCCGGGAACAGAACTCTCTCTGGAAGCGAGCTAAGTCACAACCGACCTAGGAGAGCCGCGGCAGCGCGGCAGAAGGGAGCGCCGGAGAGGTCATGCCAGGCTCTTTCGGCTGCGAGCGGAGAGCCACTCAGGCCGGCCGAGAAGACAGGCCCTTGGGGAGCAGAAACAAGGACACCGGACAAGTACCCGAACGGGCGGGCGGCCTGAGGAAGCCTGGGCCCACGGGGGCAGAGGGGCGGACTCCGGGCGGGGCAGAGGGCGGGCTCTCGCCCTGTCGCCGCCCACCGCTCCCTGGTCCCCACTCTTCCCGGCTTCCGGCCTCCCCGGGTCAGCTGGCCTGCAACCTGTCTGCGCCTGCCAGCCCTCTCTGTGGCCACGGAGGCGTTTCTCGAGTCGTCCTTTCCCGTTGGCCCCTCGGCTAACTCCTTCAGCCTCTCGGTTAATCTTTTCAAGCAAGGCCGCGAAGATCGCAGACTGCCGGTTCCATATTGCCTTTCTTTCAAAGAGCTAAAGATTTTGGCAGCTGCCTCATTTCGCTCGGAAGCCTCAGGTGCCCAGCTGCCTTATTTAACTGAGGATGCTTCCTATTCCTACTTCGAAGCACGCACCGTCCCTCACTCCACCTCGCCCCTCCTGTCTCTTGCGCCCCTGCTTTGACTACCTGTTCCACGGATCCCTTCGTCATCGTAGTCAAACAAACCCAGGCCGGTCTCCTCGCGTGCAAAGAAGCCCAATCAAATTAACACTCCCTACGAGGACGAAAGCTTCCTAACACAACACGTAATGTGCTTCCCTTAAAAGTGCTACTTTCACAAGTGCCCTCAGTTCTGCTGGGAACTCGACCACTTTGCACCATCACAGCTTCCACGTACCCCGTGAAAGTGCGGGGTCTAAACGGGTGGACCCATATAGTACGGGAGTGGCCCTATGCGCTTTGATGGTTGCACGCGAACAAAGAGGAAGCCGTGGATCCCATCCCCCCAGGCAAGATGGCCACGTAAACTATCATCTAAAACAAGGACCCCTCTGAGAGTGAACGGGGACACTGTTGAACACCTGGCCAGGTGTAACGGAATCCCGCACACAGAGACAACTACCTTCTGTAGCGTGGACTCCGACTGCACGGGATGTAGCGGCAGAGCCCAGGGGACGGCCCAGGTCCCCACGGAAAATGCAAAGACCCTTCTTATCTCTCACAGAACTAGTTCCTGAAATGTTACCCAGGGTTCTCAGTTCGACTAACTGGCATCACGCTAGTTTTGGTGACTGGCCATAGAGGTTTCCTTAGGCCCCCCTCTCAATTCCTTAACTGCTGCTAAGGACTGTAGTCTTACTTCATGTGGACCACAAAGGGCATCTGCCCGGTTCTTCTCACAGTCTCAAATATACCATATGCTCAAAAACTCACCACAGTAAAAGGGTTAATTCTAATTAATGGCTGTAAACAAAGAACACATCTCTCAGTTACAACCCCAAACCAAAAAAGCTTAAAAAGATAAAATACATAATTAATCAACAACATTTCAAAGCTGCTGGGTTTCTGTCTTCGTCGCTCCTCTTGCCACGCACGGTATTTGCTGTGGGCAAAACCAACTCCAATTTCTTCTTTTTAAAATCTTGAAGAGAAACAAAGCATATTTCCTTCTGTTCATCTTTTCCCCTTAAAAGCCTGGGTAAGCTGAAGGAAAAAAAAATCTATGATTATTCTCATCTATTAAATTATCTTTTCATAAGCAGAAATGCGAACCAAGGAAGGAAGAAAGTGGACATCCAGACAATAACTGCATTCTTTCTAGGAGTCAGTATTTCACCATCTCTGTTATTCTTACACAACAACTACACGTATGTGCTGAATATAGAACTGAGACAAAAACACGCGTTGTAGCAGTGTGCACCTCACACACCGTGCCCACTCCCCACACTGTTTTTGCAGACGGCCTTAATGTGTTGTACCAGACCAATACTGACAACAGAAGCTTCAGCTTTTATTGCTGTTAATCCTCTGAGCAATTACTGTAACTCAGCAGGAACCTCTGCCCCAAACAGCAACTATCACACTGTAATCAGCATTTCATAAGAGACGCTGTTCAAACATGAAGGCACCTGCTAATGTGCTAAAATTATACAAAAAGGGCTCTGAATCTAATAGGTTTAAAAAAAAAAACAACAAACAAACAAAAAAAACGTTTGTAACTTTATTTCACGACTATATCTTTTCCATGGTGCACTGGTACTACATTTGGTGGTAAAAAAAAAAAAAAATCATAAAAAATTAAATTAAATTAAATTAAATTAAATTGAAATTAAAAAATCACCCACAAAGACAATAAGCAGAAACAGAACAGGAGCAGTAGCCACAAGCAAAAGAAAGCTCATCAGGAAACAAGACCGCTGCCCCGATTTTCAGATATCAGTGCAGCATCTGCAAAAGAAATCTTTGGGAGGAAATATGTAAGAAATAGCAAAGACCTCTAAAAATGTTAAAACTTCATACTGATGTAAAATTTGAATAGAAAGTGATTTACAAAACTAAACTGCAAGGCCTCCTTGTAACACAAGCAGGGAAATTAAAAGCAGCCTACCAAGAATAAATAAGTCACAGAAGCAAATGGCACATTTGACTTTTTTAAAACAGTAATAAGCATGTGTTACTTATGCAACAAAACTTTAATAAGGAAAATTAAATGGCATGCAATTTTTTAACTAGCTAAATTGGAATACACTAATTGGGTAGTTGGGGTCATTAAAAATGATAAAAAGAAACAAAGGAGACGCAGAGTTCAAGATCTCTTCAGACTACATTACCTTTCTTTAGACTGAAGTATCACGTACCACATACAGAGTGTCAGAACACAAATGCTGTCAAGCTACAAAGGTTTTGGAAATGAGAGCATTCACAGATACGGATACATACCTGTACACAACTAAAGAATTAGGATTTCCCTGTATCTAAGCAGGCAGACAGGGTTCACAACCTTCAAGTACAAGGACACCTTTGTGATGTTTCAAAAGATCCCCCAAATGGCAGTACTCTGATGGTATTTCACATACCATGTTTGAGGAAAACACATAATAAGCTGATTCTTAACTGTGTATTGTCTTTAAATAAAGTGAATTTTTTCACTTTAAAATCACACCAGCATATGAATATATTTGAGAAGTAGTTGCACAAACACATGGGAGGCATAGTTTAAACTGAAAATGTTTACTTGCAGACCTCTGGTAAATCTCTGCTGAGATCCAGGGATCCAAAGCCCCAAGGCTGGGAACCACCAGTCTACAACCCAGAGATTTGCCTACCTACCGGGCAATACCAGCACCTCTAAAACTGGGCAGGTTGGCAGTGGGAAGTACTGTAGCTCTATACATCCCCAAACCAGACTTCCTTCCCCCAACCTCCAACACCAGGCGACCCCAAGATACACTCAAAATATCTAAGTAAAAGACAGTCATCGCCAAAAACTACTCTCTGGCCCGTTTGTATTCTTTTTTTCCAACTCACCACTAATTCCCACATTTACTTCAGGTTCTTCACAATGGCTGAGAAGAAACACACAGCTTCAGAAACTCAAGAAATTCTCTGAAATTATGGCCAAAACAGCTACCAAAGAAATGAAAACTTTGGAAATGCTGTTCACAGGACAAGCTTTATAACAGTAAGTGTTACAAAAGCAAACGGATAAAACCACTAACTGCCTTACATGTGTGCTCCAGCAGCCAGGCAGTTAGCACTCAGAGGTGAACCGGTTATCAAGTCAGTAACCAGGAAGAAGCAATCCATGGAACTGGAAAGAGAAGGAAGGTACAGAGCAGAAGCAACAGACATTAAAAATGCTTACCAGTTTGAAGTCTTGAATGCTACAGATGAAATACGGCGTGTTTGGCCTCCGACTCTCGATATACACACAGTCTTTAAAAGAAAAAGAAAATTTAAAACAATGGCATTTACCTTTAAGGGAACAAAGACAGGGCCCATAAAGCCACCGCATAAATAAACAAATGACAAAGCACATCTCTTTTATAGGAAAAAAAATTTTCAAAGATGAATTGTAAATTACAAATAAATGTAAGCTGGAGGAAAACAGCCCTTGACTTGAGGCCCTTATTGACCACTTTTCTGATCATTTAAAGAACGTGATAAAGCCTCAATTATTGCTTCCGGGGCACCTGAAGAAGAGGGAGAAGGAAATCTCGTGGGATCAACCATATTTTGACAGAAACACTTCAACCAGGGGAATTACTTGCTCACAGCTACACAAGACAAAATTGTGAATGTCTTACTCGGATGCTCCCGTGTCTTCAGAAAGAGGAATGGCTTTGCCAGGGGCTGCTTTATTTTTAGTAAATAATTTGTGAGGAAATAAATGAAACATGTGAAGAAGACTAGCCTCAACATGCCATTACAATGACCTTTTCGCCTAAACCAAGAAAACAGAAAGAAGAAATGTAACCTGTTGTGGGCAACTTACTACTATTAAATTGTAACCTAAACACATTTTGGTTTCTAATTATAAAGAAAAAGAAGGCCGCAAATCAGATGGGATGTAGTAAACCAAACCACACTTTTCTCAAGGGAATAAGAGTGTGCTTTCTTAAATTATATTTGACACGGCAATGGTTGGGCAATTATTTCTGATGCTCTCGATAGCTGGCCTCTAAAGGGCTGGTTTAAAGTCTTTAAAATGGCAGGTTAAGATACATTTTTTTTTAAGGAAGCAATGATTTTAAGGGAAGCAGTAGCTATAAAGGGACTTGAACTAATTCTCCACATGACAACCCAAGATCATCATGAAGCTTAGAATAGGAATCTCTACGTATTATTTCCTAAGAAGTAAAGGCATCTGCAGTCCATCAAATTTTCTAGGGATAATGACCATGATACCCACATTCAAAATGCCACTTGTTTCATCCTTCCTCATGGTCCTTCCCAATGAGTGTATCTTAAAATAACTGAGATGCTTGAGAATACAAGCAGATTCCTCTACTGCCTTATTTCACACATGTGGAGTCAAGAATAAGAAAAGGAGTAGAAATCTGGAGTCATCCATCCAGTGGACAGTCCAGTACCACCACAAGCACTAGCTGACCCAGTGAGAGGTGGATCATGAAGAAAGCCCTCACCAATGACACTTCCTTCCAAAAAAAAAAAAAGAAACTTCCTGAAAGACATCAGGATTTTTGTAGCCCAGTCAATCCAGAAAATGAAATCTGAATGCCAATCATCTAGGCATCCAGAACGTCCCAAACTGATTTCTTTATTCGCATGTAGACTCAACAACAAAGATTCAATCCCTCAGTTCATGTACAACAGTAGCTCAGGAATAATCTGTTGACTGAACTTTCTCTGTTATTCCAGGGTCCAGGATGCTAGATAAGTCTGCTCAATATTCAGGCAACGTCCATTTAACATGCCAATCATCTTAAGAAACAAGAGAACTCTTCCCACTTCGGCAGATGTTTGTCTCACTACCCCTAATTTGGTATTCAAGTAAAAACGTTTCCTAGATTAAAAAAACTGCACTTGAACAATTTTGGAACAACCCAAGGATCTTAATGTCTGTGTCCAATTCCTGTTGTACCAAGTACCAGTATTTCAAGTCTCTAGATACCTATTATGTATCTGTCTCACTCAACCTGAACACAAATTAGTCTACAGGCCCTCTCTTCCTTTCACCCACCTCCTACGGAAAAGCCTTTCTTCTGTATCTCTTAACACTGTCACACCTAACTATATTCACTGACTTCAGAACTAATGGGTTACTTCCTAGCTAGTGACTTCCACTTTCTTAAAGTTCATTGGACAAAAACACATGCTGCATACGATGCTTTGGTCCTACACTACACCTCAACCTCCACTGGGCTATAGTATCCAAAACTCCATTACTCTGTCCATGCCAAATTCTCTTCACTCCTTCATGTCACCAGCACCTACTTTAAAATGAGTTAGTTCCCCGGGCAGTCAATTCTCATGAGGCTCCTCTGTGAAGAAATGGCAACACCTCCCTTCTTAAAAAAAGCTTTTTGTATACTTTTCATAATCAACAGAATCACTGTAACTATAAACCCTCTAACTCTGAGACTTAAAGTAGCTATTAACTTGTATACAAAAAAAGCTTTCCAGAAAAGGAAAGAGAATCTATAATCTTTCATTTCTCACTGCAAAGTTACATTCAGGAAAATGATTATCTGTAAATATACCTGGATGTAACTCTCTTAGAGAAGGGAGGAAAGGAATAAACTGGGATGTCGAGGATGGCCCCTGATAACCCTGCCCTTAACAAGCTTTTGGCAGTCTTGGAGGCCAACTCACACCCCTTGGCCCAAGGAATGCTGCCATTAGGAACAAGGCCGAGTGAGAAAGATCCTTAAACCTGACACATGGAATTACTACATCTACTTATGCATACCTTATTAATAGATAAAAAGTCACCTCTTTCTGTTTAAAAGCTACCATGTCAACCCAAATTCATCTAAATCCATATAGGAGATTCCAATGCACAGGACTAATCATCTGTAAAACAGGTCACTGTATCCAGTGATCTCTATCAGTATTTGGAAACTTATACATGAAAAAGATAAGCTCACTTCATAATTAAATAACAAAATTTTTAAAGTCTTTTATTTGAGTAATCGTAAAACACAGAATCACTAAGATCAAGGGTAATATAAACTTTTTTACCACGTCTAACTTGCCACAGAAAATGGAAAAAAAATACATTGTTTTAATCTGACTTTTTAAATTCATTATAAAAGTAAAAGCATGAGAAATTATCGTAGAGTCAAATTTTTCTTTATCACCCTCTCATAAAAATTAGGATGGTCCAACTAAAAGAGAACGCATCCTAAGGAACAATTTGGAATTCAAGTCTCACAGGGAAAAAAAAAACTACTTAGTGTTACCTTAATGATTTTCAAAACAAGGTTAAATGAGGCCAAATACTCATAATAAAAAAATATTTCTCTCTTGTCTCATTAATTAAGCAACTATTTAAGAAAATAACTTTATATAGATGTTTTTAGTGAGCACAAAAATAAAGTGGTTTATTTGGCAAGGGAAAGATGAGAACATAAGTAAAGAGCAATGTTAAAATCTCAGTTGGAATATATGCCCAGTAATCTTTTAAAGCCAAAATGATTTGCCAAGAGTCTTCATGCAGTTTATAAGTGCATAGATTGTCTGAAGTGATAAAATTGGTTTCTGTCAGTTGGGTCAATGAGCCTCAACCTGAAAATCTCCCATGGCCAACACATGTACTACAGACACCTTTTTTCTTAGAGGGAAGGAAAGAAAGTAAAGAGAAAAGGAGAAAAGAAAAATGAAGAAAGAAAGAAACTGTTCTCTTTTTTTTATCACAAAGCTAGCAGTTCCGAAAAACCTGAGCAAAGCTGATGCAATCCATTAAGTGCATAATGCACATTTTCAAAATTATCCATACGAAAATGCGTGTTTACCAGATTGAGCAAACGGCTGCTGCAGGGCAAATATATATTTTTTTAATCTTAAAATCAGCAAGCCTGAAATAGGCCAGAAAAATGAGTGAGGCCATTACCATCGGTATCAATTATTCCAAACAATACACGCTAACTAATTTTTTTTTTCTCTACCAGGGGTGTCTGAAATAAAACCACGGGTCTAGGTTGAGGCTTGCTCTCTTAACACCAAGCCTCTGCCAGGGAATGGATCACACAACTGAGTGACCTCAATCCTGCATCCATGATCTATGCAATGATACTGAACAGGGGCGTTTCTGGCTATTTCTCACAACCTCAACAAAGCGCTGTGTCCAAGAATCTATTGTGCCATCTGCAAACGACAGAGCATTTGCTAAGCTGGGGAAGGAAGTCAGCCAAAACATGAAGGCAGATTCTCAAGGCAAAGAAAGCCCTCTCTGCTTTCAACAACCCTCAGCAAATCAGCAGGTTTATGTAAATAGAGCAAGAGCATGGTCCTCTCAAGGGTAAAAACCACAGCCTGAAGCATCAGGCAGTTTGTCATCCCGAAACACAAAGAACCTGTCAGCGTCCTTCCTGACAGCCTCCTCCCAGAGCACAGTGGACACTCTCCTTCACCAACTGATTGAGCAAGCCGCGCTGTGAGCCCAGCATTAAAGCTGGGGTCACAATGCACAGGCAGTGCTTGGCCACGGTGCTCTGTCCTTTAAGGAATTTCCCTCCTGTTAATGTGTTTCTGCTTCTTAATCTTTGAAATACCTTCTCATTCCTTCGCAAGGAACTCCAATATAATTTCTAATAGAAAATCTTCTACCTGTTTAAAAAGGGGGGGGGGGGCATGCATAAACAGACTATCTCACAAATAAATTTCCCAGAGACCCGGCTGGGTGACACAGTGGTGGACAAGGAGGTACACTCTCAGGACCGCTCTGTTCTTCCGTGTTCCATTTCTCTCACACAGGATTCCTCTACCCAGACACTGAACCATTCAGTGAGGTAACAGCCGACTGGTCTATTGTGACAGAATCAAAAGTCTACAAGTATCTCACTAGTTAATACGGGTGTTCCCAAATGCCCAACATACAAAAGGGTAATGCAGCTCTACGCGCATGCGAGAAACAACACTGAAATCCCAATCCACAGAGCGTGGCCTCCGACGGAGGAGCCCCTCTCACCGCTTCCGCAGCCTCCCCGTCCGTACGACGGTCAAATCCATCACCATTCCCCACTCTGTATCTAACAATACACAATACAATTCCAGAATAAATACTCAAAAATTACACAGGGAACAAATGACCCGAACAAAAACAGAAAAGAAGTTCTATGAGATCCTCATAAGAATGTTGTTCTGTTCAGGGCACCTGGGTGGCTCAGTCGGTTAAGCATCCGACTTCGGCTCAGGTCATGGTCTCGCGTCTCGTGTGTTTGGGCCCCACGTTGGGTTCTGTGCTGGCAGCTCGGACCTGGAGGCTGCTTCGGATTCTGTGTCTCCCTCTCCCTGTGCCCCTCCCCCGCTCACACACTTGGTCTCTGTCTCTCAAAAATAAAGATTTTAAAAAATTATTAAAAAAAGAATGTTGTTCTGCTCCATCAGTATGAACATAAAGGATGCTATTTTCTAATAAGTATTTCTTTAAGAAATAACTGCAGGAATGTCTTTTTAGTTTTCTACCAGATTCTTCAGTGTGCAAGGGACACATCGTCTGGAACAGTGGAGAACTAAAAACAGAAAAGGAAACAAAAACTGGGAAAACAGAACCTCAGTAAGTGAAATCCTCTCAAGTGTTTACCTTTATCCTATGTTCAGACCCTGAAAACAGTCACCAAAATTGACCTGCAACATCGTAAAGATTCTAAACTCAGTGGAAAAAAGATCTCAAGTAACACATCCTTGGTCCCTTCCTTTTTAAACTTCATGAAAATTAAATTCCATGTATTCCAATGTCTACAGGTTCCCAACTAGCACTACAAAGCTAACACCGGCCTTTATCCAAAATCAGAAGACCATACACTTCTAGCAAATATCCATCTGTCATTATCCTCACTGCTAATAGGAAATTAGATGATGAGAAAAAACAGCTGGGAGGTGGGGGGAGCGGGTCATAACTAAAAGAGACTCTGGTCCAATTTCCCACTTTTCATCTCCTCCTCTAGACGTCAGAAAATCGTCTAGAACATCCAAAGCTTAAAGACTGATCCAAAACAATCATCTTTCTAACTTGAAGAAGTGATGCTGAGGTTTTGGAATAACTGCTGCAGCCAGACCCCGCCCACCACGCCTCCCCCCCCCCCCCCCCCCCCGCTCCCCAATCCATCATACGCTACATGGGCTTGAAAACTCTGTAAAACAAGAGAACGCAAGATCATGCCGCCCACAGCAGCCATCTTACCAGTTACACCGAAGCTCTGAGGACTGGCCCTAGGGTAACACTCTTACTCCAGCAAAGAGCGTCTGAAGCACTCTTATCACCATTTCCTTCTGCAAACGTTCCTTAAAAAGCCCTCCTTGTGATCCACACTGAATCCCAATTGTGAAAAAGACCTAGGCAGCTTAACATCCAAACTCCGGTTAAGTGATGTGGATCTCTCTTACAGTTTCTAACGACTGTGTTTGTGCAGAGCTTTTGTGCCGTAAGAGAACACACAGAATCTAGCGGGGAGAGGAGGGTCTATCTTTAAAAATCAGCAGTGGCACCTGCCCCATGGAAGCAAAGTGTGTTAGTGAGGGAGCCAGAGACATGGAGGAGGCGGATTTCAAGCCCACTCTCCCTCCTGCTGCCACACTGTACCTACCTTTTCAGTGCCTGAGAAGGTGGGTGACAGCCCCACCCTCAAATCAGTGGATCCTATCAAACAACTGAATTCTGCTATAAATTTGCTATTTAGGAGAGGATGACTGATTGCTAATGAAAATAACAACAGGTCCCCATGGCAAAGATTACAAACTGGAACATGGCTGAAATATGTACATTTAGGAAACCAACGCAGATAGAGTTCAAACACTTGTAGGAACACTCTGCCCAGTAATCACAGGAAGAAACAAGCAGTGGTGGGCCGGAGTGAAGGCTCCTCTCGCCCCACATGGCTGACAACAAACAAATCGCTAGTCTGATCTGGTGTCATGTCCTGCAGAGCAGATTTCAAGCAACACTGCTGGCTCCTACTCAGAAAACAATGCGCTGGGAGCCTGTGCTTCACAATAAATGGCTCAACCAATTTGCAGTGCTCACTGGAAATACACAGGAGAATTCACAATGCCTGGACTATAATTCTTATTTGGCAAATGATTTTGTTATAAACTGGTATCATAGTGAATCCATTTTCTTTACGGTTTTTCTGCTAGTGTTTAATGGACCGTCAGTATAATTTAGATTTCATCTATTTAAACTCATTCAAGCCTGGCTCCTGATTGTACAGTAAATGGAACATATTTCTATTCAAGGAAATTAATGACAGTTAATTGTAGTCTGCAGCTCTCAATTTTGTAAAAGCAACGGTTTCACAGTTCAAGCATCAAGCTACAGAATTTCCCACACCAATTATTTGTGTGTGTGCATTATAGGCTCCACATCTTATAAGCCTTCCTTGTAAGACTAATGCATATGTTCATAAAATATTTCTTCCCATTCAACTATTTATTACCAACTTCTCAGAAAGAGGACTTAAATAGAACTAATGGCTGGGAAAATAAAAGTTTAGTTCTCAGTCTGACAGAGAGATGCTCTATTATGGGTTTTTTTTTAGCTAGCAACACTGAAGATTAAAATTTCCTACCTTTTTTTTTTTTTTACTATTAAACAATTTTCTTATATATTTCAAATAAATCATAATGTAGACATTAATTGAAATTTATTAAAAGTGGGCTAAACTTACCATATGGATTTAGATCTACAAACAAGGTACACGACACATATTAATAAATATTCTACTGAATTGCTTCTGAGACTGATACTCTGTTTCACAGAAATTTACCTGCGTTTCATTTACCAGGCCACACAACAATCCCATGAGTGATTCTCTTCTTGAGTGATCAGTCTGTCACCTAAACATCCACACAGCTGTGTGAGAAATACTTAACAGAGAAAAAGGCATGCAAAAAAGCACCTTAAAAGAAACTTACCAAATCAAGAGCCAAACTAATAAGGCAAGCATCCAGAATTTGCTATCCCAAAATTATAACCACCAGAGTCATTCGCTGACTGACAAATCGCAATTCACACAAAAGTATGAGAAGGAAAAGAAAACCACAAGCTACTCTTTTCATTCTTTTTCAGTGGACATTTACATCTACTTAACTGGTTCCTGAATCGCCTATAATCACATTATGCCCTGTTCCATGAACTCCCTCATGCTGTTGCCCCATTAGAGATGCTCTGCTTCTACCTGGTCCTATTGTAATTCTGCCCCAACTCCAAGACCCAAATCAAGGTCTTCATGGTCCTTCGTGTTTTCCGCAGTATCACCAACTTATAGTCTGTCCTATTCAGTTAGTATTTGCCCACTCACCGCCTGCCAGTTACTAACGCACAACCCTACTTGAATAATTTCTCCCTATAAAATGAAAGATCAAGAACTAGAATCCTGTCTACTTTTGTATCTTGCCCCGCCTCACCTCCACAAAACGCCTTGCACAAAGTTATAGATACAGAAGATTGTATTATGTTATCGACTGATCGATATGTCACTAATACTATTGCCGACATCTAACATACCTCATTAGATTCCACTAGCTTATTCCAAAACTACTCCAGGCCTCAAATTTATTCTCAGCTTTAATTTATATAAACTTCTAAGAGCAAATGAAACCTACTCCCTGACTCTCTCCTTCTATCCGTGCCTCTTCCCTCTCCCCTTAAATCATTATTGTTTTAATTTGGGTTTTTGTTGTTGTTACTATTGTTTTTGGCCAGGTGTTTATTTTAAAATTAAAGTCAAAGACCAAAGAAATTTCAAAAATAATTTAAAGCCTCTACTCACTTTCACATGACTGAAAAAATATGGAGAACTCAGATTTTCATTAAAGATCTTCAGCCCACTGTGAATTATGTCATTTTATAAGTACTCAACAGGTATTTGCAGAAAAAAATTCCACCTACACAACGATTTCCAATTACCTACCTCCTTGGCATTCTACGTGTGGCAATTTTGCTTTATAACATATATATATCGTTCTCAGCCTAGAATGGGGGGAAGGTGGGATCTTGTCTGGTAATCTGCTACATCATTCTCAGGCCAGAATGGTGGGAGTGGGGAGAGGGGGATCCTGTCTGGTAACCTGCTCTGCTAATCGCCATCTACCTGTCACTTTTAGAATCAAAATTAGCAAAGATCTATGCAAGGTAGCAGTATTTAAAGGATCTCAATGCGCCTTGATTCCCAAGAATGACGAGAGATTCAGTTTACCTTCTGGTGTAAGAAGCTCTGGCCGCTTTCTACATGAAACTGCGCCCAACACGCTTCAAAACCCGCGTGCAACCACTTTGGGCCAATATAACACTTAATGAGACTTTTCCTCTCTGTAATCTGTACCTCGTAAAAATCATGTTTTGAACATCTGCTGAGAGGAAATGAATCAGAACTTTGGGGGGAAATGAGACTTCTCTATTTGAAGTAGTAAAGGCAAATCCTGTCAATATTACACTAAAGCTAAAAAATGAAGACACATACATGCTACAAGAAACCTAATCATAAACTTATAAAATGTTCACACACAGACTTACTGGGCACCAGCTACATACCAGCGAAGTGCGAGAGATACTGAGATGAATAAAAATACTGTCCTTCCCTTGACAAGCTCACCATCTAATATCAGAGCTGGACGTGGAAATAAAAACATAACTATATGTAGGCAATAATTTTAATCGCACTTGTGTTTTAGTGTCTGTGTGGAGACTGCTAGGGGAGCACAGCATTCCTGCTTACAAACAGACGCCTCGCACGGCCTGTGGCCCGCCTCCATTAGAGCTGGTTTTATAAAATGACTGAACTCTGGTCATGGGATGTAAACAGAACTGCTGTATTTCAACTTCTGGAAACGGATTACTGAAAAGAGGAGGTCCTGCTCTCCTTTTCCTTCCTGTCAGCCTGAAGGCAAATGTACTGGCTGGAGGTGGAGCATGAAATGGATCACAAATGACACTGGGAATGGAGGCCACACACAATAAAATGACAAAACCTTTGACTGTAGCTTAAGAGCCAGGCCAAGAACTTACTATTCGCGGTTCGGCCTTTCTGGCCAATGTATACAAATATCTTCATTTTAAAACAGGGCAAAATACTTAAATGACATTCATGAACAAAGGGACATCCAAAACAATGATTTGGGAAAAGCATTCAATTTTTTTTTTAATAGGAAAAGCTAGGAAGGAGCAGACAACCCTAACAAGTGCATACAAACATAGAATGCAGTGCTCAATTCAGGATGACTAAAATAGCTTGATTAGATAGCATACACTATTACTTTCCAGGAGGATTAAGAATTAATCCCCAGAGGCAGTTACAATAAAGCAGAACAAAGTCTACAACTGCCTCCCTGAAGAGACGTCACAGCCAAGTCAAGTTTCTAAGCTGTGACTCTAACCCAGGGTTTCACAAGTAGGAATACGGGATGGCAGCTTCTCATGCAAGTTGAATGGCATCGTGTGTAGGGGGCAGGTTGACAGTGTCCACTGGCACCACTCGGGCTTTCCCTTTCTTCTCCACTTCCTTGTGGGTCTCATTTTAGGACTTCAGAGACAACTCGTGGCTGTTCCTCCAACAAAAACACAGGCACCACTGATAACCAAATTTTCTGGAACGTTCTGTCATTTGTAAAAGTTAATGCTGACCAGAATTCATATTCCACTAAGGTCTCAGAATACAATCCATATTTTACTCCAGAGTAGAAAGAAGACATTCTCTCTAATGTCTGTCACAGCTTTAGCTCCTCTTTCCAGGCCATTAAGTGCAGATAAAAAACAGAGCGCACAAATGTGTCTGATCCAATCTCTGAAGTGAAGATTTACTATCCAAAGATGATGTAAAGTCTTCTGCTCTAACTAGAGAACGCTTTTCCTACTTCAAAACCACAAATTCAGTCCACTTGCAGAGGCCAAAGTCCCATTGTACATGAGGGCTAATTTTAAAAAGTTGTAATAGCAGTACATTAACAATCTCCGGACATCCAGACATACCCTTTAACTCAGCAGTTCTATTCCTAGGGAGAGTGAGCAGAAATGAATATATAAATTTTCACCACTACTGTTTATAATGGAAAATATTTGGAGAGAACCTAAAATCCAACAATATACAACTAGTTGTTATAGCTGTTAGGATATCGATCCACTAATGTGGGTCCACCTAATGTTTTTCATGCCACAGATGCCTTCAGCAATCTATATACAACTTATCAAAAACAATTTTTTTTGTTTTACATTCACACACACACAAAAAACATGCATTGAAATACTTATCATGGCATGAGAAAAAAATATTTGTGATACATGTACCTCTTTATTGACTCATTAAATAATAAAATTAACTAAAGGTTATTCCCTTAATAACATTCATAATTTTGAAGTAGTGACATCATTTTCAGGTATTTTTCTCTACGTTATGTGATAGAGGAATATCTGTGATTTATATTGGTGTCACAGTTACTGCCAACATTACTATGGCTTATTGCCTATCTTCATAATTGAAGCATAACTGAATGCTAAATGTCATCTGAAACGTAATGAATTACTGAAAATAAAGATACAGTTTTTACCCACCCAAGTTCACAGTCTCCTGAATTATATTCACATTCCCCTGAGGTGACCATGGACCCTTCCAGGTTGAGAACTCCAGTATTAATGGTATAATATGCAGTAGCAATGATTCAAATTTATAATTACTGGCATGACAATAAATTCAGGACATGTTGATTTCAAAAGCATTATTACAAAACAGTGAACAGCCTAATCCCACACGTTGTTTACTATGGAAAGTGGACACACAACAAAATAACAATAGGTTCGTGGTTTTGAGATTTTTAATTTTTGCTTATCTGAACATTTCCATTTCCATACTGTTTGCTCATGAAAAAGAAAGAAAAAAAAGAACAAATGCAGGAGGGAAATTTTGCGGGGGGGAGGGAAAAAAAAGAAAGACCTATAGCCAAGTTTTATAAGTGCATTCACAGGGCAAAGGCAAAAAGGTACAGGTGAATCCAGAGGAGAGAACACAAAATGGGACCCCCTCTAATCAGCACAGAAGGTGAGTTACAGAAACAATACTGAAATGGGAGTGGGAAATCCATACATGGCTCTACCAGATGCCACAGCACTGAATAGCCTAGCAGCTGGGAGAGGATAGAAGTAAAAGATAACAAAACTGCGGGTCTCTACCAACAGGTAGCCTCCACCAATTGGGATCTGAGTGCCAAAAGCACTCCAAGTCCATGATGCCAAATATCTACTTTTTGGATAGGTGCAAACTTTAAAAGCAGTCTAGTTGATAAGCCTGAAAGACAGGCCAGGGGTGTTCTCCCTCCAAAGGTCTTCTAGCCAGCACACAGAGCAAACTGCAACCCAGGTATCCATCATTCAGCCTGAAATGTGGGGTATAAAACCCCTTGTAAGGAAGAAGCACGATCTCTCCCAAGTCTGAATGCTGCTGCTGGCGTTAATTCTCAAACACAAACCCCAGAACTTTAGTTATATTTTTGCACTATGGATTCGTGGTAATTAAAACACTACTTTTTAGCTTTTACTGTTCCTGACAATATAAAAACACAACATACCAGGTGAGATGTTTGACATTTCCCTTCCCTCTACTAAAGAGAAAAAAAGATTGTAATTATCGGAAGTATGGTTAACAGCCCTCAATCAATTTGGTAACGGTGTGCACAGTGCCTGTGTTTTACAATACCAGCACAGGAGGATGACAGACCAAGCAGGAAAACTACCACCTGATAATAACAACAGCCTGCCTCAGAGCCTACAGTTACCCACAGCTTTACTAACGGAGCACAAATTAAAATGTTAATGTAAAAGCTGAGAATAATGAAAAGTAACGTACTAAAATAAGATTAAAAATAAGTATTATAAACTCACTCCATTCCCCCTTCTTTAAAGGGAACTTAAAGCTATATAACCAACTCCCCCCCCCCCCAACGTTTCGTTTTACTGTATCAATCTCTATTGATCAGGTTAAGGTAAGCCACTAACACACCATCTGTCAAGCATCAACATCTGCCCAGCACACAAAGAAAGCCAGAACAATGCCTACAGCCTTTAGAGGGAATATAAAACAACTCTATCTTTGTATTTTACAGTTCGGTTTATACATTTCACTAAGCATCAAAACTGGACAACACTGAAGAGGTGTTCCTTCTAAAGGCAACTGAATCAGGAAATTTAGAAATATAAGTGAGAAAATGAATTCAGGGGTCAAATGAGTGAACAAATGTAGACTTTCTTTCATATATAGCATATAGTATGCTGCCTGATTAGTTTGAGCACATATTTAATGGTGAAATAATGAAAAAGATGCAAAGGTACTGGATGCTTAAGGTATTCATAATGATAAAGAGTCATTATGTATGAATATAATAGACTTGGTAATGTGACTTTAGTTTATCCATTTCCAGGCACTTTATTTATTTTTAACAGAGAGAGAGAGAGAGAGAGAGAGAGAGAAGGAGAGAGACAGAGTGCATGAGCACGCACAAGCAGGAGAGGTACAGAGGGAGAGAGAGAGAATCTTAATCAGGCTCCATCCTCCATGCAGAGCCCAACACTGGGCTCGATCCCATGACCCTGGGATCATGATCTAAGCTGAAATCTAGTGTTGGACACTCAACCAACTGAGCTACTCAGGGGCCCCATTTCCAGGTATTTTAAGCGTTAACCTAAAAGAACCAGGTAACTTATTTAACTGCTCCCGTCTATTTCAGCGTATTAAAAATGTATTACCAAATTTATACCAACACAAACATATAAAGGAGTAGAAAAGCGTATTTTTACTTTTGGTAGTTTTCGCGGTATTCAGATATCTTCAAAGGAAAACTCATGTACACAAGTATCTATTCTATAGTACTTAAATGCTTTACAAAAGGAAGACATTCTTGTACACATCCATTTTAAAGTAAGTCAACAAACATAAAACCCTGCTCCATCTTTAAATTCACAGACAATGTTTTTAATCTTGGAAAGTCTGGTTTTCTCAGCTGGTGAAGCCGTCAGAATAAATGGAAGGCAGCATCTGGAAAGATGACAAACACGTGGGTCAACGTCAACTACAAGCCAATCCCTGTCACGGGCAGAGCCAAATTCCAGCATTTCAATTTCAATGATGTCTCCAACTCAAATATCACCATGCCACTTCAGATCAAAATTGTTTCCTTTTAAAAAGAGCTTTTTACAAAACTGATAGAGTGTAACAGATTAAACAACTCTTTCAGCAATTTCCTCAGCTACTACAAAGCAAGGCATCGATGTATAATTATAATAAAGGGAACATTTAACAATTAATTGAGCCAGCAAAAGCTAAACCCCCAGAGCTTAGGAGTTCAAACGCTTGCTCACTAAGCAAAAGGGCCGAGGATTTTAACATAACTGCAGGAAATCTCAGTCCAATTAGACTCTAAGTAAATATAAATCTTGTTCCACTGTGATTTGGGACTCTGTTCGTCACAGTCCATCAGGCTGATTTCGGTATCCAGCTTGGAGATTCAAACAATAGAACCCCGCCCCTCTGGGGTCTCTCCCCATGCTGTGGTGTTAATCCAGTTTCTCCAGGTTCTGTGCAGGACAGAGAAGTCTCTGGAAGGCTGCTTGCTGGCTTGCTTTTACAACCAACCAACAAATAAGACTCCCAAAACACATCACACAACTGTGAGGTGATACCGTCTCTGGAGATATTGATGATTTGGGCCAGTTTATAATGGTGACATATGAACTAATTTACTTTCTTTCCTCATTCAGTTTCTATGTAGGGGAGATGTATATACACTCAAAAAGAACACAGAAATAAACACAGGGCTTCAAAGTGGCATGACCTGGGATGGCAACTACTTCACAGGGATATCTTCTCCACTGGCAAACTTCTTGAGAAGAATTTATGCTGAATTAACCGGGGGGCTGGTGGGGGGTGGGGTGGGGGGGATCCCAACAACTACCTTATTCATAAAGCATCTTTCTATGCCTCACAGAGTCTGATGAGAAGCAGGAAAAATTACAACTTAATGTCAACAAGTTTCAACAATACAAGCAAATAAAAAGTATTTTTTTAATTTAACTAGATAAAGCAAATTAAAATTTTAAAGGTAGCACAAAATACTAGGTGGTGAAAGAAGTTTAAGGATTATTAGAACAGGCAGAGTTAGAGGTCATGGCAGGAAACCCACACAGCAGAGACTGTCACTATGGCCTATAGGTCAAATCTGACCCCACTGCCTGTTTTTGTAAGACCCACAAGCAAAGAATGGTTTTTACATATTTTAATTGAGGAAGGGAATATTTCTCAACATGTGAAAATAACACAACTCTAAACGTCAGTGTCCACAAATAAGGTTTTATTGGAACACAGCAATGCCCATTCATTTGTATCTTGTCTATCTATTGCTGCTCTTATGACACAAGGGCAGAATCGAGTTGTTACAACACAGACTCCATGGCCTACAGCAAAGCTGAAAACATTATCTGGCCCTTTACAGAAAAAGTTTGCTGACCACTACTCTAGAAATGCTAACTAAGTAAGTAAAGCAGCTCAAATGACAATGGAAATTTTATGCCATAGAAGACTACACTATAAAAGGGCTTTGATTTGAAAATGACACATTTGATCTGCAGTTGTTATGTTTATAAATTGCTCAAGAATTTTTCTAGAGGTAATATCAAGTATACTAGCCTGAAACATACACAATAAAGCTTTTAACTAACGCCTTAACAAGGATAGTAGAGTGCCTCTAACATCACGTCTCCAAATTCCTTGTCATGTCCCTCATCATCTGGGCTAAAAACTCAGCTCATCTGTGAATCCAGATCAGGGATGGAAAATGTTCCCATATCTGCACTCAAGAAAAACATAGTCAGGGGCGCCTGGGTGGCTCAGTTGGTTAAGTGGCCGACTTCGGCTCAGGTCATGATCTCGCGGTCCGTGAGTTCGAGCCCCGCGTCGGGCTCTGTGCTGACAGCTCGGAGCCTGCAGCCTGTTCCGGATTCTGTGTCTCCCTCTTTCTCTGACCCTCCCCTGTTCATGCTCTGTCTCAAAAACAAATAAACGTTAAAAAAAAAAAAAAAAGAAAAGAAAAACATAGTCAATTGATCAGAGCACTCCTTCCAAATGTACTACATTCACCCTCAATCACCTGGAAAAGGAGATAAAATCCATTTGCCATCTAATTTAGATGATCTATTTTTCTCATCTAGTTTGGTTTTCTTTACCATTCATTCTTCCTTTATTGTAGTTTTTGTACCTTCTTGTGTGAAAACCATGTTCGCAACTTGGCAGACAGGGCGACAGTGAACAACAGGTAAGCTTGCTCTCTGGTATCTGTGAACGGGTATTAATAAGCCAAGCTGCGTACCATCAATTAAGAAAAAAAAAAATACTGGGCTTCTTAGTCCTTTTATCGAAATATCGAGTATGAAGGGGTTTTTGATAAACCCTGCATCTTGCCTTTTTTTTTTTTTTTTTAAACTTCATATGACGTTTTGAATTGGCGAGATAGATGCAGGGTCTACTGTGACACCCTCCTGCCCCCACCCCCACCCCCCCGCCACACACACACAAAAGCCAGCTTTCCATATTCAACATGATGTACTCCAGAAAGGGTCTCAAGAGGCAATAAATAAACTGGATAACCAATACCACCAAAACAAAAGCTCTCTATCAACTATGGCAAACTCAAATCATAGCTAGACACAAGTCCAATTCAGACACGTAATTACTCACAACCAGGAGTGCACCACGACTGACCCACCAGAGTGAGGTCCTGAAGCCAGAGCCTATGTCCAACAGGAGCCACATTAACATCAACAGAGAGGTTTGAGAGCAATGTCCACTATCAAAATAACTTTAGCCAGCAATTCCGTGGGTTTCCAGTTTCTTTATTGAGATATCTTTTAGGTAATGAGAAGTTGTGTCTGAGCCTACTCCTGTGTCACTGAACAACTTCATAAGATGTCACTAGTCAGACAAGACCGTGTGAACGAGTGAGCATGCCACCAGACATTTTAAAGACTCATAAGGATTACATAGGGCTGAGAAAGTGAAGAACACAAAATCCTATTATTAGGGCCAAAGATCTTCATCTTTGGAGAGGAAGCACATACACCCTGGGATCCCCATCATGTTCAACTGTCCATAGAGGCAAACCTGAAATGAATGTTTTAAAGCGAGGAGGGGGGCAGACAGTCAACCACAACAGGGTTGCAGACTTCTGTGGCCAAAGAATAGGTGAGGCGAGGTGAGAAGCCGCCTCCTTTCAGAGTTTTGGAGATGGAGGGCTAAGTGACTATAAAGATCTTCCTTTAGCAGGTGTACGTATCCGAAAAGGTTGAACAGTTGAAAAACCTGTCGTTAAAAATTAAGTCACCCGAATTAACTGGGGTAGTAATGACCTCCTTAAACTGATATCCTTTATCCCTTTCTCAAAGATTTAGAATTGAGAAAGATTTAAGAAAATCAACAGTATATTGGGCACCTGGGTGGCTCAGTCAGTGAAACACACCTGCCTTGGCTCAGGTCATGATCTCACGGTTTGTTGAGTTCAAATCCCGCCTTGGATGAGCTCAAGCCCCACTTTGGGTGAGCATGAGCCCTGCTTCAGGTGAACACGAGCCCCGCTATGGGTATTTAAAACAAACAAACAGGAACCTGCTTCAGGTGAGCCCTACTTCTCTCTCTCTCTCTCTCTCTCTCTCTCTGTCTCTCTCTCTGCCCCTCACTCACTTGTGCCCTCTCTCTCAGAAAAAAACAAAAAAATACTATATTAACATTTTCTGGGTTAATAAAGAAGATCAGGAAATATTTGATATTTTTATTCTTTTTATAGTTAAAGGAATTTGGCTTACAACAACAGACCCATAATTCCAATTTTAAAAAGTAAAACCTAGGACTTTATTTTAGGCCTGGTCTTTTCTAAAGAAGCCCTCCATATCTATGTATACTCACTTGATCCCCATCACAGGCTTGAGGTGGGTACTCTGATCCCCATTTCGCCTATGAAGAAATAAAAGCACAGAAGTTGTCCCTCGCCACCTCTGCCCACCCTCAGTGGTAGATTGTGCTGGAATGTCTCTCTATGTGAATTCAAACATGCAGTCGGGATTGAAACCTAAGTAAGTTTATGCCCAGCACTGAAATAGCTAAGGTACCTTTTTAGGTTCACTTCATTAATAGGTCTAATTTACTTCATTTATAAGAAGTTAAGTATTTGAGAAGATCTGTGTTAATAGCTCCCTTAACAATAGAAATCAAATATTTAATTATTTCCAAGTCTAAATACTAAAGATACTAACTACTTTATAAATAAGACCAATCATAATTCAAAAGCCCTTAAAAGTGATTGTTAAAACTTGTTTAATTTACAAGGGTTAAGATAAGTAAACTGGACTTTTTTAAAGTAGAGCAGGAAAAAAAAAAAAAGTGAAGCAGTATCCTTTAATTTATAACAAACTGAATACCAATTTTTCAAACCAAAGTATACCTTTTATATATGTCTTTGTATGTGTGTATATATATACACATCATCTTTTCTGCACATAAATATCAGCCTTAAAGACCCTTCCCAAGAAGGTCCCAAGATCAACTGCTCTGTATGTATTTACTGCCCAACCTGGAAAGAGGGCACATTCAAGACATGCTATTCAAGAAAGGCCACCCAAGGAACACAGGGCGAACACTCAAGCCTGTAGTCACCACCCCTGCCTGTGCTAGTAAATATTTGGGGAATGGATGATGAAGCACCTAGAATGTGGGATGCAGGTCACTGAGAGAAGACTGCCAGAAACCTACATTCCTGAATTTGATGATTAACTGCTCATAAAGATGACTTCAAAGAATTACCAATTGGGGCACCTGGGTGCCTCAGTCGGTTGAGCATCTGACTTTGGCTCGGGTCATGATCTCGTGGTTCGTGAGTTCGATCCCCTCGTCAGGCTCTGTGCTGACAGCTCAGAGCCTGGAGCTGCTTCGGATTCTGTGTCTCCCCCTCTCTCTCTGCCCCTCCCCTGATCGTGCTCTCTGTCTCTCTCTCAAAAATAAACATTAAAAAAAAAAAAATTACCAATTAACACACTCTTGCCATTATCAAGGGTGATTTTTAAGGCTACATACGAAACATTCTTGTTTCTTTTTGAGTACACAGTTTTAGAACACATTCTGATTCATTGTTTCTCATGTACGTAATAACTTCTACTGTAACACTGTGTATTATGATGCTGGGAAGACCTAGAGTTCCGCAGAAAATGCTCCTAAAAATAAAAGGGCTTATATAAAACACCGGGAAAGGGGCAGACCCCTCAAAACCTACACAGCTCAGAAATCAGATTATTACATCTCCCTAAATCAATAATTATACCTCAAGAAATACCACAGCCCACGTAGGCACCCCAGAGGGGCTGAAGGTTGCTTCAGGGAATATTTCGAATACCTAAAACAACAGATGCTGGCCTGAAGGCACCAAAACAATACAGATTAACGTGGAGTTTCTGTGAAGGTGAGCACAGCAGGCAAGGTGGCCTGCCAGAGTCAAGTGTGTGAGGTGGGGAGGGCCGGCTTTCTCAGATGGGGGGGAGAGATGCCTAGGGCGCAGGTGCTCATTATCTCATTTCATTTTTAAATAGAGATGAAAGGGTTCATGCCAGTGCAACAGCCAAATTAAAGGTTTAAATTCTCACCTACTTTTTCCTTTTCTGCTAAAATGTAAGACTACACTATAACACAGGATTAACTATACAGTATAAACTCTGCCCCTCTATTCACATTCCTCTTGCTTAGGAACAGCTGCATAGGGACCAGCACAAACTGTACATTCCACTGACCTCACTCCTCTATTTACTGACCACATACACAGCAAAGTGAACTATACTATAAATAATATAAAGATAATATAAATATCCATATGTTGTTACAAGTTCTCACCGAATTCAGTGTTACAGTGAGAGTCTCCCGATGAAGTGGCACCTAGTGAACGTGTGTCATTTTCCAGCCGGCTCTCACCTATTCCCCCTACAGAAAAGCATCCTAATTTCATTGTGGGGAATTACCTTAGTCCAACCACGTGCAGTTTTAAGGGGGAGCAATAAATCAAGGTTTCTTTTTTTTTTTAATTTTTTTTAACATTTATTTATTTTTGAGAGACAGAGAGAGGCAGAGCATGAGCATGGGAGGGGGAGAGAGGGAGAGATACAGAATCTGAAGCAGGCTCCAGGCTCGGAGCTGTTTGTTGGCACAGAGCCCGACGCGGGGCTCGAACTCACGAACTGCGAGACCATGACCTGAGCTGACGTCGGACCCTCAACCGACTGAGCCACCCAGGCGCCCCAATAAATCAAGGTTTCTGTCCTTTTTTATCTAAGACACAGACATGCAATTCAAGCTTGACCAACTGAATTTACTCTTCTGTGAACATGCCTCAGGCTGAGTGACAGCAAGGACAGGAAAATGCTGTGGGGGCACCCACAAAGATTGGTCATTAGTTCCTGGGGACCAAAAATAAGAACTGCCCTCATTCCAAACAGGTTTCCATCCTATCTGTAAGATACCCTATCAATAAATTATTTTTGTCTGTGATGTGACCAATGTTCTCTCCAGCTTTGCATTCAGAAAACTTTAACAATACAGTATGATCACTTTTATTAAATCACAAAAACTACGTATTTCTCTTTCAGTTGCTGAGTTAAGAATTCAAACCTAGTAATCAGCATTAGCCTAAATATTCTGGAACAATGTACCTCTCCTGGCTCAGCATATTTCCCATAATTGTTATGCATTTACCTTCTGAACAATCATTCTGTGTGTGTGTGAACTGAGAAATAATTTCCAAAAGCAGGCAAGATGCTAGCTAATCGCAGAAGCAGGGAAACAAACAAGAAAACAAACAAAAAAATGAAGAAAAATAGCAAACTAATCATACCATTTGCATTTTCCAAGAAATGGGCCTCATCTATCTCTTTTGCACTGCTGGTGGGAATGCAAACTGGTACAGCCTCTCTGGAAAATAGTATGGAGGTTCCTCAAAAAATTAAAAATAGAACTACCCTATGACCCAGCAATTGCACTACTAGGTATTTATCCAAGAGACACTTGTGTGCTCTTTCGAAGGGGCACATGCACCCCCATGTTTATAGCAGCACTATCGACAACAGCCAAAGTATGCAAAGAGCCCAAATGTCCATCGATGGATGAATGAAGAAGATGTGGTGTGTGTATATGTGTGTGTGTGTGTGTGTGTGTGTGTGTGTGTGTGTGTGTAATGGAGTATTAGTCGGCAATCAAAAAGAATGAAATCTTGCTATTTGCAACTACGTGGATGGAACTGGAGGGTATTATGCTAAGCAAAATTAGAGAAAAACAAATATCGTATGACTTCACTCATATAAGGACTTTAAGACAGAACAGATGAACATAAGGGAAGGGAAGCAAAAATAATATAAAAATATGGAGGGGAACAAAACAGAAGAGACTCTTAAATATGGAGAACAAACAGAGGGTTACTGGACGGGGTGTGGGAGGGGGGATGGGCTAAATGGGTAAGGGGCATTAAGGAATCAACTCCTGAAATCACTGTTGCACTATATGCTAATTTGGATGTAATTTTAAAAAATAAAATTAAATAAAAATTAAAAAAAGAAATGGGCCTAATCTCCTTTCAAAAGGTGTGTTTTTGGTATCATCTTCAATATTTTATATAAATGTCCATCCATTCTTGGCCTTAACAATTCTGTCACAGGCCCATTCCATCTTACAAACTAGCTCTGTGACACTGGCCCCTGTGCCTTACTTTCCTCATCTGTGTAACAGGGAAACGACTAGGTTTTACAGGTACTTTTTAAAAATTTTTTTAATGTTTTTATTTGATTTTTGAGAGAGAGACAGAGTGTGAGTGGGGGAGGGGCAGAGAGAGAGGGAGACAGAATCTGAAGCAGGCTCCAGGCTCCGAGCTGTCAGCACAGAGCCTGACGCGGGGCTTGAACCACAAGATCGTGACCTGAGCCAAAGTCGGACGCCCAACTGACTGAGCCACCCAGGTGCCCCTACAGGGACTTTTTAAGGACTAGCAACAGCACACGTAAAATAAGCCCAGTACTGGAAACAGTAGATGCTTTTTTAAAAAAAACTGTTTATTTATTTTTGAGAGAGAGAGAGAGAGCGCGCGCATGCATGTGCGAACAGGGGAGGGGCAGAAAGCAAGAGCAACACAGAATCCGCTATCAGCACAGAGCCTGACGTGGGGATCGAACTCAGGAAGCGGGAGACTGAGCCACCCAGGCTCCCCAACAGGAGGTGCTTTAAACGTGGTGGTTAGTTACCATCCATGGCTACAGCTTCCACACTCCCCCCACCAGGTGTCTGCTTCCACCCAAGCTCACAGTTCCTTCTGCAACCAAGCACTTTATAAGGTCCAAACCATTCCCAACTGATTAGTCGACTGCTCTGTTCCTCCTGAACCGTATGTGCTTTCTGTCACATCAAAATCTCAAGCCATGGAGGCCTATCTTCCTTCCCCCCGGCCTCCTTTTTTTTTCTTGTTTTTAGATCAGCCTAAATTCTAGTCTGTCATAAATAACTGACAGGTGTGCTGGGAGGCTGGTCTCTCAGCCCGTAAGGCAACGTGCTCATTTTCCATTTGTACCTTAACTTGAAAAAGCCTGGGAAGCACTGGTCTAGATCGATGACTCTCCACCTTTAATATGTATTTAAATCACCTAGGAATCTCATGATAACAAGAACTCCGATTCAGCAGATCCGGTGTAGAACCTGAGATTCTGCATTTCTAACCAACTCTCATGGATGTCAATCCGTGGCCAACACTGGGAGCAGCAGGTGTCTCTAGAGTACATGGTCCACTATACTTAATGACCCCTTCTTTCCTTAGGAAATCAAAAAAGATACAATTAGTCATAAAATTTCCATCACTTTCCATTTTTTTGTTACGGTAATTTTAGAACAGCAATTTCTCATTTCTTCTACCCCCAGAGAGATAAAGTAATAACTTTTAATGTGCTAAAATTTTTCTTTTACATATGCAGAATTTGGCTACCTTCCTAATAGGCACTAAAAGGCAATCACTTCTTGAGGCTCAGAAAAAGATGAAATAAAATTTCAATAAAAGTGGGAAAAATAAAAATTAATGCAATCTACAACTAAAAGCACATTTGTAATGTAATTAAAAACAAGAAGTACATGTTTGGGGGGCATGGGTGGTTCAGTCAGTTAAGCATCCGGCTCTTCATTTCGGCTCAGGTCAAGATCCCAGGGTTGTGGTGGAATTGAGCCCATCGGGGTCCATGCTGAGCTTAAAATTCTCTCTCTCCCCTTCTGTTCCCTCCCCTGTCCACACACATGTGCTATGTCTCTCTCTCTCTCTCTAAAAAAAAAAGACAAAACAAAACAAAACAAAATAAAAGCCAGGGTGGCTCAGTCAGTTAAGCATCCAACTCTTGGTTTCAGCTCAGGTCACGATCTCACGGTTCGTGGGTTGGAGCCCCGCATCGGACTCCGCGCTGACGATGCAGAGCCTGCTTGGGATTCTCTCTCTCCCTCTCTCTGCCCCTCCCACGTCTCTCTCTTAAAATAAACAAACTTAAAAAAAATCCTTCTTTCACAACTGTTCCAAGGACACGGAACTAAATACAGCTGATGTGCTCACTCAGGCCCGAGTCTGTCTACCTAGCAACAAAGCTCTACCCACCTGTTATGGACTGAATTGTATTCCCCCAAAATTCAGATGTGAAGTCCTAACCACCAATACTCAGAATGTGACCTTACATGAAGAAAAAAGCATCAATGCAGATGTAACGAGCTACAACGAGGTGGCCCCTAACACCCTATGTAGCAGGGTGAGGGCCCTAATCCACCGTGATTGGTGTCCTTTTTTGTTTTAACTTTTTTTAATTTCTTTTTTTAATGTTTATTTATTTTTGAAACAGCATGAACAGGGGAGGGTCAGAGAGAGAGAGAGAGAGAGAGAAACAGAGAGACAGAGAGAGAGACAGAGTGCAAGTGGGGGAGAGGCAGAGAGAGAGGGAGACACAGAATCTGAAGCAGGCTCCAGGCTCCGAGCTGTCAGCACAGACCCAGACATGGGGCTCGAACTCATGGACTGTGAGATCATGACCTGAGCCAGAGTCGGCCGCTTAACCAACTGAGCCACCCAGGCGCCCCAATGATTGGTGTCCTTTTAAGCCAAGGAGAAATCTGGGCAGATGCAGAGACAGGCCTACATGGAGAACGCCATATGAAGACTACAGTTGTGCACAAGTCAAGGAACTACCAGAAGCTCAGAAAAGCCTGAAGAAAGAGACACTTTCCTCTTGCCTTCACAAGGAGCATGAAGGACCCTGTCCTTGATCTTGAAGTGCTAGCCTCCAAAACTATGAGACAAGTTATTTCTGTTGTTGAAGGCACTCAGCAGCCCTAGCAAATGGGTACACTGCCTCACAGGGCTTCCTCCTCCCAAATAAGAGGTCTAAAGACGATTATGTAGGTATGCAATCACAAGAGAGTCTGGTATGCCAATGAACACTGTGGACTCGATCCTACTGACAACAGGGATCCACCAAAAGGCATTACGCAGGTTAATATTAGGCTTATTAAGTGCAAACAAACTTGTAACACATGTCAAACCGCTTTCTTGATTCAAGCTGGGCCTTAAAGGTTCCTTTATCCAGAATTTACGTTTCTTGTTACACAAAAAATATTCTTGCTCTCATCAGAAAGTGGGTTGTGCTGCAACCCAAAATAAGAACGCCCCAAGACACCTTCATTTGTATGTCACGTCTACCTAAAATTCTTCTACAAGCACAAGAGACATGGATAAAAAGTTATGCATTGAATGCAGTTTTATTTTCTCCAAAAATTTATGTCCTGGAACACCAAATGGCAGAACTTTATTTGTGCTTTTTATTTCTAAGGTTTGTCTTAGCGGTTACCATAGATAAGCTTTCAATTATTCAGAGAATCAAGACTTGGAAACCAAAGCCAGTCTCTTAGCAGGTCAGAGACCAACCCCTCGGGGAATAATCAGCAGCTACATGTTAAGACATGCCATTTGGTAAAACGCTGGGGACTCTTTTCCCTCTTTAGGAACTTGAATCAAAGGGAAATTATCCACTAGGAAAATGGTTTCATGTTTTAACTTTTTCTTTTTAAATTTTTCATTGAAGTACAACACATACGCAGAAAAGTGCGAAGCATGATAAATTCTCACAGTGTGAACAAACCCACGTAAGCAGCAGCGTCACCACGAAAGAGAACAGGACGAGACCCCCGAGGGTGCTATTCGTGCTCCGTTCCAGACACCAGTTACACCCATCAGTGTAGCCAGAACCCGACTTCCGAACACCAGAGATTAGCCTTGACTATTTGTTAACTTTATATAAAAGGAATCATACGGTGTTATACTTTTTTTGTGTCTACTCAACATTATGCTTAATAGTCTACTTTTAACTTCAATATGTTTTTTAAAATATGCACATTCCATTCTGATTCAAACCAGATTCCCAGGTTTTATTTTGTTTGATTTGGATTTTTTTCCAGCTTAAATTCCGTTTGTATCAAAAGAAATTAACACCTCAATGTTCAACGTATAATCAATTCTAGTTTCTAGGTCTTTTTTCAGTTCAAGTCCCCAATTCCTAATAATGAGGAAAATTTGCAAATAAAAAGAGGAAATGTTTTATTTCACCTAAGATTTCATAAACCACAAACTTAAAGTTCTTTGTCTTTTATATATAAAACATATATAAAATTTTATGAAAATTTATCTTCATGAAAGATACGACACTTTCATAAGTGTAGAAGGAACACAAATATAACAAACTTGAAAATCCTGAATCTTTCCCCCCAAATGCAAGAAACAGAAAATCAAACTAGTAGGCACTTTTTAAAGAACGTGTTTCCTTATCAAAATAGCAAGCAAACTGATATGCTAAAATTAAAAAGTCTCTCTCAATAATCTGAATTTAATTTTTTGACTATTTTACCTGATCAGGAATTAAAAAAAAAAAAATCATAGTATCTAACTGAAAATAGTGAATACACTTGGTGAGAATGTAAATGGGTACAGCCACTCACTATGGAAAATGGTTTGGAAATTCCTCAAAAAACTAAAACAGAACCACCGTATGATCCAGCAATTGTACCTCTGGGTATTTAGCCAAAGGAAATGAAATGACCATCTAGAAGAGATATCCATACCCTTATGTTCACTGCAGCATTATTTACAATAGCCAAGAAATGGAAATAACCTAAGTGTCCACCAATGGACGAATGAAAAAAGAAAATGTGGCGTATACGTAAACAATATTATTCAGCCGTCATAAAGGGACCAGGAGGGTTGGGGGTGGAATTCTGACACCATGGATAAAACTTGAGGGCATTATGCTAAGTGAAACAGACAGAAAAACACAAATACTGTGTGGTCTCACCTAGACATGGAATCTAACACCACCAAACTCATAGAAACAGAGACCAGGAGAAGAGATTAGTACTTGCCACAGGGAGGGAGTGGGGCAGAGGTTATAGGGGATGGGTGAAGGTGGTCAAAGGATACAAACTTCCATCTACAAGATGAAAAAGTTTTGGGGATATTATGTACGGCATGGTGACTACAGTTAACGATACTGCACTGCAAGTTTGAAAGTTGTTAAAAGAGCAAATTTTAGAAGTTCTCACCACACACACACACACACACACACACACACACACACACACACTAGTACCTATATGTGGTAATGGACAAGTTAACTAATCTTACTGTGGTAATCGTTCTGCAATGTATACATATACAAAATCACTATATTGTACATCCTGAACAATATTATATATCAATTATCTCAACAAAGCTGGGGGAGGGGAATTAGAAAATAGTGGAAAGAAATTAATATGCCACCCACAGCAAACTTTAAAAATCAATATCCTATGCTAAAGAAGCCCGTAAGGGAAATCTGGCTGCACACAGCTGTGTAATAAATCAATTTGTTACCGTGACAGCCATCTCAAAAATAGAGTAATGGTTGATAGACAACAAAGAAGTTAGATTAGACATGGGGACAATATATAATAGAGCCCCACGAGCTTTTTGGTTTTGGTTTTTATTTTACAACAAGTCTGTTAAATCATTCATTGGCAAATAAATGATTCAAGATAGACTTCCATGAGCATTATTTTAATCCTGACATCATTAATCAGTTAATAAATTTTTGAAAGGTTTTCAGAATTTTATTTATTCAACAAATATTTGGTACACGTAGTGGTGTGCTATGTGTAAACCACTGTCATAGGTGCCAAGAATTCAATGATAGGCAAAAAAAAAAAAAAACAGATCTTTTTCCTCTATGGAGGAGGGAGACAGATATTAATCCCAAAATAACAGAAATAAACAGAAAATTATCAGTTGTAAGCTCTAGAAGAAAAGATACTTAATGCTGTGACAGTGTTTATTAAGAAAATCTGTGTAACCTGGGAGAGGAAAGGCAGTGACACTGAAATGGGAACACTGAAAAAAGAATAGGAAAGAAGGAAATCTGTCTGTATGCAGGTATGGGGGGGACTCACTAGCCTGAGGCAAAAGCAAGTGCAAAGGGCCGGAGGCAGGAAGTAACATGGGCAATGAGTACATTCAGGTCTATCCTGCTGAGCTCCTAAGGACAAAATAAAAATAACTCCAGAGATGAACAGCAGGGGCATAAAAGAGCTCGTTGTGACCATGCATAAAATTAAATTTTAGCTAGTGACAAATTCTAAATCATACCCATTTTCTCAAAAAAATCTCATTCTTCTCAGACCAGATAATCTGAATATAGATAGACCTGTCCCCCTAGGACAAGGAAGTACAGTTAGAGGCTAGGTTTGTTTTTTGGTTTTTTTTTTTTTAATCCTCACTGTGGGGCTTGTTCTTATAGTGGGAACTATCTATATTTTACACTTAATCTGAGTATTAAAACCAATTCACAAAAACAGAAAGCAAAAACACAAAACTTAATGTGTTTTATGTCCTAAAGAAACCAACAAGCATAAAAGATCTAATCTTCAGAACAGAATAATACACTGAAGAAATCCCTTATGACGTCCTATGGAGTTCCTACCTAAACATTTCATATGTAACTAAGCATACAGAATCTCTGTGACGGGGTGAGAATGGTTTTTCATCACTAACAAAAGATGGTACTATAGTGCTCTGCGCCAAGAAAGAAAAAGACAAGAAGACAAAAGAAAGGAGAAAAATCAAGTCCCATCTGGGAATCTAAACACAGCGCCACGCTTGTGTAAACATAAAAATAGGCAGTGTTTAACAACCCTCCAGTTAGAAAGAAGCTATCTGGAGACAGCAACCAAGCCCTTCAACTTCAAAAGCCTCTCCTAAAAAGGAAGGGGCAGGGGACACCGAAGGTCAAGGTTAGTCTCCTCACCAAAGAGCCAAACATCCACCGGACCCGGCAATGTGCCAGTCCCAGGCACGACACCGTCACCCTCCCAAGTACGAGGGGCACCTCACGCAAAGTGGTTATGCTCTGAGTGTCACAGAAAACTTTCAAATCCTTTGGGTTTTCATAGATTCTTCATAACATATTCAGCTTCCCGAGAAAGCATACCTTTTTCATATTTCACAACGGTCCTCAGATTCACTGAACAATGCCTGCCTCCATAAATATTCTCAGCTCAATTCCAAAACACTTTAAGAACTCACTGTTTTGTAAATAAGCCGCGAACAACTTTCTTTCACATACTCTTCCAAACATCAAGTAGGAAGGATTTCTATTATCCCGCAGAAGGTGCAGAATGAAAGTGCAGTGGCTCTCGAACTACTTTTCTTAACACTGGTTTCTCTTAGGGAGATAATCAGCAGAAAGAGGGTACCACAATCCCATAAATGGGAAAAACAGCAGGTTTTGTGGGGGGTTTTTTAAACGTTACAGAAGTTTCCTCAACTGCAGGACTTCTCAGGGTCATTCACCATGAATCTCTTAGGACAGGGATAGGACGTGCAGCGTTTCCCACGTGTACCGGACAACAAATACTCACGGGAAGCACCGCCACTGACACAGGAGTAACGTTCCATCGAGAAAGACGGCCATTCGGCACCGCAAGAGGCAGTTGGCCTTTTGACCATGACCCAAACGATCACATCACCGCATTGAATTGTTATGTATCATGAGAAAAGAACAGTAAGATATTTCCTTATTTCTTTTAATGTTTATTTATTTATTTTGAGAGAGAGTGTGTGTGCATGCACGCAAGCAGGGGAGGAGCAGAGAGAGAGAGAGAGAGAGAGAGAGAGAGAGAGAACCCCAAGTGGGCTCCACGCTGTCAGTGCAGAGCCCGACGTGGGGCTCAAACTCACAAACCGTGAGATCAAGATCATGACTTGAGCCAAAACCAAGAGTCAAGACACTTAACCAACCGAGCCCCAGATCTTTCCCTATTTTCAAGTTACAATACTATAATCTGTACCTAAAGAAGTTAACACATTCTATTCCTTTCTCATGATTTAGAACTGAACAGGCCCACAAGTTATCCATGGTAACTCTATAATGAGATATTCTTCAGTGGCTCAGAAATTCTTACTGTGCAATACCTAAGTCTGTAAAATCACAGACACAGACAGCAGTATAACCGACACGTGACTCGACTGGGACTCTATCTCCGCAGCAGAGCCCCGGCTTCTCTGAAACCTAACGCTGATCACTTTTACATCACATAAATATCTTCTCAGTCACTCATCAACCAATAAATTGTAGCTGTGACTACAAGTGTAACTGTGTAAGTTCTAATCTTGATTATCTTTGGAAATTCAAAACAAACTCCTACACAAGGAAAAATTCCAGTACTTCATGCAAAGTTCAGCAAACTGACGGCACTCCTCAGTAGAACAACGGCACCAGATTAACGACATAACATCATTTCTTCAATCTCCCTTTCCTGGAAAAACAGCAAACGGGAGTCTTTTGGGGGGGGGGGGGGGGAGTGAGAGACAGACAGAACCTCAAGCAGGCTCCACACTCAGCACAGAGCCCTACATGGGGCTCAATCCCACGACCCTGGGATCATAACCTGAGCCAAAATCAAACACTGGACACTCAACCGACTGAGCCACCCAGGCACCCTAACCCTAAACCCTCCAACCAGGAAGCTTTTAATTCTTAATTCCATCTCCTATGAAATTCATGGCACTGCTCAGCATTATAATTCAAACAAAATGATTGTAGCTAGTGTTACGGACTTCTGTAAGAAAAGTACCTGAACACAAACAACACATTACGTGAAAAAGGAAAGTTTTGCTGGCGTCCACGGGTTCTCATGCACTGGTTTCCCTGCATCTCATCTGAAAGCTGGGTCCGTCTCTCTCTGAACAATACCTTGAACCTCAACATACTGAGTAAACTATAGGAAATTATCTGGAAAACAAAGCAAGTTAGTTGTCTTCATCTATCATTATTGGTCAGAGATCCTGAAGCTCAGTGACTTGGAAAAGGAGGTTATCAGGAGAAATTTACTTTGGTTTAAAGGTCTTTCCAAATATTTCTTGAGCTTCTGCTCACTCCTGTGGCCAATGTGAAACACCTGCTTCTAAGAATCTTAAAGTTTACTTGCCCCACCAGGTATTCTATTCTGCAGGGTCACCACTGCCTGTGTTTGAAGATAAAAAGCAAGGAGGAAAGGAAAAGATGAAATGTACTGAGTAGACGGTGAAGGGAGAGAAGCAGCAAGAGGGGACCCAAGGAAAGAACTGACGTGCACAGCGAGCACGGAAGACCGAGTTGAGGCCGACGCAAGCAAGAAGCCAGCGGACCCAACTGCCCAAAAGCGGGTCAGTGTGTTTCCTACCTTGATGTCTCCTACCCCAAACTACCATCTCCTTTTCTGGGTCCCCTGCCGTCCCTACCACGTAAAGTGGCATGTGAATGCCGATGTCCTTCTCCAGCACAAACACCGTGAAGGCCAAATGCAACGCTGCTTACCTCCTGGTCTGTAGACAACATCATCCTCAGTGATGTAGGATGTTATCTCGCCGGTATCTGTCCTTTCGTAGCGAGATTTTTTTTTCGGTGGTTTCTTTTTGTTCTTCTTGGTGGACTCCTCCGTGGTGGCACTATTGTTGTCATTATCCTCATCTTCACTGTGATCGCTCTCGGCATAATTTTTGGCTCCTCCTTCCAAGGTACAGCTCCTGCGTGGCCTTGAATTCTCACTCTCTCTTGCTTTGTCTCGTTTCTCTCTCTCTCGGTCCCGATCTCGGTCCCGGTCCTTCTCTTTGTCTTTGTCTTTGTCTTTGTCAGCTGTCATGATTCGCCACGTGCCTTCTTCTGTCCTCTCACGGCTAGGCCTCCGTGAAAGGTAGACAGTAAGCCTGGGCTTCAGTCTTCTGAATTTCTCACTCAATTCCAGGGAAAATCCAACCACTCCAACTACCCCAATGCTTCAAAAACGCTAGGCAAGAAGAGAGAGAAAGAAAAGGATTTTACTTTAACATCTTCTCATATTTCCTTCCTAAGGTGGTGTTTTGTTACATTAATCTCTTACTTGCTTTTTAGCCCTAAAAACTTCTCATGGGCCACAGGAAAAAAGGTAGGACAAATGACACAAAGTTTAATTATATGCAGTTTTGGTCTCAGCTAGCATATGGTTTGGGATTTACTACCGCACCAAAAATGAAAACGTCTGAATGCATACCAGTAAACCACACTTTCTGTACACCGTTTTCTTCTTTTTAAGGAAAAAGTGAAATATACCCTGGTAGAAAACATACAATGGGTACAATTATCCAAAAGGAGCTTCATAACCCACAATATTAATTTGAAAGGGCAAGAACCTATATACTAAAACTATTTCCACCTGGAAAACCAATAACCTGGACAGACTCAAAATATGTCTCAAGATGTCTCTCACAGGGTACTATCTTCGGAAAACTTTCTAGCCACATTCCAGAGCTCCTCTCAAGAATAAACCAAGTGTTGACGCAAACAAAAGTGATGACCACAAGATTCTTTTGCCTTCAATGTACCTTTTCCCATCTCCGAAGTCTACTATTCTATTTATTTTCCATGAAAAATGGTACCTCTGAAGATACATTATCTCTGCCTGAACAAAACATAACAGCTTCCAAAAACAATCTTCCATGTTTAGGGAATATTAGGTAGTTTTTACATTCTTCCAAATTTCCACTCTTAGTAATTTCCCTAATAAACTCCTCCCTAGAACTAAACCCAACAAGGAAAGCCTGAAGTTCTTAAGACTTTACAATGAGAAGATAGAGTCCCAAATTCCAACCCAACACGGTTCTTAACAAAAAGTTTATAGGAGGCGGGGGGAGGACAACAGATGGACACAGACTGTTTTGTTTACCAGTCAGTTTTTGGACAGTCATAATCGCCAGTAATTTATCTTTTGCAGTCCTGTATCATCTTCTTTCATTTGCTCAACAATCTGTACTTAACACTATCTATGTGCCAGGTGTTCGGAACTGAAGATACAATGACGGAAAAACTCAAGAGTCCTCGCCCTCAATGCTCTAATGCCAAAAAAGCAAACTGATCAATATGAGAACCATCTGTTTCTCGTGTTACTAGGGCCGGATAAGAAACAACATATGCAAACAAACAAAAGATCGGTCCTCTTTACTTAGACAGCAACAAACAAATCAGCTTGCAATTACATGCCTTAGACACAGAGAAAATTCTCTTCGGTCACGCCAAAACCATAAAAATTATCATATACTCTCTCCAAAGCTCTTAGGTCAAATCTGACACCAGAAAAGACCTTTCCATAAGCACCTCAACTATCCTTAGGCATTCGAGAAAATAAAAAATGTTCACAACCACCTATGGGAGACAGACCCATGAAGGAGCAAATAAAGCTGATCATTTAAAACAGAGTCAGAAAGGGGCGCCTGGGTGGCTCAGTCGGTTAAGCGTCCGACTTCAGCTCAGGTCACGATCTCGCGGTCCGTGAGTTCGAGCCCCACGTCAGGCTCTGGGCTGATGGCTCGGAGCCTGGAGGCTGCTTCCGATTCTGTGTATCCCTCTCTCTCTGCCCCTCCCCCATTCATGCTCTGTCTCTCTCTGTCTCAAAAATAAAAATAAACATTAAAAATAAATAAATAAATAAATAAATAAATAAATAAATAAATAAATAAATAAAATAAAATAAAATAAAACAGAGTCAGAAGGGGGAAAGCATGTAGCACAAACCTAGATTGCTTCCTTCTACACGGGAAATATGCTTCTAGATAGGATTTCCATTTTCTAAACATATTTTAAGAAAATGAAAAATTATCTTAGTGCCTGCAAAAGTTCTGCCCATATGAATCATCTGCTAAACAGACAGTAATATACTCCTAAGTCCCTGTAGGCCACTAGTGTTAGCAATTGAAAATACTCAAAGAGACATATTACTTTCTCCACTGGGCTTAAGTTAAAGCATGAACAAGCCAATCATGCAAGAAAGAAAACTATCAGCTAACGCCGTTGTTAAAACATTCCTCTTTGACACTGAAAAACATACCAAGGTCTCCCGGGAATCCGAAAGAACAAGGGCTTAGGCTGAAAACCTCGCAGATGTATTTCAGGACAGACATCTGATGAATTTAAGAAAAAGACCATTCTCTCCAGGGTTAAGAAGATAACCAGAAAATTATGTAAAAATATTATTTCAGCACTCAAAAAAGAAAAAAATAGTAAGTCCAAATTATACATCCAACACCACTCCCTACAAAATCATATACTAGCTTCTATTTACAAAGAAATTTGAGTTGCTTCTGCCAAGAGTAAGCAAGAAAGAAAAATTCAAGAAAAAACAGAGAAAGCATCCACAAAATGAAATCCCGTGTGTGTATCCAACTTTCAGGTAACTAAGAACAGTGATAATCCAAAACAAAAGTCAATTACCATTTACATTTGGCTCTAAAATACAGTGCAGTGGGGATATTTTTCTCCCTCTGCATTTCCCATACTAATCATAATTTTTCTGAGCTTCATCTCACAATGACCAACATACAACAATAATGTGACATTTAAGGAAAGGGACCCAGAGAGAAGCCAGATGGCACTGAGAAGGGTAGTTGTCACTTCAATTTGCTAGAAAAGATTTACCATTACAACAACAGCGTTTTTGTTAACAACACCGGGTTCACAGCAGATTCCTGCCATGATCTCACTCAGTTCTTTTTCTCAACTCAGTGAAGTGAACCAGACAGAAGTCACTGTCCCCACTTTACAGACTACAGAAGGGCAACTGAGAAGAGATCATGTGCACAAAGCCACACACCCAATGATTCTTCCAAAGGGAAAGCAGTTCTACAGGTAAACCCCATCCAACCTGAACAACCTACTCCTCAGGTTACAATCTATGTTCCCAGGGTCACCAGCTCTTCATAGGTGCTAACTTTTCCTACAGGCATCCAGGCTGATAATTCACACAGACAGATTTAGGAAACCTGTCTTTGCCCTTCCCTTCCAGAAAAGAAATTCTTGTCCACTAAGAAAGACAAAAACGTTGAAAGTGTCTCTGTCAACCCACTGCTCCACCCACTTGAACAGAAAGCAGTAGAACATATTGTAACAAATAACACGAGAGAAAAGCTACTCTATAACATGTTCAGATTCACAACAATCTTCATTTATTCACAGAACAAATGTCTACCAAACCCCTGCTGCGTACTAGTTACCGTTCTAGGTGTGAGGAGAGTAGCAAAGAACCACGAACTCCCTGCCCTCGTGGCATTTATGTTTTAGGGAGGGGGGAAAAGAATCATACTCAAAAGAATAAGACATATATAGTACACGAAAAGATCTTACATGGGGAATCCAAGGGGGACATAGAGTATGGGTACATTGCAATTTTAAATGATGGTCGGGGAAGCCCTCAGGGTTTGCCCCGAGCAAGACATTTAGAGAAAACGCTGTAAGGACACACGAAGGGAGAGCATTCCAGCAGAGGGAAAGCAGGTGCAAATGTCCAGAGGCAAGAGTGAGCTGGGCACACTCAGGACATAGGAGGCTGCAGTGGTATGAGAAAGAGAGAAGCAGCTGGAGAGGAGATGGGGGTGGGGGGTGGGAGGGCTGGATCCTGCCTTGTAGGCCAGAGTAAGAACTTTGATGCCTTTACTCAAGTGCCATGATGTGACATGCAGTGACTCGAATGACACTTGAGCCACTGCGGGGATCTGAGCAACAGAGCAAGAAGACATGATCTGACTTCTGTTCAAGATCACTCTGGCCAGTGAGAAAAATCCTGAAGGGATGCACGTGTTGCAGCACGAAGACCGGCCAGGGAGGCGGCCGGCTACAACAGGCCAGGTAAGCGGCGAAGGCAGCTGGGGCAGACCGGCACGGTGGTGGCAGAGAGGGGACAAGTCCTGTTTTCTATGTATCTTTAAGATAAGGCTCAAACAGGATGTGCTGACAAACCGGGAGGTGAGGTGTGAGAGAAAGAAGTCAGGAACAACCCCAAGCTTTCTGGCATGAGCCACTGGGCGAATGAAGCTGACGTTACGCAAGTTCTGGAAGGAAGATCAGGAGCTCAGGTATGAACATGCAGAGTTTGAGAAGCCTATAAAAACCACATGAAGATTTTCAGAGGTCCAGGCTGGAGACCAAAACTTACTTTTTAATTTAGTTTTGAAAGCCACGAGATTGTGTGATGTCACCAAGGAAGCGAAGGTGAATAGTTTTTCTGATAAAAATTTTTTAAGCCCACAAAAACATGTACTGCTCGTGCTGGAGTGGAGAGGATCTTCAAAATAGACTTACAACTCACATTTCCAAAAGCAGTACCCCTAGGACTCGTGGCAAACACATCCTCCTCTCACTGGTTTCCACACTCGTCAGGTTGTGTTTCGTCACCTCATCTCAACTGCTAAATCCGGGCAGCCGGCCTGGCTCTGTCTTCCGCTAATCGGAGTCCAAGGCCTTCAAGAGTCGGTGATACGGAAGCACTCTTTCTGACTTCAGGTGACAAACATCGCTCGCCCCTTCAAAATCAAGCCAACAACCCACCCGCAAACCCCTCACTACCGACCCGAGCCGATGCAGATAAAAACCTAAAAATTCAGTCACGCTCGGGGCCGAAACCACACTTAAGAAACCCACTTCCTGGGGCGCCTGGGTGGCTCGGTCGGTTGGGCGGCCGACTTTGGCTCAGGTCATGATCTCGAGGTCCGTGAGTTCGAGCCCCGCGTCGGGCTCTGTGCTGACAGCTCAGAGCCCGGAGCCTGTTTCAGATTCTGTGTCTCCCTCTCTCTGACCCTCCCCCGTTCATGCTCTGTCTCTCCCTGTCTCAAAAATAAATAAAACATTAAAAAAAAAAAAAATTAAAAAAAAAAAAAAAGAAACCCACTTCCTGATACTATCCAAGCAGGTCCCAGAAGGTCAGGCCCAGCACAGAACTGGGCTGAGAAGCCAAGACCCAAGTTCTTGGCAGTGCCATGTGCTGTCCTGCCTTGGGCAAATCGCTCTACCTCTCTGAATCCGTTTCCCTGCTGTAAAACGGGGACGACAGCTAGCCACGCCACGAGAGCTGCTGTAAGGATTAATTAAGCATACCATATGGAGATGCGCTCACAGATTGCAAAGCGCTCTACAAATGTAAACTCTCAACAGTAGATAATCCCCAATAGTACACTGTGCCATGCAAGACATAAATGGAGCCCAACACCATCCATACCCTCAAGAACTTATCTTCTCTTGAGGGGAAGTGGGGGTTCTACTGCACAATTAAGAACCAGATTGTGTAAAATTGACTACAAATAACAAAAATTCAAACAGATCCTCTCTGGGATCATGTAAAACTCACTTATCCATGAAAACTTGCCTCTCCCTCCTGACTTTTCACTCCCTGAATTCCAATCATCTCACTTACTCAAGCCAGATTCCGCAGGACACTTGACTCACCAAATGCAGCTAGTGAAGTACACATAATTCTTCCTCATTGAACCAGAGCAAGAAATATTTATGTGTGTCACATGCCTAACCACACACCAGGCATTTTGCTCAGCTCTTCGGGTCTCCCAATCACATGCCGAATCTCTGATTTATCCGTTGCTCCAGACGAAATGTAACAAGCCATCATCTTTCGCATAGATTAATACAACTGCCTTCTACCCGGTCTCTGTGACTCAAATTGTTTGTTTTTGCCTTCCTTCCGATTCATCCTGCAGTGCAACCAGCCAGCAGCTCTGACAACCGCACCACTTTTTTAAAACAACTTTATAGAGATACAATTCACACAACACAATTCAGCCCTTAAAGTGCAATTCACTATCCATCACCTCTTTCCAAAGACTGCAGGGACCTTCACATCCTGACTGTCCCTTCACTTGTCCAGCCCCATCGCCACCTCTCCCGTATGCTCCAGCTACCTCAAAACACTTCCTTCCATCTCAGGAACCTATCTGCTCAGAATAATCGTCCCCTCCCCTCGGTCTACCTAACCTCAGCTCAAATTCAGGCCCTCAGGCATGTCTGCTGCCCAACTCCAGGAAGGCTCCCAGACAGACCAGAGTCCAGACTCCCACTGTTCCCCATCCTGCCTATAAAAGGACCCTCGTGGATCCCACTACTGTCATCATTGTTTTTTTTAATTTTTTTAAAAAAATTTTAATGTTTATTTTTTATTTTTGAGAGAGAGAGAGAAAGAGAGAAACAGAGTGCAAGCAGGAGAAGCAGAGAGAGAGGGAGACACAGAATCCAACGCAGGCTCCATCCAGGCTCTGAGCTGTCAGCGCAGAGCCCGATGCGGGGCTCAAACCCACGAACCGTGAGATCATGACCTGAGCCGAAAATCAGACACTTAGCCAACTGAGCCACCCAAGCACCCCACGTCATCTGTTGTTAACCTGTGTCCTTTCTCCACCACCTGACAAGGACCATGCCTACCTATCACACGCTCACTGAAACAACTCCCACTAAAGCCATTTCCTCTCTGTCACTGGAGAGCTGTCCACCTCATTACCATCTGGCCATTCAGCATCCCCTGAGAGGGCTGACCACACACCCTCCTTCTGGAAAGGCTTTTTGCCTTTGGCTTACCTGGCACGGTCCTCTCCTGAGCCTACCTGCCTGACCCTTGGCCCCCAGCCGGGCCAGCCAGTGCAGGAGTTCCACAAGGCCCTGTGCGGGGCCCCCTTCTTCCAACGTCCATCCTGGTCAATCTCTTACACTTCCGTCGGTCCACACACACCACATACACACAGGTGATCCCCAAATGTGTCTACCAAACTTCGGCAGAGTGAAGACTGTCCACCTGAAGTCTCCTCCCGGAGGTCTCCAAAGTGTCCCCAGCATATCCAAACTAAAGGCACACTCTGGCCCCAAATGAGCCCCTCTTCTAGATGGTCTCTCCCGGTGACTAGTTCCCCTGCCCATCCTTGCTACGCAAGAGAGGCAGCATCTTTACTGCCCACCTTTCATCCTGACGTCAACAAATCCCGTCACCGTTACCTCGTAAGTTTCTCTCAAGCTCCTCTACTTCAGGACGCCTCCAACACCACAACCTCAGTTAAAGTTACTAGGACAGGGGTGCCTGGGGGGCTCAGTCGGTTAGGCGTCCGACCTCGGCTCAGGTCACGATCTCACGGTCTGTGGGTTCGAGCCCCGCATCGGGCTCTGTGCAGACAGCTCAGAGCCTGGAGCCTGCTTCGGATTCTGTGTTTTCCGCTCTCTCTCTCTGCCCTTCCCCTCCTCACACTCTGTCCAAATCTCTCTCAAAAAAATAAACATTTAAAAAAATTGTTTTTAATTATTCATGAAAAAAATAGGTCATATGATCAACCTAACCCCATTCAGTAGGTACTATTGTTACGTACATTTTCCCAAAGCAAAAGCAAGCACAGACAGGCTGAGCAAGCTGACCAAAAATCACACAACTATGTGTTAGATCTAGAATATGAACCCGGGCCACTGACTCCAGAGCCTAGACTCTTAACCACAAGGCCATATTGCCTTAAATTACCCGTCCTTAAAAGCCAAGCTATCCAAAGGGTGTCACTGTAGGCCCTTGACATGAAAACAGCATTTTGGGAACATTCACCTTGTCTGGCTGGAGGTATTTTCCATTAAGAGTTGTTAGTCCTATCCATACAAGCTTGCTTTCAAACCCACTCTCTGAAAGTCTAACTAGATCAGGAACCAAAGCACCTCAAGAACATCTGCCTTTGCCATTTCTGCATTTACCATTCTCCTTTAGGAGCAAAAGGAGATGGTCCCCACACGGAAGACCTAAGAAAACTGCCCAAGAAATATGGGGTCAGCAGATCTGTGAACCCTGGCAGAGGTAAGACTGTGTTTTATCTAAAACTGATGTGGTACTAGAAGCAGGTTGTGAAGTTCTTCCCCCAGACAAACCCAACCGTACAGGCAAATGGCTGGCTACACACGCCCCTCCCACGATTCTCTACATTTGGGGTTAATGAATATTGAAACTCCCATCAATCCTGAGTTCGTACCCTCATCCCTAGAGCACGCGTCTTATTGAAAGAATCTACACAATGGAGATGGGATGTACTAGCCAAATTCGGAGAGGGAACTTTGTGGCACCAAAACATAAGGAAGCACAGAATGAGCACCCCTTATTCAGAAGTGGAGGTAATGCTTAAAGGAACACTTCCCCCCTCAGAAACTTGGGGGGAGAACTGAAAGAATGAAGATGAGTGGACTCTGACAAATATATTCATTTCTTCCAAAAAGACAGAATAACAAAACACAGGACCTACAAAAGGTTTGGAAAGCAACTAGAACAGCAAAACTCTAGATTACAATTAACAACTCAATTAAAATTAAATAACAAACAATATCCAATCTTCTTATTTGAAGTAGGAGTAAGGAATTCCAAAAGATGAGGTGCCTAAGCAGGTTTCCATACATAAACGAGAAAACAAATAACCAATCGACCCATCATCCTTTTCTTTAAAGAACACACAAACTCATTTAATATAAGCAATCGTTGTCCTATACTGTTAAATGTGAAATTCTGCCAAATCCACACAGAATTTTTTACTTTGCACACTACCTACAGTTGTGTCCCTGCTGCTCAGCAGGTTAAGGAAAATTCACCGTCGCTCTAAACCAGGCCTACTCAACTGTGGCAAGATAAACATTTGGGGTCAAATCATTCTTTGTTGTGTGGAAGCTGTCCGCCGTCCTGTGCATTATCCCTGGTCTCTACCCATGGTAGATCCTAACAGCACAACCCACTGCTCCAGTCAGGACAATAAAAAAGAACTCCAAATATCGCCACATATCATCTGAGAAGCAAAACTGCTTACAAAGGAGAACCACTGCTTTAAAGAAATAAAATTATTTGTCTATCACAGAGATTTCAAGGGGTTAAACATCTGTGTTGCTTTATTCATAATTATGCTTGACTAACATGCAACCCATAAAACTAACACCATTACAAAAACTGTAAGATGGCATGTTCTTTGTTCTCTGAAATAAGCTAGACTAATTCAAAGCACTGCCTGAAATAGTAATTACACAGGTGTCTAAAGCTGAATTAGGAAAACAGAAGTAACATATCCTGAAAATCTTGATGTTTTCTGGCAAGCCCTGAAGATTGTTAGGGGTAATATTACTCATTGGTGAGTTGCCTGATTGTGGGGCCAAGTGGATGCTTCTGTTATCATACAACTGAAGAGAAAACCTGATGTCCACGATGCCAAGTACAAGGGAAACCAAATGCCTATGAATTCGAGCCCCTGATGTGAAAGGGGATAGAATTCCTAAGCTCATTTGCCCAAAGCAAGGCCATAAAGAAAAAACTAAGCAGATGGAGAACTATACTATGGTATAGCCGTACAACAGAACATTATTCAGCAATTACAAGAAATGAAATACTGATACAACATGGATACAAAACCTGGAAAACATTGTGACATGCAAAAAAAAGCCAGTCACAAAAGACCACATATCATATGACCCCATTTATAGTACATGTCCTGAAAAGGCAAATCCACAGAGAAAGCAGATTAATGGTTGCCAAGGAAGCGGGGGACAGGGCAGGGAATGACAGTTATGGTTACAGGATTTCTTTTAGGGGTGATAAAAAATGTTCTAGAATTGACTGTGGTGAAAGTTACACCTAACTGTGATATATTAAAGCCATTAAATTGTATACTTTAAATGGGTAAATTATAAGTGAATTATATTTCAATACAGCTGTTGAAACACACAAACAGCGATTTTACAAACTAGTAAGAAAAAGCTCAAAACTTTACTGCAGTTAAGAAAAAAGAGCTAAAACACACAAACAGCAATGTTACAAACTAGTAAGAAAAAGCTCAAAGCTTTACTGCAGTCAAGAAAAAAGATACATCTGACTAAAACAAGGATGAGCTATTACTCTGTAATTGAGTAAAACCACCTGTTAGAGCTGTAAAAGTATAGTTAATGAACACATAGAAGGAGAAGTTTTATCTCCTGTAATGCTAAGAATGAGAGAAACTTTCTTTGGACCACAATCATCTTTTTGTTTGTTTGTTTAAGTTTATTTATTTTTGAGAAAGAGAGAGAAAGCACGAGTCAGGGAAGGGTAGAGAGAGAGGAAGGAAGAGAGAGAAGAATCCCAGGCAGGCTCCGCGGCATGAGCACAGAGCCCAATAAGGGGTTCAAACTCACGAACTGTGAGATCATGACCTGAGCCGAAATCAAGGGTCAGCCCGCTTAACCAACTAAACCACCCAGGCGGCCCTGGACCACAACAATCTTTAACATGCAGTAGTATGTGCTCATGCACAGGTGTGCATGACATGTTCAGAAGCAGGTAAACTGGACAGGGTTGCTTTCAGTCTGCAGGGCTCCAGGATGCAAAGTAACTCACAACCATGGCACATAAGCTCTCAGCATTTGACGAAAGGTAAGGACAAGGTGAATTTTATAGTTAATACAATTACACTTCACACATACATGAAAAACCAAAAGCATTCATAATGCACTTCTAATCCATGGGTACAAATTATATCAAGGGAAAAACAGAAACATAAAACTCATTGGAGCAATCCTTCTAAAAACACTTAGATTCCGAGTCTTCGATGAAAAGGAAAGGTAGCCCTGACTAAAAGCAGAAGTCTAAATCAAAACCCAATTTGCCATTTTCTATGTCTGAGCTATTCTGACTGGGTGTGATTGTCTCCAGGTTGACCAAATGTGTTACCCTGCCTTCTTTGTTAGCCTGATGTCATTCAGAGAAAAGCAGAACCACCAGAACTACTCAGGTCCAGATGCCGGCAACCAGTGAGTGAGCAGGGAGGACGGGGAGTCCCAGGGCCTGGACCACAATGCTTAGATGTTGCAGCTGTTGTAACCCTGATCATCAAATAAACACAAAGTCCAGAGCAGAGTCTTGGTTAACTGTTCCATTAATTCAGCAAATATTTACTGAGTACCCACTGACTGCCAGGAAGTGCCCTAGTCCCTACAGATACTTGTGCGACCAGAATACACACAATCTGTAACCTCAGAGAGCTGAGAGTATAGAAGGGAAGGAGCAGACAATAAACAAACAAGAGCAGCGTATTACCTGGCGGTAAGGGCTACGGAGAAAAGCAAAACTGGGCAGAGGGGATGAGAGGCTGCTAATTTATTTAAGGTAATCACCGATAAGGGTCACCTGACCTAAAGAACATACGTGAGCAAGCTGTGTGGCTGTCTGGGAGAAGGCACTCCAGGCAGAGAGAAAAGCAAGTACAAAGGCCCAAGGCAGAAGCATGCCCAGACAGCAGCAAAAGGCCAAGGTGGCTGAAACAGTGAAAGCAAGAAGGCAGCCAGAGATGAAGAGAAAGCTGGGGGCATTTACTGAAGTAAGAGGAAAAAGCCAGTTGCATAGAAAAGGAACTGAGTGACATTCTAACAGACACTCTGGCTGCTGTAGGGCTAGGAAACTATTGATTTAGGCAAGGTAGCGGCATGCAGGTGCCGGCAGAGGTCAGATTGTAGATAGGCTGTTCAAGGAGAGCCATCAGAATCTGTTGTCAGATGGGACGTAGCATGAGACAAAGGAGGGGCCCAGACCTGGGCCTGAGCAACTGGACAAGTAGAGCTGTCATTTACTGATATGGGGCAGAGAAGGAAAATGGGAAATTCTGTTTGGAACAGGTTAGATTTGAGATGCCTAATAGATCTCTAGAGTTGAGAGGTTAGAAAGCTCTAGGCTAGAGATAAAAATCTAGTCTTCACCACACAGGCAGTATCAACAACCATGAGACTGGCCAGTTGAAACCAACAACTGGGGATGAAATACACAAGGCGGCAAGAAAACAGTCTGCAGCAAATAGGATATTACAGACAGGCCAAATAAATCTGTGAATGACCAGTGAAGCTACAGTGACGGGATGGTGGAAAGACCGCATAAGGACCCTGTTCTGAAAATCCTGAAAGAAATAAAAACAATACACTGGTTTATTCACAGGGAAACCCAAAGCATATGTAAGGTGTCTACAGAAAAACTCCAGATTAGTGATGTTACCAAAAGCTGCATTTAATAAAATCTAGGCTGCTACAGTCTTGTTGGTTTCCACTCCAGGAAGACACATTAGATGGGAACACTCCCCTACCCCGTTTCAAAGGGAAATGCACCTGCTGTCCAAAAGAAGACCTGGGGGCGGGGTATGCTATTTGAAAGATACTCACCTTGCAAGTTAATAAAAGAGAATTCTTGGATTAAAAAAATAACTTCGCTAAGTAACATTTCTGAGTTCCTGAATTGAACACTGTAAAGTCCACATGAAAAGAGAGAAAAGAAAACATGAGGCGTAATAGGCTCATTAGTGATGTTTACTTGGTGTCATAATTGGAATCCTAAAGAATTGGCGAGTCAAAGAAGGTGGGGGGAGGTGTATTGTTTTTAAATACTTAGTATGAAAGGTTTAACTGGATTCAAAAATCTATGTGATTAAGAAAACTGTGATTACATTAATCAATTAAAGAAAGTAAAGTGTGCCACCAAATTTAAAAGATAATCATATGGGCGCCTGGGTGGCCAACTTAGGCTCAGGTCATGATCTCGTGGTTTGCGGGGTTCGAGCCCTGCGTCAGCCTCCGCACTGACAGCTCAGAGCCTGGAGACTGCTCAGATTCTATGTCTTCTCTCTCTGCCCCTCTCCTGCTTGTACTCTCGTGTGTGCGCATGCTCGCTCGCTCTCTCTCTCTCTCTGTCTCTCAAACATAAATAAATAACTAAAAACTTTAAGATAAATAAATAAACAAAAGATAATCATACTCTGGAAACAGAATTTTAAACACTCAAACTACTAAATTCTAGCTAATGACAACATGTTTCCAGCAACTAGAGAAAATGCAATATTCTTCTATTTGCCACCTCCTTCGCGATGAACAAATTCTTTCATTAATGGTGATCATCAAGAATTTGAAAACATGTTCACAAGGAAAGTCTTCACCAGAAACTGACTAGTCATTTTACGCCTAGAATCTAATATAAAAATGTATGGTTCACAGAAGCAAGCTCAAATTTTCCAACAGAAATTTGGAAGAACCTTTATTTGGTATTTTAGGCAAATTCAACGTTTATTATCTTCCCTCACTGTTACTTCCTGTCTTATATTTGAGAAGTCATAATGAATTTTTCCACAAAGTCCCATATAAGCACTCCCAAAATATTTCCAGTTTACCCAGTATGCTACACAAATATCATCTTCTACATATGTGGAACAGTGGGAAAAGCATGAACTCCAGGTAATCTGAACAGTACACGCATGTTCTATAGCTGACTGTTTTAGATTCCCTGTACTTGTTGGCACCAAATGACTGATTACATTAACATTAAGAGTAAGAATAACCATAAAGGGAGGGGAAGGGTCACTGCCCAATAAGAGAGTCTAGGTTTCAAAATAAGCATTCTTACATATAATTATCTAGCTGCCATCATTCATCAGCAATGAAGACAGCACTGCTTTTTCTCAGCACTAAAGTCTCTCCATGACCAACAAGGGCATCCAAGATGCCAAGAGCAGTGAAGTGATATATGACATATACAGCAAAAAGCTGAAAAGCACAAGAGTCAAATCTGTGGGTACTCAGAGCCAAATGGAGCCTGAAAATGAAGAAACTACAAGTGGAAAGAAGGAAACAGTAGAAGGAAGCATGGGACAGCACAGACCTACAGAGTGTCACCTTAAGTTCCCACTGCAGGTGCCAGCAGTAACCTCTCAGGTTATTCAGATATACCATACGTGGCTTCGGGCCCCAATACGTTAAACCCATTGTACCATCAGTTTACAAAGAGTCCCTTGGCAGAATACAAATGGCTTAAGAGTATACCAGTGCCTTTCTATTAGATGTTTACCAAAAAAACCTTAAATACCATTAACTCAAGGTCAGATACTAATTCTGTGTACAAAAAACAAACAACAAAAAACAACAAAAACCACACACACACTTGGATATGTGTAATCAGCAGTACGTAGGAAAAAACTCATATGGAAGACAAGATATTTTTTTTTATTTTCACCCTCCTCCTGATGAGAACAGATAAACATTCAAGAATAGTCCCTATTATTATATAGTAGCTTAGTTTATTTATTACAACAAACTTTAGAGGATGATATAATGGCCCCACATAACCCATGAAAAACCCCAGTCCTGCTCAGCTTGTAACACATTCTCTAATAAAAAAAAATCATTTACCTCTTGGACCAGGTCCACCTGGGAAGGAAAAGAGAATGCCTTCAAGTCTACGTCAAGGTTTTCCAATATAAATGTGGCACCTCTCTAAAGCAAGTGTCTGCCAAGATCTTGGAAAGATCATTGCCAAGAAACCCATTAATCTGCAACAAAAGACTCCAAAAGATAAGTATCAAAGTGAGAAAAAGTAAATATGTTTCTTTAAAGAATGGAGTGAGAAAGCTCAAGGCTATCAGTTTATATTAAAACATACACAAATTAGATCTACTGCATTACAATTTAAAATGTAAATTTTATTAAATATTACATGTGCAAAACTGTAGGTTTTTCCAGAGTCCTTATCTTCATCCTGACATTTATAAATTATTAATGCAGCCCTGTATCCACCACTGGACTGTTAGGAAACCTTGTGATTTATAGACCTGAACATTATCATCAGAAGGAAAGTAATACTGGGAGGGAAAAAAAAGAAAAGCTATGTCTTCAGAACTTTTCCAACAAAGCTTTTTTTTTTTTTTTTTAAATATGAAAAAGCAAGTGAAAGGATGACACCTATGAACAGTAACTGCGGTAACAATGAGCAGGACTGAAGGAGGCAGACACTGCATTTCTTCCAGAAGCAAGTGCATCTGCTAACAAGACTTATATTGGTCACGTGTTGGCAGGCTTAATCAATACCACACAGGTATTCTTTTCTAAGCTTTCATCTCATAGACTCTTAAGAAAAAGACAGCAGAGCAATTGCCAGATTAAATGAGGTCTGTATCCCAACTGTTCAAAAGTCAAGTTCCCTTGACAAATTTCCTCAATTTTGTTGTCAAGGAAAAATTAAACCTACAAGCAAAATACTCCTTCCCTAATCCACAACCACAAAACTATCAGAAGTTCAGTCTATTGCCCAATGTAAACGTATATTGAAGCGCTCTAGTCTCTAGTGACCTTTAAGAACACCTGGAAAGTGCAAGCAACGATATTCAACACGAGAGAACATAAATTTCAAAAGCAACTGACAAATGCAACCTGGAAGGCTGAAATGTAAATGGAGCATAAGGTTACAACAGCATTCTCCAAAGAAATCCTCTTTCTCACTTCAGAAAACAGAGGAATTTCTTCTCAAATCCTTTCAATGGAAAAACTGCCACTTCCAATTAAAGTCAATTTGATCAAATCTATGAGACCTGAGGGAAACGCACAGGCTCCCTTTCTTTACTCTTGTCCCTGCTTCCTTTGCAACTTGCAAACTGACTACCAATATGACTAACTACCTAGAGACACGTGTGCCATTTTCAACAACTGGTAATTTACAGTTTTGTTTGTTTTTAACCAGCTGGATGCAATGTGTATTGCTTCTTCCCTATAGGTCTGTCCCTTTCGATATTTTTTTAAACAAATGATATGATATGATATGAACTAAGAAGCATTTTTAGACTACTACAGAATTTTAGAATCATGTAGAAAAGGCAGTAATAGTAAATAGCAGCTCCTCTCATCAATGTAAAACCCACGGAAGCCCCCAATAGCAGGGAGCTATTTCTAAGCATCCAGAGAGCCTCATTACCACATCCACGCTAAGCCAATCCTACTCTCTACCAGGAACAAAACCCAGCAGGGTACATGTTTGTTGGTGACACTATTAGCCTTTCTAATAAATTTTAGGATTGGTAATCTACCGGATGGAATCAAAGACAAACTGGAGGCAGATGATGTCAGGGCTTCTATCTCTAGTTCCCATAAGATGATGCATGTAACTGAATGGAGAAGAGATTTTAATTTTGAAGAGTGTTGCGTTTCAGTTGTCTATTACATAGCCATCCAGACTGAGGTATCCACTGGGCAGCGGGAAATATAGTCTCAGCCCCAAATGCTCAGGAGGACCAAGGCAAGGTTATGGACTTGGGAGTCTCCAACATATAGGAAATGCTAAAATACAAAGAATCCAAAGACTTTAATATGTACAGATACTTAAATGAGATGGCCCAGAAAGAGCATTAGATGAAGACTACAGGGCTAAACATAGATACCGCCAGCTTCTCCCAAACCAAATTCCTAAAGAAAACAAAAATCTGGATGCCCTGACAAGCAGCCCAAAACAAACAACCATCACAATAAAACGTTCTGTTTACAGTAAGTATGGGACACATTGCTTGTACTCATAATGTTTACACCGCATATTGTCCTATTAAAGGGTCGAAGAAGCCTATAGGTAAGAAAACTATTCAACAAATTAGTTACCAACAGGATCAAACACCCACAGGATATTGTCCAGTGTAATTCATCTCCAAAAACGATCAATGCCCCCCAAAACGGGGGATGCACACCTGGGTGGCTCAGTCAGTTAAGCATCCGACTCAATTTTTGGCTCAGGTCACAATCTCACAGTTCGTAAGATCTAGGCCCTCTTTGGGTTCCATGCTGATGGCATAGAGCCTGCTTGGGATTCTGTCTCTCTCTCTCTCTCTCTCTCTCTCTCTCTCTCTGCCCCTCCCCTACTCACACATGCACTTGTGCTCACTCGCTCTCTCTCCCAAAATAAACAAACATTAAAAAAAGAGAGATCAATGCCAACTCTTGTTCTTTCTTCCATAGTATGTGATGTGAGTTGTAGACAAGAGTAATAGAAATTCTTCAACTTAACTGCACTTAACTAATCCTTAGAAAGTCTTGTTGGGAACTGATGCCCCGAATACCTGCCACATCAACCGGTCCCTTAATCACTGATCAGATTTTAGAAAAATTCTCCAAACTGTTCAACCGGTCATTTTCTCCTCATGTTAGAGACCAACGTCAACTTGAACTACAGAACCATATAAAGAAGGATTCACTTCACAAAAGTTTTAGAAGGCAAGCTGAAGGACTAAATAAAGCCAAGTCAGGTACTTTCTACCAAGAAAGGACAGAAGAACAGAGGGACAGAACAAAGGGGGTTAAGGAAAAGAATCTGCCAGTGAGCAAGGAAGAGGAATCCACTCCCTCAAGTGGGATATTAAATTAAAATGTTAATAAACAGCAGGGGAATATCAGCATCTCCAGGGAAAAAAGAGACTCTTAACACCTAAAAACACCATAGGGTGCCAAAGCAGTGGGAGTATCTCTGGTCTTAGTGTCTGACTCTAGATCTCAGCTCCGGTCATGATCTCATTCATGGTCCATGAGTTCGAGCCCCGCATCAGGCTCTGTGCTGATAGTACAGAGCCTGCTTGGGATCTCTCTTCTCTCCTTCTCTCTCTCTCCCTCGGTCCCTCCCTCATCCTCCCCCCCACCCCAATAAATAAACTTAAAAAAAAAGCAAATAAACATTTGTTGAATAACTATGTATCATACAAGTCCAATCCAAGCCATCTGAGAAGTAATCCTTAATGCCTCCAAAACCATGCCATACTATTCTTGCCCCTCTTTAATGAATTCCTTTTGCAATAATAGTCTATATCTTACAGCTTTGCATTTTAACATATATTACTAATGTAAAATATCTTGTTATTTAGTAATTCATGTGTTTCATATATCGTCTCCTCTCATTCTTCTCTGTAAACCTCTACAAGCAGAAACACACTCTGGTCCTTGCTAGCTTTAAACCGTGGGCAAGTCAACTGCTCTGTCTAAACTTTGGTTTCTTCATCTATTAAAAAAGAAGATAATAATACAACAGACGCCATGGAGTCATTGTGAGGAATAAGTAAAATGACCCATGTAAAAGTACTAATCTGCACAACGCCTAGCAGATACAAGATGCTCAATCTGTGGCACTTACACTGAAGATACTAACAAAAAGACCGTGCTCTGCACATCCCTAGAATCCCACCGCATGATACACATTTTGCAGAAGACACTATGTTAGAATACTTCTAGCTGATCCTAGGAGTATTTGTTTGTACTGCGAGATAGGAAGAACTGTCAGTTGTCAGAGAAGCTTGTTCTGACTCCCCAAGCCCCTCGAAAGGGCTCTCACAGCCCTCTGAGAACCTCTTTTCTTCACACCAACCTACTCTGGCTGTATAAGCATGGTCTCCTGTTTCTGCTTAGATTCCTAGGAGCAGAAATTATACCATGGTTAACTTTGAAAGCAATCAAATATTTGATGAATGAACAAAATCCATTTATTAATTAGGCTTCATTTTTCATTATCCACTAACATGCTTTCCTCTTACAATCAAAGAACACAGATCATTAAGGCAGAATAATAAGGTTCTCATTAATGTTTCTCTTAAATACACGAAAACAGGCCACCCCTGGGTTTTTTGTTTAAAATTTAAATTGCAACTTTCATGTCACATACTAACGGTGTCTTTATATTCCCTTTTTCATTCCAACTTTCTCTAAAAGAAAATAAAACCACATGTCCACAAAATTGTAACATGCCTGTCCACACGAAAATGCCCTCAGATGTTATTTATTACAGAGCCATCTGAATCACTTATGAGATGAACACAGGGCTGTGCTGTCCAATATGGTAGCCAGTAGCCACGTATGCCTGTGTAAAATAACTGAAATTAAATACAATTAAAAATTCAGTTCTTCAGTCTACACTAGCCACACTTCGAGTACTTGTCAGTAAGTGGCTAGGGGCTACCATATTGGACAGAGCAGATATAGAACATTTCCGACACCATAGTAAGTGCTATTAGCACTGATTAGATTAAGTGTATATAAATAAAAATACTAAGAATCCCATTTCATCAATAACCTACTCCCTTTTAATCAACTCTAATAGCTCCAAGTAGAAGAATATGCATAAACGCGAACCCATTGGCTTTATCCGTGACTTTCACAAAGACAACAGATTCTTAGAAAAGAGAGGGTACGAAAGTCCCGTACCAATCTAAGGCTTCTTTCCTCTACTCCTGCAGCAATTTACACAACTTGACCTGAGGAAAAAAGAGCAAGAAAGCATTTTTCTCCACTATACCTTTCATCCAACCATAGTCACATCTGCCAAGTTTTAGAATCACAGGTTCCATTATCTTACAGTGTCAGCATTGCTTTGTAAATTCCGCCTTCCACACTGATCTCCTCTGACTCACTCAACATATTATACCATCACTCTAAAATCAGGGCGTAGAGCCTCTCTGCCAAATAGACTATATGTAATGACAGTCTGGATAAATCATAAGTCTACCTGCTCTTGGGGGATCTTTCCAATCCTATGCAATTGCTGTGCGGGTATGTGGGAGGCTACACACGTTTCTTCATAATAAACACAAAACCCCAATTTCTGCAGAGGTGGTAAGTTACCTCTGTATTCGTGACAAAACATGACAGGCAAAGTTCTGTTTTCCTACAAAACTAGGAGCACAGGCACGAGGGCTATGCGTAGAAACTAGGGCTTCTAGGAGCATATGTTTTCAACCACTTATTTGTACATAATGTTGAAATATCTCAAGGCATTCCCCGAGCACTTCACTAGTTTCATCTACCACTTGTCTTGATTCTCACAGGCTGCTTACACACAGGAAGAGGGGCAGAAGAGGAAGAAGCCATGACTTTGAGCAGGGATGTTTTCGTCAAATTCCTCCCCAAAACTTGAACCATTAACATCCTTCCATAATTCAATACAATGGTACTCACCTTAACACAATAACCTAGGGGAGATGGGTTTCTGAAGTGACGTGGGGGGAGGGGAATGTTATAACCTGGGTACGTGGCAAAGGATTTAATGTTCTGGATGAATGGCAGTCACCAACACCCTTTTCACGGAGACTCTGGGGGAAGCGGGGAAGGCTAGATGAACTTGGTCCGTAATCATTCCAGCTTTCTATTTCATTACAAGTATGAAGGAGAAGGAAAAGCGGGGGGGGGGGACCTTAAGTATCTGTAAGAGTTGCATTTCTCAGGAACACCTTCTTTCACCTGCAAGTGCCAAGTACCAATGACCTCTGAGGGGAAAGGTCAGCCATCTGCCTTGAGAGGAGGCCAAAATGTGAGCAACTATTTCTTTGCACTGAAAGAGCTTCTGAATCTGAGAAAGCGAGCAGAAGTAGGGTGGTGGTCTACAGAGCAAATTCTCCCCAGGGAATTCGAGCTTGAATACAAAGTACTGTATCGCATACAAAATGTTCCCAGTAGGCTCTGACAACAGGAAGGAGCAATTCAAAAACCAGGACATAAGGTCATATGGATGGGGGGAGGGTGGGAAGGGGAGAAATAAGGAAGATGAGGGAAGAGTCTGAAAAAAAATCTTAGCTCGAGGCATGAGAATCAGAACCACAGGCCACGAGGTAAAAAGGAAAGAGACACTGTGAAATATGGTGTCACCTATAAGACACCTATGCTTAAACAGGTCCTTGGGAGAAAAGAAAACACTCAACCAGGATTTTCTAAAAAAAGAGGGGGGAAGATTATACCACCTTAGTTCCCCACTGGGGTGTGAAAAACTTTACTAATTTAAGTGTGAGAGAATGCCGTTTCATTGTTCACATCCAGCTCAGATTAGGACCTTCAAGTACTATAACCCAGAAAAAAAGGATACAGGTAAATAAAAGAATAAGAAAAAAAATGCTTTCCACGAATATGGGTCAACTCTGCAGGAATACACGTCAAGAAAGCATTACCATATGTCCTCTACAAAGTACACATCGAAATTTCAACCAGCTAAGTGGAGGGCAAGAGAAAGGAGGAAAGCATGTAAAGAAAAAAAAAGAGAGAGAGAATGGAAATTTGAAAAGTCATCATAAAATAACCATAAGCACCAACAGATAAAAATGTTAAGAACGGGGAAGAGAGGTACTTATTAACAAACTTCCTGGACTTGTAAGACCATGTGTCTCGGGGCACCTGGCTGGCTCGGTCAGTAGAGCCTCAGGGCCTGGAGCTCTTGATCTCAGGGTAGTTGAGTTTGAGCCCTACGTTGGGCATGAAGCCTACTTTAAAAAAAAAAAAAAAAAAAAAGGTCTTTCGTTACTTACAAAAAAGCTAACAGAAACGATCCGAAAGAAGAGTAAGTGGAGGGGTGGGGAAAGATGTCGCAAGACACATGAAACCAACAATAAACGCCACTTCTAAGATGGTCCAAGAACTTCCAAACCAAACCAGATATGAACTGTATATAAGTGGAATAAGCTGTAAGGATCTCATAGATCACGGTTCATACACCAAATTCTTCATAGCAACCACAGAGTCTTTTTCTTAAGTATTTTGGTCAGGTGCTTTGAAAATGAGGTTTTGGAAGCCACATCTTACCACCTTAAAAGGTAAGATGGCTGGTTCTTTAGTCTAGCTCAGTTTTAATTTCTATAGCAAATATTTGACTTTAAAACATCTAACACCGTGGCAAAGTACAAATATTTGCTTAGCTTAATCATTCTCTATATATTATTCTACTTCCCCCGTAAATATAAAATACAAGAGGAAACCTAAAATCATTAATGCCTAAATTTGGCTGCAGTTTAAAATGTACTATTAAACAAAATTTGAGAGTGAGTATAACTTCAAGTTCTGTATCACAGGCCTTCCATTAAATCAAGAAGACAGAGGCATCTGGGTGACTCAGTGGGTAGAGTGTGTTAACTCTCGATCTTGGGGTTGTGGGATCACTTAAAAAAAATCTTAAAAAAAAAAAAAAAAGACTATGATGACAACAAAACAGCAAAAATAAAGAAATAGGGGCGCCTGGGTGGCTCAGTCGGTTAAGCGGCCGACTTCGGCTCAGGTCATGATCTCGCGGTCCGTGAGTTCGAGCCCCGCGTCGGGCTCTGGGCTGACAGCTCAGAGCCTGGAGCCTGTTTCAGATTCTGTGTGTCCCTCTCTCTGACCCTCCCCCGTTCATGCTCTGTCTCTCTCTGTCTCAAAAATAAATAAACGTTAAAAAAAATTTTTTTTTAAAGAAATACAGCCTGTAGTTGGAATTTTAAGAGACGCATTAAAGAATCAAGTCAGAAGTGGGAGGAGAAACTGAAATGGATTATTTTATATCCTAATATTCATATTGAGAGATTTGAATAAATATAGTAACTCAACATGGCTCTAGGTTTGAGAAGCAGACCCCTAAGTACAATGAGCTGCACACCAAAAGTAAGTTTTGCACACTCTCCTCTTATTCAACATAATCATGCAAATGAGACTTGAGGCTTATTTTGATCACAAGTTTCATGGACTCTGAATCCTAGCCTATTTTGGCTAAGTGACAAAGATTTCTGCCTTCCTCACCCCCAGGCTGTCCTTTGTGCTGTGGCTCGGTCATATCATGAGATTAAGTCTGTTTATTCATGTGTGAAATGGGGACTTGTTCCTTCCCTTATACTACAGGCTTGTCTGTAACAAAGTGGGGCTCTATACTCTTCACAACTTCATGACTAATAATTGCAAGTAAATTACATCTCCCTTCCTTTATAACATTTATGGAATGTGATACAATAAATTCTCCACATTTCTTAAACTACACAACTGGTTTCTTCTGAGGCACTATGAAAATTCTGTCATTCTCTTGGGAGTCTCTTGTTGTTGTTCAAGTCAAATTTTCCTATTTGCATTTTTGTTGCTGTTCTGACCTTGGGAATCTGTCCTACTAAGTATGACCCACCATAAACTTTCTCAAAATGACTGTGACCATGTCTTGTTTTATAAGCATATATCTTGGTTTCTTTTGGGGTCAAAGTGTTTATTATGTATTGACAATAAGCATTCCCATGTGCAGACAATAAAAATTACTATTACCTACAAAACAAAGATAACAGCACAGGACTTCCTAATGTCTGTATATCCAGGAATGTAAAGCATGTAACGATTATTTAAGAAAATGCTGGCTGTAGTAACAGAAGCTAAAATAAAAATTATAGAAGCAAGTAAGGATGTACTTTTCACAGGTACTCCAGCCTCAATCAGGTTTTTTAAACCAAGCCTTTATTAGAAATGACACGGATTCTTTCACAGGGCTTAATTCAATCCAAAGAATCAGGAGTCTCAGATCAAATTCAAAAGTAGGAGATAAAACTACACAATGCTATATAGTTTGGCAGAATGAGCACTAGTGAAGCCCAAAGACATCAATCAGAAATTAGCCTCTATTGGGGTGCCTGGGTGTGTCAGTCGGTTAAGCGTCCGACTTCGGCTCAGGTCACGATCCCACGGTTCATGGGTTCAAGCCGCACGTCAGGCTCTGTGCTGACAGCTTAGAGCCTGGAGCCTGCTTTGGATTCTGTGTCTCCCCCTCTCTTTGCCCCTCCCCTGCTTGCACTCTGTCTCACTCACTCTCAAAAATAAACATTTAAAAAATGAAAAAAGGGGCGCCTGGGTGGCTCAGTCGGTTAAGCATCCGACTTCAGCCCAGGTCATCATCTCACCGGTCCAGAGTTCGGGTCCCACATCAGGCTCTGTGCTGACAGCTCAGAGCCTGGAGCCTGCTTTGGATTCTGTGTCTCCCTTTCTCTCTGCCGCCCCCCACCCACCCCCACCCCGCTCATACTCTGTCTCTCTCTCTCTCTCTCAAAAGTAAATAAACATTTAAAAAAAAATTTTTAAAGAAAAAAATAAATTAGGCTTTATTATTTTACCAACTCTGGGCCTTGCTTTCCTCACCTTAAAAAAAAAAAAAAAAGATGAACAGGACTCTAAAGCTCTATTAGAGTGATTCACCAAACTTCAATTGAATAACTTCATAAGCCAAATGTACCAAATGTTACAAATTATCAGTATTTTAGGTATCAAATGCCTGCGTAATTGGGAACACCAAAGCTTGCACATACAAGTAGAAAGCTGATGGGGGCCCAGTGAAGTCAAGTGGCACCCCGCCCCCCACTGCCCCGCAGCCGCAGCCGCAGCCGCAGCCGCTTTCCAGGCATTCCACAACTCAACACCTCACGTATGTACCTCTCTGCCCCCTTGTTTTTCCTTCTCATCCCATTTCTCCCTCCAGACTTGTTCTTCACTTTTCCATCATGCTCTGCTTAAGAGTGGCACCAAAGGGCACTACTTAGATCTAATGATTATAGTTAAGGACTAGAGAAATTAAATTGCTGAACTCTCCAAAAGAGAAAAGGAGGGGGGGATGGCTGGCTCAGTCGGGAGAGCATGCAACTCTCAATCTCGGGGTCGTGAGTTTGAGCCCCATGTTGGGTATAGAGATCACTTAAATAAATAAACATTTTTCAAAAAGAGACAGTGAGAAGCAAGGGGAAGGGGCCTTTCCACAAACCTGTGGTGATGATACAATGATAACTTGACAATCTGTCTACTGTAGTTTAGGGGAAAACCATCCCCCAGAGTTACTGGTGCTGCTTTGGACAGAAAACCAATAAATGTATAAAACAAAAAATATTCATTTATGGCAGAAAATAAAAAAACAAAGTGTATCTACCTCTCTGACTTAATATTAAAAAAAATGTCACAACTATGGCTCCATGGGGCTTTATTAAACCAAAGCTCAAAAAAAAACAAAACAAAACAAAACAAAACTCGTTTAAACGAGTTTCTTCCATAGCCCTCTTTCAAAGCTAGGTTAACAATACTATTTAACATGTTTAAAATACTAGGTGTTCAGTTTTTCACAGTTGGCTTTCGAGGATCTTAGTAATAAAAGACAGATACTAAATAAAATTTCCATTAGAGTCAGTGGTGCTAAAACAGGACTTAAATTTTTCATGGCTCAAAGAGTGCCAAAAGCCTTCATTTTAAAGCACACTTCAGTAACCAAATACATTTCCAATGAATTAATTTACCAAATAATACATTAGGCATATTAAAACTTCATCCTCTTTTAAGTACTAACAAGTCTGCTAGAAAACCAAGTTATCATCAAGCCAGTGTGATTAAATACAGAATCATTTCTCATTTAAAAAAATATCCTGGGCATAAACAAAAAGCCCTTCCTCCCTTTCACATAATGAAATTAATACTAAAACACACAAGCTTATTTTGAAATCATTTGTCAAGTATATTAGCAATGAGTGTTGAACTTACAGCGAACACAAAACAAAGAAACCGACTTCTACTAGACTTTTAAAAAACAAACAGAAATGGTCAATTAAGCAATAATCAAGTTCAAAAGTACTTGGCTAAATGATCACTGCGGCTCCTACAGAAGACAATCAAAGTCAAGTTCAATCTCATGTCCTCCAGTCCTACCCCCCCATGATGACAAGATCACCATCATCTTGGCTCTTGCAAAAGCAATGAACTCGGAAGACAAGCTGGTCACCTTCAGAAGGTAAATACCAAAAGTGGATTAGAAACTCCTTTACTAGTGCAGATATTTAGAGCTAACCTTCTGAGTTCCGATCCATAATTTACAGATGCCTTCAATTTAAGCAGTTTTCAAGTCAAGTCTTTTTAACTAAAACCTGTTCAAGTTTGAACCGATAAGTTAAAGAATTGTAAATTTACTTATTATCTTCTAAGTAAAATTTTACTTATTGTTTCTATTGCTCTGAAAACCATAATAAATTTTCCATCAATTGAAGTTAGCTAATTGTAAGAGAACCTGAACACGCCATGTCTAATATGTAAGATATCAATGCAATCTTAGAAGGGAAGGCATAAGAAGAGGAAAAGGGTAAAATCTGTATGATCAAGCCAGGTCTACTAACAGTTAAAAAAAAAAAAAAATTGGGGGGGGGGGGCATGTGGGTGGTGCAGTTGGTTAAGCATCCATTTCAACTCGGCTGATCTTTCATTTTGTGAGTTCAGACACTACATCGGGCTCTGCGCTGACAGCTCAGAGCCTGGAGCTTGCTTCAGATTCTGTGTCTCCCTCTCTCTCTCTGCCCCTTCCCCACTCATGCTCTGTCTTTTTCTCTCTCAAAAATAAACACTATTTTAAAAAGTTTCTTTTTCTGCATGCTCATATTTGGCGCAATTCATGTAAATTAATGGAGTAATCTGTAACCTGTTCTCAGTTAAATTCATCTATCAAGAACCTGGAAATGATTTATTTACCAAGGGAATATTAATTTAAACAAGTAAAAGTAATCCTAGCACTGTCACTAAACCAAGCTTTTGCGTCCTTGTATTTTTTTTTTTAATGTTTATCTATCTTGAGGAGACAGAGAGACAGAGTGCAAGCAAGGGAGGGGCAGAGAGAGAGGGAGACACAGAATCCAAAGCAGGCTCCAGGCTCCACCTGTCAGCACAGAGCCCGATGCAGGGCTAGAACTCACGAACTGGGAGATCATGATCCGAGCCAAAGTCAGACTCTTAACCGGCTGACCCACCTAAGCGCCCCATTTCCTTGTATTTTAGTATTAAATGCTGAAACTGATTTTTTTTAAAGCATACCCTGAACAAAACACTCTCCCTGGCCCCTTTATTTTAAAACTCAACACCCAGTAGACCAAACTGAGGTTCTCCTGAGAAACTGAAAAACTGAAATGAGATTAAATGTTTTCATTTTTAAAGACACAGTACTGGAAAAAGTCCAGTGAAATTATCTTACCTCTCAAAACAATTCTCTAATACACCCCTTACACAAAGAAAAAATATATGTTTAGATATGACCAAAATAAACCTACTGAGGATCTTCTCTAAGGTCAAAGTGAGGAGGGGGCGTGGGGCAAGCTGAGGGCAAAGTGCAGGCTAAGGGCATGCCCCATGCCCCACACCCCCAGGCGGGACTTTTATGATATGCCTCGGACACTCCAGGCTACCCCAAAACAGGAAAGGACCAAACACCAAGTGGTTAAACTGCTAAGTCTCCACCAGTCTACCAGAAAAAAGGTGATCCCATTATCGCCTGAAGTCCAGGAACTCGCTACTATCTTAATGTTAATGCTTTGCTAGAGGGAAAAACCACCTCAGCTGGACAACAGCTAGGCCTCCAGTAAGTCTTTAGCATGTGAAAGTCTCTTTGGAAACTCTCCCCCCCCCCCTACAAAATGGTCACCCCCCACACTTACAGTACAGCTCCTCCTGCCCCCGGGCGGGTCCTGTCCCATGGTTTAATAAAATCACCTTTTTGCACCAAAGACGTCCTCAAGAATTCTTTCTTGGCCATGAGCTCCGGATCCAACGAACCCCCCATAACCCCAAAACTTCATCAAAGGCATCTACCGAAATCAACCCCATTCAAAGGATAAGCTTTCGGTCCCTCCCTCTCTCTACCTGTTCTATCACATTTGGTCTATAGAAATCTCTCTGCCAGTGGTCCACTGTTGATTTCTTTATCATCCACTCCACTAAGTCTGGGGGCTGTGATGTAGAAGAGATAGCATTAACACGGAAATCAAACTAGGTATCGAGGGGCAGTGAGTGGAGTAACCCGAGCTCTCGGCTATTTTCACCCGTTTAATGGGAATCACAGTCCTCGCTCAAGAGACCACGCTGAGGAGGAAGTTTGGAGTATTTTAGTGTTCCAAAAAAGAAAGATAGTATTATCAGACTTGTAAACGAAGGACTGGATCTCTCTCTTTATAGTTCATCACAGACCTACCACATACTAAACTGTTAAAAACAGACCTACATTAACGCACTGTTCTGGAGGCATAATGTTCTGGAGGCATAAAGGAAATTCAATTAGTTAAAAAGTAACCACTTCAGGCAAATTCCTCCATCTTTGCTCCATCTACCAAATACGAACAAATTTTTTCACTGACCAGTCGGGTTGTCTTCGCACGGTGTGATCACAGTTTCATTCCCTTTATGATACCACTAGCACTAAATTAAGTTAAATGGGATTGCTCTGCTGGTTCTCTGGTTCCGAAAAAGAGAAAACATGATTGCAAGTTCCTTTGATCTCTATCATCACCTAGAGAAATAACTAAACTGTGTGTACGTTGAGTGTGTAGAAAATAAATCACTAGTAATTTTTCTACCTCACAAGTCTGCCTACAGTGTCCCGGCATTGTCCTGTCAACTACTAACATACATTAATCTATAAGGGTAAGAGTCTTTCAAAGAGTTTCATGAGCAAGAAATCCAATAACTTACTGGTAGCTAGTAAATGTAACTGCCAACTTAAACCCAATTTGAAGAAAGCCACCTCAGTATTATGATGCCATGTGACCTGATCGGCCTTTATGGAGGAGATTCCACTAACTCCGTGGCTCACTAAAACCCTACATTTGAAGTTAGGATTTTAAGAGGGCTGGTTTGATCGATCCTGAGAAGAACTTTTCAGTACACATCCCCTAATCCAATATTTTACCCATTACACATGGAAAGGCTTTCTAAAAAATATTTTATATTTGCTAAGTACATAGCAATTAAAATATTTTTAGATCAAAGTTTCCATAGCAAATATTCGTACTTCCTTACTTTGAAAGCTAAAAATCATATTTCCAAGTATCAAACAGTAAACTACTAACTAATGGTTGTAGGGAATCCACAATTAGAAAGTTATTAACGTCAACTAAATAATGGACACCGTCTTTTAACTGGTAGAGTCCTGTTCAGAACTGTTTTCAACGTTCAAAAAGGTAGTTACGCTTCCTCTCCTACGAGCTTTCCTGTGCCTAACGTCTCACGGCTCCCCAAAGCCTTGTTCCCCCCACAGGATACCCCACCAAAAGCACCCACTGTTTCCTGCTCACTCTTCTGAAGTCTGCTTTCAAGGTGCCAGGTGAAACTAAATGATCTAAGGTTGCCCCAGCCTACCTCTAGTGGAGATGTGAAGTAGGCAGCTGAGCAGGTCTGCACTAGAGATAAAAGTTTGGGTTACATTCATTTAAATCGGTTTTAAAGCCCTGAGTCCTAGAGCACAGTGCAGATATTCAACAAATTATTTATCAGACACCTATTATAACAGTGCCAATTATTGTTACACATGCTGGAGATACATCAGTGGACCACACAGATGAAAATCCCTGCCCTTCAGGGCTTTATTTTCTAGTGGGAGGAACAATAAGCAATGGAAACAAATACATTAGTATTATGTGACAGGACAACACTCCAGGGAAAAAACAGAGCAGAGTGAGGGGAACTGTGAGCAGAGACCAGGGGTCAATATAGTCCCCCCACCCCCACCCCGAGACTTCAGCGCGAGGCCACACAGAATTCTGGGAAAATATATTCCAGGCAGAGAAAAACCGGCAGTTATCTTCACCAGAGCAGTCTTCTGGCATGATGGGTGATGGATTGATCTGAGAGAGGAGAAGAGAACTGGAGAAATTAAGTACAGACAATTCTTGTTGAGTTCTTTGCTGCAAAGAGGAGCACAGAGAAACCAGCAAAAGCCATTAGGGGAAGTGGGGCCAAAAGAGGATTGGGTTTTTCTGTTTTAAGCTAGGAGAAAAGCAGTACGTGTGCATGCTGTTGGGAATGATCCAATAGAGCCTGAAACATGAAAGATTCGAAAGGGCAGAGGGTGGCATCTCCGAGGGCTGGGCTGGCCGGGCCCTCGGAGAGCTTGAGAACAGCTGTTCCATCCACATGCAGCCAGGCAAGCGGGGTCTATGCTGCAAGGTAGTCAATGGGGTGGTGGGTGTATGCGAACGTTCCTTCTGACTGCACTGGTTTTTCTCACTGAAGCGGGCAACCCAGCATGAAGACGGGACGAAGGAGAAAAGAAGAAAGTACTACAGAGTCATCTAGGAACCTGGGTGAGTGAATGGACTGGGAAAATAAAGTATGATTACCCAGCAGCCTAAGGGCCCACTTGAATTTTATGAACCATCTGGGAATCAACACTAAGAAATTCCCCTAATCTGAGACAGAAGGGCTGGCTGCCTTTCTATTAACAAATGAAAAAATCTTTAACACAAACTGCTGAAAATGGCAAATGTCTAACATATTTTGAGTGCACCAAATGTAGAACAATGCTCTAGAAAAGTTGCAGTTTCTCCAAATAATACGCTGAAAGAGACTACATCCCATTTTCACACCATATTCATAACTGCTTTATCTACCTTAAAGGAGTCATCAGTCAGCAAAGGACTGAATAGCCTCGGGCCACAGCTAACTCCACTGTCAGATCACTGTGAACAAAAGCTGCCTTTGAATGCCTTCAGTCAGTTACATATTGTAAGAGTAAAGCTATAGAGAGTTAAGTTATATTCTTACTCACAGAAGCACAAATTTACACATAAAACATTACCTAGCAGTATTCAATCAATCACCAGAAACTTCTAAATAAAAATCTATTCCTAATTATACTGTGATGATGGTTGCACAACTCAGAATATACTAAAAACCAGTGATTTGTACACTTTTTCAAAGGGTGAATTGCCTGTTATGGAATTTTTATCTCAATAAAGTTTTTTAAATGTACTCCAGGGTTTTCATCTCAAATGAATCATTTTTATCATCAGGATATGAAAAATTGATTTTTTTTTTTTTAGTTTCTCTGTTAAAATTTAATGTGAAATGGAGCAAATACAGTATGTCCTGACAGCTCATAAATATTAAACTTTGCAGGGATCCAGAATTCTTTTAGAATGAAAGGTGGAGTTTGGGTTGGGTTGTGAGTTGGATTTTTTTTTTCCTTTTTAACTACTGAGAGTTTATAGCTTCTAACATTCCTGTTTCATTCCTTTGTTCAAGACATACTTAAATCACCTTACCTAAAATGAACACAAGCAGTCTTCTGACTGGATAACTCCAAAGAACACCTACATTCTAGACATTCATCAGCAAGACCGAATGCAAATCAATTCTTCGACCGAAATAAAAGGATAAAATGTCACAAGTACTATTTCAAGTACCATCACATTTTTTAGCTTTATGATACTTCACAGAAATTTTATACTTCAAATCTAACCAGCAGGCCAAAGAATGCAAAAACTCTCCCAGAGACAAGAAAGATAAATTCAACAATTTCACCATAGATGTTTCAATTCCCATGTTAAAATGTAAAAAGTGGGAGGTATCTCTTTTCACTTTGAAAATAATGTTCCTAACAAAGACTAAAAATAAAGGTTATGTTCCTTCTAAAGCAAAAGATTAGAAGACTGAACTGCCAAGATTAGAATGGTCATGGGAGGAACAAGGGATAGAGACGCAAGAAAAAATAGCTAGTAAGAGGCTAAGCCACATCCAAAATGGATACTGTGAATGCAGGGAGCTCAATTAACTTCTCTAGGCTTGGCTCTCTCATTTTGTAACCTGAGAAGCCAGCATCTGCTGTTTCCTTCATAAGGTAGCTATGAGGACCCAACCAGAGGTTGGGGAAGGCCGTCCTGTAGGCGTAAAGCCTTCTGCAAACAGAAGCATAATCCCCACTTCACTTGGGAAAGCTCCGTTGCTGCGATAAGCCACTGACCACCTTTTGCTCTGTATGTATGAAATTTACTCCGTATTAGTCTGCTCAGGCTGCTATAACAGAGTACCATAAATTGGGTGGCATTAACAGCAGGAATTTATTTCTCATAGTTCTGGGGGCAGGGAAGGCCAAGATCAAGATTCCATCCTATTTGGTTCCCTGCCTTCTCGCTGTGTCCTCACAATGTGTGTGGGGGGACTGGAGGGAGGGGGGGGGGACAGAAGGGGACAGGGAGAGCTCTGGTCTCTTTCATCATGGAGCGCCACCCTTATGACTTCATCTGAACCTAATTACCTTCCAAAGGCCTTACCCCCAAATACCAAAACACTGGGGGTTAGAGCCCAGTGTAACTTTGGGGAACACAATTTAGTCCACAGCACTCTCCTATATAATTTCTTTAATGACTGTCTTTAGACAGAAATTAAACCTCTGTATAAAAAACAAACAGGAAGCAGGGAAAATTTCAAGGCTATCTTACTTTTAAAAGGGTCTTACTTAATGCAGCTTACTGAGATTTATACAATAGAAAACTTAAAATAGATGAGGGAAGGAGATGATAACAAAGCTAAGATTTATTCAGCATCCACCTGTACAAAATACTGCTCTAAGAGCTTTCCCCTTGCCCTGACAGTAGCCTCACAAAGTAGGCATGATCTATAGAAAAGGACTCTGAGGACACAGGAGTGAAAGAGGTGTGTGTCCTCAGGTCACACGGCAAGTCTCACAGGTGATACAGGCTACAGAGCTCGAACTGTAACTACACCTCCTGCATTGCTTCTCTTTTCCTTGGGACAAAGGAAAATTGCAGGGGGTTGGAGCAAAGAGATGAAAAAGATGAAACCGGGGTGCTTGGGTGGCTCAGTCAGGTCATGATCTAGCAGTTCATGAGATCAAGTCTGGAGCTTGGGATTCTCTTTCTCTTTCTCTTTCTCTCTCTCTCTCTCTCTCTCTCTCTCTCTCTCTCTCTCTCTCCCCCCCCACCCCTCATCCCTTCCTTCTCTGTCCCTCCCCCCTCAAAATAAATAAACTTTAAAAAAAAAAAAAAAGAAAAAAACTGAAACCATGAATGAGGTGTTCGGGTTCATTTTATACCTTCCTTACGTGTGGCCAAAATTTTATAAGCAAATAGCTTAGAGGAAATTTGATCAGTCACAGGATGCTAAATCCGTAAGTTAAAAGCAAACCACATTGCTCAGGGGGGTCGTTCTTTCTGGTACCAAGAGCTGAGAAGTTTCTCCTCTTGGTCCTCCTAAGGACAGCATGCCATGGTGAACAAGAGCCCACAAGCTCCTGGATGAACTATTCAGGGCACACAAACATCAAGTTCACGGGGCTCCATATACGTCAATGGCCTCACACCACACTATTCAAGTGAAGGAAATCTGCCAAAAAGAAGAAATGCAAAGGTAATTCAAACAGAGGTTTAGGGCTCACCAGAACAGTTCTTGATGGAGAGGTCCAGGGATGGGATTCGGGAGTTCCATAAACTACCGTGACTGGGTATTGTGGATAAGTAGCCAAACATTCACTAACTTTGCTCTGAGGGAAAAATCATGGCTTGTACTGATACTCAGTCCAGACGCTGATAAACACAGAGTTAAGAACTCCTGACAGGAATTAATCAACTGCACAACCCCAGGAGAGCCTATCCAAATCATCTTCACAACCAAAACTTTGAGTAGATATAGAGCAGAGTTAATTTGATGTTAAATTCTAGTAAGTAACTGGATACATGCAAAGTCAAAACTGCTCTAAATAAGTGTAGCTGGGAAGTAATTGCAGCTTCATCTCGGAAGGGCACAACATCTGCCCCATAATACGCCCTCAAATAGTCACTGCTCCAATAATTATTAAATATAAACTCCAAGGACAGAATCCAATCTTCCCCATTTCTTTTCTTTTTTTTTTTTTTTTTAAATGTTTATCCGTTTTTGAGACAGACAGAGAAAGACCGTGAGAGGCGGAGGGGCAGAGAGAGAGGGAGACACAGAATCTGAAGCAGGCTCCAGGCTCTGAGCTGTCAGCACAGAGCCCGACACGGGGCTTGAACTTATGAACTGTGAGATCATGACCTGAGCCGAAGTCAGACGTCCAACTGACTGAGCCACCCAGGTGCCCCTCCAATCTTCCCTATTTCTGAGTGCCTTGCCCATTCTATAAACGGTTTTACAGTAAAGAAATTAATATAAATCTTCAGATCTATACATAATTAGCAAAAAGGGATCTTTGGCAGAATGAATGGATTTCAAAAAATTCAAAGCATCCCTTTCCCTTTAAAATGAAATCTTTTGGGGGCTCCTGGGTGGCTCAATAGGTTAATCATCCGACTTTAGCTCAGGTTGTGATCTCATGGTCTTTGGGTTCAAGCCCCACGTCGGACTCTGTTGACAGCTCAGAGCCTGGAGCCTGCTTCAGAATTCTGTGTCTCCCTCTCTCTCTGCCCCTCCCTGCTCATTCTCTCCCTCCCTCTCTCTCTCTAAAATAAACATTAAAAAAAAATTTTTTAATGAAAAAAATAAAATGAAATCTTTTGCAAAATAAAGAACACAGGGTAACTAAGGGGAAATAACACTTGCATAGAATCAGTGAAAAATTAATACTACATTTTACATGAACAATAGACTAATAACATCATTATACAAGAATTATGCCCATTTTTTAAAAAGTGTAATCAGGTTATACTGTTCCTTAAATTTATACCGTTTTGCCTTTCCCCTACAGGATGGAAAATGGGCCCATGTAATATATAATATTTATTATGGTTCTCATTTCTCCCTCTCCAAGGCAAGTGGGAGAGAAAATCAAAACTGCAACACAGTTGACACGAGAAATGAGTAGTTATTTAAAATTTTTTAATAAACAGAAAGGGCTAAAATCCAAAATAATGACAACACCAAATGCTAGCAAGGATGCGGAGCAACAGGAACTCTCCTTCACTGCTGCTGGGAAGCAAAACGGTACAGAACCTTTGGAAGACAGTATGGCAATTTCTTACAAACCTACACATACTGTTACCCATACGATCAGAAATCACATTCCTTGGTATTTATCCAATGCACTGGAAACTTATCTCCACACAAAACCTGCACAAAAATGTTTGTAACACCTTTATTCATAATTGACAACATCTGGAACAAAGATGTACTTCAACAGGTGAATGGATAAAATGTAGTACATTCAGACAATGGAATACTGTCAGTGATAAAAAGAATGAAGCTATCAAGGCACAAAGCAACATTGAGGACTCTTAAATGCTTATTGCTAAGCAAAAGAAGCCAATCTAAAAGGCTCCATACTCTCTGATTCCAACTATATGGCATCTGGAAGGGGCAAAATTATGGAGACAAATATATCAGTGGTTGCAAGGGGCTTGGAGAGAGAGGGAGGGACGATGAGGTGGAGCACAAGGTGTATTTAGAGCAATGAAACTACTCTGTGTGATACTGTAATGGTAGATAGATTATGAAACATTTGTCAAAATCCACAGGATTTACAACTCGAAGACTGAACCCTAATATAAACTATAGACCTTAGTTTAATAAGAAGTTATCAACACTGGTTCACCACCCATAATAATGTACCACACTAATGCAAAATGTTAATAGGGGAAACTGAATGGGAGGGAGCATATGAGAACTTGCTGTACTTTCCACTCAATTCTCCCATAAACTAAAAACTATTCTAAAAAACAAAGTCTATTAATTGAATTTATTAAATAGTGGCTTTAATTCTTTTAATGTTTTAATGTATCACATACAATAAAATCACTCATCCAGTAACAAATGTTTATGCAATCAACCCAAACCTGTTGAGAAAACTGAAAATGACTATCGAAAAAAGCCAAACTGCTTTGGACATTACATTTGTTCAGCACTTTTTAGTATTCCTTTCCATTCAAAGATCAAAACGTAAATTGCTTCTGTCCCCAACATACTTGAGAGTGAATACTAATTTATATACTTCTTCCCATGGACATCTAACATGTTTTTAAAAAACAAAAAAGGTGAACATCCCACGACTGAGTATTCCCTTACCTATTCAGTGTGTGAATTACGTTCTGCAGAAAGAGCACAGCCTATGAAAGAAGAGATTGCCTGGGTAGATGATCAAAGAAGAGGGGATAAATAAGGGGGGAATTAAAAAACAAAAGAAAGAATATATACACAGGTAAAAACTCTTCAACCTAACTTTCCTAATTATTAAAATATCCAGGGGCACCTGGGTGGCTCAGTCAGTTAAGCGTCTGACTTCAGCTCAGGTCACCATCTCACAGTTCACGAATTCAAGCTCCATGTCAGGCTCTGTGCTGATAGCTCAGAGCCTGGAGCCTGCTTTGGATTCTGTGTCTCCCTCTCTCTCTGCCTTTCCTCTGCTTGCTCTCTGTCTCTGTCTCTCTCTCTCAAAAATAAAAAAACATTAAAAAAAATTTTTTTAAATATCCACACACACAAAAAAAGACAAAAGAATGAAATATCTAAAACCAAAACTAGAAAAATAATTGTTCAAAAGGTTCAAACTAGATATGTTTTTCTATGCAGTTTTAGTCAATTAATAAATAAATGTGTATGCCTTTCTTACCAGCCCTGTCACATATTTAAAATTCCTAGATAAATTCAAACTATTTTCCTCTGTTTTACATTTAATTTATGCATTACTAAGCAAATAAATAATTGTATGTATGGTCAAAAAATTTAAGATTTAGTAATTTATGTCCTTCCAAAAGAACATTTACTAAATCTCTGTAAGAGAAAAAAAAAAAAAGCCTTTATCCTGGGAAGTAGATTTGAGTATTGAAGGGCTTTTTTGTTGTTGTTGTATTTGTTGGTAATTCCAAAAAATACAGAAAGTTCTCTATGTAACGTTATATATGTGTAAGATATCAACTCAATATATGTAACACTTTAAAACCATTTAAAAAGACAGAAGGATAGTAAAACAACAAAAACATTTTTTAAAGATAATCAAGAGCCGTTCTCCAATCTGGCTCCTAAGAGATCACATTAAAAAATTCTGGTTGGGGCACGTGGGTGGCTCGGTAGGTTAAGCGTCCGACTGTGGCTCAGGTCATGATCTCACGGTTCCTGTGTTCAAGCCCGGTGTCGGGCTCTGTGCTGACAGCTCGGAGCCTGGATCCTGCTTCGGATTCTGTGTCTCCCTCTCTCTCTGCCCTTCCCCCCTCACGCTCTCTCTCTCAAACACTAAATAAACACTAAAAAAAATTCTTTTATACTTCTGGTTATCTGCCTCTGTATATGAGCACTCTGGTTGTTTATGCAACACACAAGCTGCCCCAAATAAGAAATCCTGAAGGCAAAGCAAAAGGAAGTAAGTAATTTCAACTGGCATTTACGAAAGGCATACAAGTGAAGTCACTACTGCTGCTGAGGTTCCAAACCAGCAGAGACTTGAATATACCACTGTTTCCAACCAGCTATTTTTAAATTATTAGTAGATAATCTGGTGAGCTTGCAGTAAATACAGCTGTGAACACAGCAGCACACACCATCTGGAGGCTTTTGACTTAAACAATCTTTCAGATGCACAGTATATTCACGCTATTTTGTTCCTTTGAAGCTCAGTCATATATAAACTGACCCTTTTTTTAAAACCACAACTACAAAAGCTCATTCAGTTTACGGAAAACAAGACAAGAGAAACAGATCTAATTGTTCAATTTTGGAACCAAGTGATTATTTCAAATCTTTGCTGGCATAAATACTTTAAATTTTGTAAAGAATTTCCCATACTTTAAAGAGTTTTTAACTCTTCCTAGGTACTTCTAACTAATCCTCTGAAATTAAGATGTTCTCTACTTTCTGAAGTGATTCACATCCATTACCTCATTTTATCCCCAAACCTGAATACAACTGTCACATTAATCATCATAAAATCCTACCTACAGAATGCCATTGCCATTAACCTCTTTAAAACATCAACCAATGACTGTGATTAACCTGCGGCCTCTTCCAGCCACCTTCTGGCACCTCCTTCTCTCACTGCCAAACTCCTCCACATTTTCTGAGCAAAGGCAAACTACTTTCACTTCAACACTGGCCATCCTCTCTACCTCCTGGGCGTTCTGCTGTCACCAAACTGTCAAAGGTTCCACTGACTCCTGCATAGTTTTCTTCTATGCATAGACTTCTGCATAATTCTCATTCTCTAGTCCAGGACCTAGAACAGGCACGTGTCCTGTCACCGCCCACTTAGAAGCGCTTTTCGTCTGTACCTTTCAGACCTCCTTCTCTCAAGTTGTTCTTCCATTTCTTCCTCTTGCCAGCATGTTGGCTTTTCTTTTCTAGTAACTATACGTACACGCATGACCTCAGCACTAGCTCCTACGTGAGATTCAGTGAGTGCTCTCTGGTTTGCATAGATACATCTCAAAGCCATGTGAGCCACATCTGTGGGGGAGAGGGCCAGGGAGGCCCTTTAACAAAGGTCACCTCTCCTAGGATGAGAGTTGGTCAAATTAAGAATAGAGTCAGGGTTTGGCATGGAATCCTGGCCTCCCCGCGCACTAGCTGAGAGGCCTTGATCAAACTGCTTAATCTCTCAACTTCAGCTACCTAGTATGCACCTAAGAGGAATTTAAACCTGCGAAGATTAAATAATGTATGCAAAGACAGAACAATACTAAGGAAATGAAGTTATTATTCATAATTCCATCATCTAAAGATTAGCACTGTTATCATTTGGTCTATCTGTTTCTAACCTTTTTTCTTAACCTCTGAATACATTTGGCTGTACACAGAGTTTGGAATCACGATGCATAAACAGTTTGGCTTCTATGGCTTTCTACAGGGATTTACATTAAGGCTTCTTCATATCATGATGATGTTTTTTTAATTTTAGAGAGAGTGAGCAAGTGGGGGAGGGGGCAGGAGAAGAAGAAGGAGAGAGAGGGAGAAAGAGGGAAAGGGGGAGGGAGGGAGGGGGAGAGAGAGAGAGAGGGGGAAAGAGGGAGAGGAGGGGAGAGAGGGAGAGGGGGAGGGGGGAGGGGGAGAGAGGGAGAGAGAGGGAGAGAGAGGGAGAGAGGGAGAGAGAGAGAGAGAGAGAGAGAGATCGATCTCAAGCAGGCTCCACTCTCAGGACCCTGGGGTCATGACCTGAGCCAAAATCAAGAGTCGGATGCTCAACTCATGGTTGCATAATATTTCCTTTTATGAATGGGCATAAGTCAACATTCCTCTTCTGCTGTTGAACACTTAAACTGACAAATCACAATCTTTAAAGTTTTTGCTGTCCCATTTTTTTCCTTTACCAAAAAAAGTCTGTTCTGCCTTTATTCCACCTGCAAGCTAATACACCATCTAGTTGTATGAGACACATTTTATCAAGAAAGAAAACTGGTGCTTTAAAGGGTGATGTTAAACTTCCCATATTCAGCTTCTAAAAATCACTACCATGACCAAAAGTTCTATCTTTGCACGGAATCCTCATGTTCCCTTTAATTTGTATTGTCTTCCTCCATTGGAATGTAAGTGCTCTAAGGGGCTTCGTTCTTTTTTGTTTAGCAACTAAAACAGTACCTAGAGCAGAATTAGTGCTCACTATATTAAGTATTAGCTGTTATTATGTGCCAGGCATATTCCTAAGAATTTTGTACCACCCTCTGAAATAGACTGATCATTTTCCTCCTGGTCACAAAGAGGCTAAGTAACATATTATATAAGTCTCACAGTGAGTAAGCAGTAAAGCTCGGAACTGAACTCAGGCAGCCCAGCTATTAACCACCAAGCTGTACTTAAAAAATTGATTCATCAGACCAGCAGAGCTCCACGTATAGCATTAAACATTGAGTACAACTACGCTTTTTCTGCTAATTAAATGCCAACATTATTGTTTTATTTCCATTACAAATATATATCAACTATATCAAGGATTTCTGAATAGATTTTGGAGGGCACTTCTATGACCCTAATCACCATTAATAAATTTGGATTCAAAAAATATGGTCTCAAAAAAAATGAATTTACGAATGAACTTTTGAAATAACCTGTTTAGATCTAGGATACTTCCATTTTTCCCTGGATTCGGCAGTTGCTGTTGTCAATCTAAACATTTTCATTTCTTTTAATTAAAGAAAACATTTTCTAGATAGGCTAACTGAAATTAGGATATTTTTTAGAAAATGCTGCACTCTCTTTCCTCATTCCAGGTAATTTTGAGAAGGACCCATTTCTCCAAAGGGTTAAAAAATACTTCCGCCTACGCCAACCTCCCTTCCCCAGCTCCAGCAGTCCTCCCAACAACACATCTCCTTGTTCCACTATCAGTAACTGGGGCTCTGGAAAAGGCTCTATGTATAAACAGATTTCAGTCCATTTTGTTTGTGGCTTTTGCTCCTTTTTAAGAAACACAGGGAACAGTCTTAGAAGCCTGTGATGGTGAGTATTTCCTCAAGACAGAGGCAGACAGTAAGGAGACCAGACTACTGAGAAAAAAAAATGTGTCATGCACATCGAAATCTATTTTATGACCAGAAAAGGCTGGCTTTGTCACAGTCCTATATTCTAACACTCAAAGCTACTCAATCTGAAATAATTACCAATAACGTGGAGCCAAAAACTCATTTTAAAATTTAAAGGTGGTCACACGGGTCCCTGGACAGACATTTCTAAACCCTTCTATTAATTACCCAGTTCTTGGCCAAGCTGCTGTTAGTCAATGGCTCCCTCAGTCCTTTGGTTACAATGTAAGAAGAGGTAAGAGACAGGGAGAAACAGTTTAGCCATGTTATTACTGTTTTACAAACTAACCCCAGAATAGCAAATAAAAACCAGGTAAGGGTGGCTGGGTGGGTGTGGGGGGGGGGGGGGGGAGAGACGGAGTTTCAAATACTGGCTTCCTATGTCATTTTAAAATGGATGGTTCCACTGGCTACTCAGACTACACAATTGCAAACAAAACCCTCTGACCTTGGAAAAGAATAGTAAATGTCATACCTACTAATAAATTACATGTTTTACCAATTTCCTCAAAACCAAAAATAGATCTCCAGCAAGTAAACTATTTCATGAGTAAACAAAAGCCTGTCTTGTTCTATCATTTGCTTAAAAGCAAGCATAGTGGCAATGGGAGAGGGATCAAGGAACACAGCCAGACAAGTCCATAAAACCTCCGGTGTAAGATAAAACCACCCTGAAGGGGCGGCCAATGATTTCTGACCTAACAGCTGTACACAGTTGCACTAATTGAAACGAAAAGCTCGTCTGCATAATACACAGGCAATTCCCTGACCCTTACTGACAGGGTGACACTCTTCACCTCCCCCATACACAATGTAAACAATAAACTGGCACACAGCTGAAGTTACCTGAATCTGGAATATGTATACATTCAAGCATTTCAGAAATAATCACAACCACGCGGACTGGAACGTATCCTATAGGAACACTGGCTATAAAAAAAAAAAAAAACACAACATACACACACAAAGGAAGTGGTACATACATTACGTCAGCTCTCGCCTCAATTCATAAATGCAAAACCACAAAAAAACAAGACAAAAATTTAAATAGCCTCTTTCTGGAACCCTTCCTACAGTGAATGAATGTAGGTTAAGTCTTTAAATAAGTCACTGAACACTACATTGAGGCATCGCCTTCACCAGCCAGGGGAAGGAAAAGTGTAACCTTAGTCAATTCTATCTCGCAACCAGATCAAATAACATTTCAAGCGCCGCCTGCCAAGCGCCAGGGCCTGCCAGAGTACAATGAGCACTCAAGTGCTCTGGCCTGAAAACCACCTTTCACTGGTCCCAGAGATCTTTATAAAATACTTTAAACACTACTAAATTACAGAGTTGAAAAAAAAACAAATACAAGCTTCTAACTGCTGCTCCCACACTATTGTGAAGTTTCTGTTAAGTCTCTAAAATGTCTGCCTTGTGTTATTTTATTAGGCAATGTAAATATTCAGAAAGACAAGTGCCTCTTAGAGCTCAAATCTAACACATGCATAAAAATGTGGACTTGGTTGTGCATCTGGAAATAATTGCCCACAGATCAACAGGCTTACATGGGATATTGTTCCCATCTGTAAGGTTTCAAATCATGTCTACTTTAAATGTGGAGTTCCTAGCCAGAAATACAGAGGAAGGGAAGGAGGGGGAAGGAGGGGGAAGGAGGGGGAAGGAGGGGGAAGGAGGGGGAAGGAGGGGGAAGGAGGGGGAAGGGGGGGAAGGGGGGGAAGGAAGGAAGGAAGGAAGGAAGGAAGGAAGGAAGGAAGGAAGGAAGGAAGGAAGGAAGGAAGGAAGGGAGAGAGAGAGGAGAAAACATCAATATAGTAATTTTGGCACAGAATTTTATGGACTTTGTAAACTCTGTCCTGAAACATTAATTTAGGGTCTCAATCTGAAAGCACACAAACACAATTTCAAAGGGAAAAATTAATTTCTGTTGACCCCCCACATTAATTCACATACCATTTTTTTTTAATTTCCGTATGGCTGAGAGGAGGCCTCCTGCCAAACAATGCCCCAAGGAGAGCAGGCACACGTGCCCCAGGAAAGCCTAAAAACTGAGAGTAAGACAAAGTAACACAAGTCTCAGCAAACAGAAAGTGGTCAAGCAGGTCTCCCCAGAGCTTCCAGGAGAGCCAAGTAAACAAGGGGAAGGGGCGGGAAGCCAGCTCCTCAAACCGAAACAATTTTAATAATTTAAATTTAAAGCCATCTTTTTCAAAACTATGTCTGCATTTTAGCTAGTCTGGCAAAACGTTAGTGTTCTGGTCCCAGAAACAAATTGTATTTGTCACTTATGTAGCCCAAAATTATTTATAATCAGGTCCATCAAATTCATTATATTTTTACACTGAAAATTACTCCACAAGTTTCTCATCAGTGACTACTGGATAACACTTTGCTCATCTTCAATTAACACTTTCCTCACAGAAAAGACAAAAACATACACAGACACGTCTTTTTAAAATAGTGTTTTCTCTGCCCTAAATGGTGTTTCTCAATTGGTTTATTTAATTGGGATCTCTAGAGTTTCGGCGATTAAAAAAACCAGTAAGCCCAACAAAAATGCCATGGGACACAGCAAATACCGATTCCTGATTCCTGGAAAGCCATCATCGTTCTTAACACCGGAGTGGTTCATCTTTGCAGGGTTAGCTACAACACTCTCGGTACACCCACCTCCGAGAGCCCCTGTGCCCACACTTGTCCAACTTCCTGGCCCGCGACCCGCGTCCCCCTTGCAGCGCGAGGAGCTGGCCACTTGCCTGCGGCCGGTCTCGGCAGGAGCTGAGCCCGCAGGCCTCGTCCTCCTCCGGCGCAGGGCCCCCGCAAACTCAGGCCCGCGGGCAGGGGCGGGGCGGGCAGGGACTCGGGGCGTGAAATGCACTTGCTAAACAAAAGGAGGCCCAGGCGGTCTCAGGACAGCGCGGCACGGGCTCATTTCCCCCCAGCTCGGTGGCTCCGGGAGGTGGCCGCACGGGGCCCCGCCCGCGGCTGGGGGGATGCGGCCGCTGCTCCGGCTCGCGATCCTTCAGCCCTGGCGGCTGGGCCAACACTACCACATGCCAGTGACCCAGACGCCGGGAGAGAAAGAGCAGCCACCCCGCGGAGGCAGCGGCGGCGGCAGGAAAAACCCGAGCTGGATCCCGGACTGCTCCGCGCGCGCCCTTGCCTGCTGCCGCCGCCGCGGGCGCGGGTGCGGGCGCGCGCACACACAAAAGCCACTGACTGCAATTTTATCTCCTTCCTAGCTTGGCCAGCCTCCCCTCTCCGCTCGTCCCCCGCCCCTCCCGACAGCCGGAACTGGGAGGCTGCGTGATTGATGGCAGCTCTTAATAGCGTGGTCAGCTAGAAAATGCATCTGCAAGCAAGATATTAAAGAGGCAGCGCATCCCCGTGAGTGATCAGCAGTTCACACATCCTAGAGCTGCCTCTGCTTCTGCCAGGAATATTAATGCCAACCACCTCTGACGTCTAACAAATGCAGATGAAATAACCAACAATCACAGGCATGCAGAACATTTGTTTCAAAGATGCACAGGAGAAAGAAGCATTGTTTGGTGTCAACATTTCTGACCCCAATTTTCCTTACAGGCTTTAGGAATTCTAAGTCATTTGTTTAAAACTCTCTTCTCTCCAATCCTTTTTCACCAAGAAAACAAAGTTCCCTCTGCTAGACAAGGCATTTCTTCAATTAGGCTTGACTGAAATCCACCTAATAAGGAAGCAAAACAAATGCATATTCTTGGCCATGTGGCCTTAAATAAACGTATAACCCACCCCAGATGCCTCATTAATTCCATTGTTATGTGCATCTAAACAGAATTACCCACTGTTAATTTCAAGTTAGTTTCCTCCCCACTCCTAATCTGGTAAACATACACCTTCCTTCTAAAATTTATTAACATTAAACTACATTTATGGTAGTTAATGGTCAAGACCATTTTTGTCTCAAATAAGACAGTCCATAGCAAACTCTTAAAAACACGTTCCCACAGCATATGAATTTAAAGTATTAAAAGTATTAAACTCACTGTCAACTCAAATTTGCAAGTTATAAGCTCAAAATTTAAAATGATCTCTTTGGGTATCTTTAATAGTATACCTTTTGCCTTCCAGGCAAGTTTCACTGGAATCGGAAATAGCTTCCTAAAGGTTATTTGACTTTCCAAAGCCCAATAAAGTCACTGAATTATTAGGTACCTTCTTACCAATAGTCAGAGATTGAGACAAAATGGTAAGACCAAAGTCTCTCAAAGGGGGCAAGAGGAGGCTGCATAGAGAGAACCCGGGGGTCCTGCCTTGCTGGCACAGATAACCAAAGTGATATGCCCGTTTGCTATTTAAGCATCATTCTGTTGATTTCTCTTAAAGAAAAATCAAGTTATTCTACAGGAGACAGAAACAGCACCTAGAACCACTAACACCGTCCACATACTGAGAGCAAGAACTGATGAAGCACGATGCCTCTACTGCCCTGAAAGGTGGCTGTGATCATACAAATCAGAGGTGGTCTACACAGCACAAGCGTGGCTCTACTACAAGCCCCACTAAACACCCTCCATTCCTCACTGAGACCATGGGGGGGCGGGGGGCTGCGGATGAAAATCTGCTTCATAACCAAGGTGCTCTGAGATCACTCCATACATGTCGGCCATGAAATCGACCCTGAAGCCTAGCTACAAAAGCCCCTCCTGTACTCAGACCCACTTCCAATTTTCTAACCAGCTAGATCTAGACACAAACAGGGCCTGGAGAGGGTTGTTTTTCCTGCAGACCCTTTAAAAAACCGCTGGGTTACACCGAGCTGTAAAGGGCTGGTGAGAACAACCTGAGTTCATACTGTACCTAGTCTGTCAGGGATTCTAAATGCTTTGACTGCACTTCATGATACTTCTGTTCTTTTGTCCTTGTGTCGCATCCCCTCCCCGTCCCCCACCTCTCATTATGCCAGTCTTTCAAATTCCCCAAGGTACCACGATTTCCACCACACACCATAACTGCTTCTTCCCAGTAGAGCACGAGATTCTCCCTGCTCCCCACCACAGACACACAGTTTAAAGCCTACTCCTCCTTCAAACCTCAGGTCAAAACATCACTTTGCCAGAGAAGCTTCCCTTGAGGCCCTACTCTAGGTCAACTTCCTTTGTTCTAAGTTCCCGGAGAACTGTGTTCCTCTCCTGAAGAGCACATCTCCGTTTCTAACTCATTGGTGTGATTTTCTGATTAATGTTCGCAGACCCCTCTAGACCGCAAGTTCCATTAGGGAAAGTTCTACATGTTTGCTCATTATCAAATACCGGAGTGTTGAGCATACAGATTTGTGGGATGAATAAGTGAACTGAGAGCAACAATCCCGTTTTACTCATTTTGCATATTCTCTGCATAGTTCTTGGCTCAAAGAAGCCTCTCACAGATAAGTAGCATCTCTACAACAAATAGGAGTTCTTTTATTAACCTTGAAAAGTCTGGTAAAAGGAAGATTTTGATCCCTGCTTTATATAGAGAGATATAAATAATTGTGTCCGAGGTAACTCATTAAAAACATTGAGACCCTAACCAGGGTGCTATTTGAAAGGTACACTTTTTTTTTTTTAAAGAGTTAATGAGGTACAGAAGCCATCATTAATTTATTCAAGCCAAATTCTTTCTCTACTTATCTGGCATTTAGGAAAGAAGCAAACAGCAGTGGGTATGCTGGATACATTACTAAATCTCATATACAGAGAGCAATATAAACAGAATGTAAAAACGTGAAAGCACACAGTACACTGGTTTGTCTTGATGCTTCTCTGATGCAGAAGCAAAATTCTGCTGGGGCAGCCAGATAATCCTCACCTCTCTTTCACACTGAACTTTTCTTTCTTTTCAATTTTTTTCTCTCTCTAAAAGACCTCTATTTCCCTGACATGAAAGCCTTCCTAGGAGTTCTTTTGACCTGAGGACTGCCAGTCAGTGACAGAACGTTACAAAATCACCCTCTCCAACTCCTCAAACGAGTATTCATTTTAAACCCTCTTATAAATTAGGAGATCTATAGATGAAAAATGGGAGTTACTACAATAAGAATAACAATTTCTCACAAGTTGTGCATAGAAGCACGTGAAAAGGTGCAAGAAAGAATGTGTGAGATGAATTAAAAATATTAGATATACCCCACCCTCATCTCCAAATTAATCCTCATTGTTATTTTCAACATTCCACACGGCCCTCCTTGGTTCCCACAAGATTTCGCCCTGGCCTTCTCTTTTTTGTTCCTTTTGTCCTGAGTTCCATTCCATGTGAATTCCAGCTCCATGTTTTAGAACACCCTGCATTTATCAAAACAACCCTGTCAAGTTGAGTACCATTAACAGATAATGAGAGGAGACAACAGATGTGGTTAGAAGCAAAGCACTCCATATTCTACAGGCCTCAGCATGCAGCCAAGTGAGCTGACATCTGACTTTACCCTAACAGTTATAATTAAATAGAAAGTCTAGTTAAACTAACATTAGAGCCATGACCGGAACGGTACACAGGGGAAATGGAAAGTATGACCTTGGCACCAGCTGAACAGGGCCCAGGCCACTCCTGACCCTAAACTTCCAACAACTATACTGCATTTACTCTGCCATTCTGTTTCTGTCACAGCCACCAAGACTCTGGGCCACCTCTTCTAAAGAAAGTGGTTTGGGACTACTCCCCAAGACCACCAAAAGGAGACGGAGACTGCAATTTTTACATGAAAGTTTAAAGGTAACATTCATCTAACAAAAACTATGAGATCTGCCTAGATTCTATCAAGTCAACATGCGTTTCTACAGCATTATCTAGTAATATCATTCACATCAAACAATTTAGCTCACCCCAGTGTCAAAATGTCAAAAAAAAAAAAAAAAAAGTCAATCAAGCAAACACTGAGTGACTCAAGGGTTAGTTGAGTATGGTTAGCTTTGTTTGCAGAGTGTCCTAGGACAGGTAGGTTTGTATTACTGTACAGAATATAAAGTTATAATTTCAAGCAAACCATCTCCTTCTTTTCCTTTTCCAAGTCACAAAGTGGCACCCCCTAACAAAATCTCTAGAGTTAAAATACACACACACACACACACACACACAGTTCTTTTTGAAGCTTTTTTGAATGTTTTTAAATTACTAGAGTAATACATGTTCCTCCAGGAAATCCAAACAATTCCATTCAACAAGCTGAAGCGAGGCTCTCCTTGACAACACATGGACACAAACACACACAAATACTTAAAAACACATACATTTATGTGTCTGGGGTTCGCTCTATTTTTGATTCATGAAAATGAAATCTACCGTCCATGCCACATAGCAACTCGCTTGTCTCATTTCACAGCAGCACACAATTGTGCAGTGTGGGAGGGCCACAGTTAACAGGTCCCTAATCGCTACAACAAACTTCGATACGCATCTTTTTGCATATATGTGAGTACTTCTATACTGAAGAACTCTCTAGTTCAATAAGTATGCAATTTTTATTATTTATTTTTATTTGTTTTAATGTTTATTTCTGAGAGGAGAGAGAAACAGGGCACGAGCAGGTGAGGGGCAGAGAGAGGGGGAGACACAAACTCCGAAGCAGGCTCCAGGCTCTGAGCTGTCAGCACGAGCCTGACGTGGGGCTCGAACCCACCAACCATGAGATCACGCCCTGAGCCGGAGTCTGACGGTCAGTCAACTGACTGAGCCACCCAGGCGCCCCAAGTATGCACTTCTTAGTTAAAGAGAATGAACCAACCTGCCCTCCAAAAAACCGGACCAATTGATACTCTTCCCAACAACAGCCGTTTCCATACCGGCATTTCCAGTGGTTTGAGTTTGACATTACGCACTCCCCCGGGTCTATCTTTCTCTACCCATTCTCTATTTCTTTCCATGACTCCTCCTAAGTATAGGTAGTTAATATCTAGCCTCTTCTTTTTATTTTTTAAGTTTATTTATTTATTTTGAGACAGAGAGAGAGAACGGGGGAGGAGCGGGGGGGGGGGGGGGGAGAGGGAGAGAGAGAGAGAGAGAGAGAGAGAGAGAGAGAGAGAGAGAATATCCCAAGCAGGCTCCACACTACCAGCGTGGAGCCCAATGTGGGGCTCCAACACATGAACCATGAGATCACAACCTAAGCCAAAATCAAGAGTCAGATGCTTAACCAACTGAGCTACCCCGGCGCCCCAATGTCTACCCTCTTCTTAATCACACTCTGGCAACTCTCATGAGCGAAAAGATGTACTCTCAAGCTGTTTTTGTGTTACTGACTGCAAAATTTTATTTTTCCAGCCCTGGGCTTGCTTCTTAGCAACAGGTCCACATTTCAAATGCCCTCTGGGTTCCACCACACACTTTCAAATCACACTAAACCAAATCAAAATGTTCTTTCCCACAAGTCCTGGTTTCCCAACAAAATCCTTACTTCACAAGTACTCTTATTGCCCTGGTTAAGCATTAATAGCATGCCCTTTTTTCTTTTTTTTAAATTTTTTTTTAATGTTTATTTATTTTTGAGACAGAGGGAGACAGAGCATGAACGAGGGAGAGTCAGAGAGAGAGGGAGACACAGAATCTGAAGCAGGTTCCAGGCTCTGAGCTGTCAGCACAGAGCCCGACGAGGGGCTCGAACTCACGGACTGTGAGATCATGACCTGAGCCGAAATCGGATGCTTAACCGACTGAGCCACCCAGGCGCCCCCCCTTTTTCTTTTTTTTAAAGGAAATTATGATTTATATTCTGAAATGTATGTGATATCAGAATTAGTACATTGAACATAAAATACTTCTCAGTTTTTAGCACTACTGAATGACACACTATTTTAATAATAGGTAACTATTGGGGCACATGGCTCAGTCGGTGGAACGTGCAACTACGTTGGGTGTAGAGACTGCTTTAAAAACCAAAATCTTAAAAAAAAAACTGCAATAATAAAAAAATAATAGGTAACCATCATCTAACCCAGAGTTTGCAAGTCTTATGCAAATCAAGGTCCAGTATTTACTAATATGAATTTTTAAAATAACTCTCCTACCCAATTACCTATCCATTTATTTATCACATCACTTTCTATTCAGCCAACATTTCACGATCAACTCACATAGTTTCTTTGTAAATAAAAGTGCTGAAAAACAGATATATAAAAACTTGTATCAAGTTGGTGATGATAATTATATCCACAGAGAACCAGGAGCATATTTTGCATTAATTAGGCAAATACTCCAAATTATTAGGGGAAAGTGAGCTCTTATGTCTTTAATGCCAGAATCTTTTACATTTACTTACATTTACGTTTACTTACATTTACCTTTATTTACTCTTCTACATTTAAGAATAAAACTTATGAGGGGCACCTGGATGGCTCTGTCTGTTAAGCGTCCAACTTTGGCTCAGGTCATGATCTCACGGTTTATGAGTGGGAGCTCCACATTGGCTCTGTGCTGACAGCCCAGAGCCTGCAGCCTGTTTCAAATTCAGTGTCTCCCTCTCTCTGCCCCTGCTTGTGCACGCTTTCTCTGTCTCTCTCTCTCTCAAAAATAAACATTAAAAAAAAAAAAAGAGGTTAGATCTCTTGTTAAGTGTTCTTACTGCCATAAAATAAAAACTTTAAAAAAAGAATCAAACTTATGAGTTAATTTCGACCTAGGTACTGTTTGAATCTATGTGATATGCTCTTAAAAAATAACTAGAAATAACATCAGATTCTAAAAATCAAAGAAGCTAAACTTTAGTGAAACTATAAAGAACACATTCTCCAAAATTAAATATATAGGGACAACATTAAATAAGGTTGGGTGCTAATTACAACTTCCCTTTTTGTTTTACACTTACCATAGTCCCAAACAACTATTTGAGTGATAAACTGCTAATAAGTATTTAAATAAGTTACTTCAGCAAGTGCAAACGTTATCAACATCATTAAAACATCTTCACGGGGCAGGGGGCAGGGGGCGGGGGGGGGGGGCAGGGCGGGCAAAGCTTGCAGCGCCCAATCCCGCTTGAATAAGAACAGAGGGCACCAGGTCCAGGTAGGGCTCCCAGCAGACTCTTCCAACACAGTGAGTCAACAGACAAGCGTAGCCCTCTAATGCATGAAGGGTGTGAAATAAGCCTTCAAGAAACTTGGGAGACAGAGAGACTTCTAAGACAGCACATGTTTAAAACACTCACAGACATTTTCATCTCTATTTTAAAACACACTAGTGATCTCAGATTGTACAGATGAAATCATAATGTTCCAATAAAGCAATACTTCAGAAGGGCAGAAACCTAGATAAGAAGAGAGATTTCTCATTATCACAGATTAAGAAAACAAAGAGTTTTGTGGAAGAAATTAGCTCAAGGACTCACAACCTTGATAGGGTGCTTTGAATAGGGCCCTTTATGTACTCTGAGCTGATAATATATGATAAAATCAGTGGGGATATATCCAAGCAAGTTTATTGGAAGTAATCTTAAGAAAACTAAAACTCCAACTGGAATCATTATACCAAGAATTCAAAACACCAACCAGATATATATTTGTGCAATTAAAGTAATTATTACAAATCCAGGGGCGCCTGGGTGGCTCAGCTGATTAAGCGTCCAACTCTTGGTTTCAGCTCAGGTCATGATCTCACGGTTAGAAAGATGGAACCCTGCATTGGGCTCTGTCTGTGCTGACAATGCAAAGCCTGCTTGGGATTCTCTCTCTCCGTCTCTCTCTGCCTCTCCCCTGCACACTCTCTCTCTCTCTCTCTCTCTCTCTCTGTCTCAAAGTAAGTGAATAAACTTAAAAAATAATAATTATTATTACAAATCCAAAACACTGCTTTGCCCTTCTTCAAAAAAAAAAAATTCTGATGTATGTTTTTTCTGGTAATGTGCCTCCAATAAACTAAACTCCTTTTAAAATAAAGTCTCAAACATCTACATTAGGAAAAAATACGAATTTAAATGTTTCAAAACATTAAATGAGTACAATTTGCCAGTTTCCACATCACCGGTAGTGTTAACAATCCAGTACTTTTCTGCCTAAAACTCAATCACTTCTCTCTAGAAAATGTCAAAAGACTCTATCTAGTTCAAAATATCCACTCAAACATTGGCTAAGACAAAGATCAAAAGCCACCAGTCTCAAGAATGTTTGACCTAAACAACACAGGGTGGTTTCTTCTCTCTTGGAGGAAGGGGGGTTAGAGGTGAGTGAGATTATTGTGAAGACAAATTCTGAACATCTATTCAAGTTTAATTTTAACTGACTTGAAAAAGCAAATATTTGGGCTACAGGAAACACAACTTAGTACAAAGGAAGACATGGGCTAATTCCTAACGTTTACATCATTTGATTAATTCTAACAATAAAACCTAAACACTGATCATCCTCTCCAGTCTGCAGAGCAAGCTAACTCTACAATGAAAAATATGAGAGCCCTACCAGACTCTGGTATGCTTAAACAATTATAATGTAAAGCATGTTCTTTCTCACAAGTGAAAGGAAATGACTGCCAAATGCTTCTTTTACAATCTCTCCAGAATACGGCAGATCCTTTTAATGTGAGATTTTCCTGACATTCCAATTGTAGCAGACGTTGAACAAACAGAGAGGCATTAAAAGCTGACCTGGTTCTATTATCTTTTATTGAAAGCCTAGCAAAGATCAGACATGAGTCCAACGCTATTTACATTTTTGGGTGCATTAATCACTTTTATACTCAAGGGCTTTAGAAAAATTCAATAGTTCTTTGGTTTTGTTTTTTTTTTTTTAAATGATAATAACCACAGGATGTAACCATAGCTGTACTGGTCTTTTCTCAGGAAGGTCAGAAAAGCTTTAAAAACAGGAAGTCGGTGCTATAAGGTTGAAAATGTTTGTTTTAAGAGTCTAAGGCTTTATGGTTGCAGTTTGCAGTCAGGTGTTATGGAGGACCAGAGTTTATTCTTTCCAGCCAAGGATTAATGTTCCTGGGGAAAAGGCCAAAAAGGTGCCTAAACAAACTAGAAAAGCACATTATCCTAAAATAAGACTTGTTATGAAGTCTGAACCATAAATCTTCCTAGCTATCCTTCAACATTAAAGAAGAGCTAATTCAGTGAGTGCAGTGGGAGGAACAGTTCATCTTTTGTGATAATTTATAAAGGCTAAAGAAAAACCATAGTAACCAGTGCTAAAACAGCTACAGAGCAACTATTAGCAGCTGGATTAAGATTGATACTTGACATTTTTATATATTTTTTCTATTGATCACCTCATTCATGACACTAAGTAGAAACCAAACATTATAATGGCAAGTTTTGTTAAGAAACCACACCAATGCGGATTAATTTAAAAAGTTTTTAATCTCTGACAAAATGGTTGATTTCTGCTTTTATTTTATTTTTTTAATTTTTTTTTTAACGTTTATTTTTGAGACAGAGAGAGACAGAGCATGAACAGGGGAGGGGCAGAGAGAGAGGGAGACACAGAATCCGAAACAGGCTCCAGGCTCTGAGCTGTCAGCACGGAGCCCGACGCAGGGCTTGAACTCACGGACCGCAAGATCATGACCTGAGCCGAAGTTGGACGCCCAACCGACTGGGCCACCCAGGTGCCCCGATTTCTGCTTTTAAAAAGGAGCTATCTTTAAAATTCTATTAGAGTGCAAAAGAAATTCATAACATATCCAACCTGAAAGATATTTTATTTCAAAAAATCCAATTTCATGATTCTATTCTTTATGTATCCTTTGTTTAAACAGGCAACCAAAAAGAAATGCTTTATCATTTGTGGGCTCCAATTTATATGGAATTAAATATTATATTATGAAAAATTTAAGGCAAAATATCCAAATATTATAATATGTATCTTATCAATTTAAAATCCATTTGGATTCAAGGGGTGGCTGGGTGGCTCAATCAGTTGAGCATCTGATTCTTGATTTGGGCTTGCATCATGACCCCAGGGTCTTGGGATTGAGCCCTGCAACAGCCTCTGCGCTAAGCACAAAACCCACTTAGGATATTCTCTTTCTCTCTCTTTCTCTCCCCACGCCCCCCCACTAGCTCTCTCTCTCTTGCTCTCTCTAAAATAAAAAATAAAATAAAATAAAATAAAATAAAAATCCATTTGAATTCTAAAAAGCACTCCTCAGAAAATCATATCTAGATATGTACTTTAAAATATGAATACAAGGGACACCTGGATGGCTCAATGTCTGACTCTTGGTTTTGGCTCAGGTTATGTTCTCAAGGTTCATGGGATGGAGCCCCTCGATGGGCTCTGCACTGACAAGACAGAGCCTGCTTGGGATTCTCTCTCTCCCTCTCTCTCTGCCCCTCCCCTGCTAGCACACACACTCTCTCTCTCAAAATAAACTTAAAAAAATTTTTTATGAAAAAATAAATCTTGTAACACATTTGATTCTTTAAGTCCATATACTTATATTACCCTAGATAAAATTAAAGTGAATGTTAACAATACTGGTGAAAGAATTTAACTACTTCTTTTGAAAAATTTACTGACACATACCATTAGCCTTTTCTGGTGTGCTTTTGATCACCTGGTGAACTGAGTTGTAAATTTCAGAACTTCAAATTAAAAAAAAAAAGAAAGAAAGAAAATCTAACCAAAGGAACAGGCAGTCATTTGAAGACACAGGCATCAGAGCTGAAATCTCTTTTTCTTCACAGAGAAAGTTGTACTACATTTTGCTACCTGCTAGCAGAAGACTCTTGAAATTTAGACATTCCATAATAATAATCTCAATTTTTTAAAGAGGAAAAAGGAAGGAAAACCATAAGAAATAAAAAAATAAATGATATAACAACCAAATTCAATCACGAAAACTTTAGTATTCGCAAATGAGAAACACTACAGTAACTGCTTTTTAAAAATGCTATGAAAGCAAAACTACAGATATATTATCTAGCTTCAAAGAACTGAACATGATTGTTTAAACAATGTTTGGCATTTTACCCATTGATTTATTCAAAGTTATACTCCATAATCAGCCAAATGCTTTTTTAAAAAGAGAATAAGACGGATAAAATGGAGGAAAATCGAGGACGCTGCAAATACTAGTTAGAGGCAGAAGCATCACAAGCTTATCCTTTGGTTAACAACAGTGGCGGTTTTCAGTATCTCCCAAAAGCCACACCTGGTCTCTGACTGAGAACACACACTGCTGAATCTTAATGCCACTGTTTTGTCAACAGAGTGTCCGCATCCACTGCACAGGTTCGTTAATAATCCTCTAAGAAGACCTAAAGTTTGGCAAGGAGTTGCTCATGAAACAAAAATTTGCTCCTGGTTTGTTAGAACAAAATGTGCCAAGTGGCAAATTAAGATGTGGGAACACACTTTTAAAGGTTATGCTTTGAAAGTATTCAGTGACTCAAACAAAAGTATCATCAGGCAGCAGCAAACCAAATACTAGGACATCTAGTCCATTCTCAATCTGTTAGGTTGCACATGGATGTTTTACAATGACCACCAAGAGCTGTTAAGGATAAACTTTGGAAGAAGGCAGACAGACACCCCCTAGGTCTCCATTAGAGAACTGGCAGGAAACCAGAATGGATCCCCCTTCCAGCATTAAAAGTGACAGAAAAAGAGTCCAGTAATTCCCAGAGAACCCACCATTGTGTCGACTATATTGTGTGTGTTTAGCGTCCGTGGGAATGCTGACACGTGGGCTGCGAGTGGTGACTGAAGAGTCGATTAAGTGGTGGGAAAGGGCTTGCAGCAAAACTTTAAACTAAAAATAATCCATTTTTAGAGCACTACAAGAAATCTGCTAAACTATAATCCAAGTCCGTATTCCCAGCTTCAGTAGTAAACGCAGTTGTTAAGAGTGGTTAACACACAAGACCTTAAGTACGTGTCAGTTCAAGTTAGAAACATCTGTTTTACCAAAGATGATCATTGTCACGGCCTCCATTTCTCTCCTCAGAGAGTGTGTGTGACAGTAAGAAAAACAGCAGGTACGGCACACGAAAGAAAGAGAACAGTCAATTTACTTTATAGAACATTGGGCCTTTCAATGAATTCCTAGAATTACAAATTCTAAAGCTGTTAGATTTCTAGAACTTCATAAATTTTCTTGAGAAATGGGTCAGATGAGACTGTGGTCTCCCCTCTGAGATCTCCAGTCCCCGTAGCTGAGGCAGCGTGCCTGGCTCCACCCTGAAGAGCGTCAAAATTAAGACAATCGGGCAAATTGGACAAGCAAAAGCAGAAATGTCCCACAGTTCCTGAGACCAGAGCAATGGTGCAGGCCAATAACCTCTGACTTCTGACAAGGCACCAGTCAGCTGAGATTTTTTTTTCAGTTCTGGGAATAAAACTGTTTCGTTTCACCAACGGTAGAGATTAGGCCGGTGCGTTTTTCCAGGTGATTTTACGTGCTGAGTGACACTGTCCTCACCTGGTGCTGTTCCGAGAGCAGCCAGCACCAATTCATCCCGAGCCCCTAGCTCCCGCATCCTTGGGGCACCAGCTCTGAAGTCAGATGGCCAGAGTTGTCCCTGTTCTGGATTTATTAACAGAGTAACCTTGGGAAGCCACCACATGCTCATCTGGAAAATGTGATTAACAGCAGTACCTACTGAGGGGCGCCTAGGTGGCTCAGTTAGGCATCCCACTTTGGCTCGGGGCATGATCTCGTGGTTCCTGGGTTCAAGCCCTGTGTCAGGTTCTGTGCTGACAGCTCGGAGCCTGCTTTGGATTTTGTGTCTCCCTCTCTCTCTGCCCCTTCCCTGTTCGCGCTCTGTCTCTCAAAAATAAACAAACATTAAAAAATAAATAAAAAATAATAGTCCTACTGAGACCAACTATAAAAGACTTAAATACAGAGAACTGAGGGCTGCTGGAGCGGTGTTGGTGGGGGGATGGGCTAAATGAGCGAGGGGCATCAAGGAGGACACTTGCTGGGATGAACCCTGGGTGTTATATGTAAGTGATGAATCACTAAATTCTATTCCGGAAATCATTCTTACACTCTATGTTAACTAACTTGGATTTAAATTTTTAAAAAATGAATCTGAAAAAAAAAAAAATAGTGCCCACTGCATAAGGTCCTCACAATGATGACATGAAATGATTGAAGACCAGCCCCATATGGAGTGCTGAGCCCGCAATGAGCACTGGGAATTATTAACACTGTGATCATGGACTCCATCGTGGGCTCACTGTAAGAACCTGGTTAAAACAGTCAGCCCGGGCCCAAACCGCCCTGTCAGTGAGGTTAGCAATTCATTGCTTACAAACCACATCCCTGGACAAGGGGGTCAACGTTTTGCTTTTCATCCTTATTACTGCCACCGCTGCATTATTTACACGCACAGAGGAGGAGGGTGTCTGGACAGATGCCTAGCTGGGTCAGGGAAGCACAGTATCTCTCACAACAGGCAGGGGCTGTCTCAGCTGCCAGCCCCTTGCCTCCTCTCTCCCCTGCACTGCCATCCCCATAGAAAAGAGTGCAGTAGGGACACACGGTGGCCACGTTTGTCAAGATACTCTATATAGCCCAGGCATTCTGGCCAAAGATTTTGATGAAGTGGTCCATCACTGAAAGATTATTTTTGTCCTCAATTTATGTCCTTAAAGTACTATTAAAAATCTAAAGAGGCCCAAGGTATATTAGAGATAAAAGAAACAGGGAGGTGGGAAGGGAAGACAGACAGATTTCCAACAGGTACCCTACTATATATTTACCAAAGCAAAACTAGTAAACGTATTGAAAAACACTGATTTACATAACATAAATGTAGAAAACAAATGATGGAAATATGCTGTTTAACTCAAGTTAGAGGAAAGATAGTGTGTCTATCAAAGAAGGGGTTTCTGGGACGCCCAGGTGGCTCAACCAATTGAGCATCCGACTTCGGCTCAGGTCATGATCTCACGGCTTGTGAGTTTGAGCCCCGCGTGGGGCTCTATGCTGACAGCTCAGAGCTTGGAGCCTGTTTCAGATTCTGTGTCCCTCTCTCACTCTGCCCCTCCCTGGCTCATGTTCTGTCTCTCTGTCTGTCTCTCTCTCTCAAGAATAAACACTGAAAAAACTAACAAATAAAAAAATAAAAAATTTTTTAAAAAGGAGTTTCTGTACAAAAAATCCCAAGTATTGCATTCAAATAAGTTGCCTCATTTCTATTCTCTGATCTAGTAAAAGTAGGCTTATCTACAAATAATGGATTAAAAACTCACTTTTTTCTTAACATTTATTCATTTATTTTCAGAGACAGAGAGAGGACAGAGCTCGAGAAAGGGAGAGACAGAGAGAGGGAAAGAATCCCAAGCAGACTCCATGTTGTCAGCACAGAGCACAAAGCAGGGCTCAGTCTCACAAACCGTGAGATCATGACCTGAGCAGAAATCCAAGAGTCAGATGCTTAACAGACTGAGCCACGCCGGGAGCCCCCAAAACTCACATTTTTCAAAACACTAGAAATAACCTACTTAAATGTTTACTTTTTTTTTTTTTTTTTTTTTTTTTTTTGCAGGAACACATTTAATTGGCCCAGCAATAAGGGTGTTTTTTTTTTTTAATCAGATCATTGTATTTCCAATAAGCAATCTCCACCGCTACATATTTTCATACAGAGATGTTACCCTTTTTTCTATTTATAGTGCTAAGTACACAGTGAGTTTTTAACAAATAAATACTCACAGATGGATCAGTTAGTTGAAGATAACCCAGTCTAGCCTGAGGCATGGAAAGTTCAGGGTGGAACTGGAGGAAGGGAAGGGGGGACTGGTGAATGTGGATGGAAAAGCACTTTCCTTTCTGGTTAATAGCTTGCCCAGGGAAAAAACTGCATTTGAAAATTCCCAAAAGCTCTTTCTCCAAGAGCAGACTAATATTAACCTAATTCTCTAAAAACAAAAAGTAAAATAGTAATTAATGTTGGTTTTATAAATCTTCCTCATTTCCTACATACATGCTAGGTAAACGAGTTCCAGGTTTGTGCAGGTTTCTACACATTGAAGCTTTTTCATTTAGCCCCCTCCCTCTCAGATGCACTGATTCTGAAGTGCCTCCAGCCCCAGAGTTAATGGCACTGCGCTCAATGCCACCTCTCTACCCTCCCACCGAATTCTCTTGCGGCAATTCTCACAGATTTAAAATTATTTTCTTATATATTGGTCTCACTGCTAACATGGAGCTACTTCAGTGCACAAACCATGTTTTATTCATTTTTATATTTCCAGTTTTCCTAAATTATTTATTCACCCACTAAAGAGGCCCACTAAACCTACTATGTGTCAGATGCTATCTGCATTCAACCAAAATGTACTGACGAGGCACTGTTCTAATGAACACTGGGAACACATCTGTGAATGCAGTGGCCTCAGGGATCATGCATTCTGCGAGTGGAAACAAACAATAACCGGCAGACATATACTAACGTACACCCAAAGGCAGGAAGTGCCAAGAAAAAATAAAAAGCTGAGTGTCGAGACAAGGAGGAATAAGAGTGTGCCACGCATAGAGCACCAGCCACAGTATTAAATGGGGCGGTCCTCGTAAGGACTCCTGGCGAAATGGCATTGGGGCAAACCCCTTAAACAGGTGAGGAAGTTAGCCAAGAGCATAAAGTGGATCTCCAGGAAAGGGCATTCCAGGCAGAGGGATGCACAGAGTAAAGGCGAGTGGTTCCGCAGCCTTTCGGGAACAGCAAAAAAGGCCAGAGGAGCTGCAAATGGGAGGGGTGGGAGACGCAAGTTACAAGGTCAGAGGTCAGAGAGGGTCTCACAGGCCCTTATAACTGTAACTCCTTACAACTGTAACTCCAAGGATAGACAAGGACACATCCCCAAATATGTATGTTTGTACATGAAAAATAACGAGGCACTAAAACTTTAAAAAACAGGAGTTTTCGTGTTTCTCTTGCACCCCAATGGATCATCCCGCACATCTTGTTTTTTGGAGAAGAAACCCCCTTCTTTGAAGCTCACTGCCCTGTGCTGTCACAGCTTCGATGGCTATCACCATATTGTCATGACAGCTGGGAACAGTGCAGAGGATGTGCATCCCTAAGTGCCTCAACACAGGCTGCTGTGTCCCTGGGGCTTCTCTGCAGGCCCTACAGAAGATCCTTCGATATGGGATGGTTGAACTGGAAGGGGGCCTGGAGTTTCTTAAAACCAGTCTGGGAGGAGAAGAGGCACCTGATCCGGGCCAACAGGATATGGTGACTTGGTCCCATATCTGTTCTCTCTCTGCTGGAAGAGCTGCTGGCCTCTATTAAAATTTTACTTATATTCTAACAAATATGTTGTCCTCCCTGACCGCTTAAACATATGAAATGGCTCTCTCAGTGCTAATTAATATCAAAACTCAAAACTGAATCATTGTGGGACGCCTGAGTGATTCAGTTGGTTAAGTGTCCAACTTCAGCTCAGGTCATGATCCCATGGTTTGTGGGTTCAAAAGCCCCACGTCGGGCTCTGTGCTGACAACTTGGAGCCTGGAGCCTCCTTAAGATTCTGTGTCTCCCCCTCTCTCTGCCCCTTCCCAATTCATGCTCGCTCGCTTGCTTGCTCTCTCTCTCTCTCTCAAAATAAATAATTTAAAAATTAAAAAGAAAACTGAATCATTGTATTAATGCAAAACCCTCATCTCTGTTTCCATAGCCATACATGGAGCTGGATGGTCACCTACTACTAACGCTCATAAATAGCTGTTTCTCACACTGGGTGACTTATTTTTATAAACATGTTTTTTTGTAAATGTTAGTTTTTTAAAGTAATCTCTAAACCCAACGTGGGGCTCGAACTCACAACCCTGAGATCAAGAGTCACATGTTCTTCCAACTGAGTCAGCCAGGTACTCCTGTAAATGTAATTTGTCAAGTTTGTTTTTGCTTCTATCGCATTTATTTTTCAGTCACCTTCTACATAAAACAAGTGACACAGGCTTTTTAATTTTAGTAGTGATATAAAGTTTTATTTTAGAGCAAATGTGGGGTTTTTTTTAATGTTTATTTATTTTTGAGAGAAAGAGAGTGCTATCAGGGAAGGGGCAGAGAGAGGGGGACAGAGAATCCAAGGATTTGAAGCAGGCTCGGCAACGACAGCAAGAGAGCCTGATGCAGGGTCTGAACTCTGGAACCGTGAGATCACGACCTGAGCCAAAGATGCTCAACCGACTGAGCCATCCAGGCGCCCCTGAAGCAAATGTGTTTAAGTGCAAAAAGTTAGGAACTTTAAAATATTTTATTCTAAACTGTTTAACGTCAGGCCACAGTACGTACAGCACAAGCACAGGCCGTGCGGTGGACGACTGAGGAAGAGGCAGAAATGCTGCGGCGGGAGGCTCTAAGGTGCAGGCACCAGGAGAACCGCGCCCCGATCCTATCCTCCCTCCAGAGCCCTAGCACTCGGCGCGGCACACTATGCTCCGCAAACGGCTGTTGAACAAACGCAAGTAGTGGAACCAGAATGTGAACGTGTACGTATCTCTCTGGCTCTCGGGTTCCCGTCCCATCCTTCCTAACCCAGTCAGTCTCAATCTTGGCTGCCCGAAGCGCTTTCGAAACTTATCAAGTTCCTCAGGTGATTCTAATGGGCGACCATGGGCGCACACCGCTGCCCCATCCGGCACCAGCTTCCTAATTAAACAAGCAATCAAAGCCCAGAGCGATCAGTGTTACGCTGGGGCGAGTATGGTACTTAGAGGCAGGCAACCTGACCTAGTTTAAAAGCCTCTGGAACAATTAATTGAGACAGGAAAGAATGGGAAGCAATCGGCCAAACCGTACAGTCTAGGAAGAGGGAGTAGCAGGGGCAAAGGCCCAAAGATAAGAGACTATACGATAAATTCAAACACTCACATTGTTCCCAACTCTACCGCCTAAGGTGACCACCTGTCCCAGCTTCCCGGGACTGAGAGGGCTCCAGTCAAGACACAGGGCCTTCCCGTTTTAAAACCAGGAAAGTCCCAGGGACCAATTGGTCATCCTACCAATGGCGGAGGAAAAGAACTGCTAATCTGCCTACTCTTCTTGAGAGTGAGTGAAGGGAAATAAATTCCACAATTCAGTATGAAAATCAAAAAACTGTCTCATACTTCCTACCTTCAGGGACATGGTTCCGCCAAAAATGCAAATGTCCAGTGTTTGCACACATTTGCCCACGATTTGGTACACAGTAGTTTTTACTACAATCGAGCGGTTTAAAACGAAACAGAAAACCTTCTACAACTGTAGGAAGTACTTTACTAGATAAGAAATTTAGCAAATGGAAGACATGCTAAAATTTACTTTTTTCCCTCTTTTTTTTAAGTTTTTTTTAATGTTTTTATTTATTTTTGAGACAGAGACAGAGCACGAGCAGAGGAGGGGCAGAGAGAGAGGGAGACAGAATCTGAAGCAGGCTCCAGGCTCTGAGCTGTCAGCACAGAGCCTGACGTGGAGCTCAAACTCACAGACTGTGAGATCATGACCTGAGCAGAAGTCGGACGCTTAACCGACTGAGCCCTTTTTTTTTTAATTTTTTATAATGTTTTTATTTATTTTTGAGACAGTTTTTTTCCCCTCCTTAAGAAGAACCAACAAACAAGTCTTCATCGTGAACACAAACTAAAACAGGCATTGCCAGAAGCACACGGATGGGGACTGGATAGGCCACAGGACTAAGTCACCTGGCTTGTCCCTCAACAACCCCTTACACATTACAGAATGAAATAAAACCCTGGGGAAAGGGACAGCTTGAGCCGTTTTTTGCTTTAAGAAGCCAGAATGCTCAGCATAGCCCCAGGACAAGTGGAGTCCTTCCCTGTTCTTCAAGCCTCCTAGGTAATGACTAGATTGCCTTCAAGAAGTAAAAACCTAAGCTCTAGAATATACAGCCAGACCAACACTAAACCATCCTGCACACCTAGAAAACTGATCTGAGGATTAACATAACAATCTGCACAACCTGAACCACAGAACTCAGCAGGTACCCGGCGTGGAGAGGTGAACCTGGGGAGCGAGAAGCCGTGGCGGGGAGGGAACCGCTTTTGCGTGCACAGGGGGGTGTGGGGAAAACATCCCTCCCCAAAAGCAGCTGGAGAGAAAGTGGAAAACTGGAAAAACCTAAGCTCTAGCCCATCAGTCTGTGGGTCCAGGAGATAGCCGGGACTGGAAAGTCTTGATTGATCTGGATCACAGCAGTAGTCGCTGCTCCAGAAATTTGGGAAGCCTCAGGTATGAATAGATGTATCAGATTTGGATGGATTTAGCCAACTTCCCTTCCAGAGAGTCATACGGTCTTTCCACATAGACTCCAGTAACATCCAGCTCATGACAAAATTTCAGCATGAGCTTGCCTTGCTATGGAATTAAGTGACACAAATGCAGCAGTCAGAGAATCAGCTAATTGAGAACCTTTGCCCTCAGGAAATCTTCAAAAACCATCCTTATTTCAGCCAAGAGCTCCACACAATGGCAAAGAAAATACTTCTGTTAAAGGAGGCCTTTGCTAAAGGCAACTGATAAAATTCTCCCTTAAAAAAATACTTCCTGGGGCATCTGGGTGGCTCCCTCAAGTTGAGCATCCCACTTCGGCTCAGGTCATATAACCTCATGGTTTGTGAGTTTGAGCCCCGCGTCGGGCTCTGTGCTGACAGCTCAGAGCCTGGAGGCTGCTTCGGGATCCTGTGTCTCCCTCTCTCTCTGCCCCTCCTCTGGCTCACACTCTGTCTCCCTCTCAAAAATAAATAAAGATTAAAAAAAAAATTATTTTTAATAATTAAAAACAATACTTCCTCAACATGATTTTAAAACTACATCTCAGGCTGCCTGGGTGGCTCAGTCGGGTTAGTGTCAGACTCTTGTTTTCGACTCAGGTTATGATCCCCTTGTTTGTGAGATGCAACCCTGTGTTAGGTTCTGCACTGACAGCATAGAGCCTACTTGGGAATCATTCATTCATTCATTCATTCTCTCTCTCTAATAAAAACTTTTAAATAAAGACTACATCTCAAGCCAATATTCAGTATCATTATGAATATGTAATATTAGAGGAATCTTGAATAAAGCAAGGATGTACACTACTGCTACTTTTATTTAACAATATTTTTGGAAGTTCCAGTTGATTAATACCAGAAAAAGAAACATATTTTTTAAAAAGGAAGAGACAGGGGTGCCTGGGTGGCTCAGTCGGTTAAGCATCTGACTTTGGCCCAGGTTCATGATCTTGCGTTTGTGAGTTCAAGCCCCACATCGGGCTCTGTGCTGACAGCTCAGAGCCTGGAGCCTGCTTCGGATTCTGTGTCTCCCTCTCTCTCTGCCCCTCCCCTGCTCTCAGAGTCTCTCTCAAAAAAAAACCAAAAAACATTAAGAAAAAAATTTTTGGGGGGTGCCTGAGTGGCTCAGTCGGTTAAGCATCCGACTTCGGCTCAGGTCACAATCTCACAGTCCATGAGCTGGAGCCCCACGTCGGGCTCTGAGCTGCCAGCTGAGAGCCTGGAGCCTGCTTCGGATTCTGTGTCTGCCTGTCTCTCTGCCCCTCTACAGCTCATACTCTGTCTCTCAAAAAAAAAAAAAAAAAAAGTTTAAATAAATAAATAAATACGAAGAGACAATTATTTGTAGACAGTAGGATTGCTTAACCGGGAACAATTTAAGAGGGTAAACCTGAAAAGTAATAGAACTAATAAGAGTTTAGAATGTTATTAAGCAATAAGTATCAGATGCTTTTCTAAATACTAACCGTCTATTAGAAATGAGGGAGGGTTCACAATATAAATAATATTGGTTTTTTAAATGTTTGTTTTATTTGTGAGAGAGACACAGAGCAGGGAAAGGGCAGGGGGGAGGGAGGGGAAGGCAGAGGATCCAAAGCAGGCTCTGTGCAGACAGCAGAGAGCCCGATGTGGGGCTCAAACTCATGAAGTGTGAGATCATGACCTGAGCGGAAGTCAGATGTTCAACCAATTAAGCCATTCAGGCACCCCTACAAATAATATTCTTAAGAATAAATTTAAGATGGGGCGTCTGGGTGGCTCAGTCGGCTAAGCTTCTGACTTTGGCTCAGGTCATGATCTCACAGCTCATTGGTTCGAGACCCGTGTCGGGCTCTGTGCTGAGAGCTTGGAGCCTCGAGCCTGCTTCGGATTCTGTGTCTCCCTCTCTCTCTGCCCCTCTCCTGCTCCTGCTCTCTCTCAAAAACAAGTAAACATTAAAAAAAATTTTTTAAAGAATGAATTTAAGAGAAAACACGAATGTATATAAATAAGACCATATCCTTGTATCTGTCTTATGAAAATAACAAATCATATATACAAATATATATAAAACTTTACTAAAGGCTTAAACAAATAGAAAAATGCAATGTTCCTATGAGAAAGTAAGCCTTACTCTTCAAGTTAATTAAAACTATTTCCATCAAGGGGCTCCAGCGTGGCTCAGTCAGTTAGGCATCCAACTCAGTTTCGGCTCAGGTCATGATCTCATGGCTCGTGAGATCAAGCCCCACATCAGACTCCTGGCTGATAGCTCGGAGCCTGCTTGAGATTCATTCATATTCTCTCTCTCTCTCTCTCTCTCTCTCTCTCTCTCTTTCTCCCCCCCTCCCTCCCTCCCTCCCTGCCTCTCCCCACTCTCTCAAAAGAAGTTAATTTTAAAAAATTGTTTACAAAAAACCATTTCCATCAAACTCTCAGTAAGCTTTTATTTCATTCGTTTGTTTCTGGAGGTTGCAGGGGTTGGCAGAGGCAAATGACAAGATGACTAAGTTGTTAGGAGGTCAGCCTTCGGCTGCCAGCGCTGGTGACCCACACTAAGAGAAGCCCTGCATCTGAGTTCCCTTTGGATGGTGGCTCTCCACCCGTGCAACTTTCCTGTCACTCTCTCGGCTTTCGGGGAGAACGCCAGGCCGATCGATCTGTTCCTTTTGTCCCAACTACCGCTCCTGGCGCAGAGAGGAACGTTCCATTTTCATTCCTCTGCTCTTTCTTCATCCAACTTCCTTCGTTCTGTCCCATGTCTACCCCCAAAACCTCCAACCCTCACTCCGCGTTAGGAGCATCCCAGAGTCAGCCCGCCTAGACTCAAATCCTGACCTATTTCTGCCTACTCACTGTGTAATGTGAGGCAAGTTAGTTAATTTTTCCAAGCCTCAGTTTCCATATCTATAGGTAATAACAGTTCCCGATTCAGAGTTGTAATGAGGGTTAAATGAGCTAACCCGTAATAAAATCTTGCCACCTAATAAATCCCAAGAACACCAGCTCCTGTCTAGGGGCTGCCGGACACTGACAGAACCCATTTCAGCACACGGACTGCTGATGCCGGTGGTTTAGGTCTCAGCCTTAGGAGTCGCTGGCAACATCCCGCTCCGTGTCTCCGCTCAGCTCCTTCTCCGGGTCCACGGGGCCGTTCCTGGCCTACGGCTTCGAAATCTGAGCGTTCCTCGGGGGACCTACAGATGGACTTTCCTTCACGCACCATACACTCACTCCAAGCAACTGGCCCCTCCACCTCTTTCAACTCCTGCGTAGATAGATGAGAGCCACCAAACCTCTAGACACAACCTCTCTCCGGAGCTTCAGATACACATACGTCCAACTGCCTGTCGGGGCCCCTCCCTGCATGTCCCACGTGCACCTCCAGCTCGACGTGCTCCACACACCTCCTCTCCCTTGTGTACTTTCTGGGTCAGTTAATGGCACCACCATCCATCCCCTCAGGCGAGACAGTCTCTCACTCTTCCCACCCCCTCACGGCCACCTGGTCACTAAGAATTGGTTCTGTGTTTTAAACATCTCTCATCTCCACTTAGTTCCGAGGCTCACGGTCTGCCTGGCCGGTTGCGTTACTTTCCTAAGGCTTCCCGGACATAAAGTACCACAAATGGAGAGGCTTAAACGATAAAAACTCACGGTCTCACAGTTCTACAGGCTAGGAGTGTGAGATCGAGGCATCTGCAGGGTCGGTTCCTTCTGAGGGCTGGGAAGGATGCGTCGGTCCCAGGCCTCTCTCCCCGGCTCGTTGACGGACATCTTCTCCCTGTGTCTCTTCACACTGTCTTCCCTCTATGCGCGTCCATCTCTGTGTCTGAACTTCCCCTTTTAATACGGCCACCGGTCATACTGGATTAGGGCTTCCCCTGATGACCTCACCTTAACTAACTACACTGCAGTGACCCTATTTCCAAATAAGGTTGTGAACATGAGTACCAAGAGAAATCCAAAACACAACCTTTGTTAAAATGAAGAGGGAGCTCTCAGGCACGTACCGCTCATCGCAGCCTACGTAACCAGCAAAAAGGAACATCTCTCCCTGGCCAAGCAACGACGCACTAACCACCACTTGCGGCCAATGAGAAATCATCACAACCTCAAATTCTCGTGCTTCTCCAACGAACTCTTGTCCAAAACAACCCTCCTCAATTTCCTCCTAAAACCTAATAAAAGCTGACCTTTCCGCTGTCTCTTCAGACTTGCCTATAGTTTTGGCATAGTTTGCTTATCCTGAATTCTAACTTCTCTGCAATTCTTGAACAAATTCATGTTGCTGATAAAATAATTGGCTATTTTATTTTTAAAGGTGACAGGTCACATTCTGAGGTATAGGATCAGGACTTGAACACATGAATTTGAGGAGGACACAATTCAATCCAAAACGCTGGTCTTCCCACCTCTACCTTTGCTCACCTGGTCCTACACCCACCTTCTCTTGACTATGAAAGCAATCTTTCCAAAATTCAATTCTGAAAATGTCCTTTTCCTGCTTAAAACCCACATTAGCCATTTTTCATCCAAACTGAAAGACGGTGAAGATGACGATGACGATACAAATATTGAGTGCTAACTCTGTGTTTGGTACTGTTCTAAGTACTTGACATATATAACCTTATTCCTACAGGATGGGTGCCACTATTATCTCCATTCTATAAATGAACAAACAAAGCAACAAAGGTATTAAATAACATTGTTCAATAAAGCCATGCAGTTAGTAAGGTTCAAAACCGGGATTCAAACTCAGGCTCTGCACCCCAAAAATAAAAAGCAATCTGACAGGAAAATTCAATTTACTAGTCAATATAGACTTCCCCTTTTGAACCTTAACCTACCGGTCACAAATAACCCACTGCACAAAACAATCAGAACCTGCATTACAGGAAGAGGGTGCTGAGAGGGAACGGTGATCTGCCAGAACACAGCTATCGGGTCCTGAAAGCCTCACAAACATCAAAGCAGCCAACCATTACCAAAACAAGGGGTTGGAGGGGGAGGTAAGGGTGAGGAGGCAGAGGATAAGATTGCAGAATGACAACAGACGGCGAAAACATCTAACAACCCAGGCCAGCCGGAATATGCCCTCGGGTTAGAAACAGGGATGAATAATCAGAGTGTCTGAAAGGGCCTTTACTAAGAAGAAATGAGTACAGATTTCCCTTGACTCACGATCCGGTCATGTCCTGAAAAAACCCATTACACACTGAAAACATCATTAAGTCGAAAATGCATTGATTACATCATGGCCTAGTCTCACCTGCCATTAATGTGCTCAGAACACTTACATTGCGACCACAGTTGGGCCAAATCAGCTAACACAAAGCTTATTTTAAGTGAATATCTCATGTGGTTTACTGGATGCTGTACTGGGAGTGCAAAGCAATGGGTAATGGGTAGCGGGCGTATGGGCACAGAAGAGTTGTCCGTGGATGGGGTCGTCTTACCCTCATGACCACACTGCTAACTGGGAGCTGCGGCCATGGGGCAGCATCAGGGGAATCATACGAGGCTAGTGCCCGGGAAAGATCAAAATTCCACCTTCAAAATACAGTTTCCACTGAATGCGTAACATTCACACCATCATGAAGTGGAAAATTCATTAAGTTGAACCACTGTAAGTGGAGAATTGCCTGTAATTAGACTGAATGACTATGGTCCAGTATAAAATATACAAATAATAGGGTTCTTCCCTCTAGCCAGAACACAGGAGTAACCCCAGAAATTAACCAAGGGAATTTTAAAAAAGAAAAATATAAACTTGGAAACAAAACATATGTTTAAGTGCTAAGCTTTTTTTTTTTTTTTTTTTTTTTGAATCTCTTTTAGGATACTCTCTGACAAGGTCTTTAAAGGGTTCACCGTTGATTAAACTGTTTTTGTGGCCTAATGAGTTCGAGCCCTATTAATTCAGACTGTGCTGTGTACATTGATTTTTGTCATAGCAAGGATCCACAGAAGTAACAGTTCTTCCAATTAACTAACTGCTCGCAGTTAAGTAGGAAAAACCGTCTGCTGTGAAATACATAGTATCCAAGCACTCTTTAGTGCCAACAAAGGCTAACGAATGGGCTGTATTTTTTAAGTTCAAGCAGAAGGAAGTGATCCCTACTGTACAGAAGGACAGTTTGGCTCTTTCAGTATTTCAGATAAGAAACTGTAATGCTAAGAAAAGATCAAAATTAGAGGCAACCTACTTTCCGGTTCTAAATTACCATCATTAGATTTTGCACAAATCATCAGGTAGGGACAGAATACACCAAAACAGAAATCACAAGCTGAAACAGCCTTGAAGGCAATTCTTTCCCTTAAATTTAGAAGCCTTTATCTTAAACAAATCTGTACAGTTCCTGTATATTGTAACATTTTGACAATGTGCAAATCAAAGATTTTATTCCATAACCCTTGGCAATTTTCCACATTTAAGATGTGGTGAAGAAAACCAACTTTTTTTTTTAAGATTTTATTTTTGGGGTGCCTGGGTGGCTCAGTCGGTTGGGCATCCAACATTTGCTTTCAGTTCAGGTCAGGATCCCAGGGTCGTGGGATCAAGACCCATTTGTGGGCTCAGCAGTGAGTGGGAGCCTGCTTAAGATTTTCTCCCTCTCCCTCCCTCTGCCCCTCTCCCCTGGCTCGTGCTCTCGTTCTCTAAAATTTTAACAACTTATTTTAAGTGATCTCTATACCCAATCACCAAGGTGCAGCTTGAACTCACAACCCTGAGGATCAATGACCGCACGCTCTACCAACTGAGCGAGCTAGAAACACCAAAAAAACCCAACTTTAAAGTTCTATATGATCAGACCCAACATTAAAGTTACTGTTAAAAATGACATCATTTGGGGGCTGGGGGATGGGCTAAATGGGTAAGGGGCATTAAGGAATCTACTCTGAACTCACTGTTGCACTATATGCTAACTAACTTGGATGTAAATTTTAAAAATAAATTTTTAAAAAGGTGAACAAAAATAAAAAATGACATCACTTATATCTTCTATCATATTAAGAATCACATTTATTTTATTTTTGATAGCAACGAAAGCAACTCTGAATATCTGCATGAAATAAAGATGTCAGTAAGTAACCACTTCTCTATACCTCCTTCTTTGAGTTATTAGCTCAGGGGTCGGTAAAATATGGGTCAAGGGTCAAATACAGCCCACTGTTTTTGCATGGCTCGCAGGTAAAAGAATGGTCTCTACCGTGTTTGTAAATGGGTGGGGAGGGGGGAGGGAACAGATCAAAAGAAGAAGAATATTTCGTAACACATGTAAATTATATGAAATTCTGATTTCAGCGCCCATAAGTTTTACTGGCAACAGTCACACCCCTTCATTCACATATTACTGCCTTTGCGTTTGTGCTGCAGAGGCAGGGTTGAGGAGTCAAGAGACTAGTGCCCACAAAGCCCAAAATATATACTATTTGACCTCTTAAGAAAGAGCTTGCCTATCCCTGTTCTAGCTATTGTCAAATACTTACATAACATGTCATTAGGGAACAATGGATGGCAACATGACAGCAAGGGGTAGGATCACTGAAAGGAAATACGCTCTGACTGGCAAATCTGGAGCTAGGACGCGAATTCCTGCCAGCACTGATAGACAACATCTCCATTTCATGAAACATCCCGTATCTGAAGTTGCTAATAACCACACCATGTGATTCTCTTAATACCCAAAAGCGTGTATCGCCCTGCTAAACAAGGAACCTCAGAGCTCCCTCACTCTCTCTCCACCATGCAAGGATACAACAAGCGAGAAGTGGACGGTCTGAACCCTGGGAGAGGGTCTCACCACATCCTGACCATATTTGCACCATGATCTCAGACGTCTGGTCTCCAGAACTGTGGGGAATAAATTTTTGTTATTTACACACCACCTAGTCCATGATACTTTGTTATAGCAACCTGCAGTGGGTAAGACAAAGAGTGACCTGTCCTGGGATGCCGGAGCTTCGGTGGGGTAAGGAGGGTACCCCACGGGGAAGAGCTGGCTGGCACAGGGTGTCACAACCCAAGTGGGGTAAGGAGAGTGTCCTGCTGGAGGGCAGTCTGGCATGGGGTGTTGGAGCCTAAGTGGTGACGGGGGCCTCTGCATGGAGGGACAGCTTGGCACACGGCACGAGAGCCCAGGCGAGAGAATGGCATCAGTGCAAGAGGGAAGGCGGTCCAGCGGAAAGCGTAGCGACCTGCGGCCACAAGGAGCAGCCAGAGGAAAGGGGCCAGTGCACCCCAGAGCAGGTTATCAGGACAAACAAGTAGGTAACAAGAAAAGCAGGCACCGCCCTTGGACTCGGGAACCAGTGCTTAGGTCAGCATAGCACACAGTGCCCAGCATGACCAGCCTGCCCAGACCATGAGGCTGGCCTCAGAGCTGCCCCCAGGGAGCAACACAACGAATACATGAAGGTGTCAGAGCTGATCGAGGACACGGTGCTCTGCGGGTCATTTCCATCCTTCCCTGCTGCCCCACCACCGGGCTCTTGCCTGCCCCTCTCTCGCTTCTGTTTCTTTCCTTACTTCTCCCATCTCAGGACTTCAACAGAAGCGGCTTGGCTTTGGGTTGATCAGAGGCAGATCAGAGGGAGCCTCCTGCAAGGGTTAATGATTACAGCAGCCCAAGGGCATTCGAAGCAAAGGACACGCAGACTGCTCTAAAGACCCTGGTGCTGTCCCTGGCCCTGTCTGTGTCTGCTATCTTACTGACTCAGACTTGCATAAACGCAGAGACACCGGCTCCCAGGACCGACAACTCAGCCCCACTCCAATACGGAGAGGTTTCAGTGCAAACTCCTGGAACTTACTCTCTAAAGTTGGTGTAGAACTAGTTGAAGACGACGCTGCACTTAAAATGTAAACTCCAAGCAACTGCAGATGGAAAGACAAAATCCTATGTAATAGGCAGATCAGCAAAGATATCAAAGATATCCTTCCAGGTCGGACAGGAGGGACACAGATAAGAAAGCCTCAGAATCAAGGATGAGGAGGACACAGACAGGAACAGACAAGGATGTTTTCATCAGGCACACACCTTTTATTGGCGATAAAGGTCTCGCCAATTCCACAGCATGAAGACATTGGATTTAATGCCAGAAGGACACTCTAGAATAGAGCTGTAGTAAAGCTTTTGGCAATGATGGAAACAGTCTTTACCTGTGCTGGTGAACATGGCAGAACTAGCTACATGTGGCTACAGACCACTGGGGATGTGGCTAGTGCAGCTAAAGAACTGCATTTTTCATTTTGCCTAATTGTTATTAATTAAAATCTTTAAATAGGCACTTGTGGCTAGTGGCTCCCATGCTGAACAGCGCAGCTCTACGGAATTTGTGGTCAATGCATAACTGACTGCTGGTATACTATGTGAATTATTCTGGTGGTTTTCTTTTTCTTTTAAGTTTATTTTATTTTGAGAGACAGCACAAGCAGGGGAGGGGCAGAGAGATCTCAAGCAGGCTCCCTGCTGTGAGGAAGGAGCCTGATGCAGGCCTCAAACTCAAGAACCCTGAAATCAGGACCTGAGCCAAGATCAAGTCAGAAGCTTAACCGATAAGCCACCCAGGCGCCCCAATTCTGGTAGTTTTCAATCGTATCAAATAACCAAAAAGAATTATTTTTTGTATAAATAAAATTCTGAGTTAAAGAACCCTTCTTAATTCATGGAAGTCAAACTGCAGAGCTTTGGACTCGTGTTTAGGCAAGTTAAGTGAACTCAGCTGCTAACCGTGGTCCAGATGGTGGTGTTCAGAGTGGGCAAAGCACTCCCAGATAGGCATTACCAGAGCACAATGGCCAGTTGGTATCCCGACCTCTGCTCCTGGTATCGCGAAGGGGTGTGTAAATGGGTAAAATGCCACGTAGACTTTCCAGTACAAAAGCCTATCGGACACGTGCCAGAAGTAGCAGTTTTCTTCAGACCAGCACCCACGTGGTTTCTTACGCATGGGAAGTAACACAGGGAGGGTAACAAAGATGGGGAAAGAGGAAAATAGATGGGAAATGAGGATACAGAATGGGGTCCACAGGAGAGGGAAATTATCTTCTGACTGAGGTAGGAAACCAGCTATTTTTAAGACCCCTTGGTGGTGATTTATTAATGTGTAAACATGTTCACCTTTGAACCCTAGAAGTCTTCCGGGACCCATAAGCCTACAGGAAGATGGGGCTGTGAGGTCAACTGAGCCCACAGGCTGGCAGCAGGGTGGGGGCGGGGGGGAGGGGTCGCGTCATGGAGAGGCGGGGAGAAAGTAAGGTTAGAGCTTAGAACGGCCAAGAAAATAAAGGGGAAGGGGAAGGGGAAGGGGAAGGAGCCATCTCAGGGTTTTCTTGACGTAAAGAGACCGGGAAGGTTGACGCCTATGCCCCACTGTCGTACCTAAGTGTCCTGCAGCTGCAGTGGGGGTCCCTGTGAGGCCAGGGCTGGGTCTCCATCTCTGTGTGAGGGAGCAGGCCCTGCCTGCAGCCCGGTCTGCTCTCAGCAGTGGGTGCAGGGGACGAGGAGGAGCACCTGGGGGCCAGGAAACTTTGCTTTATGGCTGCTCCCCACTCTGTAACAGAAACCCTGAGTGCCCCCAGGATTATTGCAAAGATAACCCCAAAATCCTCATATCTGTCAGCCTGTGGATGCAAATACAGTTACATTTGCATCAGTAAGTCAGATTTCCTGCCCTTGTTCCCACTTGCCCATTCTAGGCTCTAAGGTCCAACAAATTTCTCTCAAGTATTTTTTTAAAATTTTTTTAATGTTTATTTATTATTGAGAGAGAGAGACAGAGCGTGAGCAGGGGACGGGGAGAGAGAGACACAGAATCCAAAGCGGGCTCCAGGCTCCGAGCTGTCAGCACAGAGCCCGACGCGGGGCTTGAACTCAAGAACCGTGAGATCATGACCTGAGCCAAAGTCAGACACAACCGACTGAGCCACCCAGGCGCCCCTTCTCTCAAGTATTTTGGGCAGTTCTCAGGAGGTGCATCCTGTGTGCTCAGAAACCCACCTGTCAGCTATAATCAGCATCAAGTGCTCTTGCCCTGTCCTCCCTGCCACCGACCCCTGTTCAGAGTCCTACAGCGAGGGCACCTCGTTTCTGCCTCACCACAAGTGCCACTGGTGAAAATGCACTGTCTGCCTCAGGAATGCTCTCCCCTGGTTCCATGCTGTGATGGAAGGTGCTAGGCTCTAGGCAGCAATTTCTCGAATTTTGTGAAATGCTGTACTGCCTCCATCCTGGAACCCTGTTTCACCCAAATGACCAGACCTCAGCAACCAGTTGCTGCCACATAAGGTCATTAAGAAAAAGAAAAAAAACTTTTCATTTTTAGTAATAATAATAATAATAATAATAATAATAATAACAAGCTCCCCTTCGCTCTCCCACCCCCCCTCGTTCAGCAGCACCTCACTCCAGGTATTTTGAGGCCATCGGAAATGCTCATGCTGTCTGTGATTTATTCTGCCTTGTCACTCGCTGGCTTCCCCTGCCTGGAGAATTGATGTTCAGTCACATCCCTGGTGTCCAGACTCTGCAAATGCTCTGGCCAGCCCTGCAGCAGGTCTGGGTTCTCTCAGAAGTGTCTCGTACAAATACACCCTGAAAAATACAAAGTGCTGTACCGACTCAGAGCTCGGGAGAGTTCTAATATAAAAACTGAAAAGCCTGCAAGCCTGTAAGCTACATCTCTTCTCCCCTGAATCAAACAACAGCAGTGCGGGAAGCATCCCTAGAGATGACCCGAAGTCACTACACTTGTGAGGACAGCCTGCCCCACCGCCTGGTCATGGCCAGAACTCCCTGCGTGGGCCAGGCAGGGAGCACGAAATTCTGGAAACCGGGTCGCGTCAGCCTTTGCGTGTTCTTAGCCTCACCCGGCGGTTTCAGATGCACACCCGAGCGTTTACAGGTGACTTCACCCCTGCAGCCCCCAGCAGCAGGCTTGCAGCTTCCAGAGTCCCAGAGGAAGTCTGAACTGGTCCTGCAGCCCATGTCTAGAGGTGAATGGATTAGGCCAGCCGGTGAGACTTGGCGGTTACCACATCCCACAGAGCATTTGGTGGATCTCCCGATGCCCCCCAGGCCTCGGCAAGGTCAGAACTGGCCCTGGATGTCGGTGCCTGGGTGCCAGTGTCAGGGACCGAGAGCCATTCTAAACACGCAACGTGACCGACCCTTAGAGTTTGGCCCTCTCTACTTGGTACCTCCTCACCCACAGCCCTGACCGACATCCCTGAAGAAACACCCCGAAAGATATGCCCTGAAAAAAGGTATCTTGCTCCATTCCATTTCTTGCTTCCTCACCAGGCACAGCCAGCTTCCTTGCCCCCAGCAAGCCACAAAGCCAGTGCCAAGGGCAGGCTCCAGGGCAGCTGGGGGAGGGAGTCCATCAGCAGGGATGGAGCTCCGGGTCCAGAGCACAGAACAGCAGGTGGTGGACACGACCCTCTGTCCCTTGAGGCATTCGAAGCAGTTAGGAGAGGAGCTGGGAAGCCTCATGGTAAGGAGCTGCCAGAGGTGGTGGGAATCTCCAGAGACTGCCCAGTGCCTCCTTGGGTCACCAGCAGCCTTGGTGACACAGGCAGCACTGATTCCTAATGGAGATGGAGAGGCAGCCCAGCCTCAGCATCCAGGGAGAGAAAGGAAGGCTCTGAACTGAAGGGGAGATGTTGGCACTTTCCTGAGCCAACGTGGGCCCCTCCCTGTGGCCTGTGGCCCAGCTCCCAGGCACCTTCAGCTCCCGGAACTGTCCTCTAAGGCCCAAAATTGTGTTTGGCACATAGCGCATGCTCAGCAAACATGTGCCAAATGAGTGGATGAATCTGAAAGTGAGGCCTGCTTACCTGCAGCCGCTGGTTTCACGGCCAAACAGGTTGCGGCTTCTACACCCTGTGTGTCCTGGGACGACGCCCTGTCCCGCTCGCCGTCTCAGCCGGGGACTCATGGGACTGCCACAGTGCCCTCTTCGCCAGTCTCACTCGGCATGGGCAGAATCAGGGCTCGGGAGGCCCCCAGGATTCTCTCTTTTACTAGCCTGGGCAGAATCCTGCCCTCACTCCTGTCAGACTGGTTTGGAAGGCTCCATTTCACGGGCCTGTGTTCCTAAAAACAGTGTCATAAACACCTCACAATGTCACCTCTCTCACAGTCCAACCTCACTGTCCTGGGGCAGCACCCTCCTAGACCACGTCTCCTCCGAGGGTCTGGAGGAAAAGCCTCAAGACTTTTTTTGTTCCCCCAAAATACTGGGGCAAGTATGAGTGGACACCTCCTGTGAAGAGTTCATACATTCTCTCCACACCCACTTCTCGCGGACCTTCCCCGGGTCGTCCTAGGAGCCGCGGGACAGCAGAGAGCATGACAAAGTCCCTGCCCTCGTGCAGCTGACATTCTAGTGCCGTAAGAGGGACAAATATGTAACACCTCGGGGGGGGGCCAGGCGCCAAGAGGAAAAAGAGATCAGAGGAGGAAAGGGCCTAGACAGATGAACTGAAAACAAAACGACCCTGAAGCAAGAGTGTCTGATCCGTGTGAGGGAACAGTGGGACGTCCAGTGAGGCTTAAGAGAGGGAGAGAGGGTAGATCGGAGAGGTGGCAGAGAGCCAGAACACAGATGTCACGCTGAAGATTCTAGATTCCATGTGACATGGGAAGCCACATAAAACAAGGCTTTTAGACAGACAATTCAAGACATTTTACAGTCAGGCTTGAGAAAATTTTTCTCTAGAGCAAAAGGAGATACTGTCATCAAGGAGAACATAAACAAGAACAAAATTGACAAAATGGGGAAAACAAAACAATGGGTCTGGGTAAACTAGGATAAACTGGGGGAAAATAGAAACTAAAACTGGCTGCAAAGGATGGAGATGGGGTATTCTTCACAGGGAGGATTTCAAAAGTGTGAGAAGTAAACTGAGTGGTATATACTGTTAGAATACATAAATTGAATGGATTAAACTTAAATGGAATTTAAATCTTAGGTTAAGGAAAATTCCTCTTACGTATTTCAAAATACCAAGACGCTTTGGCACTTTACATTTAAAAAAAAAGTTTAAAAAAAAAAACAACTGAGTAATACTGTATGTACCAAAGTAATGTTCTGTCATTTGCTAGGGGAAAAAAACAAGTGAGAATTAAGCCAATGTCTCTTAAATCCTTTGTAAAATCAGTGATTTAATTGCTTTCTCTACATATTATAGCTGCTTAAAAACTTTTACTTCCTAGGGTGTCTGGCTGGCTCAGTTGGTAGAGCTCATGCCTTTCTTTTTATTCTTTTTCTTTTTTTTTTTTTTAGAGAGCGTGAGAGCACAAGAGTAGGGGAGAGGGGCTGAAGGAAGGAGTGAGGGAGAGAGGAAGAGAGAGGGAGAAGGAGGAAAAGAGGAGGGAGGGGGAGGGGGGAGAGAGGGAGAGAGAATCTTAAGCAGGCTCCACACTTAACGCAGAGCCCCGACATGGGACTCAATCCCACAACCCTGGGATCGTGACCTGAACCAAGATCAAGAGTCAGACACTCAACTGACTGAGCTACCCAGGCACTCCAAGCCCATGACTCTTGATCTTGGGGTCGGGAGTTCAAGCCCACCATTGGGCCTCTACTTGGGACAGAGAGAGAAGGAGACAGAGAGAATCCCAAGCAGGCTCCACACTATCAGTGCAGAGCAGGATGCTGGGCTCGATCCCACAAACTGCAAGATCATGACCTCATCCAAAACCAAGAGTCGGATGCTTAACCAACTGAGCCACCCAGGTGCCCCTCTTATAAATTTTTACAACACGCAATTTCAGGTGAAAGCTCAGATGTGTGTTATTTTTTTAATGTTTACTTATTTTTGAGAGAGAGAGAGTGAGCAGGGCCTCCGTGCTAAGTTGGGAGTTGGGTGCTTAACCGACTGAGTCACCCAGGTGCCCCAGATGTGTGTTTTATTTTATACACGAGTAGATATGTTATTGTTTTCTGTGATTAGTGTGGAAAAAAGATATACACAGGTAGTACCAGAGGTGAAGCTAATACCCGATACCAACAATCAAAGCTAATACACAATCCTCATGACTGCTTCCCAACTGCACTTCAGTTTTAACATTACTAAAAAAACGTAAATTTTTTTACTAAAATTTTTTCTTCTTTCCAAACAAGAAAAAGATCAAAATAACGATTTATTCCACCTTGAGGTGGAAAGTCATGGGGAGATAAATACCTAGACAAAACAAGAAGATACTCGGGTTGGTAGCCACAAACTAGTGTGAACACAAACCAGAAACAGAATCCCTATGTTTCTTAAACCTGTACTATTCGCACTTACATAAGGCCTTTCATCCAAGAACTTCAAAGCGCTCTAACAAACACATTTGTTTCAATCATAAAATTATCCAAGATAAAGAAAATGAAAACTTTTCAAAGAGTTCATTTTGTTTAAGGTCATTTTAACAGGCCCAAATTAAAACAAAAAGTTCGGAATCCCAAATGTCCAACTGTCACACTTAACCACTGGATATTCCAATTTCCACGCTGTAATAACACCAGAAAATTCAGTCACAAAAACTGTTTCCTAAATCTGTAATAGTTTAAAATCTCCCACCTAAAACTGTAGGTGAATCCACTCATTTGGCCTTTATAATCCCCACTTTTTGCTTTTAAAGGAGAAAAAAATTTTAAAGGACCCAAAAGCTCCTTGGACTAGAAATACACAACAGTGCTTTCCAAACCGCATTCGATGACTTACATGTAAATGAGTCGAAAACATACAGATTAGATTTCCCTGAAAACATACATAAGTTGAAAAATTAGAGGGAAAAGATGATTGGCATAATATGCTTTGGGTTTTGCTGAATGTAAACATTTGAAAAGTTTTGAAAAGTCAACACTGATACAGCTATTCACTAACCAAGCTTCCAGCTTCAACTTTTCCACTTGGAAGAGCGAGCTGTATAAAAATGTGTCATGAGTCAAGCTCTTCCTGATTGTTTGAATTCTCCAACAAAGCATACATTTAACTCCCCACCTCAAAATATCTGAGAACACAAGACACACCATTTCTTATGCTTAATGTTCCACAAATGCCAAAGAAGCAAACTCAATTCAATTTAGTTGTATCAGTAAGACAATTCCAAGTTTTTCAAACCAGTGTTTAAAAGCAAGCATGGATATTCCCTAAGGGCAATAATTACTGTATATTATCTAAATAACCTTTCTAAGCCAAAGCAGAGTTCTTCTTTCCAAAACTCACATTCTACCAAACTGATACTCCGTGTCATGGGGAAATAGTTCAGAACGCACGGATCGCTGCTCCAAAGCAAAACTTAAATACTAGAAACAGGAACACGCTGAGTTACACTGCCCTCTAGAGTCTCCTTCGGATATCATTTTCAGCCTGAAATACTTAAATTCTAATCATAAGGCTCTTCTAATTAAGCAAGCCTTCAGTATTCCAATATTGTAGACTGACCTTTTATAAAATGGACTGATAGTAGTCGTTACTAAGACCTATAATATTTCAATTACCCACCATTATTAAAGGTCAGTCAGGAGTACTTCCCAAAGGACGAGAAACCACCACAAACAGATTTTTATAATTTGCATTACTTTTAAGTTTTAAATAACTCATATTGCAGAAATCTCTGAAACAAAGATGATCTGCAGCATATATGAATAAACCCAGGCGGCCAGGAGTTCTCTCTAGCAAAACCCCAAGTTCGGACATTTGACCAAACATGCAAACTTTGGCCTCATATAGCTAACTGCTACCCAGGGCTACCTCCCAGCTTGCACCAGTCCTCTCAGCAACTGGCAGTCCCTGCCTTTCCACTAGCCAAGCTCCCAGAGCCCTAGAAGGATCTTAGGGAGCTAATGAGAAGCCCTGACAACCAAGACTTGTGCTAGCTGCAAAGCACGAATACCAATACCCACTTTTCCTAAGCATACAATAACTCAAAGTAAATTAAAACCATCTCTCTAACCTCAAATTTCCACAGGCACCTATAACACACCATAACTTGAGATTATTTTATTATTCTTTATCTTTAAGAACTTATTAAAAGACATGTTTTACCATTCACCACAGAGAGTATAGATTGCCTCAGCTATTACAGTGACCAGGTCTTTTTTTTCCTTGTTTTAATCCAGATTCACATGAGATCATAAAGTCTCAATCCTGCTCAAGTCTTGTTTAGAGAGGGGAAAAAAAAAATCTGTATCTCTTCAACACCAAAAACACAGGTCTCAAAAAAAGAAACCAAAACTAAGATGCAATGTTCCACAACAAAATATCTATTATTACTTTTGAAAGCAATGTAACAAAAGCGATCTTAGGGCTCCAATCCAGTAAATAAAAACAGCAGCATCTTTTGAAGCATACAAGTGAAAAGCATCTAGTATTTCTATAGACTCTAGAACAGCAGCTACCAAACTAGGGCCCATGAGACAAAGGCATGCAGCTTGATTTTCTAAAGTTTTGATGGAACACAGCCTCGTCTGTACATGTACATATTGCTGATGATTGACTGTTTGCATGCTACAAAGGCAGAGTTGAGTGGTGGCAACAGAGACCAAAATGGCCTGCAAGGCTAAAATATTCACTCTCTGACCCTGTACAGAAAAAGTCTGCCAATTCCTGTTCTAGAACAAAGATTCCCAGACTTCTCCAGAGATGTAGAAGCATGCCATATATGCAAGCACAGGAGAGATGCTGGTTTGAAGGGGAAAATAGGGCATTGCAGCTGCTATCCAGTCTGCACTAAAAATTAAGGAAATGACATGATGGGAATGTGTGGGAAGAAGGAACTGACAGATGCAGCTGATTCATCCCATGTAATGGTTTGTACACATCAGGTTTTCCAAGACTAAATGAACAGTTCTAAGGTTTTCTTTTGGGTACTTTTAAATATTTCTATAAGGAATAAATGGGGAAAACAAAAATTTCTACATATTTTACTCACAGTCATGCTACATGTAAGAGCTCACTTCTCAAGTGGGTTGATATTTATATCAAAGAGAACATTTCAAGTGAGCTTTGGGATAGCTATGACAATAAGTATCATTATAACTAGATCCTAGAATGAATTTGAAGTATATATCAAGGATGTAAATCAGTGAAGTATCAAAATAAAGATTTATCACAACCCGCAATGTGAAACATAATTAATCCCTATTAAAGTAACTATATGTAAATACCAAAAAACAGTATGAGGATTATCGGGCCAAGAGACTCAGATTCTAGGGGCACCTGGGTGGCTCAGTCGGTTAAGTGACCAGCTTCAGCTCAGGTCATGATCTCACGGTCTGTGAGTTCAAGCCCCCAGTCGGGCTCTGTGCCGACAGCTCGGAGCCTGGAGCCTGCTTCGGATCCTGTGTCTCCCTCTCTCTCTGCCCCTCCCCTGCTTGTTCTCTGTCTCTGTCTCTCTCAAAAAAAATAAACATTCAAAAAAAAAAAATTTTTTTTAAAAAAAGACTCAGGTTCTAATCTAGGTTTGAACTTTGTATAATCATAGAAAAATCATTTGCCCTCTTTAAATTTCAGTGTTCTCATCCGTAAAATGAGGGAATTGGGCTAAATCGGTGGGTCTCAACCATTAGCACTCATCAGAATCAACCACAGGGATTCATTTAAACAAAGATTGCAGGGCACCAGACTTCCACTTTTAGCTCTGACTCATAAAGAGCCTGGAAGTCATCACTCCCATCTACAGAGCAAAAAAAAAAAAAAAAAAAAAAAAAAAAATGCTGGGGAGGGAAAAAACCTGAAATCAATCACTTTTCTTAGATCCATCAGAGAATTTTAGGTCAAGGGCAAACCACCAGCCCAAAATCTGGAGAGAAAAGAAAATAGTGAGAATCACAGCTGAGACTGACTGGTTTACCTGAAGCAAAACTGCAAGAGCCAATAATTGCTAGGAACATTTAAATAGTAATTTTGACAAGTTTCCAAAGACTTAAGGACTCATTTGAGAATTAAAAACTCCTGAAGGTCCAGACTTAGGGAGATGTGGATATAGGTTTTGCCTTCAGGAGCCCCACCAGGTTTCTCACCTGAAGATCAGAGAAAAATCGCCTACTGTTTGGGGCAGGCGGAGAGTAGCCATTTTGAAATAGCTCAGAGCATCCTCCATAAGGAAAGCCTGTCCTCTAAGGGAAACTGCTTTGCCAGAGCCTATCTGACCTAAGGAAAGTACAGTTAGTCAAGTCCAGCCCCCTCCTGCCTTTCTGTCTCACAGAAGAGGGGAGGGGAAGCTAACAACCTTGTGAAGATCATAGCCCAGGGACTAAAGCCCACTAAAAACCCAGGATTTAATGTAAGATTATAAAATGTTCCCCCTCCCCAAAGCCTTACCACCAAATGAACAGGGCTGCTGTATAAATAATAGTGGATTACAATGGGGAGCTGCAAGACTGATTCTATCTAAGAAGGAATTCTTAGGGAAACCCAAAGACAACACAGAAAGGGAAAAAAAGAAGACAACTCCAGGAAGGGAAGCACTTGGCACCTACACCCAACTTTAAACACAGCATGGCTGCTTCCTGCAAAGCCAAACGTACATTATTTCACCACACACTCACACAACCGCACACCTCAGTATTGACCCAGCTGACTTCAAAACAAGTTCACACAAAACCCGGTACATACATTTACTGCAGCTTTATTCATAAATCACCAATAACGGGAAGCAACCAAGATGTCCTTCAATCAGTAAACGGACAAGCAAACTGTGGTTATTCAGCAATAAAAAGAAATGAGCTATCAACACACACACACACACACACACACACACACAACACAACACAAAACAAACAAAAACACATGGAGACACTTTAAGCACACATTGCTAAGTGAAAGAAGCCAACCTGAAAAGGATATATACCGTGTGATTCCAACAATAGGACATTCTGGAAAAGACAAAATTACACAGCGTAAAAAGAGAAGAGGGATAGATGAATAGATGAAGCGCAGGAAAGTTTCAGGGCAGGCGGTGAAACTATTCTGCATGATAATAAAATGATGGATACATGACATTAGCCATTGGTCAAAACCCACAGAACTGTGCATCACTAAGAATGAATCTTAATGCAAAGTATGGACTTTAATAATAAAGTAGCAATACTGGTTCATTAATTTTAACAAATATACCCACTAATGCAAGATATTAATAGTCTGGGAAACTGTGTGTGTGTGTGTGTGTGTGTGTGTGTGTGTGTGTGTGTGTAGTATATAGGAACCCTCTGTGCTATCAGCTCAGTTTTTCTATTAATATAAAACAGTTTCAAAATATAAAGTCTGGTTTTTTTAAAGTAATCTCTACACCCAGTGTGGGGCTCAAACTCACAATCCCAAGATCAAGAGTTGCATGTTCCACTGACTGAGCCAGCCAGGCACTCCTAGTATCTGGGGTTTTTTTTATATTCATTTATTTTGAGAGAGAGAAAAAGAGAAAATGTGAGTAGGGGAGGAGCGAAGAGAGAGGGAGAGAATCTGAAACATACTCTGCACTGTCAGCACAGAGCCCCACACGGGGCTTGATCCCACCAACTGAGAGATCCTGACCTGAGTCAAAAGCGAGAGTCAGATGCTTAACCAACTGAGCCAGCCAGGCGCCCCTAACACTTGTTTTTGTAATTGTTGGGCATCTCTAAGTCTTTTTTTTTAATGTCTATATATTTTTGAGAGACAGCACATGCATATGCAGCACGTGCACACGCGAGCGGAGGAGAGAAGAGAGGGGGTGGGAGAGAGGATCTGAAGCAGACTCCACGCTGACAGCAGTGAGCCCGATGCGGGGCTCGAACTCAAAAACTGAGAGATCATCACTTGAGCCAAAGTTGGTTGCCCAACCTATTGAGCTACCCAGGTACCCCATCTCTAAGTCTTTATACACCGTGTCAAATACTGTATTTTTTTTTTTTTGAGGTTCCCACGTGATGCTGATGTTCTAGGGCCACACTTTGGACAGTTTTATTAGTGGTTTGTTTTTTTTTTAACATTTATTTAAGTAATCTCTACACCTAACATGGAACGCGAACTCACAATCCCATGACCAAGAGCTGCACGCTCTTCCGATTGAGCCAGGCAGGCATAGGGCCACGCTTTGAAAACACTACGCGAGGGCTCCTTCCAGTTGTAAATTTTATTATTCCGTTCAGTAATGTTTCCATGGGAACAGTGGCAGCTAGTCTCTAAACGGCACCCACCGAGCTCTGTCTCCTGGTATTCAAAACCTCCTGTGGTACCATCCCACAACTGAACAAGACTGACCAGAGTAATCAATACAACAGTGGAGGAAGAACAACAACGTCTTTCAAGGCTACGTCATAAAAGACATTGCAGGGGCGCCTGGGTGGCTCAGTCGGGTAAGCGTCCGACTTCGGCTCAGGTCATGATCTCCTGGTTCGTGAGTTCGAGCCCTGCGTCGGGCTCCCTGTGTCAGCAAAGAGCCTGGAGCCTGCTTCGGATTCTGTGTCTCTCTCTCTGCCCCTCCCCCACTCATTCTCTCTCTCTCTCTCTCTCTCTCTCTCTCTCTCTCTCTCTCTCATTCTCAAAAAATAAACATTAAAAAATTTTTTAAATGGAAGGAAGGAGGAAGGCAGGCAGGCAGGCAGGCAGGCAGGCGCGCGCGGCGGCCTCTTCATCCATGGACCCCTTCCTCTGGAAAGCCAGCTACGGTATCGTGAGGATCCTTCAGCAGCCCTGTGAGGAAGTTCCAAAGTGGCAAGGAACGAAGACTTCTGCCAAAAGTCAGCCTAAACTTGCCAGCCATGTGAATGAGCTATCTTGAAACCAGGTCCTCCAGCCCCTGCCAAGACTTCAGACGACTGCACGCCATAGCCAGAACCACCCAGGTAAGCTACTTCCAAATTCCTCACTCCAGAGAAGTATGTGGGATCATCAATGCTGAGCACTGTCTTAAGCCACTGCGTTGGGGTAATCTGATATGCAACAACCGATAACTAATACCGGAGCTGGAGCCAGAACATGTACGTGACAGGACCGTTCCTGTCGATTCTTGCCTTTATTTTGCTATATAGTCGGAGAAGTCCTGAAAATGGCTTCATATTCATCACGAAGAGTTTAAAATAACCCTTCCACTTTTCGAAAAGCATGACAATTAATCATACAAATTCTTCGCAACATAAAGGATACGGGACAGAAGAAAGGAAGACGACGACAAACAAGGCTTTTGTCGTCTCCCCTGAGCCATCACTGGTTGTCCTAGTAGACAAACAGGGGAGAGTCGCTCTTTGCCTCAAATCTTTTAATCGTTTCCCAAAGTTTACGGAAGTGAATACATACGCTGTTCAAGGTCAGCCCTATTCCTACCTTCTAGTCTCACGAGGCAGCATGACGGGCACACAGGCACACACAAACATGGACTTAATACTTCGTGATTGATCTTGGGCAAGTGACTTCATTCACCTCCCTGCCTCGGTCTCCTCGTTAGTAAAATGACAATTACAGCACAGATATCCTGGCTACTCTAGGAATTTAAGACACAAAAAGCACTAAGAGCAGCACCTTAGCTAAGTGGTCAGTAAACGTGAGCTAGCAGCAGCCATTTCCCCTCTCATAACCTGGATTGGTTCAAGTCGTTATGAACTCCTCCTTTCTTCTGTAGAAGGACTCCTCACATCCGGAATGGCCTTCCTTAACTGATCTCACTCTCACCCCTCTCAACTTTTCAAAGATCCCTTCTCTTTAGTATTCTCTGATTTCCCCCTTACTTACTACATCCCCATAGAAACACCCATATAAGATACTTAAAATTATTTTTTTTAAGTTTATTTATTTATAAGGAACCTCTACACCCACTGTGGGGCTCAACCTCACAACCCCAGGATCAAGAGTCGTATGCTCTTCTGACTGAGCCAGCCAGGTGCCCCAAAACACTTTAATTACTTATTCTTTGCCACTCCTACAAAACTGTATGCATCTTGACAACATCTAATATTTACTAATTGTCAAGCACAATGTGCCAGCCACTGTGCTTAAATTAGGAACTTCCCCCAGATGATCTAAGATAAAACTATTAATAACTATATAAGAATTATCTTTGTTTTGGGGGCACCTGGGTGGCTTAGTCGGTTGAGCGTCCGACTTCAGCTCAGGTCATGATCTCACGGTCCGTGAGTTGGAGCGTTGGGCTCTGTGCTGTCATCTCAGAGCCTGGAGCTTGCTTTGGATTCTGTATCTCCCTCTCTCTCTGCCCCTCCCACACTCACACTCTATCAAAAAAAAAAAAAAAAAAATGAATAAACGTTAAAAATTTTTTCAAAAAAACAATTATCTTTGTTTTATTGACAGTAAAATTTATACCACACGTAAAAAGGAGAGCAAGAATTCAAACCTTAGCTATCTGGTTCCAATTTTGTTACTAACTAAAATCTAATAACGACTATGAGTTTGACATCTTGACATCTGAAAATTTCAGGGAGGTATATAAAATTTCTAGCAGTTAATACAAGCAGGCAACAATATTTAAAATTCATAATATATATAACATATGTATGTGTTATATATATTATATATTATTTATAAAATACTATATACATACAATGTATTATATACATATATATTATTGTAGGAGGCTGCAAGACACCCACTTTTTATGAGCTTCTTATTTAAGCTTTCTGGAGATATTCTATGTATATACAGCATATATGCATAAATACTTTTTGTTATGCAAATAAATAGCAGTATACTTCACATATCCTTCTGCAGCTTTTTTTATATACTTCATTTATCTTGGACATTATTTCAGATCAATACACACACAACACTGCATTCAAATACACAATACACAGCATTGTGTGTGCTGACCTGAATACACATACAGTTCTATTGCATGGGTATACCATTTTCATGTAACTACTCTCCTACGCTATTTGTAGCCTTTTGCTAGAATACAGAATGCTGCAATGATAATCCTTAAACACAAATAAAGGAATGTATAGAGGATAGATACATGATTATATAATAGAGTTGACCCTTGAACAGCACGGGTTTAAACTCTGCAGGTCCACTTATACATGGACTTTTCCTCCTTTTTTGTGGACTTTTTTCAATAAATACAGCACAGTACTGTTAATATATCTTCTTTTTCTTGTGACTACAGTTACGGTGGTGAGCACTGAGTAATGTTAACAATTGAATCACTATGTTGCAGACCTGAAACTAATATAACATCGTATGTCGGCTATACTTCAATATTTTTAAAAAGAGAATACGGTATATAATACATGTAACATATGAAATATGTATGTAACATACAAAACTCAATCGACTAAGTTACTAGTAAGTCTTCTAGTCAACAGGGGGCTGTAAGTAGTTAAGTTCTGGGGGAGTCAAAAGTTATATGCAGGCGTACCTAGGTGGCTCAGTAGGGTAAGTATCCGACTTTGGCTCAGGTCATGATCTCACAGTTCATGAGTTCAAGCCCCACAGGGGCTCTGTGTTGACAGCTCAGAGCCCGGAGCCTGCTTTGGATTCTATCTCCCTGGCTCTCTGCCCCTCACACACTTGCACTCTGTCTCTCTCAAAATGAACATTTTTTAAATTTATATATTAAAAAAAGTTATATGTAGATTTGACTGCACAAGAGGTCAGTACCTCTAACTTCCCCCATTGTTCCAGTATCAACTGTACAGTAAAATACAGTAAATGCATATCACAGAGCAAATAGAGTAAAATGTAACTGTAGAATCTAAGTGGTAGGTATGGCATATTCAGCATATAATTCTTTCAATTCTTCTATATTTAAACTACCAAATTTATACTTGTTCTTAAAGTGTGTATCATACCAATATGAAATATTTTATCAACCTTCAAAACAACCCCCAAATTCCAAATATATAATAATCTGGAAATGGCTCTTGCCCTTGATTTATAACCCAAATAAGCAAAAGAGGCAATTATAAGAAGAATCGGACTTCAACTGCCTTCTCATTTGACACAAGCTATAGTCAAGCAAAGTAAAATTGCCCCAAGGGTCTTTTTACCTTCAGTCTCTCAATATTCTTTTACATAAACACTTGGTCTTTACCAAAAACAAAGAGTTCCCTATAGGTGTTTGTTACAAGTAAGAGAAGCAAGGGGAAAACAAAAACAAAAACCTTCAGAGGGTCACAGCTTGACATCTTCCTTCTCAGCTTCCTTCTTGTATAATTCCCAGAAGTCCTAGCCAATAAAGAATGGTTTAACTCTTCTTTGTGAAAACAAAAAAGATTCTTCTTCTAATCTTTTTGTAGAGAATATATTCATACTCCCTCTAAAGATTCAGAAGAAAAACTCTCCAGAGAATTCAAGGATAACAGCCTTATTCCAGCCAAGGGACATCCTCAACCAGGATGTTAAGGTACCTCAAAAGAACCCTTGTTGCTTTGTTCTTGTTTTTTGACTTAAGGGTCCTCAGTGAAAGCTTATCAGCATCACAACAGACTTATCAGGACAGTGCTTTGGTAGGGCTGAAGATTCATCAGTGTCAGGGAAGGACTCCTTAGACAATGGATACTTGAGCTCTGGTTAAGGAGGAGGAGGAGTAGTTGGCTAGATAGAAAAAAAAAAAAAAGGAAAAGAAAGAACATTCTAATAAGACAGGCAATCACTGAGTTTTAAGGCTGAATTGTTGCTTTTTTTCCTCCAAGGAACCAAAAGTTAATCACACTCTCATTTCTGAAATCTCCAGGAATGTGAGATCTTGGAAGAAGAGCCACAGTTTCGATGAATTCCCATTTCTTCAGTTGTCGAACTTTTCGAAAGAACTGCAAGTTGAGAACTCGTGTGAACTGTAAGCAGTTCTGAGCTGTATCAACATCCAGGAAGTGGACAAAATCATTCAGTGCTGGGAGAAAAACCCAACAAAGCAGCACTAGCTGCAGGACTTCGCTCCCCTTCTAGAACATTACAGCTTACAACACTCAAAGCTCAGTCGGTGGCAGCCAAAGGGGGCGCTGGCACCCAAGAGAAGTTCTCGGCAGCTCTAGAGTCTCATGACGCACGCTTCGGGACACAAGAGCGAAATAAACACGGGATCTGAGCGAGCGTTCAGAGGATACACACCTCTGCTATCACCCCAGCCCAATTCCAGGGGCCAGCCACGACTCCACCGCGAGACCACACTGTCCGGCACCCTCGGCTCCTCTGCTAATGCTGTTCCTCCTCCCCAAACGCCCTAAGATCCAACCCAGCCTTCACCTCCCTCAGGACTCTTCGGTATCCCTTGGGCACTTTATGCAGGCCTCCGCCTGACATTCAACACTCACTGCCCCTGAGTGAGCCTCTTCGACACCCTCAGGGGGAGGCTGCAGCCCTGACCGACTTTCTACCCCATCACCCATCACCCGCCACCACGCCCAGTGTTCCAACAGCACCGAGGTCACAGTTGCCTCGGGTTTGCGTGCCAGACACCGGCCTAAGCGCTCTCTGTACGTTAACCCTTTTCACCCTCAGTGCGACCCTAGGAATCCAATCCGGTGAACATTGTCTCCACTCCACACACAGATGATAGGGCACACAGAGCTTAATACACCGTCCAAGACTCCACAGCTAGTAAATGGTGGAACCCGCACTGTCACCTCAGCAGCAAGGTTCCAGAACCCATGCTACTAGTATGGGAAGCCGCATACTTGGTAAACTTAACCAGGTAGAATTTCTAGTGGTGCTTCCCAAATAAACAAACAAGCAAATACCTATTTTTAAGCTGTTTACTACTTGCGCCATTGGTGGACAATTTCCACTCCTTCTATTACTTGACCTTTCAGTACCATCAGTGATCCCTCATTCTCCCGCTTCTGCGGCCAATTTTCCTTAGCCTCCTTATTAGGCTCTTCGTCTGAACAGGCCTCAGGGCAGTGGTCTACAGGACTGTGGCCTGGGCCCTACCGTTATCTTTTTCCTCAGAGTCTCCCTGGGAAATCTCCAACGCACGTCTTCACGCCGGACGACACACACTGTATCAGCCTGGGTCTAACAGGAAAGAAAAACCAAACAGTAACTTGAAGAAAAAGGCTTTTTAAAGTAAAGAATTATTAACTACAACTAGGAATTGAAGTCATAAGAAATTAGCCAGAAAGAAGTAAAAAGAACTCTAAAGAAAAGACGATGCAAAATGCAACAACATGGCATAACAAACCACCACCACCACCCTTAGGGCCGAGACGGAGCACCCAAGGAAGAGTTCTCCCAAAACTAGGACTGAAACCCAGACCTTGCTGGAAAGGGCTCACATCTGCTAGGACTTCTGGAAATCCACCCCCTGGAACTTGCTAGAAATCTATCCTCTAGAATAACAAAGGAAGTAGTTCTGTGGGGAAGTATCTCACCGGAGGCAACCTACCTCAAAACCACCCAAAGTTGGGGGGTCGGGAGCGGCGGAGAGCCGCCGCGGCCTGCCAGGCAAGCACACTAGAACCAGCAACTAAGCCCCTTTCCTTCCTCTGTCTCTCTCCTAACACCCCGCCACTGGCCAAGGGGTAAGTACCTAAAGGGTCCGCATCCATTTTCACAGAGCAGGCACTGAAAGGCAAATCGGGGGTAAGAGGCAATAAATCAACAACTGGCCTAAGTACCATCATCAGGATCACTCTGGCCCAAGACGGAAACCTACGAACACCGTGATTCTTCCTTCAGCCGTCAAGCCCTGGACGTCCCGCCTTCCAAGGATCTCTGAGTCCACCCACTTCTCCCCGCTTCCCACTGCCGATGCCCCGGTCCTGGCTCACAGCAAGCGCAGGAAGCGTTACCGTCACAGCCGTAGGCCTCCTACCACAGAAGTGCCCTCTTTTTTCCTTCAACTGCAATCGCCGCGGTCTCTGAAAACGGCAAATCCAATCCTGTCAATCCACTGCTGCGAACCTCTCCGGCATTTCTCAAGCGTCAACAAGATGGGACACTTAGCCATTTAGCAATGGCTTTGAAAGTTCCTTGCAACTTCCCCCCTCAAAATCTACGTTCCAGGGGTGCCTGGCTGGCTCAGTGGGTAGGCATGTGACTCTTGATCTCAGGGTGGTGAGGTCAAGCCCCACGGTGGAGGTGGAACTTACTTAATTAAATTAAAAAAAAAAAAAAAAAAAAGAGCTCCAGACAGCAGGAACTCTATGTTGTTTGCCATGGGCAAAGAGATCTATTTTGCTTGCTCCCTTTTTGTTGTTTTGTTTTGCCTCTGGGCCACTGCCTACGGGTTTCCCCTCCCAGAACAGCCTTCCATTCTCCTTGATGTTGCCAGAACCATCTTTCAGTTAGCTGATTCTTCACCATTCTTCAGGTTTCAATTTAGATGTCTCTTGCTCTGAGTCAGGTACCCCTGCTAAGTATACCCAAACAGAACCCTCTTCCTCTCCATTTAGAACACACACCACACAGGGGCACCTGAGTGGCTCAGTCGGTTAAGTGTCTGACTCTTCTGCTCAGATTGTGATCTCAGTTTGTGAGCCTCGTTGGGATTCGCGGTCTCTTTCTCTCTCTTCTCCTCCCCTGCTCATGCTGTTTCTCTCTCTCTCTCTCTCTCTCTCTCTCAAAATAAACAAACTTAAAAGAAAAGAGTCTATTAAAAAAAAACACACACACATATACCACACAATACTGTAATTAACAGTCTGTTTCTTCTTCCATACTCTTCCCTCTATGAAGGCAAGAAAAACGTCTTCCTCATCAGCAAATCCCAAAGACATGTCTACAACAAAATACGCACTCAATAAATACCAGTTCAATTAATGAATGTTGAATGGAGGAGGAAAAAGACCTTATGAAGCGAGTTAACAGTTTAAAAGGAAAACGTTTTGGTAATGACATTATACCTGACACACTGATCAGTGTACATGCAATAAAAAGATTACCCATACATCACTTGAAGGATGAGGAGGAAATGGCTTTGCTCTATGCTTAACAACTATAATAAAACAAAATAAAAAATCTACTCGTCATGGGGTGGAGGGGACTAATTCAACCAGTTGGTAATACAAATTAATATGATTATATGGTATAAGGAAAACACTGTTGGTTTTCAAGGTGAACAGTGCCATTCTTATGAAATACGTATATCAAAGGATTCAGCTTGTTTACACCCAATAATGAAAATCAAATATTACAACACAACATTCCATAGCACACCATGGTTCCACAATAGAAAATCAATACATCATATTTGTTTCCAGTAACTTGTTTACCCAACCATAGTTCTAGAATCATTACGCAATGAAAGCAGTCCCCTCAAGCACTTTGAACCCATCTGAAATCAAAACTCTTCTCTGACACTTATTCCAAAAAGGAATCTCTCTCTTGCTAACTCTCCCAGGATTTGCTCAGGACTAAAGGGGTAAACGCCATAGAACTGAATTGGTATGCACAGTTACTCTGTCACTACAGAAAGATATTTAGGAATGCTAGTTCAGTACTGCTCCCATTCAACCATGCTGGTTTATTTTATGGTATCTGTGTTGATGACAGTCTGGCCAATCAGACCAGAGCCTAATGTCTTCTACTTTATTATCTTCTCCGATACTCGACACTGTACTAATCTAACAGCAGACGCAAAATAAACACAGGCTAACTGCTAAACTCAAATGACCGATTACAACTTCCCCTATAAGAACATTCGGGGGGGCAGGGGGAACACCTGGGTGGCTCAGTCGGTTACACTTCCACTTGAGCTCAGATCATGATCTTGCAGTAAATGAGTTCAAGTCCCACGTCAGGTTCTGTGCTGACAGCTCAGAGCCTGGAGCCTGCTTCGGACTCTGTCTCCCTCTCTCTCTGCCCCTCCCCTGCTCACGCTGGCTTGCTCTCTCCCTCTCTCTCTCTCAAAAATAAATACAACATAAAAAAAAAAAAAAAAAAAAAAAAAAAAAAAAAAAAAGAACATTCTAGGGACACCAGGGTAGTTCAGTCAGTTGAGCATCTGACTCTTGATTTCAGCACAGGTCATGATCCCAGGGTTGTGGGATCAAGCTCCATGTCAGGCTCCAAGCTCAGCGTGGAGCTTAAGATTCTCTCTCTCCCCGCTCTGTCAAGATTCTCTCTCCCCTCTCTGTCTCTCTCCCCCACTCACTCTCCCTCTCTCTCAAAAAAACAAAAAACAAAAAAAAAATTAACTTAAAAAAAAAAAGGAGCATTCTACACTATAATAATTACTAGGGCTGCCTTGGTTAAAACCTTCATACACAAACAGCCAGGGACACACACGTTCACACACTCCACATATTTTTTTTTTAAGATTTTATTTTTAAATATTCTCTAAACCCAACATGGGGTGCAAGCTAGCAACTCACAACCCCAAGATCAAGAGTTGCTCACTCTACCGACTGAGCCAGCCAGGCACCTCACTCCACACATATTTTTAATACTAGTCCAATATCAAGAAAAGAATTCAAGGAGGCGCCTGGGTGGCTCAGTTAAGCATCTGACTCTTTATTTTTTTAATGTTTATTTTTGAGAGGGAGAGCGCGCACGTGCATGCGTGCGCACACGAGTGGGGGAGGGGCAGAGAGGGAGACACAGAATCCCAGGCAGGCTCCAGGCTCCGAGCTGTCAGCACAGAGCCCGAAGCGAGGCTTGAACTCACGAACCATGACCTGAGCTGAAATCAAGAGTCAGACAATAACCAACTGAGCCACCCAGGTGCCCCAAGCATCTGACTCTTGATCTGGGCTCAGGTCAAGACCAAGTTCGGGCCCAGCGTCAAGACTCTGCAATGGCAAGGCAGATACTGCTTGGGATTCGGTCTCTCCCTCTCTCTGCCCCTGTTCCACTTGTGAGTCCCCTCCCCCGCACCCCCTCACAAATTAACCTAAAAACAAAAACAAAAAAAAAAAGAAAACAAAAGGGGCACCTGGGTGACTCCATTGGTTAAGCGTCCAGCTTCGGCTCAGGTCATGATCTCGTGGTTCTTGAGTTCGAGCCCCACGTCGGGCTCTGTGCTGACAGCTCAGAGCCTGGAGCCTGCTTTGGATTCTGTGTCTCCCTCTCTCTCTGCCCCTCCCCCACTCATGTTCTCTCTCTCGCTCACTCGCTCAAGAATAAAAAATAAACATTAAAAAAATTATAAAAATTCAAGTACCTAACATGTTCATGTGATTATTTTTAACTATTTTTATTTCAACAGGTGTATATTTCATTTTCTATAAAGTTCTTTTGTATATGCATCCATAGTCTAATCAAGGAAAGCCAACCGATAAAATGAAACTCAAAAAAGGCCTCAGAGCTATTCCCTCCACCAGACAATAGACTTCCCTTAGACATCTGTGTGACTCACTTCTTTGCTCAAACGTCATCTTGCCCGACCACTCTGTATAAACCCACCATTACCTTTCCCTCAGCCAAATCCTGGCACTCCTTTTCCCCCTTTCCTGCTTTATTTTTCTCCACAGGGCTTATCACCACCAACATATCTGTACGTCTTTGTTTATGTCTGTTTTCTCCCCCTGGAATGTTTCCCCATGAATAAAGAAATGTTTTGGTTTGTTTTATTCACTGCTACCTCCTTACCTCTTAGACTGTGTATGCACACTAGGTGCTCAATAGATACTGAGTGAACGAATGAAAATCAAGTCCCAGAAACTGATCTTAAGACAATACAGAGGCTGTGAAATAAAAAGCTCTCCAAGTGGGAGTGGACATATATTTGAGAATTCTCTTTAGAACTTTATGAAATTAAATTGCTATTCAAGCTACATCCAAAGATCCACTAAGGCTGCCTTGAGTAACTGGTAACTGCTCAAGTACATTTTAACAAAAAGCTAAGAAGTCTATTTCTTGCTTCAGCACTGCAGAAAACCTGGATGTAGAAAATATAAATTATTTAAGTTTCATACATGGCAAGATAGAGGAATTTTATATCATACCTCTCATAACATTATGAGGTCCAGACTAACTACAGAGGGAGCTCAGTTTTGACATTTGTTTGTAACAGAACTTACTTCAAGCAGAACTCCTCTGCTACTACAAGTCATGGCAGTTGCATCCTTAAATACTCTACCTAAAAGTCCTGTGCAGGGGGCACCTGGGTGGCTCAGGTGGTTAAGCGTCTGATGCTTGGTTTCAGCTCAGGTCATGATGTCATTGTTCATGAGATCAAATCCTGCGTTGGGCTCGTGCTGACAGCAAGGACCTACTTGGGATTCTTTCTCTCCCTCTCTCTCTCTCCCTGCCGCTACCCCACTCGCTCGCTTGTTCTCTCTCTCTCCCTCTCAAAATAAATAAACACACATTAAAAAATAAATAAAATAAAAACAAAAGTCCTGTGGGTAGCAATATAACTGATGGGGAAGCTCTGAATCTAGTTACTCTGATGGAGAAAATTATAGAATCAGGTGTGCCCTTTAGCCATTAGAACAGAACAGGGAATACAGAACGGAGCAAATAGATCACGCTATTTGGGCAGGAACAGATCACCTCTGACTGATTTTAATGAGACTTCAGACTTTAATGAGGCAATAAAATAAAACAAGAAAACGTGGAAGTAGAGACGTTGGTTAACAAATATTTATTCAGTTGGCCAAATGCACAGTTCTATACTGAGTTTCATGGTAAAAAAAAAAAAAACAAAAGAAATCAAACATATGGTCCTCATACTAAAAGGCTTTTAGTATCTAGTTGAGGGGAAGAAAAACAAAAAAAAACAAAAAAAAACAGGAATTGCAGCGTCATGGAGAAAAATGCCCATGGTCTAAAATGGAAAACTTCAAAATCCCCTTGACCCAAGAAAATAGGTACCATATATTGGAACAATTTGATTTCTCTTTGACATCAATGACGCTTTGGACACAGCTTACTCAATCTACCTCCAGTCAAGTAGGTCAGCGAGTAGGTGCGTGCTACTTATGCTGGCCACTTGGCCCCAGGCTATTTTAATTACTTCCATGGTTACATTTCCTCAGTTACTGAAATTTGGCACGGCCAAGTATTATTAAGCATTTTCATTTCTGTCTCCCAAATGTTTTCCAATCTGTCCCCTTCTATACCAGATCATTCTTGGCCTGGTTCAGCTTCCTTGATCACCGAGCTAAACCACTGCAAAGAGAAGCCTGACGAGATTACTCTCCTGCTTAAAAACTATTAGATTCCATCATCCACTGAATAAAGCCTAACCTTCTGACACTCTATTTTAAGGATTAAACTTCTGGCCTCGGCCCTTCCTTCTCCATGCTCCAACTGCCAAGTCCCGGCAGCACACTTTTCCACCACCTAAACTCTATTTTTCAACATGCTTCTTACTTGAAAGACCCAGTTTAAATGCCATCTTGGTGAAGATTCCTTGGTCCTCAAAATCAGGATTATCTGATGTTTCCTGGGTATTACCAAAGCATTTTGTTTGTACCTCTGTTAAAATAGGTTGTATCTATGTTCCTGTTAAATAGTCTAATGATGGTTCTTGTCTGTCTAGCCTCTTCCTGCCCCTTTCTAGGAAAAGAATCCCTTCTTCTTGTGGGGATCTAATACCATATAGTTTGGGTGAATCCAGGGCTGTCCAATCAGTCCTCCTGGACACTATGACTGGTTGAAGAATGAGCTTATGTCCCAAACAGCTCACTGGAACCCTCCTCAGAACTCTTCCTAGAACCATAAAAAAGAATCTCTTTTTGCTGGCTCCCCTAGCTACAGAGATGAGGCCTCGAGCCACAGACAGCCATCTCTGCTACAACATGAGGAAAACCTGAGGAGTATGAAGCTAACACAAAGAAGGACAAAGGAAGATGGAAGAAAAAAGGATTCTTGCTGCTTCTCTAAACTTCGGCCCAGGTTCACACACAAAACTTCCAGATTATGGGGCACCTGGGTGGTCCAGTCGGTTGAGTGTCCAACCTCAGCTCAGGTCACAGTCTTGTGGTTCGTCAGTTCAAGCCTCACATCGGGTTCTGTGCCGTCAGCCTGTCGGTGCAGAGCCTGCCTCAGATCCTATGTAATCCTCTCTCTCTGCCCCTCCCCCGCATTGTGCACTCTCTCTCTTAAAAAACAAATACAACATTTAAACACAACAACAGGGGCTCCTGGGTGGCTCAGTCTGTTAGGCATCCGACTACGGCTCAGGTCATGATCTCACGGTTCATGAGTTCCAGCCCGCACGGGGCTCTGTGTTGACAGCTCAGAGCCTGGAGCCTGCTTCAGATTCTGTGTCTCCCTCTCGGGCTCACACTCTGTTTCTGTCTGTCTCTCTCTCTCTCTCTCAAAAATAAACACACATTGGGGCGCCTGGGTGGCTCAGTCGGTTAAGCGTCCGACTTCAGCTCAGGTCACGATCTCACAGTCCGTGAGTTCGAGCCCCGCGTCCGGCTCTGGGCTGATGGCTCAGAGCCTGGAGCCTGCTTCTGATTCTGTGTCTCCCTCTCTCTCTCTGCCCCTCCCCTGTTCATCCTCTGTCTCTCTCTCTCTCAAAAATAAATAAACGTTAAAAAAAATTAAAAAAATAAATAAATAAACACACATTAAACAACAACAACAACAAACTTCCAGATTACACAAATTCAAATTCCCTTTTTTGTCTGAGCTACATTTCTGCCTCTTGTCAACTAACTCAGTACTGATTAATACAGTTATGATCATGGTCTGCTTTACATTATAATTAATAGTGCTCAGGACATAAGGAAAAGAGCACTCCTGGCAGATAAGAGAAACACTAAGAAAACCAATGTGGCTGGAGTGAGCGAGCAAGCCTGGAGGGGAGGAAATGAGGGTGAAAAAGCTGGATTGCACTGTAAGGCTTTCGGCTTTTCTGAGTGAAATGTCAGGCCATCACAGAGTCTCCTGCAAAGGAGGGATAAGGTCTGACTTAGGTTTTGAAAGGATCACTGCCTGCAGTGTAGTGAAAACACTGCGTATGCTTATTGGGGGCAGGGGGTCCTAGAAGCACAAGACCTGTTAAGTGACTGCTAAAATAACCAGTCCAGAGTTGATGATGGCTCAGCCTAGGATCTGCTTGTTTTTCAAATATCCAGTTTTGGGGTTGCCAATTACAACTTTGGAAAAAGAGATAAAGCAACACTCGGTACTCATGCTTGATCTGCTGAGTATCTACTATATGTAAGACATGCTTTTTTTTTCACGTGTTTTCTTTATTTTTGAGAGAGAGACAGCACGAGCAAGGGAGGGGCAGAGAGAGACAGAGAGAGCGAGACAGAATCCAAAGCAAGCTCCAGGCTCTGAGCCTGGCACAGAGCCCAACGAGGGGCTCAAACTCGTGAACCGCGAGATCATGACCTGAGCTGAAGTAGGACACTTAACCGACTGAGCCACCCGGGTGCCCCAAGACATTCTTCTTTAATTACCACCTCCTTGCTAACTATTTGGCTCTAGAACTCTTCCCTAAACTCAGCCCATACACAAATGGCCAACTGGAATTCTCTAATTAGATATCCCACATACACTTTACCCCCAAAACCTACTCCTCCCTTACTCCCTAATCTGATTGCCTCATTAGGAATACTCCCAATCCCGTTTGTTACGAAAGATAATAAGAAAGAACATATACTGGGGTGCCTGGGTGACTCAGTCAGTTGAGCATCTGATTCTTGTTCGGCTCAGGTCACAATCTCACAGTTCATGAGTTTGAGCCCTGCACTGAGCTCTGCGCTGACAGCACAAAGCCTGCTTGGGATTCTCTCTTTCCCTCTCTCTCTGCCCCATGTTCTCTCTCTCTCTCTCTCTCTCTCAAAAATAAATAAATAAACTTTAGGGGAAAAAAGAAAGAAGGTATATTTACTAATCACTTTCAGTTATTTCTATAGAATATACTATACACTAAATAAAACCTCACAAACCCCAAGACAGTTCTGTGAGACAAACACCACCTCCACCATTTTACAGATAATGCAACTGGGTCAGGAAAATAAAGTAACGTGCCAAGAGAAGTCACTGTGCTGGAAAGTGGCGGTGCTGAGATTCAAACCTGCACCCCAGTTCCCCTGGTCATGTCAATCAGCAGCAGCCTGGGATTTCTCAACCCCAGTCCTCACACATCACGCTCACCGGCACCCACTCATTCCCCTCTCTAATTCTCACACCACCACAGCCTTGGTTCTGCTACTACAATAGCTTCACGGGTCCTGGCGCCATTTCTCCTTCCAGCCTTCCTCCACGGTGTTATCCGATACTCTCTTCACTTCCAAACACAAGCTTTGTGCCCCAAACCAAGGAGAAGCTCAGAATAGGGGAGCAGAGCTTCAAAAGCTGGAGACTGCAGCTTTCTATATCAGGGTGCATGCATTAATTCTAGCACCAGCAACTTGCCAAGCAATTTCCAGTAGCATCCCAACTTCAAGACTCTCATTAATATTGCCAAGTAGGGAAAACCTGGTGTTTGCCCAACTTCCCCTTTCAGCTTTCAGCCTCCCAATCCCAAAGGCTGGGACATTAAGCATTTCAAGAACTTCATCCGGCCTGGTCTCACCTTCCTAAATTACTGCTTTCGCCTCTTATCCAATCAAAACTGCCATTCCTGGAAGGCCCAAAGCAAATAGGCATTGACCTGATTAAAATATCTCATAATAAGGCACCAGGGCATCCATATTTTACAAGAGAAACTAATTAAACAAATAGGTCTCTGACACATCACACATTCAAAAGACAGTGACGGTGATGATAATAGCTAAAATTTATCAAGATCCAGTAGGCTATGTGCCAGGTACTGTTTCCCTTCCTTTACAAGTATTTAACCATCCACCCCTTTAACCATCACAGCCACTACACGAAAGGAGCATAACAGTAATAATAATTACCATCATCACCACCACCACCACCACAATTTTTGGATAAGGACTTTGAGGAGGTTTGGAGGAGTTAAGGAACATGTCACACATGTCCAAGGTTACACAGTTATTAATAAATAGTGTCAGGATTAAACACCCGGACCCAGTGTTCCCCACCAGCTCATTATTAACAACCTCACTATAGTGGATGACTCCAACAGAGATATGAGGAGGCGATCAAGACAGGCTTATTCATTCATTTCAAAAATGTTTCTTGAGAGCTGACACTGTTCTAAGAACTACTTCAGGCACTGGGACAACACTTTTGTGGAACTTACAGTCAAGGGGAGGGTCAAATACACATGTAAATCAGCAAACAAAGAAGGTAAATGATCTGAAACAAATAAGATGAGGTGATGGAGTGTGATGGGCTTTGTTTGTTTGTTTGTTTGTTTGTTTATTTGTTTTAAATAGACTCCGCACCCAAGGTGGGACTCCAACTCACGACCCCAAGATCAAAAGTCGCAGGCTCTACCAACTGAGCAGCCAAGTGCCCCGTGTGATGGGCTACTTCAGACTGGTGGCCAGGGAAGGCTTCCTCAAGGAGGAAACTGAAAGGAACTCTAAATTACAAAACGGAGCAAGCAAAGCAAACCCTGATGCAAGAGGATTCCAGGCTGGGGGTTGTGATAAACGCAGTAAACCTCGAGTGAGAGTCGGCTGTCAGTTCCTCAACCAACAGGACAGACAGGAGGCCAATGTGACTGAAGTTAACACAACAAGGTAGAGAGTCGTCAGAGGCTACATCAGAGACCTAGAAGAGCCAGACTATGGTAGCATATGGCCACTGGAAGAAATCTAGATTTTACTCCTCGTGGGATGAGGTACTCTTAAAGGGTTTTGAGTAAGAGAATGACGTGGTCCATGTTTCCGAAAAAAAATTCACTCCCACTGTGTAAGAATGGGTTTTAGAGGGGCAAAAGTGGAAGGCTCCAGAGGAGTCAGGAGGCTATTATCCTTAAATCGGTGGCGGTCAGTGCAGATGTGCTGAATGAGGGAGGGACCGCTGCAGTAGCGGAGTGCGAGAAGCGGAGGCAGAGAGCAGGGAGGCACAGCGCCACATGCCTACAAGCAGCACTGCCTCTGTACGCAACACCTGCTGGGCGTCTTTCAAGAGCCAACAGGCATTCTTCTACTAAACACTGTCCAGGCTCTTTCAGTGGCTTCTGGTCCACTGGTGAAAGGCGACACTCTGGAATCAAACTGCCTGGATTCAGATCTCGATTCGATCTTTACCAGCAAGTGACTTCCCATGTACGCACACCATCATCATCAGCTGTCCTACTGCGAAGTTAGCCTTAACAGCTATCTGATATTCTGTAACTTGGCTATGGCAGTTGATTGATAGTGTCTAAGATTCCTTGTCAGGAAAGGTACAGTGTGGAATTTTCTTCAAAATAATGACTAAGTTAATTTTTTTTTTTTTTGAAGTTTTCATGCAAACCAACTCCAGTCCTTTTCAGAACTAAATATGCCAATTAAACTTCTAAAATGTTACATCATGGGGGCGCCTGGGTGGCTCAGTCGGTTAAGTGTCCAACTTCAGCTCAGGTCATGATCACGCAGTTGGTGAATTCAAGCCCCACGTCGGGCTCTGTGCTGACAGCTTGAGCCTGCAGCCTGCTTTGGATTCTGTGTCTCCCTCTCTCTCTGCCCCTCCCCTGCTCACTCTCTCTCTCTCTCTCTCTCTCTCTCTCAAAAATAAACATGAAAAAAAATTTTTTTTCATAAAATAAAATGTTACATCATTTTGTGCCTTCAAAACACCCACTCTCAGGGCGCCTGGGTGGTTCAGTCAGTTAAGCATCCGACTCTCGATTTCGGCTCAGGTCATGATCTCATGGTTTGTGAGTTCGAGCCCCGTGTCAGGCTCTGTACTAACAGCGTAGAGAAGCCAAGGAGAAGGCTCAGATTAGGGGAGCAGAGGGATTCTCGGTCTCCCTCTCTCTGCTCCTCCCCTGCTCATGCACGCACTCTTTCTCTTTCGCTCTCAAAAACAAACATTTTTAAAAAGAAAAAAAAAAACACTCTCAAAATAAGATTCCCTCCTCACAAAATCCAAGGGTTTAAGAAAATACTTTTCTAAAAGGCATCAAAAGAAAACACTCATTAGCTGGGGTTCAAAAGTCCTCTACAAATAGTCATGACACCTCAGTGGGTTCTGCCTCTGGTTTGTGTAATTCTAGGTTCTTTTTCCCTTTTTACCATATTTTTTTTTTTTTAATTTTAGCCACCAGATGCAATCATACTCTTGCCACTAGCTAGCCCATAATAAATAGCACAGATTTCTTTTATAACCTATCAATAGCACCTTTAAAAACAGAGCTGGAACAAAGATATATTTTACCTATTCAGGAATCACATCATTTCTTTATACCAAATGTCTTAAGTTGCTACAAACAAATGCTTTTGTTAGGTACAGAAACTCAGGATACTGTTTTCCTTTGACAGCTGAAGCTATGGAGGTATCGAACGGATAGTAAATGTAGCAAATATTACTTTGAATAAACTGCCAAGAAAAAGAGTTCACAAATGCTTCAAATTGAGGCTGTGGTGATGGGTACAGAACTCTCCAGGCTTCGTGCCACAGCTCACTCTGACACACAGGTGTGTATGACTTCATGGCCAGGATCCATCAAAGTCAGTCACCCGAGGGAATTTCCCAGGAGGACTGGAGTCTGTGGACATCTTCTGTAACTGTCAAAAGCTGTCTACAGTAGACAGAAAGAAAAAATAGTAAGGAATGTCATGCCAATTACCAACAAGGTTTTACCACTATGGGGATATTTTTTTCTGAAAAGTAACTAATAATTTAATTGTTATTTTTCAAAAATTAACTTAAATCCTCCTGATTAAAATATGCATAACACATTTCCATTCCCTAATACATGCATAATAAAACAAATGCTTCTATTAAAATCCTTTGGCTCTTGGTAAAGACTGTGTATACGTAAAAGCTCTTAATTTACACTGGAAGATAGTACAGTCAAGACAGTAGAAGAAAAGGGCAATTGGCTGGCTCAATGGGTAGAGCATGGGACTCCTGATCTCAAGATCATGAGTTCAAGCCCCACACTGGGAGTAGAGCCTACTTTGAATAAATAAATTTAAAAAAATTTTTTTTAACGTTTATTTATTTTTGAGACAGAGAGAGACAGAACATGAACGGGGGAGGGTCAGAGAGAGAGGGAGACACAGAATCTGAAACAGGCTCCAGGCTCTGAGCTGTCAGCACAGAGCCCAACGTGGGGCTCAAACTCACGGACCGCAAGATCATGACCTGAGCTGAAGCTGGACGCTTAACCGACTGAGCCACCCAGGCGCCCCTAAATATTTTTTAATTTTTAAAAAATAGAAGGAAAAAGACAGTAAAGAAAGGAAAAAACTACAAACATTTGAAATAGGAATAAAATCTGTAAATTGGATGAAGAAATATACTCTCTTAGATAATTCTTCCTACAAACCTTTACTATAGCATCTGCCGAGGTTTGTAATTCTCCATGCTTTTAGAATTTATGGTTAAACAGTAAGAATAACAACGATTTTAATTGTCAAAGAGGAGGCTTACTACGTGCTTTTAGAATTATGAACAGTTAGGACTTTAAGGTTTCGCTTAACTTGGGAGGTTCCTTTTTATTTTTTTTTTTAAGATTTAATTTTTTAAAGAGATTTATAGAGATTATCTATACCCAACATGGAGCTTGAACCCACAACCCCAAGATCAAGAGTCTCACGCTCCACCAACTGAGCCAGCCAGGTACCCTGGGAGGTTTCTTTTTTAAATGCCACCTTTATTTTTAAAAGAAAAAAAAAAAGAGGTAACAAATATTAGTTCTGATGTTAGCCCAAGAGCTATGTGCAAAATCCATCTGTCTTTTTGTTTCCTATTCTCTCTGAAGAAACAAAATTCTCTCTTTTGTTTCCATTCTCTCTGAAACGGTCTCCGTTTATCAGCTATGGAAAGCTCCCAGGTTAATAAGATTTTCAGTCCAGTTTGTCTTTCATAGCTTCAAACTACTAGAATACTGAATGTATCATTTCAAAAGCAATTATCAACCTTGTCTTCTATATAAGCTGTTTCAAAGTGCTTGAAACAGCTAAGCATGCTTCCTGAAACTAGTGCCCTCCTGCTCCCCATCACGATGATCTCTCACTAACTCTGGAAGATTCAAAGCAGTCCCTGTTTACAAACACCCACCAACCCCACTTCTGCCCACCCTGTCACTACAAAAAACAAAAACAAAAACAAAAAACCACTTAGGAACTGCCAGGAATTACACCAAGCGCTTCGTATCAATTCCCTCATTTGCTCTTTACCTAAGAGTAGGTATTCTTACCATTATGCCCATTTTAGAGATAAGGAGGCTATCTATGGTTTGAAAACATTAGGTTATCTTGCTCAAAATTAGAGTCAGGTTTTTATTTTAAAGGTTTTTTTTATTTGGGGAGCACCTGGGTGGCTCAGTCAGTTAAGCATCTGACTTCAGCTCAGGTCATGATCTCCTGGTTTGTGAGTTCGAGCCCCACATTAGGCTCACTGCTGTCAGGGCAGAGCCCGCTTCAGATTCTCTGTCCCCCCCTCTCTCTGCCCCTCCCGCACTTGTGCTTTCTCAAAAATAAACAAATACTAAAAAAAATTTAAAGATTCTTTTATTTTTAAGTAATCTCTACACCCAACCTACGGGCTTGAACATACAACCCCGAAATCAAGAGGTGCATGCTCTACCAACTGAGCCAGCCAGGCACCCCCAGAGTCAGATTTTCAATTCAACACTGTCTCTAGAATCAATATTCTTAACCAGGCATTTGGGAGAATAGGAAGGAAAGGAAATGGGAAAAGCAGGTAAACTATGAAAAAGCTGATTTTCAGGCAACACTGGCTAGCCTAAAGTGAAGAAGGGGCGGAGAAGGCAAAAATCTCTGCATCTCTCTTCCCACCCCTCCCCACACAAACATTTCACACACGTACGCACGCACAGGCACTCCACCTAGACTACCTGGAACTCTCCCAACTGGAAATCCATACACATTGACAGAGAGGTAATTCAGCACAGGGATTCCACCCTTGGGCTGTGGATCCTGACTGCCAGGGTCTGAATCCCTGCTCTCACTTACAATCTGTATAATCTTGTTTAAATTACTCTCTCTGCTCTGGTTGCATCTGTAAAATGGAAAAATAATAGTATCTCCTTCATAGTGTTGTTACAGTGATAAATGTCCTTAACAGGGCACCTGGGTGGCTCAGTCTGTTGAGTGTCTGAGTGAGGTCACACTCAACCTTTTCGGCTCAGGTCATGATCTCACAGTTCGTGGGTTCGAGCCCCGCGTCGGGCTCTGTGCTGTCAGCACGGAGCCTGGAGCCTGCCTCAGATTCTGGGTCTCCCTCTCTCTCTGTTCCTCCCCCACTCGTGCTCGTTCACGCTCGCTCGCTCGCTCTCTCAAAAATAAACAAACAAAAAAAAAACGTTTAAAAAAAAATAAATGTCCTTAACCCACTGTCCAGACGTTTGAGACAGCATCTGGCACTGCATGCAATAATGTCTACCTATTACTTATTTATTTACACCTGCTTTTAATACAGTAATTCTGAGACAGTTATGGACACAACATCCTAACATGTAATCGTTCAATCAGATGACTGAAAGCAGGAATACCGAATACCAAAGTCTATTCTCCAGAAGCTTAAGTAAAGAAGGCAGCTGCGTGAAGCACCTGAGCGGTAGGGCAGGTGTAAGGCAACAAGCTGCCAGGATCTGAGGGGAGGGCATGGGGCGGAAGAAGGTCACATAAAAAGAAGAGGGACTAGGCACCTGGGTGGCTCAGTCAGTTAAGCGTCCGACTCTTGACTCCAGCTCGGGTCACTATCTCACGGGTTGTGAGTTCGAGCCCCTCGCAGGGCTCCACGCTGACAGCACGGAGCCTGCTTGGGATTCTCTGCCTCCCTCTCTCTCTGCCCCTCCCGTCCAAGGCTCAGGCACGCACATGCAAGCCAGCTCGCGCTCTCTCTCTCTTTCTCTCTCAATAAATAAGTAAACTTTAAAAAAAGAGCGGGATGATCCCCAAAGTACATTTCATCCATTTCCTAATTCTGCCTAAGGTCAATACTGTTCCCAATGAAAAGAAACTATCCTAATACTTCTTCAGACAAAAGGTCACCGGACATGATTTGGTGTGGGGGGGGTGGGGAATGGGAGAGCGTTAATAAAATACTCCAGACTCAACTAGAATGACATTCTTTGATTTTCTGTGGTATCTTGTCCTTCAGTCACTATGAAGAGACAAAACAGTAAGAACGAGTAACTGTCCCACCCTCCGTCCAGGGACGTCACACACCCTGCTGGTCTCGGAGCAGCAGGGGAACCTTCACTAAGCACCACAGGTCTCCACGTGCTGCCCCCGCCAGGTCATCACAGATTAGCAGCCCAGCATTTCAGAAGCAACCAGCCTCTCCGCATGTAATTTAAGATTTATTTAAAAAACAGTAGAGTCATTTTATCTCTAAATAAATAACAGGATCCATGTTTCTGCCAGGGTGCCCAAACGATCCCAAAGTTAAACTTACGCCAGCCTGGTTAGTTTTGCTCCGCTGAGCCCCTCTACAATATCAGGTGAAAATACGTAAACATACGCATGGTTTTACTGTCAAGAACCCCACGTACTGTGCCTATTCCTATAGCAACCAGTAAGTGAAACAGAATCCCAGTTAGCTCCACGGACTATCTCAGAGAAGACCTTCCTTTGCAGTTTTATGTTCTTAAACTAAATCTTTAGTTAAGGATCCATTTCATCAAAAAATAAATAAACGAAGTGACTACACTATCAATATCCTCATCAAGGTAAAATAAAAAACAAAGCTGGGAAAAAAAAACCTTAATTCCAAGAAACTGTCATGAATGTCCCCCATCTGATTGTACTACAAGAACATTCCCCAAATGTTTTCTTTACCCACTGCAAAACAAGTAAAATCCAAGAGCAGCCAAGATGCACATAGCTTTCTATGAGTAACCATTTGATTTTCACAGCAGCCCCTGAATGGCCACTATATTATCCACACCTTACAGAAAACAAACGGATACAGAGGCCAGATAACTTGGCTGTGCGTCACAACGCTAGTAAGTGGAAGAGGCAGGAGTTGAACCCAGGCAGACCTGCCTCCGACATCTGTCCTCCTATTCACCAGTGTACCACTTGTCAAATCGGAAAAAAAAAAAAACCGGCTGTCACCCAAAAGGTCGTCATATGATGCTAAATTTTTACTTTGCTTTGTACTTCTAATCTGTCTACCTAAGAGAAGCACTTCCTTTGCAGTTTTATGTTCTTGTACTAACTCTTTAACTTAAGGATATTTTTTCTTTTTTTTTTAAGAGAGCATTGAGTTGGGGAGAGGGGCAGTGGGAGAGAGAATCTTAAGCAGGCTCCACACTGGAGTGCCACCCAGGCGCACTGGAACATTTTCATTTTTCTTTTAAATGTATGTTTGTTTGTTTGTTTGTTTGTTTGTTTTGAGAGGGAGAGAGAGCAGGAGAGGGGCAGATAGAGGGGAACAGAGGATCCGAAGCAGGCCCCATGCTGACAGCAGTGAGCCTGATGCAGGGCTCAAACTCACAAACAGCAAGATTGCGACCTGAGCTGAACTCGGACCCTCCATCAACTAAGCCACCAGGCACCCCAGTTAATTGAGCGTCTGACTTTTTATTTCAGTTCAGGTTATGATCTCAGAGTTCATGGGATCAAGCCCCTCGTCAGGCCTGTTTGGGATCCTCCCTCTCCCGCTATGCGCCTCCCCATGCACTCATGATCTCACGCTCTCAAAATAAATAACCTTTTGTAGAAAAGGAAAAAGGAAAGCAACACTATCAGTATCATCTTCCAGTTATATTAACATGGGAGGCACTAAACTATACAATTCCTATGACTCTTGTTCAGAGAAGAGTCTTCAAAATGATACACAACTGTAAAGTGGAAATTCAGAAAATTTCAAGGGAACTTTACAGATATTTCATCTCATTAAGGGACATACTTCAAAAGCAAGAACACTGACTACTGGCAGGTAATTTGACTTGCTCTCAGTCACAACGGTGTAAGTGAACCAAGGTGTTTGGTTTTGTTTTTTTTTATTTTGAGGGACAGAGAAAGAGCTCAAGCAGAGGAGGGTCAGAGAGAGACAGGGAGAGGGAATGAATCCCAAGCAGGCTCCGCACAGTCAGCACAAAGCCTGACGCGAGGCTCAAACCCACAAACCGCAAGAGCATGACATGAGCCAGAGTCAGGCGCTTACCCGACTGAGCCACCCAGTTGCCCCTAAATCAAGGTTTGAGAGCTACCCAATCCCCCTCCTATGCTACATTCAGTGTTTCAAATAATAAACCCATTTCCTTTGTAGGAAACTAATGTGACCAAGAGAAATAAAGGAATATACAAGAAGCCAGAGACAGTCTATGTTGAAAATAATTGAAAGTGCCAAACCTCAAAACCATCTCGCTTGAAGCTTGCTTTCATTTACTTAACAAAGAAAAATATTTTCCAAAAAAATTTTAATCAAAGTCCTATTTAAAGAAATTTCTGATTAAAAAGTATTAAACGGTGTATACACTGTTGAATGTAATAATAATAATCTGTCCTGAGCTATTAGAAAGAGATGTATAGCATCCTATTTTAATAGGCCTAAATGAGGAAGGATCAATATTATTTTAATTTTTAAAGGTCTGTTTATGAAATGCAATCATCCTTCATTAAAAATGCAAGCTGTGCTTCAGCAAGAGGTTAGCGTAAATGATTCATGGAAAGATCTCTCTCTCTCTCCAGTATAATCTTCTTCTCCTGGGAGTCTCCTTTGGATGCTTTATCAAACCACTCAAGCTATTATTAAAAATGCTTCCCTATGATGGGGGGGGGGGGGGCGGGGAGGAGACACATATCCCCATGCCCATTCACCACTGCCTCTTCCATTTGAATGATTTATATCTTTTCCAGGCAAAAGTAAAATTCATTCTTCAAATCTACACATTTTTGCAATTATTTCTTTTCACAAGAATTTCAATATTATTTTATAATAATCAAAACAAGAAATTCAGTATTTTTAAAAGTCAGAGGCTTTAACTGACTTACCTATCCTGATCTTTCGATGTACTGTTGTCTTTCATTGAAATTAAAGGAAATTTACCTAATATTTGATGGATTTTAGAAGATTTTAAAACGTTAACTCATCAAAGACAAGGCACTCCAAATTTAAATTCAATTCTCTTCGATTTAAAAATGCTAATGAAAATGGCTGTTTCAATGCAGCAGCATCTGGCTCATTATAACATTCAGTTTTAACTAATAAATCCTTAATTATTAAACTCTGGTGTTCAATTTCTTTCACATGGATAAGCCAAACACATATTGCTACAATTAGAAATACCTGGGATAAATGAGTTACAACAACGCATCCTGGAAAAGCCTTCCTCTCACTTCTCTGGCTGTTAAATAAGACCCCAAGTCTCTTATAAGGGCCACACATTTATTTGAAAGATCACCATTACACATGTGGGCTCTGGTGTATGTAGGTGCAGCATTTACTGGCCAGCAAATATTTAACTCTGCTGGGTACTCAAGCATAATGCACTGAGCAATTTGTCTGCTTGTGCAAATGGGCCAGTTTTTTTCCAAGTGCTTTTTCAGATAAATGTGTCAAAACTGAATTTAATCATGTGCCCTAATTCTGGCTTTACAAAGCTGATTCTGCCTCCACCCACTTGATGTTTTTATTAAGGTGTTCCTGAATAGAAGTAAGCGAGGTATTGTTGTACATCATGATGCCCAGTAAAGGCTGAAATCCCTGAGAATATGTTTGGTTTTAAGCCTTAATACATGTTAGGGAGTTTTTCATTTTTCTCTCCCACCCCCCCTTTTTTTTTTTTCCTTTCTTTTCTAATCAGCAACATCGACGGAACTGACTGAATATTTTACAATGGAGTTGCAGAGTATGTGTGTTCAATCGTTTGGCTTCCCAGAAGATTCATTACAGTTACATTAGAAAGTCAAATCAGGCAATTCTGCAGTCTGGTGAAAGCTAGCATATGAAAGGAGGTTAATACAAAAGAATTTCATGTTAAATAGAGGACATTTAGGACTTAAAAAAAAAAAACATTATGATAAAATTTCCAAGATGTTTGTTCTGGTGTTAGCACATGCTTTATAGGTCCAATTTCAGAGATGTCTAAATGCTTTCCTAGGAAAGAGCGAGAGCATGTAAGGGAGGAAACTGTTTGATCTGCAAGGTGTGCCATCTTAACGATCCTCATGCAAGAACACTGCAGACGTAGGTTTTACCCTCACTCGTGGGGAAAGAATCCACGCGTTCTCTGATTACGCTGATGAAGGAGAATCAAGTAAAAGTCAAGGTGTATTCATTTAAATTTGTATAAAGGTTTCCAGCGATTTCAGTACTTGTCTTTCTGGGTATAAATAAAACCAAGGATTTTCAGATCTTCCTTCACATGTATTTATATGACAAAACCGATGAGTTAATTGTTTTTTCCATGATTAGCAGTAGCAGGTACAGAAGAATCTCAGGCGTGCCTACGTTTAATTGGCACTTGTGTGTAATGGCTTCCCTCTCGCCAGACCTCAGGCCTCAATAAACTCCTCACCTTATTTATTTAATTAGCTTCCACGGGTTTATAGATAAGCAAAAAATTAAAAATGACCACCTATTGTGATGAAAAGAAAAATGCAAGCCTCTTCACTCAGTACAGCAGATTTGTAGACTATGAAGTTCAAATACAAAGGCTCTCCTTTTCTATGAGCACTCTGAAAGCCTGACTATGATGGCAAGGAAAGAGCCAGCGGCTAGCAGCGGTAACCGACAGGAAAGGCGCGGTCTTCGGTGCTACCTTTGGCAACAGTACAGATGGACTTTGGAGGCCACTGGCTATGCTTAATTTAATATGAAGCCAAATACAGTCAAAACATCTGGTGCACTACTGAGGGTTATCACGATAAATTAAATCTGACATCACACACAAACCCATTCAAGTATTCTATTTATATCCTTTTCACCTAGAACACAAAGCTAAAATCGGCATTTACTTTGGTTTTTCATCTCCTCTAACAGTCTTCTATTTTAGCAAAGGCGGGTTTCGTGGGGCCTAACGTATATACAATTTCAGGGACTTCTTTAAGAAAAGAATACAAAATTTTGGATATAAAATCCCAACGGGCTCAGGCAAGTGAGGGTCCCTTTAGTTTAAGCTTCATTAGTTCCATGGACAATGTGTCTCTGGGGGAGGCTTACAGGCAGCGGAAGGTAAAGACTAAATGGTGCACCAAGTGGCACGTGGCATCGGTACAAAGAACAAAAAAAATATAAAAAGCAGATGACTTAACTGACAATCTGCAGAGGAGCAAAAAAGATTTTCTAGGCAGTCACATCAGCAAAAATAAGCTACATTCTTAGGATGGATTTATAACACATGTTCCTAAATTGCAAGACCCCAAATCTGTGGCAGACCACAGGAACAGAAGTCCTATTATAAAGGAAACATGTTAATGAAAGGACCAAATCACTAATTTTATAGCAGCTACAGGACAAGGAACCAATATAATTTTTATAAGCAACTATTTCATGCAACAGCATTAGATGATCTCTAACAATTTTCTCTTTTAAAAAAATGCAGAAGACTATTTGTAGCCGAAATAACTACTGCCTAGACCGGTATATTCAAATTACTGCACTTTCTACTGTATTACTGTGTATGATATTCAATGAAAAGAATTTTTAATTCTGCTGCTACAGAAAAATTAGTCTCACTCACTCTTTTAAACAAAAAGGACCTAAACCCAGATTCCACATCTGAAGGGAGGTTAGCACTTCATATAATAAATTCAGTACAATCAAAATGAGAACCATATTTCTGTTTAACTTTTCTCATCTTGACACAAGAGCTGTGAAAAAAAGTTATTAAAATTAATGCATCAAACTATCATAATTCTGTCCTTTTTATTACTGGTAATATTCTTTCTAAAATATTAGTCTGCTTTGCTGTACTTTTCAAAGTTGTCTCTGAAGATCAGAATCAGTTTAACATTAGGAGAAAAGTGCGCACTGAAAATAATCTCTTTAGTCTCAGTGGGTCTGAAATTTTAAAAACAATTCCCTCATTAGAAGTCACTTATTTTTCTTTCTTCACTGCTTCCAGTGGTGAAAGACAATGAAGCTACTTGGCCATTCAACATAAAAACAACACACACAAAAACAGCGTCAACAACTGGCAAATGTCACAAAGTAAACATTTTCCTATTCCTGCTAAATAAAATGTATTTTTTGTTTAAGTTTATTTATTCAGAGAGAGCACAACACGCAGGAGGGGCAGAGAGGAGAGCGAGAGAATCCCAAGCAGGCTCATCATTGTCAACGCAGAGCCCAACACGGGGCGGGACCTCACAAACCATGAGCTATGACCTGAGCTGAAATCAAGAGTCGGACGCCTAACTGACTGAGCCACCCAGGCACCCCTAAAATGTATTTCTTTCTTTTTATAATTTTTTTTCAGTGTTGATTTATTTTTGTGAGACAGTGAGGGGGGGGGGGGCAGAGAGAGAGAGGAAGACACGGAATCCAAAACAGGCTCCAGGCTCTGAGCTGTCAGCACAGAGCACGACTCGGGGCTCGAACTCACAGACTGTGAGATCATGACCTGAGCCAAAGTCAGACACTTAACCAACTGAGCCACCTGGCACCCCACCCCTAAAATGTGTTTCTAATAACCACTGTCCTATATAATTTTTCCCTAGATTAGCAAGTTACTACTCCATTCCTTCTTCACACTAAACAATTTTTTCTAAAGTTAACACTGAAGAAATACAAATACCACTGGAAGCCCTTTACCCATGACTAAGTGGGGAATGAACTACATGGGCTACCAAAATGGAAGTCTCTTCTGTATCATTAATCTAATACTAAATATGATGCTCCACCAAAAGGGATCAGGAGTTTACAGAATTCCCATAATCTTTTTTTTGTTTATTTTAGAGAGAGAAAGTGGGGGGGAGGGGGGGGAGGGAAGGGGAGAGGGAGAAGGAGAAGGAGAAGGAGAGGGAGAGGGAGAGGGAGAGGGAGGGGGAGGGGGAGGGGGAGGGGGAGGGGGAGGGGGAGGGGGGAGAGAAAGAAAGAGAGAGAGAGAATATGAATGAATGAGAATCGCAAGCAGGCTCTATGCTGTCAGCACAGAGCTCGACTTAGGGCTCGATCTCAAGCTCCATGAGATCATGACCTGAGCCGAAATCATAAGTCAGACACAACAGACTGAGCCTCCCTGGGCACCCCAAATTCCCATAACCAAATATAAGATGACAGGAGGATGATAAACTGGACAGGCTGCTCTGTATTTTCATTTTCTTCTCAACTCTCCCCTGCAGCTGATCAAACTCTGGAACGGACTAAGAGCTGACAGAAAGTACTGACACTGGGGCACCTGGGCGGCTGAGTCAGTTAAGCCTCCGACTTTGGCTCAGGTCATGATCTCACGGTTCGTGAGTTCGAGCCCTATGCTGACGGCTCGGAGCCTGGAGCCTGTGTCTCCCTCTCTCTCTGCCCCTCCCCTGCTCCTGCTCTTTCTCTCCCTCTCAAAAATAAATAAAAACATTTTTTTTTTAAATACTGATACACTAAAAAGCTGGACTTCAGCTTTTTCCTTTTTTTTTTTTCATTCTAAAGTCTTAGTCCAACCAAAATGCCAAACATTCTAGTTACCAAAGACACTCCTCTTCCCTATCACAAAGATGTGGAATATTTAATACTCATAGAAGGACACAAAATGGGATTATTCTCTCACTTCAACATCAAGGTACTACCTAAGAAAATATGTAATACAGATTGTTTCAACAAAAACAAATAGAATTAAATCACTGAAATTTTCCTTAAGAAGAATTAAGAATTCATATTTTACTGTAGACACGTCAATTTAAAATGTAGAGTCCTTTTATATGAGGGAATTATTTGAGCAGACTCTACACCTCAGAATTTATTAGCTGTGCCATGGAAAGGAGCATCATCCTTTCAAAAGGGAAGGATGGAGAAGATCTTCCACAATCGGGAAGAAAAAGAAAGACTACTGCACTTTTACAAGAGTTTAAACTTTTCAAATTAGATTCCTCCTAAGGTAAGGAAAGTAAAACCAAAATTGAGACTACAAAATTCTTTATCTTCTCCTTCAGAGAAGACAGTTTAGTACAGTTTTGTTTTTTAATCCGAATCAAGAGATTTGGGTTCCAATTTTATCCCAATAACTAAGTTACTCTGCTATTTTGATTGCAGCTTGTGTACAATTAATTATACACCCTCCAGGCTCGACTGGAAAAGAGGCATTGAGAACATTATCAAATTCAGTACCCACTCACACCCGCATCCACACACAACTACAAGATTCAAATGTGAGAAACAAGCTTTCTGCTAACACAAGACTCTTAATTCGTATCCTATATTTATAGATGATCAATGCACTGCTACACTGTGCAATTCGACTTGATCGAGGCCAATTTCCGATACGGGAAAAGGAAGCTTTATCTGTGAAATGATTCCAAACACATTCGCCACAAGTAAGGAGCCTTAGGCCTATCAGTTGTACTTCAGTGGGCGAGCATTTATGTATCATTCATAATCATTTATGTCAATTACCCCAGTCCAGAAAAGTCAGCCTTGGAGTAAGATGCAAACCAAACCCCAGCAGAATGAAAAGAAAAGGTCCTGGGTCAGTAAAACAGCTTTGTTAACATGAATCTGGAGAGTATTAGGTAGAGGTGAGAGGCAGACAGCTTCCTGGTATGGAACACTATGGCCACCACGTGGAGGGCTGGGGGTCGTGGGGAAGACATGGCGGGAAACCCAGGAACAAGTAACAAGATGTATAGGCCTGTGATCATAAAAGCTCAACTCTTTCTACGTTTGTTTGGGTTTTGTTTTGCTTTTTGTTTGTATTTCCAACAATTATTCCCTTTTACTCTCTATTAATACTAAGGAAATTTTTTTGTGAAAATTTAGCTGGTGTCCGTTATGCTGAGTGAAAACAAAAAACAAACAGAAAAGGATTCTGTACAAATTCAGATTTAAAAAGAGAAGTAGTGTACCTCTTAAGATCAGAAGCAGTGAAGCCCGCAGTAATCCGGTATTACCAGTAGCCACCATCTATGGAGCTAGGTTTCAAGCACCAAGCCAAATTATGGAATAATTCATAAACAACTCTATAAAAGGTAGGTATTACCATCCCCATTCTATAGAGGAGGAAACTGAAGCACAAAGAAGTCATATACCTCTAACGAGGACACGTGTGGGTCGGTGCAAGATGGACTTGTGCCCTGTGTCTGTCCCCGTGCTCAAAACCACGCTGCTTTACTGTCCAACCGCAATGAGAATCAAACCGAAAGAACCCCAAAGAGAAATAAAAACTCAAACAAAGGAAGAGTTTGAATTCTTTCAACAACACCCTCTCTTCTGGAGCGTGCCTGTCCTAAAACTGGAGGATCTGGGGGTTCTGCAATGTGACATTCATGGTAAAGACACATTTGATACTAAACGCTCTGACAATGTCATTCCATCTCAAGGCTTCAACTATCCCCATTCTGAATATCTCTACCTTCAACCCTGACTTCTTCCCAGGTCTAATTAAGTATTTCCATCTGCCTAATGACAAAAATCACCCAGATTTCTCAATGAGAAGTTGTATTTATTAGCCTCTTTTCAAACCAGTTTCTCTTCTCATGTTCCTAAATCGTCAATGCTATTGCCATACTCCTAATTACCGACGCCTAGAAACTTCTATTTAAGACTATGACCTCCTTCAACAACTGTCAAACCCAGCTGGTTCCACAAGTCTTGTATCTATCATAGCTGTCCATTTCCACCACCACTTAGAAAGGGAAGCTTCCCCTTACGTATCCACCCAGTCTCCACTCTCTATCTTTGAAAACATCCTAGAAACATGTTTTCCTAAAGCATGACTCCAATTCTGTCACTCCCATACTACAAAACCTTCAAAACAACAAAACAAAACACCTCATCTCCCCACCAAACAACCTTACTTCCATATTCAGATCAAATGCTTCCTTCTCCATATGCAACCTTGTCTAATCCCCTTCCCCTCCACGAATGTCATTCCTTCCCCCTCTGAATGTGACAGCCCTTGACCTCGTATTTACAAATAGCTGTATTTACATTACATATGTGCATCATCTTCTTACTGAAGGACAAGCTCCACAGGAGCAGGGCCAATGTGTGACTCATCTCTGAGTCTCCTACAGATTCTGGTGAGAATACAGTGCACATAACAGGTACTCAAGTATTTGATAACTGAATAAATTCTAAACCAGCTTTCTGGATAGAACACTGTCTGTTTAGCAAAAGGACTTGTATCCATTTACTTAATATCTTAGAAACATACAAACAAATCTGTGAAAATAATCGTAACTCCCATCAAATCAGCTCTTTAAAAAGTTTTGTTTGGTTCCTAGAATGGGCAGTGCTTATCTTGTTTGAAGACAGACAAAGCCTGTCAGCTAAGGTCAAGCAACATCTACTCTATTCACAGAGGCCAGGAACCATCACTTCTTTAGGCCTCAGCTTTGGTGCTTCTGGATGAAGCCTCAAGAAAACTTTCTTTTGACAGTGCACTAAATGCTTCAGGATGACTACTGTTTAAAACACCCTCCTCATTTTCCCAAAACTTCTCTTCCAAACACAGATGTTTCTGCCTTAAGGTCAGCTCCTTTTTTGCTTCCCTGTAAGGTAAAGAGTGCCGTGGCTTATGGAGAAGGTGAGCCATATAAATGAAGACGGGGAGTTTAAAATATCTGAACATGATGGACCATGGATATTTTGCCTTCCATCGGTATTTTACACCCTTGGGCAAGGTAGAAAATTGAAAACATTATCAGGGCCCTGCAAACAACAAAAATCTAGGCACGGAGGAGCCAAGGAAGTTGGGGTTAGAATGCTGACAAGAGGAAACATCAACTCAGAAATTTCCCGTCTGTAAATTATAGTAGCTATGGAGCACAAAAGCGGGAGACTATTTCTAGATATTCTGACAGAGAATGATCAGTAAAGTCATCCCGGTAAAGTCACAATCACAGAAATAAATCCAGGTTCTGTTCTGTTTTAAACAACCCTGTAAAAGCATAAGGGGTAATCTACTTTTTTAGTTCAGAAATCAGGAGTTCTTCTTAGAAAACTAACTCAAAGGAAAGAGATCTATCCCCATGACCAGATTTTCCATGTAGTATTATTAAAAATAAACATCTGGCCTATAATTTGAGAACTAAAGGTAGAACTAGGACACCAGCTGACAGAATATATTTATTCCCATGCAAAAAGCTACCTAAAGGTTGGACCTCTGCTACCTGCTGCAGTATGCCTGTCCTAGGGGACTGTTACTCAGAGCCCCAGGCTTCTAATCTACTCCGTGGTTCCCATTCTCCAGCCTCCCTTTCCCTTATCTTAGCTCTGCCTCTTCCAAGTCAAAGAGCACCCCCAGGGCAGACAGAGAGCAGCCATATAGCACAGTCAGCACAGGCTTTGCCTGGCCTCTGTCTATGCAGAGCAAGAGCCATGCACCACTCTCTATATGATCCTACCCAAGTGTCATCTGTAAAAACATGCAGGAAAACAAAGCATGCACAAAAATCATGCAATACTGCCTTGGGTCCAATTAAAATTCCAAGACAGAATTTAAACAATAATTACAGGACAGAGACAGAGGGCACATACATCAAACAAAAAAACAGGGTGCCTGGGTGGCTCAATCGGCTAAGCATCCGACTTCGGTTCAGGTCACGATCTCAAGGCTGATGAGTTCAAGCCCCACATCGGGCTCTGCGCTGACACCTCAGAGCCTGGAGCCTGCCTCAGATTCTGTGTCTCCCTCTCTCTGCCCCTCCCCTGTTCATTCATTCATTCCCTCTCTCTCTCTCTCTCTCTCTCTCTCTCTCTCTCTCAAAAAATAAACATTAAAAAAACTTCAAATGTTAAAAAAAAAAAAAAAGGCTACATGTATCCATATATTCAGTTCTTCAGCCAACAATGTGCCAGGCACAATCCCTGTCACTAAGTGAACTGTCTTGACTGGGAAAGGAAGTGTAGATAAACAACATAGTGGGTTGATTGCTAATAATGGGGATCAGGAAAGGCTTCCTGAAGAAAACTGCATCTAAACTGAAGCCCAAAAAAGAAAGTAAGAGTTGAGCTGGCAAAGAAGGGAGACAATGTTTAACGCTGGAGGGTTTTACCCAGACAACCAATACAATTAGATTTGTATTTTTAAAAGATCAAAAGGCTCCAAAGAAGACAGCAAAGGACCAGTAAGTACAAGAAAAGATACTCATTACTCACTAGGGAAGTGAAAATCCAAACTACAATAAGATCACTTCATACCCTCCAGAATGGCTATAAACCATAAAGGCAGAAATAGTAACAAGTGTTACCGAGGATGTGGAGAAACTGGAGCCTTCGTACATTGCTGGTGGGATTGTCACATGGTACAGACACTCTGGGAAACTGTCTTGGCAGTTCCCCAAAATGTTAAACACGGAGGGACCATGTGACCCAACAGTTTCACTGTTAGGTATATACCCAAGAGAAACGAAAAGGCATGTCCACACAAAAATTTGGACACCAATGTTTGCAACAGCTTTTTAATAGCCAAAAAGTGAGACCAATCCAAACGTCCATTAACTAATGAAAGGATCGATAAAATGTAATATATCCATACAATGGACAACTATTTGGCAATAAAAAAGGAATAAAGTACTGATGTACATAAACTGTAACAAGGATGAGCCTTGAAAACATGCTAAGTTAAAGCAGCCAGTCATAAAAGAGTGTATGATTCCATTTATGTGAAATGTCCAGAATAGGCAAATCCATACATACAGAAAGCAGATTAGTGGTTGCTTACAGCTGGGGGATGGGTGGGAAGGAAATGGGGAGTGACTGCTAATGAGTACAGGATTTCTTCTGGAGGTGATTAAATGTTTTAAAACTGGTTATGGTGATGGCTGCACAACTAACTCTGTGAACATACTAAAAATAACTAAACTGTACATTTTAAATTGGTGAACGGTATGGTATATGAATTGTATCTCAATAAGGCTGTTATAAAACAAACAAAAGATCACAAGAACTATAGTGAGGAACGCATTACAAAGACACAGAATCTGAGCAGGCTTCAAAGTTGTAATTTAGGAGAGAGACAGTGACCTGAACTAGGGTAATCAGACCAGGAAGAAAGAGGAAAAAGAAACAATACTTGGACACAGAAAGTGGGGGGAAAGAGGGAGTCCACACTCTGCAGGGCTTCTGGCTCAGACAACTTGAGAAGCATTTACGGAAACAGGAAAACAAGGAAAGACATGTTTGGGTGAGGGGAAATTCACTGTATTTTTAAGTTTAATTATATTTACACAAGTCCTATAAGTACTTGGAAAAGGTTTTGTTTCAAAAGGTTGTTAGCTTACCCAGTCAGGCATTTGTTTATTCAAATTTTTAATGCAATGTAATGTTAGTTATATTTACAAATGGAACTGGATGTTTAAAGGGAATTAAGTCTGTCCAACTTGCATTAATCAACATACATCAAAGTCTATCTTGAAAGTCATTTTTCTTATATTCTTATGTAGAATGTACTGGATAACATGAACAGACTAACAAGGTTTATAAATTAAATTTAGGGGTTGGGGCGCCTGGGTGGCTCAGTTGGTTAAGCATCCAGCTCCCCTGCTCATTCATTGTCTCTCTCTCTCTCTCCCCCCCCTTCTCTCTCCCTCCCTCCCTCCCTCTCTCTCTCTCTCATGCAAAACCAATAAACTTAAAAAAAAAAACACAAAAGAAAACAAAGAAAGACTCTACAAGGCCTAATGAACAGTTCAAATAAAAGTGATGGCAAAAGAATGGGCAAACGGGATAGAGAAGGGCAAGCCGGGACTGTCACAGACCTAGTCTGGAGTGAGGAGACCACAACCTCACAGAGGCACCCAGTCGAATGATGCCTTTTCTTCACTTAGTTAGCATGACTTTCTCCCAAATGTTATATGCAGTTGGTTAGTCTGGGGAATAAACAGAACATGTTTCTAGAATTCTGATTTCTAGCCATAATTTAAAGATAGAAATAACCAAAGGAAAATCTATTTACATAATATACTTCAAGAGGAGCACTTCTGCACTCTAATCCTGACCATGGCAAAAAATTATTTCTAGTAAAGAAGTGTAAGACACGGTATCTCTTCTAGAAGATAATAAAAATACCATTTACTCACAATACTTTCATTATCATTTCCATGTCCTTTTTTCTCAACTCCTAAGTCAGGGTTCTAGACCGGTGCCGTCCAATGGAACTTTCAGCAATGACAGAAATATTCTCTATCTGCACCATCCAACACAGCAGCTACCGGCCACGTGTGGCTACCGAACATTCGAAATGTGGCTAGTGCGAGAGAAGAACCAAATTTTTTATTTAATTTTAATTAACTTAAATTTAAGTAGCTACAGGAGGCTAACAGCTACCGTATGGGACGGTGCAATAGAGTTTTCTACCAAAGAAAATAAAAGGCATTTATGGGCCGGCTAGATGAACACTCTTACCTCAGAACATTCCCGCGAAGACTAAGCAAGATGTTGTTGCAAGGTACAGCACCTGACACAGAGTGGGTACTTCGTTTTGTTCAAAGACAGTTGACCAGAAGGGCTCATGCCCCCACAGATTACAAATAATTAGGACTTGACTTTCTCGCGGACACAAAACGCAACAGAAGTTTTGGTCAGATGCAGATCTAAGAGGAAATGTCACCCAATGATTAAGAGCACAGGCCTGGAAAGCAGATGGCCTCGGTTTCCTTGCAGTCCTTCTGCTTACTAGCCGTGTCCTCAGTCTTCTCCTCCGCGGACTACCAGCACCTCAAGAACGTGAGAAGGACCACACCGACGCCGAAGAGTACTACGGACACTGCAAGCACTCCGTCAACGCCGCGTTTTAAAAAGCTATGGCTGATACGCTGCCCACAGGAATGTCAACTGGCACGATCTTTTTGGAGGCTAATTTAGCAATTTCTATTAAAATTCAAAATGCATCTAATTTTTGATTCAGTAATTCTTTTAGGAATTTACCCTACAAAAATACCCACAGGCTTATGTAAAAACATCGCCAAGGATGCTAACTGCACCACTGTTCACAACAGCAAAACCCAGACAAAGCCTTCAACACCCACCAAGAGCGAACTAGCTAAATTATGACATTAATGTGCCATACTATGGAATATAGTTACCAAAAACAGATAGGCTATGTGTGTACCAATACGGAAAAAAGCTCAGAATTTGTAGTTAAGTACAAAAAAGTAAATTACAGTACAGAATGTAGAGTACGACGCTGTTTCTGTAAATTTAAAAGGACAGCAAAGGCATAGGATGTATGTTTTTATAGAAAAAGAAATAGAGGCACCTGGCTGGTTCAGTCAGTTAAGCGTCCGACTCTTGATTTCAGCTCAGCTCACGATCTCACATTTCAAGCACTGTGTTGGGATTTATGCTGCCAGCATGGAGCCTGCTTGGGATTCTCTCTCCCCCTCTTTCTGTCCCTCCCCACTCGTGCTTACCCTCTCCCTCACAAAATAAAAAAAACATTTTTTTTAGAAGTTAGATATACAGATATGCCAACGTACTAACATTCATCGTTTTGGAATTCACATCTATTAGAAACTTTTGTTTGCTAAATTATGCAGTTCTATTCATATAAAGTTTATAATTAGCAATATATACTTTTATACTAAGAAAAAAGATCACAGTAGGAAGCTCTTTTAACATGAGGTTTTCAAAGATTTTAATACCGTGAGAAATTATTGATGTTGCAAATGCTGTTTTAGGAAAAGATACAAAACTGTATGTATAAGAACATGACCCCAATTTTCTGATACATAAGACTAGAAAAAGAGATTGGAAGAAAAGACACCAAAATGCAAACAGCTGTCACCTCTATAAATTCCACGAAGGTAGAGGCTTCAACTATTTTATATTAAAATACACACTCAGTAACAAACATTTATTGAATGAAAAAAGTTATTTCTAGGAATGTACAACAATGTTACCAAGTTAACAATGCTTTCTGGTATATTTGAAATTTGCTAAGAAGGTTAAGATCCTATGTGTTCTTGCCAGAAAACAACAAAAAAATGTGGTTAACTGTCTGAGGTGATGAATATGTTAATTATTAGTTTCAATGTGATTATTTCACAATATATATGTGTATCAAATCATCCGTTATACAGCTTAAGTATATACAATTCCTAATTGTCAACTGTAACTTCCTCTCCCCTTTTCTATCTCTGGTGTATATGGTATATATATATTTTTTCACTTATAACCTATTTCTACATTGGGCTGAAACCAACTGTTACTTCAAATATTTTGTTCCTGATATACGATACTCTGTTTTACCTTATCCTCTTGAAGCATCATTACAAATAAAATTTTACAAAATACACTTGAGATTCCTACTAAGTCCTATTTATACTGAAAAAGTGAGTATCTGACCTATATCTTTAATATAATATCAAATAAATAAAAAAGTTCTTTTGACTGAATTGCCAAAAAAAGTTTAAAAAATTGTTAAACTTCAAAAATGTCAGTATTACTTGACATCTCAGTTTAAAGATCTTCAAGTCAAACATCTGTTTAAACAGAGATGTCTAAGAAATATTCCATTCTTTGAAATGCTATAGCTCTAATATGAAATTACATTAAATCATATCCAGATGGCATGTCTTTCATAACAAATCTCATCCACAGAAAGCAGTTGCTGAACGGAAGTTGCCATTTTTCTACAACTCACTATTAACTGGAGGAAAAAGAAACGATACCATCACTATGAAAAAGTACCAGCAAAGCATCACTTCCAGAATTTATAACACATCACCATGTCTCGTTCACATTTTACCTTTATGAATCAAGTTTTTCACATCTTTAAATTTTCTCATGAAATATTTAAAACACATAGACAAGTATTAGAAAACATAAGGAACACCATGTACTTACCACCCAGATCTAACAATGTTAATACTGGGCTGGATGCTTCAGATCTCTTTCCCCCTCATGCAATTAATTAAATATTACAGATATAATTAGATATTCTCCATCACTTTTTTCTTATATTTAAAAAGGAGGGGATCTCAGTTGGTCAAGCATCTGACTTCAGCTCAGGTCATGATCTCGCGGTCTGTGAGTTTGAGCCCCACATCAGGCTCTGTGCTGACAGCTCAGAGCCTGGAGCCTGCTTTGGATTCTGTGTCTCCCTCTCTCTCTGCCCCTCCCCACTCATGCTCTCTCTCTGTCTCTCAAAAATAAATAAACATTAATTTTTTTTTGTAATTAATAAATAAATGAATGAACAAATAAAAAGGAGGGACTAGATGTGACCAAGCTTCAGAGTTCCTGGATTTCTAAAACACCTATAATAATATGTTTTTATTATCTTGGTTAAACAATACCAATTCAATGTATAAATTCGGCCTGCAGCAAAAAAGTATTATTTATTATTATATGAACCTATCTATACCAAGGCTATGAAATGGATATCTTTGATTACCTATATTATTAGCATTTTGGTTCTCAGTTTTGTTTCTAAATGATTCCTTAGATCTGCATTGTCCAATATGGTAAACACTAGCCACACTGGGCATTTGCAGTGTGCTAATCCAAACTGAGACATAAATGTAAAATCCAGCACACTGGCTTTTAAATACTTAGTATGAAAAACAATGTAAAAAAACTCACTAGTAATCTTTATATTATTTACATGCTAAAATAATGTTCCAGATGCTAAAATAATGTTCCAGACATAACGGGTTAAATAAAATGTAATTGTTAAAATTAATTTCACCCCTTTTCGGGTGCCTGGGTGGCTCAGTCAGTTAAACATCCAACTCTTGATTTCAGCTCAGGTCATGATCTCACAGTTCATGGAATCAAGCCCTGAGTTGGGGTCTTTACTGCCAGCACAGAGCCTGTTTGGGATTCTCTCTCCCTCTCTCTCTGCCCCACCCCTGCTGCTTGTGTGCTCTCTCTCCCAATATAAACTTTTTTAAAAAACATTAAAAATATTTAAATTAGGGGCACCTGGGTGGCTCAGTCGGTTAAGTGGCCGACATCAGCTCAGGTCATGATACCGCAGTCTGTGAGTTCGAGCCCCGCGTCAGGCTCTGCGCTGACAGCTCAGAGCCTGGGGCCTGCTTCGGATTCTGTGTCTCCCTCTCTCTCTGCCCCTCCCCTGCCTGCTTTCTGTGTGTGTCTCTCTCTCAAAAATAATAAACATTAACAAAATTTTTTTAATTAAAAAAATATTTAAATTAATTTCACCCCTTCTATCTTTTTTTTAATAAGGCTACTAGAAAATGTAAGATTATATATATGGCTCATAGTTAAAGCTCACATTATAATTTCTATTGCACAGTGCTGTCCTAGATACATCAAAGTAGCACCAAAATAAGAACTACAATTTCGGGATCAAGAAAAGAATCAAGAAAAACATGGAATGGTTGAAATGGTCAAAATGGCAGAGTTGTGGCTGTTACCTAGGTGATTCAGAGGGAAGAATACTATTTAGGGAGAAGGAGGACTCCCAGATTATCCTTCTACATCACCAGAACACCCCAGATAAACTCTCTTGGCTTCAATTTACTCATGTGTATCTGGAAAATTACTCTCCTAAAGAAGTCAATTCTTTAGTAATTTAAATGGATTGAGAACTGATCTAATACAATTCACTCATTTAACAATTTTCATTAACTGGGACTGGGGATATACTGGTGAATATGAAGTCATGTACAAACAATGAACAAGTTAACAAATAAGTAAAAAACTCATTTCAGAAAAGTGCTCTGAAGAAGTAATGTGAAAACTCAGCAGTCAGTCTCTCCAATCCAAGCCTATCTTTAGAATCAGCTTTTAGGACTCCTTGGATACTGTAGTCACTGAGATGTATTTTAGGGGTGATAAATTAGTTATTTCAATGTGTTCATACTGCAAGCTCATTTTCTGTGTAAATATTTTCAATCAAAGCATTCTGCAAAACACATGTACTGTTCCCAAGGACATCACACAAGAAAATGCAAGGCAATTTATGTCATTGTCATGATTTTCCTAACATGTAAATGCCCAATTTGGCTTTTAATGCTTAATTAAGGAAAAAAAGTCAGTGATTATTTACCCTTTTTCACTGAAGGAAGGCAAATGAGAATATGTTGCTGTAAACATGGCAAAATGAATTCCAAACTGTTAAGCATCCAGCATCTTCAATATAAATCTTCTGGTCCAGGAAATGACACAGAGAACCAGGCTGATATGCTTAATTTCCTCTACCACAAAAAAAACAAAAACAAAAACACCTCCAAAATCCCTGAAGAGTTCATATTACAAATATAATGTTAATGTGTATGGCCATAACTACAGGGTTGAACTGGCCTCCATAAATTATGTGTCAATCAGGTCCATGGCTAAAAACCACCCTTCACTACTGTCAACTCTCAGCGCCTTCATACACCAAAACACTACGCAACCATTATGAACCATATCAATTTAAAGACCCGATACACAATTAGGTGAGCAAAACAGATGTTAGAAATGCTTAATAACAATTGGATTCAGTCAGTAAATTATAGCAGATTCTTAGAACACTACAGTTATTAAAAGTAACCCTGACAGTATATTTACTGACATTGAATGACATGCAAATACTCATACTTTATTGAATATGCAGTAATTACAAAAATATACCTAATGTGAGGGAGCCTGGCTCGCTGTTGATGGAGCATCCGACCCTTGATCTTGGGGTTGTGAGTTTGAGCCCCACATTGGGTGCAAAGATTACTTGAAATACATACACACACACACACACACACAAATATGTGTGTATATATACACATACACACACACACATACAAGTATAGGTATATAATGTGATACCATTTTCAAAATATATTTATACTGACTATGTAGGGAAAAACTCCGGGAGAGTGTAGCACAAAGAGCTAACGTTAGCAGTTCGAGTTTCTTCTTTTTAACTCCATTTTCTGACTTTTACACAATGAACTATTACCGTTTGATGTCATAAGGAAAATGTAAAACTTATGTTTAAAGCAAGTTAAGGGGGCGCCTGAGTGGCTCAGCTGGTGATTTCAGCTCTGGTCACGGTCTTGCAGTTTGTGAGACAGAGCCCCACATCAGGCTCCACGCGGACATGTGCAGAGCTGGCTTCTGATTCTCTCTCTCTCTCTCTCTCTCTCTCTGCTCCTCCCCTGCTCATGCTCGCTCTCAAAATAAATAAACTTTAAAAAATTAAAATAAAAAGTTACAAAATAGTATACACATATGCCATCAATGATATTCAAAGATAACGAAAGAGGAATTGCACAGAAGAAATGCCACAGAGTGTTTGTTACAAGAGTGATCTCTGGGTGGTCCTTCCCCTCCGTTTACAGAAGTCTTTAACATCTGCTCTTCTCCCTTCTCACCAGGTCCTACCGTAGTCAGGGTGATGGCAACAAAAGGGTACCCATCTAACTGTGAGCTGTCTGGTTTCTAGGTACCGCATCTCCAGTGACCTCTACCTTCCCTCCCTTGAAACCATCGACTTCCACAACCACCCTTCCACAACACACACACACGCACGCACACGCACACGCACACGCACACACACACACACACACACTCCACCCTCTGACCACGGCCCCCAGCAAGCCTGAACACTTGGATACATTTGTCCTCCAGCCTCAACAGAACCTTTCCTCCTTTGATCCCCTTTTCTTCCAGTCATCATCTTTCAGGTTTCATTTCTACTCCCTCTGGTTTATTCTCGCTGCCTCTGGAGTTTCCTATTTCTCCCCTCATTTTAGTAAACTATTTAAAAACTATACCCAACCTAACTTACTTCAAATGACATTAAAAAAAAAAAAAAAAAAAGAATCAGAGGACTCCCGGGTGGGTCAGTCAGTTGAGTGTGCAATTCTCGCTTTCGGCTCAGGTCACAATCTCACAGTGCATGAGATCGAGCCCCATATCGGGCCCCATGCTGGCAGTGAGGAGCCGGCTTAGAATTCTTTCTCTCCCTCTCTCTTTGCCTCTCCCCCGCCCGAGCGCTCTCTCTCAAATAAACTTAAATAAAATAAAATAAGAATCAAGCCAGAATTATTATTCCATTATGTAAAGGAGAACATGTGTTCCAATATGTAAAGGAGGGTGTCTCAAGGAGATAATCACAGAACTGTGCCGGTGTTGCCATGTATTGTAACTCTTGAATGGTACAACGCTCATCTGCTCTTCCTCAGAATCGCTCCATTGTTCCAGCAGAGAATTCAATCATCTGAACTCTCTAATTCCCATACCTCCCCTCATAACGTTCACCTCTTCTCCCTAAATCTTTTTCAATGTTCCCAACATCTGTGTTTCCTAGCACCTAGCCTCAAATATTTGTGGAAGGTGTTCGATAAGCACTGGAACGAACATCTGACCTCTCTCGTCACTTACTTACACTCTGTACATATTAATTCACCTAATTCTCACAGCAACCCCACAAGGTAGGTACTATTATTGTCCCTATTTTATAGATGAGGAAACCTAGGTCCAGAGAAGTGAAGCAACTTCCTCAGTAATATTAAAACTACTACTGGCAGAGTGGAGATTTGAACCCAGGCGTCTGGCTTCAAAGTTGTGACCACCAGTCACACTGCTTCTCAAACCAAAGCCACACTTCTGTTTAAGAAATCTTTTAGTTGAAAATGCAGTTAATAATTTCAACATACGATTTAAGTAAACATCAAATTGATAGGTTTCATACAAACTATAATAATCCCAAAGTTCTTAATATCTGCTTATCATCCAAAATACAACAATATATCCTATTTTCACAAACCTTTTCTTATGTAAATTTCCTAAAATGAATCCACTTTAAGTGCTTAGTAACTTTCTAAATTTTGTACTTCATCGAAGTTATCAGATACTTTCTTCCCCTAAAACGGTATCATTTTAAGTAGATAATGAACAATTTAACAAATTTAAAGATAAGTTTTCCTTTCCCCTTTCTACACACCATCAATATTTGACCTTCCACTTCAACACGTTCTCTCTTACTGAATGTTAAAATAACATCAAAGTCAAAAATTAGAACTACTCATTCTGAGTGAAGCCAATAAGCACTTGAACCTCTGAAGGAATTCTAACTAGAGCAAGAAAGTTATCAATATTTTATCTGCTAACATTTACACTGCAACCTACTTAAAACAGTAAGTTATATGGCTGTTTCAATTTCTGGAAGGCATTGGCTTCTCTGAGAAATCCAGATTTTCTCTTTGCCCTCCTAGAAAAAAACATATTATCCAGTGTCAATGAATATTTTTTTTCTTACATTTTATACTATTAAAGTTTAATAATGGGGCACCTGGGTGGCTCAGTCGGTTGAGCGTCTGACTTCGGCTCAGATCATGATCTCACAGTTTGTGAGTTTGAGCCCTGTGTCGCTGCAGTGCAGAGCCCGCTTCTGATCCTCTGTCCCCCCCCCCCGCCCCTGCCCCACTCGTTTTCTCTCTCTCAAAAATAAAAATAAACATTAAAAAAAGTTTTAGAATGGAACTAATTGTGAAAGGGAAGAGGGGAAAAAAAGAAGAAGAAAAGGAACGGGAGGAAAGTGGGGAGGAGGGAGAATGCAGAAGGAGAAGGGGGCAGGAGGGTGGCAGTATATATCCTTGCAGTGGTGGAGGTCAGGGGAGAAAGAGGAGAGGAGAGAGGAGGAAAAGTATCTTACGTTCAGTTTTTAGAACTTCCTGAAGGAAAGTGTCAGTAAAACGGAAAAACAGAAGAGAATGAATATTTTATTTTCTAAATGAAATTAAAGAAAAATACTGTTTCAGACAGGTCATTCTAGTACAAAATGTGCCATAATTTTAAGAAAAGGTATATGGAATGGCAGAAAAAGCTTCAACTAGCAAGCCCCAAGATCTTTGTTTGGACCCCAAATCTGATACTGTTAGAAGCAAGTCCTCTCTGAATCTCCATTTCCTCTCCCTGGAAATCAGTAATAATACCACCTCTCTTGAAGAATGGGTAAAGTAGTTATAGTCAGGGGTGCCCGGGTGGCTCAGTCGGACAAGCACCCAACTTCAGCTCAGGTCATGATCTCATTCATGGCTTGTGGGGTCAGGCCCCACGTCGGGCTCTGTGCTGACAGCTCAGAGCCTGGAGCCTGCTTCAGATTCTGTGTCTCCCTCTCTTTCTGTCTCTCCCCACTGCCCCCCGGCTCATGCTCTGTCTCTCTTAAAAACAAACAAACATCAAAAAACAATTTTTTTAAGTAGTTATAGTCAACATACTAAACAAACAGCTAAGAAGTGATTCACCTCAAGTATCAGTCATTATATAAAATTTACCTAATGAGTGTACTATTAAGGTATCAAAATAATTCTCATAGGGATCACCCTGCACAGACTTGTCTTAACAGTCTTTCTGCTGTAGTCAGCTACAGAAAGCAGTTTCTTAATGCATGCTTAGAACAGACCATCCACTTTCTTTCAATCTGAGATTTGGTTATAACTCTTTTAAAGGAGCCTGTCTGTATTACTAAACATAGGCACACTTCACTGACTCAAAGTTCAAACCGGGCCTCTTAGAGTGAACTGATTCACATCTAATGCCATACACTCAAATTCCTACCAAATTTCCAGAAATGAAAGCAGGATGATGGGAGACTCACACAAAGCAAGGCATGAGAAATTACTAGTCAACTCTGCAACCTGAAATTTGACTTTACTATAGATCTTATCTGTTAAGTCTCAAAAAATTGAAGAATTTCTCAGCCATGCCAAAAATCACAAGACCTGTTTATACATTTTATCTAATTAGTGAAAAAAACCAATTAACCAAGTTCTTTAATTATCAAGAATTGATGATACTTAAAATACTTCTTTTAGAGGTCCCTATTTATTTTAATTTTTAATAGCACTTGTGTATAAGGGGGCAAACACTATACATTTTAATCAAAGAAAATAAATACTTTAGAAGACTTCATTTTTTTTTTTTTTTGAGTGAGTGAGTGAGTGAGAGAGAGAGAGAGAGAGAGAGAAAACATGTAAGCGGGGGAGGGACAGAGGAAGAGAGAGAGAATCCTAAGCAGGCTCCACACCGCACAGAGCCCAACGCAGGGCTGATCTCAAGACCACGAGAGCATGACCTGAGCCAAAATCAAGAGTCGGATGCTTAACTGACTGAACCACCCAGGTACCACTAGAAGACTTCATTTTTACATACAGTTTTTTAAAATCTTGTTCAGAAATACAGTTATTGAACAATTTTATCTGTAATAAACAAGAACTCACTCATACTCTACACTAATAATTGTAAATATGAGAAGACACCAATCTGTTATAAGTTCCAGGAGAACAGACATTTTTTCCTACTGATTCATTACCAAATCCTCAGAAAGTTGACACTCAATATTTACTGAATGAAAAAAAATCTATATAGTGCTACTCATAATAATAAAAATAAAACATTTGGAGCATTATGCATTTGTTATAAGGATGAAAATTAGGTAACTGCATGGCAGTGCTTGTATTTTTTAAAATAACCCATTTGGGGTGCCTAGGTGGTTCAGTTGGTTAAGCATCCGACTTCGGCTCAGGTCATGACCTCACAGTTAGTTTGTGGGTCCGAGCCCCATGTTGGGCCCTGAGCTGACAACTCAGAGCCTGGAGCCTGCTTCAGATTCTGTGTCTCCCTCTCTCTCTCTGCCCCTCCCCTGCTTGTGCTCGCGCACGCTCTCCCTCTCTCTCTCTCTCTCTCTCTCTCTCTCTCTCTCTCTCTCAAAAATAAACTTTTTTTTTCAAAGTAACCCATTCATTTTTTAAAGCATTAACCTGAACATTAAGCAAATTGGGTTCTAATGTCAGCTCAATCACCAATTTGACTTCCACCTTGGGGTAAATGATCATCTATCCTTCTGGGCTCCAGTACCCTCGTGTGTATTACTTCCGCTCCTCTTTGGCCCTGGCTAGTCGATTCCTGGGGACAGATTACAGAGAGAAGAACATGCCTAAGCTGTACCGAAGCAAACAGAATCTGCACTATCCAACTGGATCAAGAAATCCTTAGTGACATGCTCAAGCCACACTGACTCAGAATCACCCATTTTAACTCCAGGGCCCCAAAGGCATACTTGAACCACCACTCTACACCAAAGAGAGCCAGTAATTTAGGTCATCTGATGCAACAGAACAATGCCATCCAGGGTACACCGACATATCAAGCCTTACTGTCAAAGGAACCAGAAAGTAAAGTACAGGTGGAGAGGGAGCAATTTCACCCGCTGGAAACAGTGCAGATCTCTGTGCCAGCCAACAGCCAGTATACAATGGAAAAGGATGCTCGCCAATCTGCTGTAAGAAAAGCAGCTATTTTCAAGCCCTATAATAAAATCTATTATAATCTTACAATATTCAGGGGCATATGGCTGGCTCAGTCACAGGTGTCGACTCATGATCTTGGGGTTTTGAGTTTGAGCTCCATGTTGTGTGTAGCGATTACTTAAATAAATAAATGAATCTTTAAAAAAATGAAAAGAATCTTACAGTACTCATTATATGTGAGCCGGGACAAATCTATGAGGACATTGCCTCTTTTACAAAATCTTTCAGATGAAAATCTCGAAGACCCCAAAAGCATCATTTGTCCTTCGACACCTACCACCTCCATCCCACTTGCCTCACCCTACACTCAACATACTTTATTAGCAACCACAACTAAAGAACTATGAGAGGAAGCATAGTACAATGGTTAGGAACACAGACTCTGGAGTCACACTGTCTGGGTTCAAAACTTGGATCTGGGGGCACCTGACTAGCTAGGTAGGAGAAGCACGTGACTCTTGATTTCAGGGTGGTGAGGTTGAGACCATGCTGGGTATAGAGACTGCTTACAAAAAAAATCTTTTTTTTTTTTAATTTTTTAAGTTTATTTATTTATTGGAGGGAGGGGGACAGAGAGGGAGGGAGAGAGAGAACCCCAAGCAGGCTCTGCACCATCAGCATGGAGCCCAATGCAGGGCTCAATCTCACAAACCATGATATCATGACCTGAGCCAAAATCAAGAGTGGAATGCTTAACCCGCTGAGCCACCCAGGCGCCCCTAAAAATAAAATCTTTAAAAAAAAAAAAAACCTTGGCTATACATTTCCCAGCTGGGTGACTTTCAGCAAGTTACCAAGTCTTTCTGTGTCTCCACTTCCCCAACACTGTAAAAAAATACATAGGATTGCTGTAAAGATTAAATGCATGTAGAACAGTGCCACTGTAAGGACTAAGTGAAGAATAAAATTTTTTTAATGTAAGGTAAGTAATTTGCACCAAGGCCTACTCCTTATAAGAAAGAATGGAAACAGGAATTCTCATTCTTTGTGATCTAATCCCTAGGCCATGCAAACTCTTTAACACCAAAGGGCCATCTTGAGGGAGGAAGTGAGGATGCTGCCGCATGGTGATACTGACAAGCTAAAGGCCAAGAATTTCTCAATTGCAGGTTCACAGAGGGATGCAGTGGACCTACTAATCCCCTGAAATTAAAATTCTGAAGCAGCAAGCTACTTCTGCACTATTATTTCTCCTATCTGGAAAAAAAAAAGGTCTTCAACTACCTACAGCCCTGTTTTGCTATTCTCCTACAGCAAATATCCTCCAAAAAGGTGCTATATTCATTCTCTCAAATTCTTCTTTCATTCTTAAATCCACTCCAATAAGGTTTTGACCCAACCCACTGAAACTAATCTTGTCACGTTCATCTCCGACCTCAACATTGCTAAATCCAATGATCAATTTTCCATCCGGATGACCTGATTTAGCAGACTTTTGTAACACTTTCTCCCTTTTTCTTACTTGGCTTCCAAGATGCTCTCTTGGTTTTTCCTTTTATGCTGATCTCTTCTTGGTGATTTTTGTTGTAGACTGTTCTTCTCTCAGACCTTTTAATGCCCCATGTTTAGTTCTTGGACCTTTTCTCTGTATTCCTGTTGTGATCTCTTCCAATTTCCCAGCTTTAATTACATTTGCCAATAACTACAACTATGTATTTACAATCCAGGTTTCTCACCTAATTCCAGACTCTTCTACTGTCTTAAAACTGTCTGCTCAGCATTTCCACTCTGCAATCTACTACTTACCTTAAACTCAATATCCAAACCTAAGCTCTTAATCTTCCCCAAAAAGGCTGCTCTAACCATACCCTTCCCATACTAGCTTCTGATAACCGCATCCTTCTGGCTTAGTCCCAAAATCTTGAAATCATTCTTTTTTTTTTTTTTTTTTTTAATTTTTTGAAGTAGCTCAGTCTTTATATTTATTTATTTTTTCTTTTAGGTAAGCTCTTTGCCCAACATGGGGCTTGAACTCACAACCCCAAGATCAAGAGTCGCATGCTCTACCAACTGAGCCAGCCAGACACCCCACCTTGGAATCATTCTTGACTGCTTTCACCCCTACCCGACATGAAAATTCATCAGAAAATACCATTATTCTACCTTTGAAATATGTCCTGAAGCCAAACACTCACCACCCTCACTACTACCACCCTGGTCTGAGCCACCATCATTTCTCATGTAGATTATTTATTACAATAGCCTCCCACCTGTGCCCTCACCCCCATCCTTTGGCCCCAGTTTGTAGTCAACACAGCAGTCAGAGACATCCCTTTAAAATGCAAATCACTTGTCAAATCCCTGCTCAAAACCTTCCAAAGACTTCCCAGTTCAATTTCTGCAAGGTCCTTAAGAGGACCCCAGGGGCACCAGAGACCTACTTGCCCCTACCCCCTTACCAGTACATACTACCAGTTGTATCTATCTTAGGAATCAATACACATGAATGGTGGTCCCCAAAAAGGTAAGTCCAAATCCTAACCCCCAGTTCCTGAGGAATGTGACTTTATTGGGAAAAACGGTCTTTGTAGATATAATTAAGAATCCTGAAATGAGATCATCCTGGATTTAGGTTGGGCACTAAATCCAATGACAAGCAGAAGAAGATGAAACAGGAAGAGGTGTGAGGACAGATGATGTGTCTGAAAGCCGAGGACTGCCACGGACTGCCACGGGCTGCCACAGGCTGCCGGCTGCCATCAGAAGCCAGGGGAGGAGCATAGATCCCTCCTTCCTCAGAGCCTCTGGATTATAGGAGAGAATATATTTCCATTATTTTAAGTCACCCACCGGTGTTACTGTTACAGCAGCTCCCAGAAACTAACACACCACTCTTCTTGTTGGTCTTTGTGCTGGCATTCCCCTCATTTGAGCCACAGAAAGCTCCAAAGCCAGAACTCTGCATGGCTAACTGGTGTGCCATCTTTAACCTTTTGTTCAAATATCATCCTATCAGGCCGATCCTTACTTCCATATTTAAATCAGAGCCACGGCTATTCTTCCCTTCCTGTATTCTATTTTTTCCACGGCACTTACCATATCCTAATATACTCCACAATGTTCTTATGTATCATGCTTATTGCTTGCTGACTTTACTAGAATATAAGCTCCACAGGGGCACAGTGTGGGGACTGTTGGATTTTTTTCATTATGTATCCTAAACATCTAATAACCATGCCTGACAGGAGAGTAACCATTTGATAGACATATGCTGAATATATCTGTTTGTTGCACGAATGTGTGCATGTCTTTTTCTGGGAAAAGTCCACAGTTTTCCCCAGATTAATAAAGGGATCCCAAAAAAGCTCCTAATCTTTGTTCTAAATCTTTAAGTAGCTATGGAAAATAAGATTCTAAAACTCTATCATTAAAGACCCCAACTCTAGGGGCACCTGGCTGGCTCAGTTGCAAAAGCATAAAACTCTTGATCTTGGGGGTCATGAGTTTAGGCCCCACGTTGGGTGTAGAGATTATTCAAAACAAACAAACAAACAAACAAACAAAAAAACCCCAACCCTAGAAAAGCAAACAAAAACCAATAAACACTCAACACCATGACTTAATATCTTGCATTTTGCAAACAGCAGATACCGTAAGTTTAAATTTCATACTCCTAAAACCAACTTTTACCAAAAAAGACACTCCGCTTCAATTTAGTGCTTTGCCCACTTTCACAAGACCTCCTACACTAAAGGATGCCCTTGGCTAAACTAGCATAAAAAATAAAGAATAGTGGCCTTCCATGCAGAACATTCACATAAACCAAGGTAGTTTCACAAAGCTCAAGAACACTGTGAAATACTTTTCTCTACCTGGCTAAAATCCTATGCAAAGTAGAGAAGTAGAACCAAAGCAAACCATAACCTGTCTAGCATCTATCATTCCTATGGAGTAAACAGCTGTTTACTCCAAATACAACATCACAGTTTGTACGGCCTTAGAAACCGTTGTGGAATGGATGTCATTTACATCTACAGCTTTGGTATGAACCATAAAGCGTAACATTGAAAAGCAGTCAAGCACAGCAAAACTTGTTAATGGATTTTGATAACAGCAGAAAGGCACCCATTGCGTTCCTTATTATTGCTGCAACATATTTCACAGTTAATGCTAAACAGGTCAAGTTGAACACAATCACACTAAGCACCAGAATTCAGTATATAATTTATCCAAGCATAATTCTTCAGACATACCTTTTATATTAAATAAATGGCCATTACAGATGAAAATTTGCACATCTGCTGCTATGGAATCTTTCTTATTCCATCAGCAAGTGGATTAACAATACAACCCAGTCCCAGCCCTTACCTTGACTGGTTCCTTTCCCCAACTGAAGCAGTTCGGTAATTTCAAGGATATAAAATCTACCAGATACTCTGAAGAGAAAGGCATTTAAAACACTATTAATTCATTTTCAATGCGAGGTTTTGCCTTAGGCTTGTTTTATAACTAGTTGTAAAAACTTCACCTCTCAGCACATGGCATTTTACCAAATCTCAAACACGAGCACTCTCTTCACCTCCACCACCCCCACCCGTCCAAGCCACCACGTCTCACCGGGATTCCTGCAATGGCCTCCTCACCAGCCTCCAGCTGGCAGCAGTCTAACTTTTACACAGCAGGATCTTTTTTTTTTAACGTTGATTCATTTTTGAGAGAGAGGGACAGAGTACGAGAGGGGGAGGGGCGGAGAGAGAGGGAGACACAGAATTCAAAGCAGGCTCCGGGCTCAGCACAGAGGCTGACGCAGGGCTCGAACTCATAGACCACAAGATCATGACCTGAGCCAAAGTCGGACGCTCAACCGACTGAGCCACCCAGGCACCCCAACAGCAGGATCTTTTTAAAAGAGAAATCAGAAACTGTCACACCTGGATCAAAACCTTCCGGCAGCATCCCGTTATGCATAAAATAAAAGGCAGAGACCTTACCATGGTCTACAAGGACCTATCAGACCCAGCCTGTGCCTCTCCCTCTGACCTCACCTCCTACAGCTCTCAGAGCTGTTCCACTGCTCCCTGACCACACCAGCAGGCTCCTATCTTGGGACTTTTGCACTTAGTATTCTCTCTGCCTGGAATGCCCTATCCCCAGATCTCTGCATGGTTCCTTACCCTGTTCAAGGCCTTGCTCAAATGTCACCTCTTCAGAGAAGCTGTCCCTTAATACCCTACTTAAAACAGTACCCCATCACCCCATCAGCATCTCTTACCCTATTTGGGCATCAATCACAGTTGCTCATTTTATAATTTACTTTGAATTGGAACAGAGGCATATTTTCCTTGTTCAAAATGAAATCTGAGCAAAAACAAATGCTATTTTACAGGCCACTCACCATGAAGTTAGACACAATGTATAAATGAACACACACATCTTTTATAAAATAAGTATGTGATGGGGTGCCTGGGTGGCTCAGTCGGGTACGTGTCCAACTTCGGCTCAGGTCATGATCTCACGGTTTGTGGGTTCAAGCCCCTCATCGGGCTCTGTGCTGACAGCTCAGAGCCTGGAGCCTGCGTGGGATTCTGTCTCTGCCCTGTCTCTGCCCTGCTCTGTCTCTGCCCCTCCCCGCTTGTTCTCTGTCTCTATCTCTCTCTCTCAAAAATAAATAAACATTAAAAAAAATTTTTTTAAATAAGTATGTGGTTGGGGCACCTAGGTAGCTCAGTCCTGGGCGGCTCAGTCCATTGAGTGTCTGACTCTTGATTTCAGCTTGGGTCATGATCTCAAGGTTTGTGGGTCTGAGCCCCTCATCGGGCTCTGTGTTGACAGTGCGGAGCCAGCTTGGGCTTCTCTCTCTCCCTCTCTCTCTGCACCTCCCCCCTCTCAAAATAAACATTTTAAAAAAATGTTTTAATAAATAAAAAATATACAATAAAAATATGTGCTTAGGTATGGTTTTCTTTATTTTTAATTTAGAAGTATTAAAAAGAAGTGCTGTATGTACAAGCAAGTTTATGGTACTGGTATAGATATGGAGGAAAAAGAATAATGGAAACAACCAAAATGCCCAGTAACAGGGAAGTACTTAAGGAATATAAACATTAAAAACATACGACCATAATAAACAATAGTTAGGAATGCATAAAAGCACAAAAGTGTTTAGGAGATGTTAAATTTTAAAAACTCAATTACAATGATAAGTAAGCCCAACCTTTCCACTGACTAAGCAGGAGGGGCCTAAGCAGGGTGGGCCTGGCCCACCCTGGCAGATGAGGACTCAACAGCTATTAGCCTTGTGGCCGAGCTCTCTGACTCCCAGGTAGCAGGGGCCGAGCGTACCATCACAGTGCAGTATCAGAAGCGAGGGCCCAGGGCAGACAGTACAGGTGTCACGGGAGAGCACGGCTAGGTACAACCCTGAGTGAGGACAGGTTTCCTGATGAAAGCATGCCTAAACTAAGACCTGAAGAATAAACAAGAGACAGCCAAAAAGGGGGGCGAGAGGGTTGGGGATGGAAGAATATGTATGAAACAGTGGATGTTTGGGGTAGGAGGCAAGAAAAGAGATGAAACTATGATTTATGATCTGTTTAAAAACCTGTCCCAATGGAGCATGTAAATTAAGTCTGTAACACCCATAAAATAACATCTATATTTGGTGATAGGAGTTTTGGTAAATTTTCTATTTTTTATGAATTATGATGCTAAGTAAAAGCCAACAGTGATTCTTCAACCAACCACTTAGACTTGCCAAAGTCTATTTTGTCCTGTGGCTACTTGGGTTTCCCTTCAGTCTGTCTGGCCATCTGACCAAATACAAGTAGGGATGGGAAACAATGTGAACACAGCACACAAGTGCACAAACACATCCTTCCCAGGCCTGGCCAGTGCACGTCCTAACCCAGAAGTACTCAGACTTCACAGTCTCTGGCTGCCTTGCCACGTTCCTACCTCTACCCCCAACCCAAGCATCCCGTTCTTCTCAGGTGCCAGCACGAATTCTGCGCTTAGCATTCCCAGCCTCCAACATTTGGCTCACCTAACGTATCTCACCCCACTCCCGCCCACAGATTCCTCACTCCAGCAAGATTTCCCTTGCCGGACTCAGTACACAGCACACTCCTTCTTGCCTCAGGCTGACCTGACCCCCTGCTGAGACCATCAGAACCTGCTCTCCCAGTGCCTATTCAAACAGCACCCACTCTTTAAGGCCGGGCTCTTAGCTTCTGGATAAGTACTTAGTCAATTACTTTAACCCACAATAATCTCTAGTTAACCTAAATGTGACTATATATTCATATATTTATGTTTATGCTATACAGTATGTAGTTGGCTATATTCCACTTTTGTTCTAGATCTCTAAATATACTCTTCAAGGCTTGCCTCCTAAGTTGTGAGGGCAAAGGTAATAACTTTTATTTCTTTTACATCCCACTTATATCAGTATTAAACTTGGAAAACACATATCCTGTACCTGTTGACTCACTGACAGTTCCTGGGTGGAAAGTTAAGCCAAGCAGAATTCAGTGCCAGCTGCTTCTCTCTGGAGCTATAGGTTTAAGCACCAAGATTGGGACTTAATTTACATGCTCCACTGGGACAGGAAAAAGAGCATAAATACTGACAATGCAAGACAGTTAAAGGAACAGTAACAACAACAACAAAAAAAACCTAAACAGAAGAAAAAAGATTGAATGACTGATTGATTCCTAACGAAGGCAAGTACCACTATATTACAAGTCTCCCAAGCACTTTGTACATTATCTAGCAAATAGTAAATAATAATACAAATAAATAATAAATAAATCTATTTGGTGAATAAATAGATTTAGTGCCAGTATAAGAAATATGGAGGTAATAGGTATAACTAAAAGCTTAGATTTTAATTTTCAATGTCCTGAGGTCGTTCTTGTATCATTTAATACTAACAAATTTATTTTTTTTTTAAGTTTATTTGAAAGAGACAGAACACAAAGTAGGAGAGGGGCAGAGAGAAAGACAGAATCCCAAGCAGGTTCCACACTGTCAGCGCAGAGCCTGACACGGGGCTTGAACTCGTGTAACTGCAAGATCATGACCTGAGCCAAAATCAAGAGTCGAAAGATGCTTAACTGACTGAGCCACCCAGGTGTGTCCCGTAAATTTATTTTTAAACAATGCTTCAAATCCTCCATACAGAGATACCACAATTTTTCTGAAAACTAAGTAGGCCATTTTCCAGGGGGAAAAAAAGGCCAGGCATTACTTCTTACTTAGGGAGGAAGAATGGTTGGCCAGAGAGAATGAATTAAAAAATTAAATATTGTGCCCCCTGCCACCCAACGAAGAAAACATGCAAATCAGATCAACATCTAATTTACTTATATCATGTGTCCACAAAAAAAAAAAAAAAAAAAAAAGTCTGCAGGTTTCCAAGGCAGAGGAGAAGGTCAAGGGCAATACTAACTCCTGGTATAGTAATCTTTATTCTTTATTAGAAAAGAGTTCTTTTTTGGGGCACCTGGGTGGCTCAGTTGGTTAAGCGCCTAACTTCAGCTCAGGTCATGATCTCCCCGTTTGTGAGCTCAAGCCCGCATCAGCTCTCTGCTCTCAGCACAGAGCCCGCTTCAGACCCTCTGTCTGTCTGTCTCTCTGTCTCTCTCCCCTTCCCCTGCTTGTGCTCTCTCTCAAAAAATAAACATTAAAAAGAAAAAAGAAAAAAAAAAAAAAAAAAACAGTTCTTTTTTCCAAAACAGGGGTTTGGGAAAAATGAACAAAATTATTTTAAATAAGCTCTGAGAGCATGTTCTTAAAAGTAAACAAAACAGGGGCACCTGGGTGGCTCAGTCAGTTAAGCGTCCGACTTCGGCTCAGGTCATGATCTCACGGTCCGTGAGTTCCAGCCCCGCGTCGGGCTCTGTGCTGACAGCTCAGAACCTGGAGCCCGTTTCAGATTCTGTGTCTCCCTCTCTCTCTGCCCCTCCCCTGTTCATGCTCTGTCTCTCTCTGTCTCAAAAATAAATAAACGTTAAAAAAAAAAAAAAAGTAAACAAAACATATAGAAAGGTATTTCAGGTTCAGTGAAAAGACAAAGGTTAGGGTGCTCAACCTTTTCCCAGAAGAGATTTACCCTCTACTTCCCTAGAAAACTTCAGTGACAAGAAAACCTCACCCTGGTTACATCAGGCCACACATCCGCAATAAATGTAGACGCCTAAAGACGGGCTGAAGAATCCATTTGTTAACAGGTAAGTTGTCCCTAAGTACCATGTAAATGTCCACGGCACATGCACACCTCACACTGGGCTATGGGGGAGCATAAAGTTTCTACTTTTATTAAAGTTCTTCTAAGACTGTATTTTATTCACATCATTTCCTCATGAACTCTGTCACTGCAGGGACACAACTTATTTATCTTTGTGCTCCCAGTGCCTAATACTGTGCCCTGTAAGAGACACTAGAAACAGTACTGGCAAATGAATGGCCCAGTGTACCACTCACAGCCTCCCTTCCTAAGAGCCGACCACCCAGAGAAAAGGAGACTTGGAGGAGAGCAGCCTTTGCACAGAAGCTAAGCCTGAATTTACAGACCATTTTTATAAATATCATTATGTCGATCTTATTAATCACTGTGTCTATCATTTTAGAAAAATGACTGAGTTTTCCTTTTCATGATTAGTATAGGTACATGGAAAGTATGACTCTTTCAAGATCTTTTTTTTTTTTTGCAAATTACACACATCGCTCTTAGACACACACAAAAACTGTAAGAGAAGAAAAGGAAGCATACTGTATTTGAGAAGAAAAAGACATTAGTTTCAAACTACAATTCTCTAAAACTCAAGCAAAACAGAAAATACAAAGGAAAAAAGCTCTGTCAGAAATCATTTAAGGACAAATAAAGTACATCATCACTATAAACTTAGAACAATGCTCTTTCAGAATTTATCATCAACAGAACAGGTGAAGCTTCACAGAAAAAAGATAAATTAGAAGAGAGCCTTCTTCACTTAATGAAGTCCAAGTAACATTTTTATAACCAATTAAGTTTATATAATTGAAAGAGTACCAAGCGTATAGCTTTTTCCATGCATCTAAAAACAAACGTCAGTTTAGGGCACCTAGGTGGCTCAGTTGGCTGAGCTCAGGTCATGATCTCATCATAGTTCATGGGTTTGAGCCCCACATCAGGCTTGCTGCTGTCAGTGTGGAGCCCACTTTGGATCCTCTTTCCCCCTCTTTCTCTGCCCCTCCCTACCCTGCTCTCTCTCTCTCAAAAATAAACATTAAAAAAAATTTTAAATAACACAGTAAAAACAAACATCAGCTCAATAATTCACAGCAGAAACCAGGTAGTCACAAGCATGACAGGTTTACCTCATCTCTGAAATATACTTTTAGCTATGCACTAGGCTAAAACTTCATAGTCATCCATTATTCTTATGGACCCTCTTATAACATCCAATGAAACAGAACTTCAAATACTGACTTCTAATTTCATGTAATTCAAACAACAGGTCTTGTGGCCAAAATTACATCAAATGGCCACGGTTCCTTTTTAAGGTAATACGATGAGCAGGAGGCTAAAACCCTCCATAGGTCATCTCTGTAAATGGGTCCTACAGTGATTGTGACATGGTACCATGGGGGCCCAGTTACTCCTAGACAATCACCTTGTAAATGAAGAGATGACTGTCACTGAACCTAAAGTTAAAAACCAAACCTCAGAAATGAGCTGTGCCAACTCAGTGTCATTGGAGGTTTCTAAACAAGTGTCACAGATGAGCTCAAAATAGGTCAAACCCCTCCCTCCTTGGTGCTTTAGCAACATTCAAATCTCTAACACTTACCCCAGAGGTGAGATTCTTTTTAGTGGTGTCTTACACGTATTTTCTCTCAATTTTAAGAAGGCTTACAGAAGCTCTTGGGGGGAGGGTGATCCATCAGGGAAGCAGGGGTCTATTTTTATACCGGGAGCGTAAAGTGAATCACTTCGGAGCAATGCACAGACAGAGCTGAGGCCCACCTTGATGACAGCTGTATCAAAGGCTAAATTTCCGAGGATCATAAATCACGACAGTAAGCATATCAACGGCATGTGGTACTCTGCAAGAATTTTGCAACCTTAACATTACCCACCTCCTACAGTTCTTTGATACTCAAAAGATGCCTTGGATTTCAAAGCCAGCCCCGCATCAGCATGGCTTGCAAATGGCATCCTAGAAACCGTATGACTACGTACAAGCAAAATGGACTTTGGGGATGCAAGAAATTTGACAGCACTCATACTCTTCTCAGGGAGTGACAAAAATATGGCCACTTTCTTAAAAGGCGAAATTACCCCAAACATACAAACCAAATGAGAAAACGAATTATATGAGCACCTAGAGAAGAGACTTAACCAGACAACTCTCCCCTGATTCAGGACAGTCTCCGTCCACCCCCCTCCCCAAAGAGGGACCGATATTACAACCAATGTTAACCGTTTTAATTACAAATTAACCTCTGACTCCCAAGCAAAAAAGCTTCAGAGCTTCTTTCCTGAACAATTGGACTGGAATAAGCAACTTGAGAGAGAAAATGGTTTAAGACATTTCAGGGGCTACAACCTAACTCTAGCTCTTTCTGAATCTTTATATTAAAAGTTCACAGGCCTGCGATTAAGGTGGCAGGAAAACCGAATACCTGCTCCCTTTCCGAACTCAAACAACCTATTGACGCCATCCGCATTGTATTCACCACAGAAAAGCATATTTACAGATTTCTGGGATTTAAAAAATTGCGGAGTTTGTTAAAAAAAGAAAAGGCAATGTATTATCACACTCATAAAATGTCTTTTTGATGTCTCTTGTCATAAAATGCAAACAAAAGTATTTATTTTAGGATAAAACACCTAAAAACAGTAGTTCTCTACTACAGCTGAACACTTACCGCACAGTTAGTAGTCCCTACATAAAAATATTTGGAACAAATACATCTGCATGTAGTGCTGGCACAAGAAAAACATCAAGATGACAGGAGACTTCTCTTGGCAACATTACAGAAAATAAATACTGCTAGATTAAGGAAAGATTGTGGGCTCCAAGAGCCCTGAGTTCCTGGGAAAGAAAAAGGAAACTAACGTACTTTAGATTTATAGAGTACATTTACATTCTCAAAGTATTTCCATATCTATCTTTTCATCTCAGTGTATGTAACCACCGTCGCCATCCAAGAGCTAGGGAGGCAGGGCAATTCATCATACACGGGGTCCACGGCACAGGTGGAATCGGGGCCCAGGTCTTCTCCCGCTAACTAGAAGACATACATCAAGCTTATTTATAATGTTCATAGGCTATCATGGTTCAGGATATTTTTGGTGAAGCAAGAAAAATCATGAATGACACAGCACATACACAGTGTGCTTAAAAGACCCTTACTCTCTCCTATCAAATCAACATCCCGTCTCTGAGCAAAACATTGTTTCTGGACTTACAGACGTCGTTTTCCACAGGTCACCCAGTTCTCATGTCTCACCTTGATTTCAATGAACATAGTAACCAAGAATTTTATTTATTTTTATTTTAGGACAGTGCTTTTTTTTTAAGGACAGTGCTTCTAAGTCAGGAAATAGCCCTCCAGCAGAAATGGAAACACCCACAAGCTATGCTGAACACTGTGTTCAAGCCACTCAATGTTCACATTAGTCTCATCCTAAGTAATCATGCCACTGACCCACGTGTCAGTCAGCATCAGCCTCAATCTCCATATGAAGAGCTAAAGAAAAAGAAAATCTAATTAAAAGCCCAAGAAAAAATCCACTTTAATCAAAGCTGCAACCCAAAGGCCAAGGGACTTTACGGTAGGGAAAAAAATCCTAAAACATGAAAAAATTAGTAACAAGAAAAGAGATGCCAAGGGGGAAAAAGAGAAGACATTTTAATTTAAAAGACTAAAACCAAACTAACCAAAAATAACTTTCCAAATAGAAGAAGCATAAAAAGATGGAGAAATAATAAAAAATGAGGGGGTTAAAATGCAGAGAATCACATTTTTAAGGATATTTTTACTAAAAAGAATAGGAAACTAAATGTTTATAGTATTACTTTATAAAGTCAAAAGAAAAGAATGATCCATTCAATTTTATCAAAACCAATAGAAAACCATCTGCCATAAGCCTGCATCAACACATTTTCCCAAGTCGAACGACCATTCTGATGAGGGTCCCAGACTCAGCCAATAACAAGGGCTACTGTGCTATAGGTGTCCTTGGACAGGAGCTGCCTGGGACCGGATTAGATGAGAGCCATGCTAGGAGACAGAAAAGCTTTCCTCAAAAAAATCAGCCTAACAAATGACCAATATGCTTTTCTCCACACTAAAATATCTGTGTTAATTATAACCAGGAACACATATAGGCCAGATCATAGTGTTCTTAAAGTGAAGCAATGTAATCACTGTATCAAAAACACATATGCGCCCGCACACACGTTAATATATGTTTAAAAAAATCTGAAATAAAAAATGACCAGAGTAACTACCAAGGAGTTGAATCACCCATCTAAAAAAAAAAAAAAAAAAAAAAAAGACTTACAAATTTTAAACAATTACCAGAGTGTTAAAATCTTCTTATCTCAGAAGCTTTTTTCGTATCAGATTTCGCATTTTTAAAAATTTCCAGAAAAAGTCACCTCTAGCAGTTAGAAATCAGTTTCAGCTACAAGTTATTTAAAAGAAATCGCTCCTCATCCAGTACCACAGCCCTGAGATTCCAAAACAGTTGTCATGAGTAATTCCATTTCAGAACCCAACTAGCACGACTGCACTTCCCCAAAAGAGAGGCCTACAGACTGGAAAAATAACCAGAAAAGTTGCGTTTCCCATTTCATATTTTGGGCCTAATATACTCATGAACTTGGAAAGAAAGAAAAGACCTCAAGTTCAGCTTTACTTACTACAAATAATAAAGAAATGGTTGACACTCAATTTTAAGATAAATGACTAAAACTACGAAGTGTACACTCTAAAAGGGTAAACTTTATGGAATGGAAGTTATATCTCAATAAAGCTGTTATTTTTAAAACAAGTAAATGTTACTTAGAAAGAAGTTCTCCATATAACATAAACCACCTGGCTCTATCACTGAGAGACCAAAAATGTGTATTTTAGGGGCACCTGGCTGGCTCAAGTTGGAAAAGCATGGGGCTCTTGATCTCAGGGTCATGAGTTTGAGCCCAACGTTGGGTGAAGAGAATACGTAAATAAATATAAACTTTTCTTAAAATGTGTACTTTAAAATTTGATATACAAGAATATCATCAAAGAAATGCAAATTAAAATAAGATACTGTACATTTTTCACTTATCAGATTAGCACAGATTAAGAACTTTCATAATATCCAGGGCTGGTGAGAAAATAAGGAAACCAAACCATAAAATACTCCTTGTGCACACCGGCATATCCGGGAGGGCAATTTATCAACAGCTCTCAAAATTAAAAATGTACATACCTATTTATTCACTTCCGAGAATTTACACTACAGATATACCTATACAACTGTACAGGAACAAGGATTTAAAAAAAAAAAAAATCAGGACCAATTTAAGTGTCCATCAATGGGAAATTAAAGTGTACATCCACACAATATCCCACTATGCAGTTTAAAAAAAAAAAAAAAAAAAAAGACCTGAGGTATAATTACAGGTATTGACTTGAAAAGTATGTGCTTGAAATACTAAATAAAGAAGCAAAATTTACGACAGTATGTATAGTGTGTAACATGTGCTTACGTGTGCATAAAAACTGTCTAGAAGAATACTGAGGGAGTACGCATTACTCTTTTTGAACTATATAAATGTGATTACAATGAGTGTAAATTAATTATACAATTACAATTTGTATTTAACTTGAATAAATCAGGCTCTCAAATGAAGCCTTCCCCTGGTTAAATCTCTCCATGCTACGACCCTAACCTGTCTTTCAGGTGCTTCATGGTTCCAGCCAAACCAGTCTGTTCTTCCTCCAAGAAATCGAAGGACTCCTCTCCAAAATCCTCTTACATCTTGGTCTGAGCAGCTACTACCAATAACAGCTTCAAATATAAATCACCTGAGTTGAAAGAACTACGTATGCCTGCATCTGCTACAGGACATTTTAAAAGAATTTTTTTTAAAAAAAGGAAATCGAAACACAATTTCATAATCCTCATCATAGAAGCAGCAAAAGTACTCCCCATTTCCCATCTTTCCAGCCTCGGTGCCTTTGCTCCATGCAATTTCCTGCCTGAAATCCTCTTAGCTACTTATCACATGTCCAAATCCTGCCAATCCTTCAAAACACAGGTTAAACACCTCCTCCTACACCAAATCTTCCCTAATGCTCCCTGCCAGAGCTAATTCTCCTTCTTAAACCATAGTACCATCACCTCTTGAGGCACTTTCCTCTATCAAGTACTCAACAGCGTACATGCCTTATTCCTATTAGTGAGAAAATTCATCAAGGGCACCTATGTGTCTAGGTCATTATGTATGCCGCATTTCATACATAAATTAAACTGGTATTTCACTAATGCATATAAGAAAATGGCAAGAGTCTAAAAATAAAAAGCACAGGTTTTCCCAATTTTTTAAATTAGGTAATAGTTATATACAACAAACAGTAAGAGATCCCTCTCTATCCCCCTCCCCAGTGCCCTAGAATGCCTCCTTAAAAGGCAACCACTATGATCAACTTTTTTTTTTTTAAGATCTTCTTTTAAGTAAACTCTACACCCAATGCGGGGCTCAAACCTATAACCCCGAGATCAAGAATGGCACGCTCCACCAACTTGAACCAGCCAGGCACCCGTTAAGATCAATTTCTTACACAGGGTTTCAAGAAGTCCTTAGACACAACAACTTTATAACAACATTCTTAACTTTGGGTCTAAGGTGACAGAAATAATTTGTAAATAACATTTCAAAGTAAATTCATTTATGATGATTACACAATTACATACAGTGTACTTGCATGCTGGGGCAAATAAAACATGACAATCAACAGATGGAAAAATAAACTGTGTCCTCTAACTTGCAAAAATAAAGTCACCCCGAGCTGTGGGAGGAAAAGCCGGTGTTCACTATCAGGAAAAGCACACTCTTTCAAGCATACCTACCAACCAAGTTATTCAAGTTTTTCCATAGTGTAAAAACTGCTGAAGGGTTCTGTAAAGACTTTAAAATTCTCACTATGCTATGAAAAAGGTGCTAAGCCACTACAAATAAAATATTTAAAAAGAATGTAGATGTTTTGTAAAGCTAAATATCTTAAGGAATATTAATAAAGTGTTCATAACAGCATTTCTCAATATAATAGCAACAAGATGTATGCACATTTTTCTAATTTATAAACGGTAGGAATTAAATGTTTCCAAGAGGTCTTTAATCACATTTAGTGTATAAAAACTTGGGAAATATCAGTCAATATTCCTACAATAATGAATCACATTAAAGAAAAGGCAGATTATGCTACAAAAATCACAATGTTCAAATCAGAAAGAATCCAATTCGTCTTGTTAGAAAATTTACTTAGCAATAAAAATCTGAACCCATCATCAGATCAAAAAAAGTTTAGTGACAATTCTATACTGAATAATGAACTCACTGTAGTAGACGGTATCTTTGTAAACATTTTTATGTAACCTCTACACCCAACGTGGGGCTTAAACTCACGACCCCAAGATCAAGAGTCACATGCTCTACCAACTGAGCCAGCCAGGACCCCCAGCAGATGGTTTTCTTATAAAAAATATTGAAGAGTGTAGAGCGCCTGGGTGGCTCAGTCAGTTAAGCGTCCAACTTCGGCTCAGGTCATGATCTCACAGTTTGTGAGTTTGAGCCCCACATCAGGCTCTGCACTGAAAGCATGGAGCCTGTTTTGAATATTCTGTCTCCCTTTCTCTCTGCCCCTCCCTGCTCACAAGAGCTCACATGCATTTTCTCTCTCTCTCTCTCAAAAATAATTAAAAAAAAAAAAAAAAAAAAGAATGTTTCCAAGGGGCACCTGGGTAGCTCAGTTGGTTAAGTGTAGGACACTTGATTTCAGCTCATGTCATAATCTCACAGTTCATGAGCTCGAGCCCCACGTTAGGCTTTCTGCTAACAGTGCAGAGCCTGCTTGATATTCTCTCTCCCTCTCTCTCAAAACAAATAAATAAATAAACAAAAAAAGAAAGAATCTGTCTAAAAATCAGCTTCCTGGGGCACCTTGCTGGTTCAGTCAGTAGAGCGTGCTACCCATGACCCATCCCAGGGTCATGAATTTAAGCCCCACACTGGGTGTGGAGCCTACTTGAAAAAAAAAAAAAACAAAAAAACAGCTTCCAGAATATTCCTTGGGGTCAGGAAATTAAGACAAATCTCCTGCATCATCGACCTCGATAAACTATATAATTATATTATCCAATCATTCACTTGACGAGTGAATGTCTGCTACATTCGTCACATGCTGGATGCAAAGGATATGGAGGAGACCAAAGCAGATGTGGCCTGTGCCCTCCTAGAGTTGACGAGACAGCAATGAACCTGAGGTTGCAGAATCTGAGGGCAACACTCCGGATACCTCTCTTCCAGCCTCCAAGTTAATTATCCCCCTTCTGCTATCATGTTCTTGTCTCAGACTGAGTATAATATGATTAGGCTTCAGCTCTGCTCTACTAACATAATCATATATAATTATATTCCTCAAAGATTATACTCCTGTTACCAAAATTAAAATCAGCTTATTACCAAAATGCTATAGGAGCTATCATTAATGGTAGACCACTTTTCCAAATGGCAAATCTTATTTTCACATAATATTTCTCCTTAATTTCCTGTCAAAGAGTAACCTTATCCTTAAATTTAAACAACACTTTGCAGTTCCCCCTAGCTTCCAGAGACTGTCCTAAAAAAAAAAAATAAGTCATAATGTAGGGCTGCTAGACAGATGGCCAACCATATTTAGTTATTCCTCACAGGCCATTAAACCAAGCTCACTACAGAGCTGAAGCTGGACCAACAAGATTCCTCACTCGCTCGCTCTCTCCATCCCCTACCTTCTTGAACCTCCCTGAGAGAATGGACTACTCATCTGATTGGGTCAGAGTCCAAAACACTGATTGGACTCGTTTACTGATTTGAGGATTAAATGCCAATTAAACGTGACACACATATGACTGACACACATATATGACGATCCACACTATCTGGCTCTATGCTCATTTCTCTCACACATGCTCAAAAGGCGGATGTTTGGGTTTTCTGTAGCAGTAGTAAGATAGTGGGATTTAGGACAAAGGGAGATCCCATGCCTTGGCCTCAAGCTTAAGCAATAGGCTACAACCCAGGATAGCAGACAGCTCCACGTGGGTATTTTGGCCAAAAACCCAATTAATAATAATACTTTAAATTTCCCACTTGCCATTGTTCTACTCATGTAAATCTCCTTCAGGAACATCACAAGGAAGAGAACCAACTGAGCTATCATATTCTGATCATTCATTAATAGCCCAAACCTCACCATTACTCTAGGTGTCATTCTCTTGGTATTTAATCGTGTACAATTCTGCAGCATTTCCTATATCCAAGAAATAATGAAAGTTTGGTTGGCAACTCAGAAGTCATTTGAACCCTCTAGAGTTGACCCACTGCTCCTATGTATCTCCTGGTTGTTGAGTATTGCAGATAACTAAGAAAGCAAACACAGTGGAAGTTAGATTTCTAAATGACAATGATAACAGTAATAATAATTTTTAAAGGCTAATATTTATTGAGTACTTACTATTTTCCAGGGACATTTTAAGCAACTTATATGTATTAATTACTTTGGTCCTCATAACAAACTTGTGAGATGAGTACTATTATCTCTCATCTTACAGATGAGGAAACCGAGACCCAGAGAGGTAAGTAACTTGCCTAAAGCCATAGTGTTATTAAGCAGCAGACTGGGGATTGAGTCTAGCATTCTCTTAACTATTTTGTTAAACAGTATGATAAGGGGTGCCTAGGTGGTTCTGTCAGTTGAGCATCCAACTCTTGATTTCAGCTCAGGTCATAATCCCAGGGTCTTGTGACCTAGCCCCACATCAGGTTCCACGCTGAGCATGGAGCCTGCTTAAGAATCTCTCCCCCAGCCCCCACCACCCCTCTCCCCTGCTTGCACAGTCTCTCTCTCTCTCCCTCTCAAATAAAAATAAATAGTATAATGGTTAAGAGTGATCAAATACAGACTGGTAAATTTTGAGGCTCAGTACCCAAAAGACATCCAAGTCTATGGCCATACCACCCTGAATGCGCCCAATCTCGTCTGATCTCAGAAGCTAAGCAGGGTGGGGCCTGGTTAGTACTTGGATGGGAGACCAAAAGACATCCAAGGAGACCGAGGGCAACACAGATGTGGATCTCAGGAAAGAGATTAGGGCTAGATTTATAAACTTGCAGACTGGACATACTAGGTAGAACGAGGTCACTCTGGAAAACAGGGCTGAGGGAGAAATTGAACAGAATCATGAGAAACAGCAATATTTAAATATTAAATATATAAAAGTTGACACTTTAGGGGCATCTGGCTTGTTCAACCGGTAGAACATGAGACTCTCGATCTTGAGGTCATGAGTTTGAGCCCCACATTGCAGGTGGAGATTACATAAAAAAATAAAATCTTAAAAAAAAAAATAAGTTGACATTTTAGGCCAAACTGATGATGCAGTAGGGTGCTAACTATTTTTGTATGTTATATATACAAAAAATACAGCATATTACAAATCAAAATATATAACAGTTATACCTACTCTATGGGAACTGGATCATAATTCAACTATAATGACTATAGGTTTACAGTAGCATCTGTTTTTATTGTACTCTTGGTCATATCTAAGTTTTTCACGCTAAATGTTTACACAAGAACACCACCTATCACACTGTTCCTATGAGAGAAAATAATCTGCTTTAAGATCTATCTTAAAGAATGTTTTCCAGGATATAAAGCTGTGAAAAGAATGATGGCCTAAATATATGACCATCGTTCAATGATTTCAAGATGCATGATGTTTTCCCTTTGTACAGCACTGGAACTGAGGCAGGTCCTACAGTTAAACTGTTAACTGTAAGTTAAATTGTTAGCATTTTTTTCATTCTTAGCCATACATGAAATAATGGCATCTTACTACTGATAACATCTTAGATACAATTAACTGCGTCTTTTAGAATACATTTAATTCCACATGTGAGCATACACACTGGTGTAGTTACAGGAAAACTTTCTGACTTCAAGGGGTTTTCAATCTAATGGAAAAGACATAATTAATACTAAGATACAAATGCAAGTAATAAATATTAACACAAGATAGGAGTCTCTTTCCACCATCTTTCAATGCTGCCATAATGGTGCACATGAATGTCCTGGCTCATGCTCTCAAGAGCATCACCAATGCCAAAAAAGAGAGGCAAATGCCATGTTATTAGGCCATGTTCCAAAGTCACTGGTTTGTTTATGTCTTTTTTTTTTTTTTAAGAGAGAGAGTGTGCACAAGCAGGAGAGGGGCAGAGATAGAAGGAGAGAGAGAATCTTAAGTAGGCCCCACGCTCAACACAGAGCCCGACACAGGGCTTGATCTCACAACCCTGAGATCATGACCTGAGCTGAAATCAAGAGTCAGACGCTTAACTGACTGAGCACCCAGGTGCCCCCATCATCCAGTTTCTAACTATAATGATGAAGCATGGTTACATTGGTGAATTTGAAATCACTGATGTTCACAGATCCGGGAAAACTACTGTGAACCTCACAGGCAGGTTAAACACATGCGGATGATCAGTCCCAGCTTTGATGTGCAACTCAAAGATCTAGAAAAAATGGCAGAATAACCTGCTCCTGTCCCATGAGTTTGGTTTCAATGAACTGACAACCTCAGCTGGCAACACGGGCCTTGCAGAAACAAGACAAAAACACATAGGAGTGAAAATCTTGGATTCTTTTTCTCGGGATGTAACACATACAGGCAAATAAAATGCCTCAATGGAGCCCCCCCCCCCCAAAAATGAAGTGATAAAATGAGGAGGAAGTACAGAACTGAAGAAAAGGTACTTAACTGGTAGGAAATCAGAGTGGCCAAACCAAAAAAATTCTAAGGCAGGTGTCCTAACCACAGTTTTAATTTAGATTAAATCTGGGGCACAAGGGTAGCTCAGTTGGTTAACTGTCCGACTTTGGCTTAGGTCGTGATCTCGCAGCCAGTGAGTTTGAGCCCCGCGTTAGACTCTGTGCTGACAGCTCAGAACCTGGAGCCTGCTTCGGGATTCTGTGTTTCATTCTCTCTCTGCCCCTCCCCAATTTGTGCTCTTTCTCTCAAAAATAGATATAAAAAAAAATTTGAAAGAGATTAAATCTGATGTAAGAACAACAGGAAAAGGGTAAGGAATAAGTGATACCTTAACAAGAGTAGAAGATGAATAACATGAGGTTATGATCACGCCACTCTCCTCTAAGAACCAGCAACTATTCTCTAGTTAAAGTAAAGCATTGCTTGAAGATAATCAAAGGGGAAAACATTTTTTAAATCTTCTAGATTTCTCTCCTTTGAACCCCTGAAGTGGTTTCTAAATAAATCTACAAACTCTTTGATACTCCTCCCTTCAAGAGGTGGAGCTAAACTCCCTTCCCTTTGCACATGGGCTGGACTTAGTGACTTGATTTTAACTAACAGAATATGATGGAGGTGATGGTGTACGACTTCTGAGAGTAGGTCAGAAAAGGCATTAAAGATTCCTCTTTGCTTCCTCTTTCTCTCTCTCTCTCTCTCTCTCTCTCTCTGATCGCTCCTTCTGGGGGAAGCCAAATGCAATGTCATGAGGTCACTCAGGTAACCACACAGAGAGGTCCATGTGGCAAGCAAATGAGGCCTTCTGCCCACAGCCAACTGAGTGAGCCTTCTGGAAGCACACCTTCCAGCCCCAGTCAAGCCTTCAGATGACCACAGCCCCAGCTGACACCTTGACTGCAACCTCAAGAGAGACCTGAAGCCAGAACCACCCAGCTAAGCCCCTCCCAAACAAATGACCACAGAAACTATAAGATCATATTTACCGTGTTGTCACCAAGTCTTGAGGTAATTTTTTATGCAGCAGTACGTAACTAATACAACCCCATGGCGTTTTGTGTCTCTAAAACACTTATGTTTATCTTCTACAGTTATGTGTATATAGCCAGTACGGGCAGTAATTTCTAGAAGGCTGTTCTATTCATCTTTACATGCCTATAAGGCTTACCTCAAAAAACTACACAGTCAGGTACTTGGGATATTTTTTTAATATTTGCTGAAAGATTCTTGCCAGTGCTTACATACTACAGGTGTCCAAAAAAGAAGTGATTAAACCCTAAATAAGAGCAGAACTAGTGGAGTGGGGTGAAAAAGAAAATATTAATTTGACTGATCTGACTTAAAGCTGGAATAAGAAATTAGAGATACAACAATCTTAACTCCAGAATGGGCACCTGGCTGGCTCTGTCAGTAGAGCATATGACTCTTGATCTGGAGGGTCATGAGTTCAATCCCCACGCTGGGTGGAGAGATTACATAAAAAAAAAAAAAAAAAAAAAAAAAAAAAACCACCTCCAGAATGACATTATGTATAAGGTGGAAAAAGCAGTCATTTTGTACCCTTGGAAGTACTGAAATGCAAAGCTTGCTTGAACAGAAACAGTACAGAGCAGCAAAGTTATATAACAGTATCACCCAGAAATTACTTCTTCATTATTAAGGAGAAAAGTGCAAGCCACCTGATTAAGAAAGGATTAATTTTACATGTGTTTCTCAAATCGTTCTTTAGAATATTAGTTTCCATAAGAAGCCCATAAGTATTCTTTGGGGAAGCAAAGAAAACCAACAAACTAAACAAACAAACAAGTTAAAAGAAAAAAAAAAAAACCTGTAAACTATAGGATATTTCTGAGCCTTTAAGGTATCAATAATGTGCATTATAAATTTACTTGACCTCAGAACACTTAAAATATTTGCAGCATATTAGTATGCCTTGTTTGGGAAACAAGGACTTGGGTAGGCAGGAAGATAGACCAGGTAGGTAGGTAGATTCACAGGAAAAATGTAACAAGACATATGTAATAAAATGATCTCACCTAAAAAAGAGATTTTAAATGACTACCATTTATGACTATGTAGTTTCTTAAAGCAACATAAACTGTTGGATAAGCTATCAAAAGCAACAACAGCCATACCAGATGTCAGGGAAAATAAAGATGGGAAAAATATGAGAGGATATAACAGTAGAAAAAATTCCCTTCCACAGGCCTTGGCTCCGAATACCTCCCATTCCCTCGGCTCCTACTGTGTACCTCAATGAGAGCTGGCTTGAACAGGTGAGCAGCCTGCCATCTGGGGGGCTGGTAGGTAGCTTAAGAAGCGGTCTGGCTCCAAACGCTTAACCAACAGTCTTAGCAGATCTTCTCTCTTGAGAAACGTTAATGAAATATAGAAGAAGTCCTTAGTAGTGGAAGCAGAAGCAGAGGCATAAAGACACAAAGAAACCAGAGATAAAACGGCTGAGCGAATAGCAGAGGATTCGGTGGGCCAGCCCTGGCTGTTTAGTGTCTTGTGCAGAATACCTTCCTTCCGTTAAAAAAGTTAAGTTAGTATATTACTATCCAACCTGAACAACTTTATGTGGTGGCCCAACCAGAGAGAGCAGGCTCACAGAAACATAAAGAGGGGAGGGAAAGAGGACTGATGAGCAAGGAAACATCAACACTGGGTTTAATAAGGCGCATCCAGTTTAAATCCACCTGAAGAATGTTTTCACCAAACATCTTTTAAATCAGTGGCGGGAGCCTTTGCATCTCATTCGGGATCAAGTGAAACTTTTGTGGTGTGGATACACCTCCCCAGTGCAACCAGATTCTACCTAGGGAGGAAAAGGGTTTCGAGAGCCTCCCCAGGCAGCTGGTCCGAATTCATACATGCAGACACATGCCCACATTCTCACCTGCTCACACTACCCCCAAAGCACATTCACCCCACAAGCAACAAAGGGCTACCACCAGTCTACCTACCCTGCTCCCCACCCCCAGAAGCAACAGGGTCAGGAATCCGACCTCTGGGAGCCTGGTAAACATGTATAGGTGTGAATGAATGTATACGTGCATACTCACAGCACCTGGCTGAGTATGTGTGTGTCCAAGTGTGCTAGAATAGGTTTTTGTATGAAGGGCTCTCCCCCGCTGTTCCAAGACTCTGTCTCGAGATGCTGCAAGGCCAGGCTTGCTCAAAGCTCTCTTTCAGATTAGTACAGGCCCACAAAGTAAATACTGTCCCCTTTAGAGTGGTGTCCTTATGCTACACATAGCCTGCACAACCAAACACAGCCCAGGCACTAGGGTATGGCTCAACAAACCCTTCCTGCTGAGGAGGCAACAAGGTAATCTGGTCGCTAAAGCTAGGCAGCATCCTTATCCCTAACAGTATTCCAGCATCCATGAGGCCCATCAGAACCTGGGCTTCTTGTTCTTCTGTGAAGCCTGACTCTCTAGGTGTCCATTTCTGTTCCTCTTTTCTCCCATACAGGAAATGACTTGGAAGATTTTTTGTTCCTTACAACCAAATAAGCCTAACCAAAACCCTTGCAAATCACATGTATTACCAGTTTTAATTAGGGCATGGCCAGTAACTTCAACTTCCGATGCCAAAGCCCAAGACAAAACAGGCTGTGAGGATTCTTCAAATACCAAGTGGTCTATGAATTAGAAGTCTTTTCATTTTGTAAAAAAAAAAAAAAAAAAAAAAAAAAGTCTTTTCATTTTGTAACGTAACCACTTAAGGAAATATTTCACAATTAATTATACTGCTTACAGTTGTTGACACACTGGTAAAGTTTACCAAATGAAAACAATTTTACACTAACACAAATGGGTCGCTTTACAAAAAAACCTATTACATTAGCAGTCCTATCTGACCTAGTTACCTAATATACAGACACATGGCATATCTTACAGTACTTACTGTAAGTAATATATTACTTATATATTACAGGTTAATTATGCAAATCACAATTCCAACCAAAACCGTATTTTAACATTTATCCATTTTTGAGAGATAGAGACAGAGCATGAGCAGGGAAGGGGCAGAGAGAGGGAGACACAGAATCCGAAGCAGGTTCAAGACTCTGAGCTGTCAGCACAGAGCCCGACGCGGGGCTTGAACTCACGAAATGCAAGATCATGACCTGAGCCGAAGTCACACGCTCGACCGACTGAGCCACCCAGGCACCCCCTAGTAAATATATTTAGTATTTGAGCATGTCTGAGTTATTTGTGGTCAAATGTTCACTAAAATGGCTTAAGCAATATTAACCATTTCCTAATACATAAATGCTCATTTTTCCTCACTATTTTAAAAAACACTAGAACTGTCAGACAAGAAACCAAGCACAAGCCAACAGGCACACCAAAATCACACTTAAACAGGACAAGCAAGCTACAAATTTGGAATAATCACCAAGATACTACTAATAATTAACAATCACTTAAATATGATTCAAGAGGAATTCCTAGTTGTTGAAAAACTCTATGATCAGCTAGAGCACAGTGTTATCAGAAAGTGAATATGTAAAACAATAGTGTAATGTTTCAGGGTGTGTATGTGTGTGTAACGAAGTTCACAGCTATGTTACACTAATGACTCTAAACATCTGAATTTTCTGCTATCTTAGCCTTTAAATCAACTGCAAAAGAAGCTGCCAAAAGCAGTTAGTAGGAAAGCACAGCATTCCCAGAAGAATTCAGTATACACAACTTATTTTACTACTTGAATGTTTGATTACTGAGATTTGAGCAAGATGTTAAAGATTCAAAACTAATTTTAAAAGTAATGAGTGGAGGCGCCTGGGTGGCTTCAGTCAGTTAAGTGTCTGACTTTGGCTCAGGTCACGATCTCACAGTTTGTGGGTTTGAGCCCCGCGTCGGGCTCTGTGCTGCTGACAGCTCGGAGCCTGGAGCCTGCTTCGGATTCTGTGTCTCCCTCTCTCTCTGCCCCTCCCCTGCTCACACTCTGTCCCTCTCAAAAATAAATAAACATTAAAAAAAAAACTTTTTAAATAATAAAAGTGATGAATGCTTACTAAATCCATAATAATCTTCAACAGGCACTGGTTTTAGAAGGGCATAGGTCATATTCTTGTATGTGTGTGTTTAAGGCACCTGGCATGTTTCTGTTCAACAGCACATATAATTGTTGCAGGACCTGACAGTAATTACCGCGCCACTTTTTAAAAATGTTTTGACTGGCCACGAGGCCAAAATTGAAAAAGTACAATTTATTTCTTGTACAATTTATTTCTGGCACATTTATTTCTTGATTTGGACTACCTTTTTGTTGTGAACCTTTTTGTTGTGAATTACTCTAGTCACCTTGCAACAAAACACTGGCAGAGAATATAATGGATTGAAATGACCAGACTCTATTCCTACTGAATAAATAATACATTTGAACTGTTCACACTTCACTGTAAAAGATATACAACTTTAGGGGTTACACTCTAAGTTGTGAAAGCAAAGTGGATCAGAAATCACATTCCTTAGAGCAGCCGGTCTGGAACAGAAGATGTTTATTCTATGCTGTCGCCCTTGCCTCTGCAAACCTCTCTCTCTAGCAATTCACTACATTAAAACAATTGAGATGGGGTAGGATGTGTGATAATAAAAATCCTTCCAGGCATTTATCAAACAAATTATCTCTGAAACTACACCTTGGATTAGAAGTCTTTAAGCAGGAATTTGGCCTTCTGTGTCAATCTGTGCACATGCTCATTTCACATTTTCTCTTGTCTGTGTTTTTTTTTTAATCTATTTCATAGAATAAGTCGTCCTATCAGACTTAATTTTATTTGTTTATACGACAATTGAAAACAACATTATTGCAACACAACACTATGACATCTGCAAAACTGCTGATTTTAGTGAGTTCCTCTCCCCCCCATCTCACCCCACAACTGCATTTAATCCCAGAAGAAAACCCCTGGGTCCAGTGCAAGGATTTTTCTTTTCTATAGAGCAGGTCTTTTTGATTTTTTACTAATAATACTGAAAACTTTTTTTTTTAATGTTTTATTTATCTTTGAGAGAGACAGAGCACAAGCGGGGGAGGAGCAGAGAGAGAGAGAGAGAGAGAGAGAGAGAGAGAATCCAAAGCAGGCTCCAGGCTCCAAGCTGTGAACACAGAGCCCAATGCGGGACTTGAACCCACGGGAGATCATGACCTGAGCCGAAGTCAGGACGCCCAACCGACTGAGCCACCCAGGAGCCCAGATACTGAAAACTTTTTAAAGACTGCTAGTGTATGTACAGTTTCCAACACCAAGAATCCAAATAAATCCCTTTAAATTTTGTTTAATATTCCAAGACAAACTATATTTCTCATCAGAGCATCAATTCAAAAGGGTCCTTAGAAGTCACTATGTGTAAATACTGATGATAATAGAACAAATTGTCATAACTCAGCCAATAACATATAAAGCCTCAACGCACCAGTACCAGTCAAAGGGCATCTGTATCAGCAGCTCAGGGAAGTGGCATTTGCAGGAAGGCACTACAATTGCGTTCAAAAGAAAATCATTAGGCCTCAGCCGTTACTCCCCTCCCCCGTTCTCTTCCTCAAGATCCTTGGAAGCAATTAACCAGTAGAAGGTGCTGTTCTGCAACCCACAGTATTCACCCCAACCTCCATCCTTGGCCCAGAGCTGGTTTTAACCCAGGTGGACTCTGTCATCCTATTCCTTGTCCAGTATTCAAGGAAGCCTCTCTACACCACTCCCCCCCCCTTCCGCACAAAAAAAAACCAGATCTTCTTTGATAACCCCTATTTACAAAACAAAACTAAACATGACAGTTCCATAGCCGGCATACCTGATTATCACCCATCAGGCCACTAATATGTCAAAACACACAGACACTCAAATACAATTTTCGTCATCTTAACTGAAACAATCCACCACTGCTACCTAGAAAAGACCCTGGTCATATTCACTACAGTAAGAGTCAACGGAACAAATCACTGTCCTCACCAAAGTCAGGGGCAATGAGGAATAGGAAAGCAGACTATAAGGCCACGACGTAGAAAGAGGAATTTTATCTTTACATACACAAAAAAGAAAGAGCGGCAGAAACTAGAAATGCAAAGGAAAGAAGGCAGGTGGAGAAGAGGAGTCTCTGAACATGTTTGAGAGTGTCCTTTAGTTTCTAATATACTCTTCTGCCTTTTACAAGGTTGCAAAAAAAGGCCAGACAAGAGATGGGTGAAAGAAAGCTGAAAAAGAAAAGCGTCCACCCTTCCCCCATCTTCTCTCCTCTCTCCCAAAAAGAGCTGTGTTTGTCTGTGCAAACCTAGTCCCAAATATGGGAGAGAGAGAATGAATGTGTGTATGGAAGAACAATGAGCCCTCAGCCTGGTATTGTGTGTGTGTGTGTGTGTGTGTGTGTGTGTCTGCCTCTGCCTCTTTTCCCTTCGACCTCAACAACAACAGGGAGAGCTGGAAGCCAGCTCTCCATGCAGGCCATCAAAATCAAAACTGGTTTATGATTTACGGGGGAATTAACTCAGCAAGCAAATCCATGGAAGGAAATCGCTACCCAAAGATGATTTTATTATTGTATAGATCCATCCTGTCTCCCCTCCCCCAACAGACTGAGACTAAAGAAACCAGTGCACACCAGACAAAAAGGTCTCTCTTTAAATGGAAAGCAATTATCAAAACTGTTTCTTATCTAAACATAGGATGCATTCATTTGTGTTCCACGAAAATGGTTTTTTTTTTTTTTTTTTTGCAATTCGCCAACTTTCCCTTTTACTAGTTATCTTTTCTGGGTTTAAAAAATTTGCTTTGGGGAAAGCTATTTCAGGATTCATACAAAACTACTTTCTAAATGTCCCTTAAAATAGTAACACATACTGAAACATTTAAAGCACCCAGTTTCTCAAGGACACATTTTGCTTAAATCAATGTTTGAAGTCTGTAATCCAGAAAAAATTGTAAGCAAACCTTGGAAAAGAGGCAGAGGAAAATGACAATTCAACAATGAATCATTTTGTTTTCCTTTCAACAACTTCTCAAGCAACCAGTTTCAAAGGAAACCTGCAATACTTTCCCCCTCCCTGCGCACACACAGGCACACACACGCGCGCACACACACACACACACACGCGCGCACACACACACACACACTCACAATCTATGTAAAACTACCTCTCTTCCTTTCCAAAACCTTTAAAAAAATAAAAATAAAAATAGAAGCCACTCTCTTTCACAGAGCAAAACTCAAACATGGTAGTAAGAATCCTATTCTGCTCCAAGTGATTTTGGGCTAGTAATCACACAGAACAGAGAACTGGAGATTTAGAACACAAAGAAGGAATCTCTCCCTAATGGGAAAATGATACTTTAAGAAAAGTCCTCCCCCCAAGACCCCCAAATCCACAAACATTCAAGAAATGCACACTGTGGGTCTCTGACTTCCTTTCCTTTCCCCCACTACCCCCCACCCCCAGTTCGGCCAATAATTCAGTCACATGAAACAGTTTAACCTCAGACAAGTCAAACAAGAGCATGAATAAGCAGCAGAGAGAGAACAGGGGTCAGCAGGCGAGTGGGACAGTGACCTGGCCCGCACAGGGCCGAAGAAGTCCCCGGCCCTTTATGCCCGCCCCCCCCCACCACCACCACCACCGGGCGCGCGCGGCTCGCACGCCGGCCTGCCCTTCCCGGCTCCCGGCGGACCCGGGCGTCCACGCCGGCCCCCTGCCACCCCATGTCCGTGCCCAGGACGAGGGGCCAGGAGAGAAGGTGGCCGCCACGCGCCGGCAACTTGGACACTTACCTTCCCCGGATGCGCTACACCATCAATGGAGGTGTGTTCGGCCGGCTCCCGGGAAAGTGGGGGACGGGGCGGGAGGCCCGCGGGGCTGGGGGCCGCCGGGCTCGGGCCGAGGAGGGGGCCGGCCGCGGGGACAGGGCCGGGGGCTGCAGGGGCTTCCCTCCCGTGACCTCGGGGGCGGTCTCCACTTGCTCCCTGCTCCTCGCTCGGCCGGTCCTTCAGGAGCGGGAGCCCAGGATCATGTCTGGTTTTGTTTTTCTGAGGGCGAGGGGCTCCCTGAGGATGATGGTGATTTTTTTTTTCCTCAACTAGGAGAGAAAATGAGGCAGAGACAAGGTGGGAGGCGAGCGAGGGGAGAGCACGGGGGAGGCGGAGGCGGGGGCGAGACCCGAGTCGGACGAGCGTCTCGGGCGTGCGGGAGGAAGAGGAGGCTGGGAGCGCGGGGGGCGGCTCGCGAGCGTCTGTGGGAGCAGCGGCGCCTCGGCGATGGTGGCCGAGCCGCGGCGGGGCTGCTGCACCGACCCGCCGCCCACTCCGCGCTCGGGCCCGGCCCACCTCGCAGTATCGCGCCTCGCCATTGGCGCATCCGGAAGTGACGCGCGCGGAGGCCGGGCCAATGGAAAGCGGAGGGCGGGCGGAGGGGCGGGACTTCTTGCGTTCTATCTCTTTCTCTGTCTCTGTCTGTCTGTCTCTCTCTCTCTCTCTCCCTCCCTCTCTCCCTCTCTCCTTTTTTTTCCTTTCTAATAAAAAGAGCAGAAGAGAAGGAGGGGAGCGGCCGCGCTGTGCGGTGCCGACGCCAGGGCCCGGGCTCGAGCGCGCGCTCCGGGCGGCGGCCTGGCGGTGGGCTGGGCCCCCCACCCGGGCGCGTCTTTGTGCGCTGCCGGGGTCGCGGCGCGCCGCGGGCAGGTCCCCCGGGCCGACCGCCCAGGGTCCCGTTGCTCTCGTTATTATCAGGGTCACAATTTGCCTTTTCAGCCACTTCAGACGCGGACTCCTATCCCGGGGCCGGGGCGGGGAGGGGGCGGGGGGGGGCGGGGGACACGGAGCGGGTTGCAGCGATTCGCTTTAAGGACCCTTTCGAAATTCCGATGAGAAGGAACGTTTTCAAAATAAGTCTGTGGCAGAAGATTAAGAAAGAGTAAAACGAAATTCTCAGATCGCGCTGCTTCTTTGAAAAGAATATAGCAAAGATGAAAAGCGTGGAAAGTCTCATCAAGGAATAAAGAAGGGACTAGAACCCCAGTCGCAGAGGGAATTTTAGACAGAGAGCAGTGTGCACAACCCTATGCCGTAAGTTTCACGCAAAAAATCCAAATACCCCCTTTTTTTCTTTGAGAAGCATAGTATTCTGTCCCACTTCCCGAAACGCTGGTAATCACGGGGTCTACGGTGCTGTAAGGGGAGAGAGGGGCAGGCCAAATGTTCATATTCTAGTTAATATAATTTATAGGAATGAGGGGTTTGGAAATTTTAATTATGACTAGCAGTTTTTGAAATGCATATCATGTTTATTGAGTTCTTTCACACACCCTGGCATGAATCCAGGGCGAATCATCAACCTATTGTTGGTTGGTTAATATACTGTAAATGCTATTGGTGTCCTTATACCATACACTCTCCCTGAAGGAGTTCAGATCTGTATATAATAGAATAATTAAGGGATAGAACACATGCAAAATAATTCACTCATCTATTTCAAATAAAGTGATAATTTTCTCTTTGGAATATCTATTCAGATTATAATTTCCACATCCAGCAGTTTCTTTTAAGAATAATTTGGACTAGCAGATATTATTGGACTGTGACCCAAGAGAGCTAAAAACAAATAGGTCTGTGCCGTTACCTTTCTGAGTAACTTCCGGCAGGAGAAACCCTGTCTTGCTGCAATTCCTGCAGCTATGAAATGGGAAGAGTAGTTAGTAGCTCATTATATATCTAATAATGTGAGAACCGAATTTTACAGCATAATAAATTTCAGTAAAAGGCTCTGGACATCCTAGATATGGATGGAACTATTCGACATCAGTTTGGAAATAATGAGGAGTAAAGGGTATTAGATGGCTTCAGTTTCCATCAAGATCTACATTTACAAGAGCACTCTTTCTAATAAAGGTTCAGCCCTGTGGTGGGCAAATGGACCACAGTTTTTCAGAAGATGCCTGTGAATCCTACACTACCATTCAGCGGAGAGGAGAGACCCTCTCAAGATCAGGAAACCACATTTATTGTAGTATTAGGGCTTGCCATCACTTCATTTATTTAAAAAACCGTAGCTAGGGGCGCCTGGGTGGCTCAGTCGGTTGAGCATCCGACTTCGGCTCAGGTCATGATCTCGCGGTCCGTGAGTTCGAGCCCCCGCATCGGGCTCTGTGCTGACAGCTCGGAGCCTGGAGCCTGTTTCGGATTCTGTGTCTCCCTCTCTCTGACCCTCCCCTGTTCATGCTCTGTCTCTCCCTGTCTCAAAAATAAATAAACGTTAAAAAATAAAAAAAATTAAAAACCATAGATTAAGGGGCCCCTGGCTGGCCCAGTCAGTAGGGGCATGCCACTCTTCACCTCAGGGTTGTGAGTTTACCCCCTATGTTGGACATAGAGCCTACTTTTAAAACATGTAGATTTAGGAGTCTCAAGATTTCACATTGTTACAAAGCATAACATTATGCTATCACGCCATAAAATTAGCAAACTAGGTCTCTTTAACTGCAAAATCTCATGCAAGAATTGTGGTCCAGCCATAAAGCTGGAGAGTACAGCCTTCCTGAGAGGCTGATAATGTAATAACAATACATCTTAATAAGGAAAACTATTAAACCATTGATTGAAAGCTTACTACATCCCAAGCACCATGCAAAGCATGTTGTATTCCTTGGTCCACTTAGTCCTGACAACAGCCCATGAAGTGTATTATTATCTCCATTTTAAAGGTCAAGAAACTGGGGCTTGGAGAAGTTAAATAACATGGTCAAGGTGAAAGAGGTCAAATATCTAGTGGGTTTTTTTTCCCCCCGCTATGAAATTAGAATGCATTTCCTAAATCTCTTTTCAGCAAGCTTTAGAAAATGGGGATTACTTTTGGTTATTGAATTTGAAAATATCAAGAAGGATTTTTGTTAGTTATTTTGTGTATCTTACTATAGGTAGAAGTGATTTTATTTTGTATGCAGAGGTCACATCAGAAACATAAACCATTATTTCAAAGAAGCTGGGAGAGGAGTGCCTAGGTGGCTCAGTCGGTTAAACTTCCAACTCTTGGTTTGGTCTCAGGTCATGATCTCATGGTTGGTAAGTTCAAGCCCCAAATCGGGGTTCACGCTGCCAGTGAGGAGCCTGCTTGGGATTCTCTCTCTCCCTCTCCCTCCCTCAGCCCCTACCCCAACTGTGAATGCGCTCACTCACTCTCTCTTTCTCTCTCTTGCTCTCAAAATAAATAAACTTAAAAAAATAAATAAAAGAAGCCAGGAGAAAGAGGGATTATTTAATAAGTGATGTTGGGACAACCAGATAACTATATAAGAAAAAAAAATGCTGAAAAAAAATGTTTTAACTAGATTTATGTTATTCCTTTTTTTTTTTAAGTTTATTTATGTATTTTGAGAGAGAGAGAGAGAGCGTGCGAATCCAAAGCAGGCTGTACACTGTCAACCCAGAGCCCAACATGGGATTCAAACTCATAAACCATGAGATCATGACCTGAGCCGAAATCAAGACTCAGACACAACCAACACAGCCACCCAGGCACCCTAAGCATGCAACTCTTGGTCTCAGGGTCATGAGTTCACACCCCACATTGGGTGTAGAGAGAGACCTTACCATGGTCTACAGGATTCTGTAAGACCCATTGAGCCTCTATTTGTTAGCTTGAGTTTAAAAGTTTATTTTCTCTATAACCCACATTATAGGTTATGTTTACTCTTTTGTATATGTCAGATATTTTATGATTTGTTTTAATGAAACCATGAAAGTAATTAGAGGAATACTAAAAGCTTTTCAAATCATAGATTGAAGGAGTTTTTTCTAAGCATAACAGGAAATCCAGAAGCCATAAAGGAAAAACACCAATAAATTTTAATGCATACACATTTTACATCTCTATAAGACACAAAAGAACAGCACAACAATGCAAGAAACAAAAAAATTGAGGGAAAATATTTTCAATACCTATAATATAATAATAATTATAATAAATTACCATAATATAATAAAGCTCTTACAAATTTGTAAGAAAAAATCAGACAAATGGACAAAATATATGAACAAAAAATTCATAGAGAAATGTGTTCAATAAACATGATTCAATAATAATAAAATAAATGCAAATTAAAATACACTCTCAGATTAGGGAAAAAGTTTACCTTCACAATACCCAGTATTGATGAGGATGTGGGAAAACAGGCACTTTGATGCACTGTTGGTAAAAATGTAGTCATTCCCTTTTTTAGAACACAATTTGGCAACAACCTATGAAACAATTAAACACCCATACCTTCGACCCAGAAATTCTACTTCTAGAAAGCCATTCTACAAATAATCTTGCATAAATGTATAAAAATAATACAAACATATATATAACTGCAACATTATTTATAATAGGGAAAACCTGAAAAAACCCATCAACAAAGAATGTTTAAATAAATTATAGTACAAACATACAATGGAATGGAATACTTTATAGATTTCAAAAAGAATTAGGTAAATCTGAGTTGATACAGAATGACGATCGGGATTCAGAGTCAAGTCATAGAACAATTATGCAAAAGTATGAATCTATTTGTATTTTTTTTTTTTTTTTGTAGTAGGCTCTCTGCCCAACGTGGGGTGGGTCTCGAACTCACAACCCCCAGATCAAGAGTAGCATGATCAGGGCACCTGGGTGGCTGTCGGTTAAGCGTCCAACTCTTGATTTCAACTCAGGTCATGATCTCACAGTTTGTGAGATCAAGTCCCACATTAGGCTCTATTAGGAGCCTGCTTGGGATTTTCTCTCCCTCTTTCTCTGCCCCTCCTCCACTATGCTCTCTTCTCTCTCAAAAAATAAAAGGGATCGCATGCATGCTCTTCCCACTGAGACAGCCAAGCCTTACCTATTTGCATTTTTTTAAATTTTTTATTTATTTTTATTTTTTTATTTTAGAGAGGAGGGCAGGGGTTGAGGGAGAGAGAGAGAGAATCTTAAGCAGTCTTCACATTCAGCACGGAGCCCAACTTGGGGCTCGATCCCACAAACCTTAAGATCATGCATGACCTGAGCTGAAACCAAGGGTCAGACACTCGACGGACTGAGCCACCCAGGCACCTCTATTTGATTTTTAAAAGGACGAGTTTGTAGGGGCACCTGGCTGGCTCAGTCAGTTGAGCATGCAGCTCTTGATCTCAGGGTTGTGAGTTCAAGCCCCATGCTGGGTGTAGAGATTACTTAAAAATAAAAAAAAATCTTTTTAAAAAGAGGGACAAATTTGCATCTGCTTCAAAAATGTCTAAAAACACATTCACCAGGAAAATGTTTGTAGTGAGTCCGCTGGGCATGGAATGAAGAGTAACGAGGGAACAGGAGACAGACTTGATTTCATTTGACTCTGTTCTGTTTGATTTTTTTCTCTTCATATCAAGCATGTATAATTTTTATAATTTAAAAAAAAAAGAATTCAAGTTCTTTGAACATATGGCTGGTAACTAGCCTTCATAATTCACCAGAAGTACTCAAGCTTTAGAACAAGTAAATTATTTTCCTCTAAAATGCCTTCGGCAAAACTGGGGTGCTTTATCAAGCCTGGTAACAAACTGAAGCTTGTTTCTAGGCATTTTCTTTGAAATTGCCTTCCAAGATTATGTGGTGCAAACGCCAGCCAGCACTGTGCCCCAGCCACCTCCCTTCGCACTTTTCCTTTTTTTTTAACTTTTTTTTTAATGTTTGTTTATTTATTTTTGAGAGAGAGATAGAGAGTGAGCAGGGGAGAGGCAGAGAGAGAGAGGGAGACAGAATCCCAAGCAGGCTCCATGCCGTCAGCACAGAGCCTGATGTGGGGCCCGAACCCACAAACCATGAGATCATGACCTGAGCCGAAACCAAGAGTTGGATGCTTAACCAACTGAGCCACCCAGGCGCCCCTGTACTTTTTCAGGTGGAGCCAGAACAGAGCTCACTACTCCTTCCCACCGTGGTCTGTCTGCGGATGCTTAACGCTCACCTTAGGTTTACCGACACCGGGGGTTCGCTTCACAATGTGTTGTACATCAGAATTGCTGCCTCCTCAGTCTTTTCTCTCAGAGCCAGTAAGTAACCCCTGATGGCCTTTGACAGTCCCTCCACTGAGCCGGAATGGAGCCCTGGGTGATTCTGGCCCTTACTGCAGGAGGCACCTGTCACACATGCAAAAACATGTACAAAAGTGAAACAAACAGGGGCGCCTGGGTGGCTCAGTCGGTAAAGCATCTGACTTTGGCTCAGGTCATGATCTCATGGTTCACAGGTTCGAGCCCCAGGTCGGGCTCTGTGCTGACAGCTCAGAGCCTGGACCCTGCTTTGGATTCTGTCTCTCTCTCTCACTCTCTCAAAAATAAGTAAACATTAAAAAAAAATTTTTTTTTAAGTGAAACAAGCATCTTTCCAAAATTCAAAGCCCTTTTCCTTTGTGCGGATGTGACTGATTATGGACGGCAATTAAGGTTCTCCACTCAACTCCAGACTCCGATGAATTTTCTTTCAACCAAAGTAGAAGTGGGTCTATACACAAACACACCTACAGGTAGATCTCAAGGAAGCCCTGCTCCGCTAAACCATCAGATCCAGTGATCCATGATGCTTTTCTCTGAGTTACGCTTAGCCAGCCAATGCCACAGCATGCTGTCCGGAGGCAATGGGTGCCTTTGGGATGAGATCTAAACCCAACATCTGACCTCTGACCACATGTGGTCATTGAAAAGTCTCGTAGGGCTTCATGAAAGAATTAAGGGGAGGAGACGCTGATTTTCATTGTCCTGGCCCAATTCCAAGTTTGATCGTTCTCAGTCCTCCTCCTTTGTCTGCCTGCCATCTCACTGAGACGTGCTATTCCTCGGTTCCTGTTATAAACAGCTGTCCACTGTTACCCGAGCAAGCCAGAGAGCCGGCAAACTCCACCCTGGGGGAAGCTGCATTTCAAGATAAACATTTCCTCCGCATCTTTGGTAAATTACTTAGATTTACCTTGGAGGAAAGGTACAGTTTTCTAGAGAGAATAAAGGCATAGTAATGGGGAGTTAAAAATTATCCACAAGCCCTGTTTTGTCTAAACGGTGAACAAAGAAGACCGGAATTGATCACAAAGGGGCCCTCAGAAGGGGGAGTCCATAGGAAATAAATCTGAGATTCTGACATTTTATTTGGGAACCCAGAATTTAATCTTAAGCATTGATGAAGCAGGGGCTATTTGCCACCAAAATGCATTTCTTCAATCTAAGGCATATTTACAAACAGAGCAAATAGGCAAGTGACTCTGTAAACCAAAGGAAACGAAACACATCCTCTGACGTTCGAGCTTCAGTGTCTATGTTGGTCGTGTCTTGGCCCCTCAATTTAATGCTCCCTCCCTCCTTTTCATTCAACACAAGACATCTTAATTTCAAAATATCATCCCCAAAGGTTTCTTTCTAATACTCCAACTTCCAGAGTAATTACTCTCTTTAATCTTAAAAAGACAATTTAGGGGCACCTGGGTGGTTCAGTCGGTTAAGCGTCCAACGTCGGCTCAGGTCATGATCTCACGGTTCATGAGTTTGAGCTCTGTGCTGACAGCCCAGAGCCTGGCACCTGCTTCGGATTCTGTGTGTCTCTCTCTCTCTCTCTGCCCCTCCCCCGCTCATACTCTGTCTCTCTCTCTCTGTCTCTCAACATTAAAAATGTTTTTTTAAAATTACTCTTAAAAACTCTATTAACTTTTTACTTTTTTAATATATATATTTTTTAATTTTTTAACGTTTATTCATTTTTGAGAGACAGAGAGTGAGCAGAGGAGGGTCAGAGAGAGAGGGGGACACAGAATCTGAAGCAGGTTCCAGGCTCTGAGCTGTCAGCACAGATCCCAAAGTGGGGCTCGAACTCACAAACCTTGAGATCATGACCAGAGCTGAAGCCAGTTGCTTAACCGATTGAGCCAGCCAGGTGCCCCTACCCTTGATACATGTCAAAATAGTTAACCTTGGGGCACCTGGGTGGCTTGGTCGATTGAGCATCCAGCTTTAGGTCATGATCTCATGGTTTGTGGGATCGAGACCCATGTCAGGCTCTGAGCTGACGGTGTGGAACCTGCTTGGGATTCTCTCTCTCCCTCTCTCTCTGCCCCGTCCCTGCTTGCACATGCTCTCTCTCTCTCTGTCTCTCAGAATAAACATTTTAAAAAAGTATTTTAAAAAATAGAATAGTTATCTTTATGGTGGATGTTTGGCCTCTTTTAAGTTTATTTACTTATTTATTTTTAAGTAATCTCTACACCCAACATGTGACTCGAATTCAAGACCCCAAGATCAAGAGCCACATGCTCTTTCAGTCAGCCGGGCGCCCCAATGTTTGGCTTTTCTTATAGAGAAAATACAAAAGAAGCAGACCACAAAATACAGAATGTTCATATTCTTTTGATCAATAAAAACATCATAAGAGGGGCAGCTGCCTGGCTCAGCATTCAACTCTTGGTCTCGGGGTTGTGAGTTCGAGCCCCACATTGGGTGGAGATTACTTAAAAATAAAATTTATTTAATTAAAAATGTCATAAGAATGATTTCCCAAACATCCCCCCAAAAGGCCATCAACCAATCTCCAAAAGAGCCCCATTACCTTCAAATTAATAGCAAATTCTTACTACAGATATAGGATAGAGAACGCCTAGACAAGCTGTGATGGCTCTTTGCTATACACAGAAGCATGTTCCTCCTCTAACCTAGGTACGCAATTACAATCCCAGGGTGAAAGGAATTGTCTAGAGTCAGGGAGAGGTGACAAAGGGACAGAAAAACTTTGGGTAAACTGATTACCACTAATAAAGGAAATGAATTTCAGTCTCTGTAATTAAGGATAAAGTACAGGAATAACAATACTTGGTTATATTTATTTATTTATTTATACTGACTCTTGATTTCAGATCAGGTCATGATCTCATGGTTCCCGGGTTCAAGCCCTATGCCGCATTGGGCTCCTTGCTGACAGCAAGGAGCCCGCTTGGGATTCTCCCTCTCCCTCTCTCTCTGCCCTTCCCCACTAGTGCTCTGTCTCTCTCTCAAAATAAATAAGTAAACATTAGAAAAATTAAATATAAATAGATTTTCTTTATAATCTTACAGAATTTTTTTTAAACTTCTTTTAGAAGCCCCTGATAATATACTCATGAAGATGCACTCCCAAACCCAAAACAGAAATCAAATAGTATGGGTTAAAGACTCAAATGTGAAATGCAAAACTACAGAAATTTTAGATACAGTGTATGAGAAGCTGTTGAATAAGGCCTAAAAAGCACAACCTGGTGAAAGACACAATTGACTAAAATGATCTCAAAGACTTCTTATGAGAAATTACATTAAAATAAGTGGGAATCACATGTTGGGAAACGATCACTGTAATTTCCATAAGCATGACAGGATTAGTGATTAGAATCCATAAAGAATGCTTATAAATCTATTCAAGTTGGGGCCCCTGGGTGGCTCAGTCAGTGGAGCATCCGACTTCAGCTCAGGTCATGATCTCATGGCCTGTGAGTTCGAGCCCCGCGTCGGGCTCTGTGCTGACAGCTCAGAGCCTGGAGCCTGCTTTGGATTCTGTGTCTCCCTCTCCCTCTGCCCCTCCCCTGCTCATACTGTGTGTCTCTCTCTCCATGTCAAAAATAAATAAACTTTAAAAAAAATCTATTCGAGAAAGACAACCCAACAGAAAAGTGGTTGAAGGTAAGAACAGAGAATTGGCAGGGGCACCTGTGTGGCTCAGTCAATTGAGCATCCAACTCTTGATTTTGGCTCAGGTTATGATCCCAGGGTTGTGGGATCGAGCCCTGCACTGGGCTGCACGCTGAGCTGGGAGTCAGCTTGGGATTCTCTCTCTCCCTCCCTCTATACCCGTCTGCCCTGCTTGAGTCTGCTCAATAAATACATACATACATACATACATACTGAAGTAAAGAACAGACAATCGGCAGAAGAATCTGTATGTCCAGTAAACACAAAACGATGTTCCATCTCTCATGTCCTCATTCTTGGCAGTTTCTAAACAAATTTTTTTTTAACGTTTATTTATTTTTGGGACAGAGAGAGACAGAGCATGAACGGGGGAGGGGCAGAGAGAGAGGGAGACACAGAATCGGAAGCAGGCTCCAGGCTCTGAGCCATCAGCCCAGAGCCCGACGCAGGGCTCGAACACATGAACCGCGAGATCGTGACCTGAGCCGAAGTCGGATGCTCAACCGACTGAGCCACCCAGGCGCCCCCATTCTTGGCAGTTTCAATACACACATAGATGACCCTTCTAACAACTGGCTTCTTTTGTGTGTGTGTGTGTGTGTGTGTGTGTGTGTGTGTGTGTGTGTGCACGCGTGCGCATGTGCACATGCATGTGTGTATGCGTTTTAATTGTCAAATACACATAACAATCTATCATCTTCATCATTTTTGAGTGTGCAGCTCAATAAAGTACATTCACACCATTGTGCAACCAGCCTCCATGTGCAAGATGAAAATCTTGCAAAATCAAAACTCTATATCCATGAAACAACAACTCCCCATTTTGCCCTCCTCCGCCAGCCCCTGGGAACTACTATTCCACTACTATTTCTGTTTCTATGAATTTGACCACTCTAGATACCTTATATAAGTGAAATCAAACAGTATTTGCCTGGCTTATTTCAGTTAACGTAACATCCTTGTATTAATTTGCTAGGGCTGACGTACAAAGTGCCACAGACTCAATGGCTGAAAACAGAAATGTATTTTCTCACAGTTCTGGAGGCTGTAAGTCTGAGATCAAGGTGCCAGCAGGTCTGGTTTCTCCTGAGGCCTCTCTCCTTGGCTCATAGGTGACTGCCTTCTGATTGTGTCCTCACCTGGTTTTTTCCACGTGTGTGCATCCCTGGTCTCTCTTACTCTTCTTTAAAAAAAAAAAAAAACACCTTTTTTTTTCAGGTCACCTGGGCAGCTCAGTCGGGTAAGCTTCCGACTTCAGCTCAGGTTATCTCACGGTTTGTGGGTTTGAGCCCGCATCGGGCTCTGTGCTGACAGCTCAGAGCCTGGAGCCTGCTTCGGATTCTGTGTCTCCCTCGCTCTCTCTGCCCCTCCCCCACTCATGCTCTGTCTCTGTCTCTCCAAAATGAATAAACATTAAAAAAAAAAAAAGAATTAAAAAAATGCACATGAAGCCCTCATAGTTGACTGTGGACATTGCTTAACTACATGTAGGATTGAGTTCACTCATAGTCAGTATGAGTATATAGCAGATTTGAGCTTTGGCATTGACTACTGTCAGGTGTAAATTTTTGAAAACTTTTTTTTTAATGTTTATTTTTGAGAGAGAAAGACAGAGGGTGAGCAGGGGAGGGGCAGAGAGAGGAGACACGGAATCTGAAGCAGCTTCAGGCTCCGAGATGTCAGCACAGAGCCCAACAGGGGGCTTGAACCCACGAACCATGAGATAATGACTTGAGCCGAAGTCGGACATTTAATCGACGGAGCCACCCATGCGCCCCATTGAAAACTTCTGAATGAAGTCGATTATAACACTTTGGGGGAAAAAACTACTTAGTTGAAGTCACTGAAATGTATCAAATCAATTTTTGTGATCTCATTTAAAATAAATTCTCTGTCCTCTAATATTTCTATTAACTCATGTTAATACAGATTAAAATAGACAAACGTTAAGTATACAAAGCTACGGGCATTGTTTTAATTTCAAGTATTCTCTGAGAACATGTGATTAGACCGTGTATAGATAATGGTGTGTATATGTGTTCCAGAAGAATTCAGATTCTTGTCTTCCGGAAATAAATCTGAGTTGGTCCTAATACCACATCCCCAGTGACTCGACGCCCTCCTCCTCTTCTGTGTCTGTTTACATTCCATGGTCAAGCACTGTACCCTCTGCCTTCCACACACCCTCAGCAACCTGCCTCCTCACTTCCTAATATTCCCTGAGCCAAACCACAACCCTGGTGATAATTCCAACTTGCTGCCTGCTTGGCACCTGCACCTGCCCAGCCAAATGCGTCTGGCATCACACGGCCTGGTTTCATTTTAAATTCATGACCACAAGCCTCAAGTGGACTCTTAATGCCCTTGGCAATCATAGGATACTTAACCCAGGTTCACTTCTCACCCAATGCTCCAGCAAGTTATCTGCCTCCCTTCCTCCCTCCTCAAACCTCCAACCCCCCTCCCTTCTTTCTGAGGTCACTGTGGATATTGACGTGATCAGCAGAGGAAGTCCGCAGACTGCCCACTCCCCACATCTATCTCTCCATCTCTGAACCCCACCCGCTGGCTTCCTGCCTGCTCCCGTAGATGAATCACCTACAGTGCTATGGACGTCTAGCCCTCTGCTTTGACCCCTCCCCTCCCATCATTCATGAGTACCACTCAGCCCTTCTCCCCTTTTTCTGATACATCTTTTTTATTTTTATTTTTATTTTTATTTATTTATTTTTTGCTGTCTGCTGGACCAAAACTTTTCCTACCGACAATGCCACGGAGCCCCGTGTTGCTAGAACGAAGAGCCAATTCTGCCTGCCACTTTCCTGATCTATTTGCAGCTTTTGATACAACTGATCGCGACCTCCTACCCGACAGACTCTTTTGGCTGGGCCGCCGGGACACGATCCTCCTGGTTTCCTGTTACCTCACAAGTGAGTATTTCTCAGTGTTTTTCAGTGATTCCTTTGCTTCTCCCCAGCCTCCGAGTGTTGTAGCCCCCAGGTGTAGTCCTTTTCTGCACCTACAATCCGTCCCCTGTTGATTCCATTCCATTCACTGTCATGACTTTAAAGACCACCTAATTGCTGATCATTCTCAAGTGTACGTCTCTGACCCAGACCTCCCTCCTGAACCCCAGACTCCTATAGGCCAAGGGCCAGCTCAGCATCTCCACCTGGATGTCTAAGGTATGTCAACTTTAATATCCCCAAACTAAGCACCTGCCCACCTGAGGTCTTCCCCATCTCAGTCGATAGCAACTCCATTCTTCCAGGTGCTCAAACTAAAACCTTTGAGTCTTTCACATCCACATCCAATCCATCAGAAAAATCCTATTGGCCCTGCCTCCTGACGATGTCCATGAGCTGACTGCTTCTTACCACCTCTGCCACTACCATCATAGTGCAAGTCGCTGTCGTCTCTTGCTTGGATTATTGCAGTGGGCTCTTAATTTCTGACCCTCTAGATAGTCTATTTCCAATTTGGTAGCTGTGATTTTTTTTATAGTATAGGTTAGGGCGCCTGGATGGCTCAGTGGGTCAAGTGTTAAGTGGGGTAAGCGGGTTAAGCTCTTGGTTTCGGCTGAGGTCATGATCTCACAGTTCGTGGGGTCGAGTCCCACATCTGGCTCCTTACTGACAGCTCAGAGACTGCTTGGGATTCTCTCTCTGCCCGTCCCCTGCTGCTTGTGCTCTCTCTATCTCTCCGCCCCTCCCCCTGAAAGTAAATAAATAGGGGTGTCTGGGTGGCTCAGTTGGTTAAGCATCCAACTTGATTTCAGCTCAGGTCATGATCTCATGGTTTGTGGGTTCGAGCCCCATGTCAGGCTCTGTGCTGACAGCATGGAGCTTGCTTGGGATTCTCCTTCTCCCTGTCTCTCTGCCCCTCCCCTGCTCATGCTTGCTTTCTCTCTCTCTCTCTTTTAAAAATAAATACACATTTTAAAGAAAGAGAAAGAAAGAAAGAAAGAAAGAAAGAAAGAAAGAAAGAAAGAAAGAAAGAAAGAGGAAGGAGGAAAGAAAAAAAGAAAAAGAGAGAAAGAAAGAAAGAGGAAGGAAGGAAGGAAGGAAGGAAGGAAGGAAGGAAGGAAGGAAAGGTAGGTTAGATTCTCTCACTGTGCAGTTCAAAACTTGACAATGACCCTGTATCAGTCAAGATGATCCCTGTTATGTTGTGGTAACAAATAACCCCAAAATTTCAGGGACTTAAAATAGCGATCATTTCTGGGGCACCTGGGGGGCTCAGTGGGTGAAGCTTCCAACTCTTGATTTCAGCTCAGATCATGATCTCACAGTTCATGAGCTCGAGCCCCAAGTCAGGCTCTGAGCTGACAGTGTGGATCCTGCTTGGGATTCTCCCTCCTCTCTCTCTGCCCCGCCCCCGCTCATACAAGCTTTCTCTCTCTCCCTCTCTCAAATAAATAAACAGTGATCATTTCTTTCTCATGCAGCACATCCATCTGAGGCAGCAGCAGGGAGCTGCTCGTCACCACCGTTGATCGTTGATCGGAGACTGGGGCTTTCAGCTCAGGATCCTACTTGGATGTTTCTGGTCGCCTTGGCAGAAGAGTAAAAAGCTCTAGAAAATTATCACTGGTAATCAACTGCCTCTAAAGCGAATTCTCAAAGCTCAGTGGCCAGAACTGTTCGCACGGCTTGATACGTCCTTAAGACAGCCAGGAAGTGTCATCCCACTCCATTCTGAGGGCCGGGAGCTAGAAATACGTGGTGCTCTCCTGAACACCATGGGCTCCTAGCAGTGCTCAAGATAGAAAAGCACAGTCCTCACACCAGCTTGTGAAGCTCTGCATTAGCAGCCGTCGCCCCCACCTCTCTGGCCTCACCGCCCCTGCTCTCTCCCTGCTACCATTACCATTGCCTCCGAGACGCCTTTCCCCTGCCTGCGTGGCTCTTCCTTCAACGATCTGTACGATAATTCCTTCACCTCCTACCCTGACCGATTTATGAGGGCAGGGAAGGCAGGGGCCGTGTCTGTTTTGTCCACGGATGTGCCCCCCACAAGCCAAGCCCAGATCAGCACCTGCCCAAGACAGGAGCTCAGGAATTGTCGCTTCAGTGAATGATCCTCACTAGTGGTCAGGAAAATACAAAGGAAACCCGCAAAACATTGCTTCACACCCATGAGATGATAAAGCGTACAAGTCTGACAGTTGCAAGCCCTGATGAGGAGTTAGTGAGAGGAAACTCCTGCGCTGCTCAAGAGTGCACGCTGGGTGCGGCCACTCTGGGCAATCTGGCACTCTGGAGTCAAGTCCAAGGTAAGTACGAATCGTTACGACCCGGCAATTTCACTTCCCAGTGTTCACCTTGAAGAACCCTCATCCACATATGTGCAAGGAGCCATGCAAAAAAATGTTCACAACAGCATTGCTTACAATAGGGGAAAAAATGGAAACAACTAGAATTTCCATCAGCCAGACACTGGATAAATGATTGTCATATCCGAGGGACCATCGTAAAGCAGTTACAATGAATTATTTTATAAGTATTGACTTCCAGTGTAAGGAGATTAGAAGCTGCTTTCATTCACACAGCAGGAAACCAAGCTGAGAAATCTGAAAATCTGCAATTTTTTTTAGACCTGTCAGAGAACTGAGGTCACAGGGCAAGCTGCCAAATTGGGAGAGGTGGACTTAAAGGTGCAGAGAATCACAACTTACCTGAGCAGAAACTCTACGGGAACCAGTACCTGAGAAGGTATTCTAGTCGACATATTGCTGGAGGCTCAGCGTGGATAAGCTTGAAAGTTAAAAACCCCAGGGGCCCCTCACACTTGTGAGTTTTACCCCCAGGAGCCCTTCCAGATCCTCACAGTAAAGATCCAGAAAAAACCCCCTCACACCTCACCAGGGGAAAGGGGAAAGGAGCCGTTTTGGTATATACCCCGAGGATTCTGTTCCTCTTAACAAGCCCTGCCCTCAAAATAAACCATTTCACCAGAGCCTAATGGACCCAAGAGAAGGGAAATATCCAGCTGCAAACCCCTCGAGCCTTTCTACCTTACCAAAGGGGGTAAGGGAGCTGAGAAGCCCTGGGAAGTCACAGCCCACAGGCACAGGCTCACCGAAAGACCAAGACCTCACAATCTACACCCACCATGTCATATTCCAGCTGCAGAAAATCACAGGCAAAGACAAATTTTGAAAGAGGCCAGAGGAAAAGGACTTACCTATGGAGGAGAGAGGAAAGAATGACACAGAATTTCCCTTTGGAAACCATGCAGGCAAGAAACGGATGGAAATATTGAAAGTGTTGAAAGAGGGGCACACCTGGGTAGCTCAGTCGGTTAAGCATCCAACTCTTGATCTCCGCTCAGGTTTTGATTGATCTCAGGGTTGTGAGTTCAGGCCCCACATTGGGCTCCGTGCTGGGCATGAAGACTACTTAAAAAAAAAAAAATTTTTTTTTTTAAAAAACATTGACCCGGGGGGGCACCCGGGTGGCTCAGTCGGTTAAGTGTCTGACTTTGGCTCAGGTCACGATCTCACAGTACGGGAATTCAAGCCCCGCGTCAGGCTGTGTGCTGACCAGAGCCTGGAGCCTGTTTCAGATTCTGTGTCTCCCTCTCTCTCTGACCCTCTCCAGTTCATGCTCTGTCTCTCTCGATCTCAAAAATAAATAAACGTTAAAAAATTTTTTTTGAAAGAAAAAAATTCACTAACTTAGAATCCTGTACCCAGTGAAGTTATCCTTCAAAAGTCAAGGAGGCAGACGCCTGGCAGGCTCAGTCAGAAGAGCATGCGACTCTTGATCTCGGTGTCATAAGTTTGAGCCCCATGTGGGTGTAGAGATTACTTAAAAACAAAAACATCTTTTTTTAAAGTTATTTATTTAGAGAGAGAGAGAGAAAGAGAAAGAGAGGGAGAGAGCATGAGCGGGGGAAGGGCAGAGAGAGAGAATCCCAAGCAGGCTCCTTGCTTACCAGCACAGAGGCCAAGGCGGGGCTTGATCCCATGAACCATGAGATCTTGACCTGAGCCAAAATCAAGACTCGGACACTTAACCTACTGAGCCACCCAGGTGCCCCCAAATAAAAAATCTTTTAAAAAGGAGTAAGGAGAAATAAAGAATTTCTCAAACCAAAAACAGAGAATTTGTTGCCAAGTAGGCATACTTTCCAAGAAGTATTAAAGTAAGTTCTTCATAGAGAAGGAAAGGACATTGGTCAGAACTCAGATCTACAAAGAAAGGAAGAGCATTAGGAAATAACGAATAAAGGTAAAATGATTTACGTGTAGTGATACCAAAAAAAAAATTCTAAGGAGCGTAATGCTGAAGGAAAAAGGCAATTTGCAAACAGACATTTATAGAATGAAATCATTTGTAAGATTTATAAAAACATACTATACAATGCCGGAGTATTATGTGGATACATGTATAAGAAGTACAATTATAAAAAGTCACTATGGAGAGTCAGACCAACTTCAATATAGGTTAAGCCTATGAAGGTTGGCAGGACTGTGGCATGAGAAGAATCTTGGCTGTATTTGTAATATTTTATTTCCTTCAAAAATATCTGAAGCAAATATGCAAAAAGAACATTTTTAAAAATCTATTTGTCGGGGCACCTGGCTGGGTCAGTCAGTACACTATGTGACTCGATCTCAGGAGCAAGACCATACGTTCGAGCCCATGTTGGATGTAGAGATTACTTAAAAATAAAATCTTTAGGGACACCTGGATGGTTCAGTGGGTTGAGTGTCCGACTTCAGCTCAGGTCATGATGTCGCAGTTCGTGAGTTCAAGCCCTGCATTGGGCTCTGTGCTGACAGCTCAGAGTCTGGAGCCCGCTTCAGATTCTGTGTCTCTTTCTCTGTCTTCCCCTCCCCCATTCACGCTGTCTCTCTCTCTCTCTCAAAAATAAACATATAAAAAAAATTGTTTTAGGGGCGCGTAGGTGGCTTAGTCGGTTAAGTGTCTGACTTCGGCTCAGGCTGTGATCTCACCGTTGGTGAGTTCCAGCCCCATATCAGGCTCTATGCTGACAGCTCAGAGCCTAGAGCCTGCTTTGGATTCTACGTCTCCCTCTGTCTTTGCTCCTCCCCCATTTGTGCTCTCTCTCTCTCTCTTTCTCTCAAAAATAAATAAATATAAGAAAACTTTTTTAATAAAAAGTAGAAAATCATAAAAAATAAAATAAAATCTTTAGGGGCACCTGGATGGCTCAGTCGGTTAAGTGTTCGACTCTTGATTTTGGCTCAGGTCATGATCTCAAGGTTCATGGGTTAAAGCCCTGCATCGGGCTCTGTGCTGACAGTGTAGAGCCTGCTTGGGATTCTCTCTCTTCCTTTCTCTCTGCCCCTCACCTGCTTATGCACGTGTGTTCTCTCTCCCACAAAATAAATAAACATTTTAAAATAATAAATCTTAAAAAAATAAAAATAAAAATCTATTTGTTATATTCTGTACTTAGAATGTTAAGGAAAATTTTTTTTTAATTTTTTTTAAAATTTTTTTTTTTAACGTTTATTTATTTTTGAGACAGAGAGAGACAGAGCATGAAGGGGGGAGGGGCAGAGAGAGAAGGAGACACAGAATCGGAAGCAGGCTCCAGGCTCTGAGCCATCAGCCCAGAGCCCGACGCAGGGCTCGAACTCACGGACCGCGAGATCGTGACCTGAGCTGAAGTCGGACGCTTAACCGACTGCGCCACCCAGGTGCCCCTTAATTTTAAGAAAAATAGTAGCCAATGGGATGCCTGGCTCACTCAAGGGGTAAATCATGTGACTCTTGATCTCAGGGTTGTAAGTTCCAGCCCCACAGTGAATGTAGAGATAATTTAAAAATAAATTATCTTAAAAAAAAAAAAAAAAGGCACCTGGGTGGCTCAGTCAGTTAAGCATTTGACTTTGGCTCAGGTCATGATCTTGGGGTTGGTGAGTTCAAGTCCTGCCTTGGGCTCTGCGCTGACAGCTCAGAGCCTGAAGCCTGCTTCGGATTCTGTGTCTCCCTGTCCCTCTGACCCTCCCTCGCTCATGATCTGTTTCTGTCTCTGTCTCTCTTTGTCAAAAATAAACATAAGAAAAATAAAATAAAATTTACCTTAGAATCTTATGTTTCATCAGGGTAGAACCCTTGAAGTCAGCTAGTCAGACTCTGGTCTCAGCATCTTGAATATTATTGATTACTGTTTGGGTTGAATTGTGTCCCTAGCCCTAACTCCTATTCCCTCAGAATGTGACCTTGCTTGGAATAAGGTTGTTGCAGAGACAATGAGTTAAGATGATGTCATACTGGAGTAGGGTGGGCCCTTAATCCAATAGGACTGATGTCCTCATGAGAAGATGACCATGTTAGGGGCACCTGGGTGGCTCAGTCAGTTGAGCGTCTGACTTAAGCTCAGGTCATGATCTCGCGGTCTGTGAGTTCGAGCCCTGCACCGGGCTCTGTGCTGGCAGCTCAGAGCCTGGAGCCTGCTTCGGATTCTGTGTCTCCCTCTCTCTGCCCCTCCCCTGTTCATGCTCTATCTCTCTCTCTCTCTCTGTCAAAAATAAATAAACATTAAAAAAGAAGATGACCACGTTAAAAAACGAAAAAGAAGATGGCCACGTAGAGACACAGACACAGACACTCAGGGAGAAATCCATGTGAAGATGGGGACAGAGGTTTGAGTGATGTGTCTACAAGCCAAGGGACACCAAGGGTGGCTGGCAGCCACCAGGAGCCAGGAGAGAGACCTGGAAAAGATTCTCCCTCAGAGCCCTCAAAAGGAAGCAACCCTTGGGTGCCTGGCTGGCTCAATGGGGTGTGCTACTCTTGACCTTGGGGTTATGAGTTTGAGCCCCATCTTGGGTGTAGGGATTACTTAAAAATAAAATCCTTTATAAAATAAATAAAATCTTTTATAGATGATATAGATATAGATATAAATTTACATGTACATATACATATACATATACATATACATATACATATACATATAATTTTCTTTCCAGAAAGATAGCAGCGATGCCGACATCTTAGTTTTGAACTTTTAGCCTCCAGAACTGCAAGGCAACAAATTTCTATTGTCTTAAGCCACCCAGTTTGTGGTACTTTGTGAGAAATAAGGAAACTAAGAGAATAATCTTGTTTCGGTGGGTTTTACCTCCTGACGTGTATCACATTAAGCATCTTTGAAACATAAGAATCTACCAACACACATTCCACACGCTCTCAGCACAATGACGTCATCACATGTCACACAGCTTCTGCAAACCCCCACTGTGCACCTGCCGTGGGATGAGAGCGACAAAGGCAAGTAACATCTTAGTTTGTTATGAAATGTTTTTGACCTCACAGACCCCAAAAAAGGGTCTCTTGAGAACTACCTACTAATCTAAATCTCTTCCTTTTTATAGATGCAGAAACTGAAGCTTAAGGATAGGAAGGAGACTCCCCTCAGCTTTGGGCTAATTAGAGTCTCAGCTTCCTGACTCAACTGTGGGGGTTCCTTGAACAACAAAGCCACAGAACAAATGTTTAGAGGAGGGGCAAAGGCAAGTAACTTGTGTGAAACCAACTAGTTAGTCTAGACTAGACAGTGCTTTATTCTTTGTTATATCATTAAGTACAAGTCCTTCCTCCTCCTTCCCTTCTTCCTTCTTCCTTCCTTCCTTCCTTCCTTCCTTCCTTCCTTCCTTCCTTCCTTCCAAGTAAGCTCTACGTCCAACATGAGGCTCGAACTCACGACCCTGAGATCAAGAATCATGTACTCTACTGACTGAGCCTGCTGGGTGCCCCAAGTACAGGTCCTCTAAATTGGCTTGTGCACAGCACTCGTTTTATTTTATTTTATTTTATTTTTAAATTTTTTTAACATGTATTTATTTTTTGAGAGACAGAGAGAGAGAGCACGAGCAGGGGAGGGGCAGAGAGAGAGGGAGACACAGAATCCAAAGCAGGCTCCGGGCTCCGAGCTGTCAGCACAGAGCCCGACGGGGGGCTCGAACTCACGAACCGTGAGATCATGACCTGAGCCGAAGTCAGTCTCCTAACAGACTGAGCCACCCAGGCGCCCCTTTTTTTCTTTCTTTTTTTTTTTTTGCACTCGTTCATTTTAAAAAGGGATTTAGGGGTGCCTGGCTGGCTGAGTCGGTAGAGCATGGGACTCTTGATTTCAAGGTCATAAGTTCAAGCCCCACACTGGGTGTGGAGCCTACTTTAAAAAAGTGATATAAAGGGTATGACCCACATTTTAAGAAACAAGAGTAAGCTCTTTTCCCCAAATTCTAAGGCAACATCTGATTGCGACGCCAAGGATCCTAGGGTACCCATGACCGCCCCCCACCCCCTGGGTTGGCATGACGAAAATGTGCATGTGGATGTTTGTGAGCAGCCGACATACGCACATCTTTGGTGAGAAGGAGCCATAGTGATCCTCGGGTTCTCAAAGGGGGTCCATGACTCAGAGATTACACGCCACTGCAAGAGGGTAAGGTCATCCAAGCAAGGCTGACTTAGAGGCTTTCTCTCTTGGCTGTGCGAGGACTTTGAAATCAGGCTGCTTCTCCCTTCTCTGCCCACGGGACAAGTCTTTCTGCACCAGCCTCCACAGATGTGTGGATGGGACCTCCCTCTGCCTTGAGCCTCTCATGCCACTGTCTTGTGACCTGAAACCAGATGTTCATGAAAGAGCTAATTCATTAAAAAGTCATGTGAAGAATGACCTCTGCCTGCAGTAACCATCAAATAGCAGAATAATTCAGGGCTGTAGGGACAGAGAGGGGGCACCAAGAGCAGAGACTTCATGAAGTCTTCATGAAGCAGAGAGAGACTCCATGCTTTCACTCTCTGTTTGGCCCAGAACAACCAAATGTTGATATAAATACAAACCTTGGAACAGTGATCACACGTATATGTATATGTAAATATATGTATATAAATATTGGAGATAAAATCTTGTCTTTGTTCCTCCAACGATCTAAAGTTCAATTTCATGATAACCAAATACTTTAGTTATTTGTCTTTGCACAATCATGTTCATTAATCAGCTGCACTTTCCTGAATCATTATTTTTGGAGGATTCTGAGCGAAGAAAATTAGCAGATTGATTTCTCATCTAAACACCAAAATATGCAGCATAAAAACAATTAAAAAAAAAAACCCTTTAGTTGAACTGTTCGAAATAACTCATCATTTATTTTTGCATATTCTGTGGCACAACAGGAAGGTGTCATGGCCACTTCTGGAAAAGGAAATTTATCTTCCAAGAAGCGTATTGGTTCACCTCCAAATTCACAAATGCAGTTGCTTATGGCCGAAGAAGGTCTTTCCCCTCGAGTGGGGATTTAAGTGCATATACACCAGGTTCCCTACTTATGTATTCTGATTATACCTTGCAGCAATAAAAGGTAGTTCACTCTTGCTTTTTATCTGGTAAAATATCACAGTTTAATTAAATTATTTTGGTCCCAGTCCAAAACACCCTCTTCACGATGTCCTAGAAGTTATAGGTTTTCCGATGGATGCCAAGGCTATTAAGACTGTACGTACATTATGATCATTATGGATCCATGTATTACGGTCATCTCTACAGTTCATTATTTAATAGTGCTTGTCTGAAAGGTCAAAGTCTTTACAGGATCATTTGGCTCATTGGCGACTTGGCTAATTTACAAATAATTTCACAAATATTTTCCTGTCAGCGATGCTTGTTGACAAAGATCTGATTCAGGAGATGGAATCTTCGGATTATAAATGCCACACTGCCTGAACCAGATACCCTTCAGCATTTCCTTATCCCAAACAATACCACTTTGTTAAATAGATATGATACGCACTCATAATACAGCAATCTGCTTTTTAAAAAAATCATCTTCCTTTCATTACAAGTCTCAGAAATCAGTAATCTAAGTTGTATCTCCTTGCCATTAATGTGCACTAATATGTGGTTTCATATAAAAAATAGGAAAGCTGAAGAAGTGGAAAAAATATCAAAAGATATTTTTCCTAACAAAATATTTTCTATTTCTAATGAAACCAATAAAAAGCACAAAAATTCAAAAGGGATCAGATAAATGCAATAAATCATCCCAAAGAACAAAATGCATTTAATGTCCATATGACTGTTCCCTGCACTAGGAAATGCATCAGGGATACATTAGCCACATCGCTGCGATTCTGGCCAATAGCCTCTTTGTCAACCTGTCCCTTATGGAGGAACACAAATCGATTCCTTTTTTCTTCACAAATCGATCTTTGATGCTCATTAAAAAGAGCAAAGTGATTCTTTCATTCACATCTTAACTCAAAATCTCAACCTTTTTATTTATTCACAAAGGATAAGAACGTCAGAGCTATCTGTAATAACTGGTCCGTCATACAAATATTTGTTCCCTGACTGTGCAAGACTTTCCTGGGAGCAGAGCCTCCCTTTGGGTCCAGCAAGTAAGTAGGTATCTTAGAAGCCCCCATGATGCTTTGCACTTCCTAACTACGAGCCATTCCTTTGAGGTTGGTACACTTCTGAGAACAGATCTGAACGGGTCATCTTGAATTACTTTGGTCCACGACTGCAATTCTGCCCGTGAAGACATGGACGCATGGCAAAATGGTTAATCAATAATTATTAAGCCAGAGGTTAGACCAGGAAGGGTCCTTCCAGATAAAGTAGTTATCTAGTGTGACCATCTGGGGGGAGGGGGAAAGTCAATGTGGGATCATACTTAACGTACACAAAATAAAACCTTAATTACTTAAAGAGTTAAATCGAATATGGGGTGCCTGGTTGGCTCAGTTGGTAGAGCTTGCGACTCTTGATCTCAGGTTCGTGAGTTCGAGCCCCACGTTGGGTGTAGAGTTTACTTAAATAAATGAAGAGTTAAATATAACAAATAAAAATATTTAAACCTGGGGGATATTTAGGTGACCTCTGCCCCTTTCAGTCTTCCAACCTCCAAACATTGGATGGCTTTGGGGCCCAGACCTCAGGTCTTTCTTTTTTCTCTCTGCACTCACAAGCTGGGTGCCTTACATGTATTTGAGTTCATGCTGACAGCTCCCAGATGTGTGCTCCAGCCCAGACCTCTTCCCGGAGCTCTGGACTCATAGATCCACAGGCCTTCATGGCATAGTCGACGCGACATCTTAAACCAATCAGGGCCCAAACCTCACTCCTGCTTTTCTTCCCTTAAACCTGCTCCTTCCCGGGGTTTCCTTATCTGGGTCCATGGCAACTCCATCCGTCCAGTTGTTGGAGCCAAAAACCTCAGAACCATCCTTGACCTGCCTCTTTTATACACCCCACATCCAACCTACTGGCAAATCCTGCCTTCAAAATTGATTCAGGCTTGGGGTACCTGGGTGGCTCAGTCGGTTAAGTGTCTGATTCTTGATTTCAACTCAGGTCATGATCTCACGGTTTGTGAGACTGAGCCCTGTGTCGGGCTCTGTGCTGATAGCACAGAACCTGCTTAGGATTCTTCCTCTCTCCCTCACTCTCTGCCCCTCCCCTGCATGCATGCACTCTCTCTTAAAAAAAAAAAAAAAGGCAGATTCAGGCTCTGCCCACTTCTAAGCACCCGGACTGCTTCTGCCCTGGTTCAGACACTATCTTGTCTCCCCTGGATTACGGAAGTAGCTTCCTCACCACCAACTCTGACACTCCACGCCCAGTAGAGACACCAGAGGGATTGTTTTAAAGCTGGAGTCAGGTTTTGCCTTTCTCCCCTTAAATGAATCCACTGGCTTCCAACTCATTCAGAGAGAAACCAGAGGATTTACCAGGGGCCTACAAAGTCCCACGTGATCTGGCCCTGCCTTTTCTCTATGGCCTCGTTTTCCACTTCTCTCCATCTGGGCCATTTTGTTTCAGCCACCCTGGCCTCCTGGCTCTTATTCACACAGATAATAGGTTTGGCACCCCAGGGTATTGGCATTTGTCATCTTTTGCCTGCAGGGCCCTGTTGTGGGTTGAACGGTTTCCCCCAAAAAAGTATGGCCCAATCCCAGCTCCCCTGTCCTTGTGAATGGGACCCTATTTGGAAATCGGGTCTTTGCAGATGTAATCAAGTTAAGACGAGGTTATACTGGGTTCGGGTGGGCCCTAAAAACATCCAATGACTGGGGTTCTTGGAAGGAGAGAGAAATTCAGAGACGCAGAAGACACAGAGAGGAAAAGGCCACGGGGTGACAAGACAGAGATCGCTCTGTCCTCTTTCCAATTCTCTCCGAGTGACATAAACCCTGCTGCTTCCCTAGCTTTTCCAGGCTGAGTCCCCAAAAGGGGATATTGATTGTTCCTTTGGCTTTACATTCTTACTGCACCTCTCATATTCTTGAAACAATGTGGACGCCTTTTCCTAAGGGAGGGGCAAAGGAAGTGGGAAAAAGAAAAGCACAAATATTAATAGTTCAAGATCTTCAAGATACTATCTTGCTTTAGTAACTAGCGGAAGAGTGAGGTTCACCCGAGGGCAGTACTAGAGAGAACACAAAACTTAACCCATTCGTAGCCAGATACCTCCCTCCCCCATTCCTTTCTTCCACATCTGACTCCTACAGCTAATCCTCAATGATTGCGAGGCACAAATGGGAGGCGTCTGGCTGGCTCAGTCGGTGGAGTGTGGGACTCTTGGTCTCAGAGTCTTGAGCTTGAGTCCCATGATGGGCATAGAGTTTACTTAAAGAAAAAAAAAAAAAAAAAAAGACTTGGGTATGTCAATTACATCTCAATAAAACTGAAAAAAAAGATTAAAAAAAAAAGAAGAAGGAAAAACGGTGGGAACCCATGATGTCAATGGGATGAGTAGGAACAGGTAATATATTGAACGGGCTTTCTGCCCTGCAAAGATCTGAGCAAATGGAAGTGAGGCTTTTGCTGCTATAACGGGCCCAGAACATCACGATCCCAGCTCTGATACTTACACGTTGGCGTTTCAGAGGTGGGGCCACTGCCATGCACCCCACCCCGGCCGTGGGCCGATGACTCAGGTGGCAGAGGGTCTGTGGGAGGCACCAGATGGAAAGCTGCAAAGACCAACAGTGGGAGGGACAGAGGACTGAGTCCTCTTGGGGCCGTATTCCAGGAGAGAGACAGCGAGAATGCTTTCAGTGCCTGGAGACAGAAGCGTGGTCAGTTTGTTTTCTTTTCCTTATTGAAAAATGGTTCAGATTCCCATGCATTTTCTGTTCCATTTTCTATCCTAGCGTGGTTGCACATGACGGACGGAAAAGATCATTGAGTACACTTTTGGCGTGTAAAGCTCTGTAGGAAACCGTCGTGGGCATAATAGGGAAGAAACCTCCTGTAAGAGAGGGTGGGAGGAGTAGTTGGAGGACTGGGGTTTTGTTCACCGCTCCAGGCAAACCAGTTTAGGGGCCCTGAGGACAGAAGGATGGGTCATCTCCCGCCTCCCCCCGGAGAAAGACAAAACCATCTGGCCAGAGGCAGAGCTCCAGTGCAGGGGACTTACCCGTAGCTAACTGGGCGAGCCTCCAGCAGTGCCCGCGGGCGCCTGGGGCCGGTGGGTGCCCCCACGGCCAGTGTTGCTCAGGGCTGGGTCCTTCCTGATGTAAACCCTCTGCTTTGCCTGCATCCTGCAAAAACATGGAAGGACCCACGGGGTGCCTGGGTGGCTCAGTCAGTTAAGCGTCCCGCTCTTGATTTCAGCTCAGGTCATGATCACATCGTTCCTGTGTTCGAGACCTGGTTGGGCTCTGCGCTGGTAGCGTGGGGCCTGCTTCAGATTCTCCCTCTCCCTCTCTCTGCCCCTCCCCTTCTCGTGCTCTCGCTCTCAAAATAAACATTAAAAACAAAACAAAACCATGGAAAGTCCCTTTTGCTCAGGACTTCACAGCAAGAACAGAGGCCCAGACGGAGGTGCCAGATGTCTGTCTGTGCCCAGCCCTGACTGCTCCGAGGCTCCAGGGGGAGAACATAGGGGTTAGGACCTGGACAGGGCTGCTTAACCCACCTGTGCCCTTGAACTGCTCCTTCTCCTGGGGGCTCCTCTGTCTTCTCTTTGCTGAAAGCTGTTAAAGAAAGGGCTTTACCTTTACTGGAGGGTCATTTTCCCTCCCTCTTCCTCATTCTTTGGTTATGAGGGCCAAAGGAACGGAATTCCTTTTTTGTTTGCTTGCTTGCTTGCTTGCTTCAGGGTTTTATTTAAATTCTGGTTAGTTAGCATATAGTGTAAGATTTATTTCAGGAGTAGAATTTAGTGATTCATCACTTACATATAACACCCAGAGCTCATCCCAACAAGTGCCCTCCTTAATGCCCACCACCCATTTAGCCCATCCTCCCCACATCCCCTCCAGCAGCCCTCAGTTTGTTCTCTATAGTTAAGAGTCTGTTTTATGGGGGCGCCTGGGTGGCCTAGTCCGCTAAGTGTCCGCCTTCAGCTCAGGTCATGATCTCATAGTTCATGAGTTCAAGCCCTGCATCAGGCTCTGCACTGAGCATACAGAGTTTGCTTGGGATTCTCTCTCTCTCCCTCTCCCTCTCAAAATAAATAAACTAAAAAAGAAAAACGTCTGTTTTATGGTTTGCCTTTCTCTCTCCCCCCCCCTTTCATCTGCTTTGTTTCTTAACTTCCACATATGAATGAAATCGTATGGTATTTGTCTTTCTCTGACTTACTTTGCTTAGCATAATATATTCTAGCTCCATCCATGTCATTGTAAATGGCAAGATTTAATTATTTTTGATGGCTGAATAATATTCCATTGTGTATAATACACACCACATTTTTTTTCTTTTTTTAATTTAAAAAATAAAAACAATTATTTAAAGTTAATTTATTTTTGAGAGAGAGAAAGAGAGAGAGGAAGAGCATGAGCAGGGGAGGAGCAGAGAAAGAGGGAGACACAGACTCTGAAGCAGGCTCCAGGCTCTGAGCTGTATGCACAGAGCCAGATGTGGGGCCCGAACTCATGAACCACAAGATCACGGCCTCAGCTGAAGTCAGATTCTTAACCAGCTGGGCCACCCAGGAGCCCCCACAATTTCTTTATCCATTCATCATTTAATGGACATTTGGGCTCTTTCCGCAATTTGGCTATTGTTAATAATGCTGCTATAAACATCGGGGTGCCTGTGTCCCTTTGAATCAGTATTTTTGCGTACTTTGGGTAAATATCTAGTAGTGCAATTGCTGGATCATAGGGTAGTTCTTGTTTTTTAATTTTTTTTCATTTTATTTATTTTAGTGAGAGAGAGAGAGAGTGGGGGAGAGAGGCAGAGAGAGCATCTCAAGGAAGTTCCATGGTTAGCACCGAGCCCAACCTGGGGCTCAATCTAATGATCCTGGGATCGTGATCTGAGCTGAAATCAAGAGTCAGAGGCTCAATCAACTGAGCCACCCAAGCACCCAAGGATAGTTCTATTTTTAATTTTTTGAGGAACCTCCATGTTGCTTTCCAGAGCGGCTGCACCAATTTGCATTTCCACCAACAGTGTAAGAGGGTTTCCCTTTCTCTGCCTCCTCACCAATATCTGTCGTTTCCTGTGTTGTTATTTTTAGCCATGCTGACAGATGTGAGGTGAGATCTCGTAGTTTTAAGTTGTATTTCCCTGATGATGAGTGATGTCAAGCATCTTTTCATGTGTCTGTTGGCCACCTGTCTGTATGTCTTCTTTGGAAAAGTGTCTATTCACGTCTTCTGCCCACTTCTTAATGACCTCATAATCTATCCTAATGAAAGGTCCAAATACAGTAGGAACCCCAGGACACCTCTGCCATGTTCCTGTTTTTATAAAGGAAGTGACCATTAACACTGAAACAAGTTCTATTTCCAGCTGAGACTCAGAGAAGCTAATTGACCTGGCCAAAGTCACACAGCCAGAAGATGGCAAGAGTCATAGCCTCAAGAATGGACTGCCTATCATTCATTCACCCTTCTCCCAGTTGCAACATTTCACTCTTCCTTTGAGAAATGCCCCTTTTCCAATTCAGCCCACATTGTTGAGTCAGGCTAACCTGTCCCCACAATGGGGGGGGGGGGTGAGCATGTGACCCAGATCTAACCAATCAGTGATTTCATCCCCCTCGACCACAGTAATTGGTCCAAGAATGGGCATGTGACCCAACTGGAGCCAATAAGAGTCCGACTCAAGATTTTGGCTGCAACAGTTGGGAGAAAGAAGCCGGGGCTGCTGAGTTCAACATAAAGGGGTGTTGGGGGCCACCAGGCCTGGAGGCTCTGCTTGGGGGTTAAACCAGCGCAGAGGACAACAGGGTGGAGAGATGGAGAGATACTGAGTCCTGGTGACATTTTTCAGCCTCTGGATCCAGGCATGCCTGAAGCCACATGCCAATACATGTCCTTTTAGGTTTAATCCCCTTTGAACTTGTCACTGCCCCCAGGAAACTAAAAGATTGAATTAAGCAGACCCTAAGTCCATGTTCTCTGCCGACATCAGGCTACCACCCGCCGGGTCCATCATGCCGTCAGAGGCCATCCTAACCCTCCAGCGGCTCTGAGCCTCAGCTTGCCTCTGGTCCATGAGGCTGTGTTCGCCTTTCGGTCCGGCCCCTCACAAGGTCCTGGCTCAGGATCGGTGCTCAGTAACCAAGCAAGGAGGGCGAGCAGTGGACAAACAGGAATCGCTCTGCTGCTGTTTTCGCCTTTGGATCAAATCAGCTCTAGGGAGTGTGGGAACCATAGTGGGTCCCAGGACACTCCAGGCATTGCCTTCTGCCTTCTCTCCAGGTACCCTGTGGGCTCTTCATCCTTCCTGGAAGGAGACAGTTAGAGACAAGTGAAATGGAAGCTCCCACCTACCATCTCAAAGCAGGCAGGGACCATGGATAGGGACCCACGTGTCAAACTTTATAAGCTTTGTATCTTGTAAACTTTTGTTGGTTTTGTTGTCCCACTGATGTTTCCTCACAGGGTCTGACAGAGGAGGAGGAAGGGGAGGAGGGGGGAGGAGGAGAGGGAGAAATCCCTTGAGGAGAAAAGAGAACCAAGGGAGAGAGCTAGTGTGCGCTGGCATCCGCATGAAGTCCCAGCATCACCCGCGGTCTGTCACACGCGGCTGGTCTGCCAGAGGCTCGTGCGTGACGGGCACTTGTTTTGGCAAGAGCCGCATCCTGAGATCCCAAGTCCTGTCCGGTGACGTGCCGCCCCTCGGCCATGTGCCGTTCCTGAGGGATTTTGCTCTCCAAATCTCATGTGCCAAAACCCTGGGGGCTCCCATCCCCACCCGGCATGTGACTGGGAATTAGAACATGGCAAGATGGCAATACAGAGGCTGTCATTGTTATTCTGCAGGTATCGGATAGAAGGACGCCTGCGCAGGCAAGGGCGTGCTTCCTTGGGACTCAACCATTTGAGGTCAGTGGTTACCTTCTATTCTGGTCTCTATACTTCCCTTGAATTGGGGTAACCTGAGTATGGACATATTGGTTCTGGGTTTGTCAGTGGATTCATCTGAGCAAGCCCTCTTCTTTCAAGAGGAGGGGTTGCAACCCATACTGAGAGGCCCCCCCCAAATCGCTCAAGCCTTAGTTATTTTAGCCAGTGTCTCGATTTCTTTTTTTGAATGTTCATTTATTTATGTATTTATTTATTAAAGAAAAAATTTTTTTAATGTTTGTCTATTTTTGAGAGAGAGAGAGAGAAAAGGAACGTGAGCAGGGAAGGGGCAGAGAGAGAGGGAGACCCAGAATCCGAAGCAGGCTCCGGGCTCCGAGCTGTCAGCACAGAGCCAGATGCGGGGCTCGAACTCACGAACCCCGAGATCATGACCTGAGCTGAAACCAAGAGTCGACGTTCAGCCGACTGAGCCCCTCAGGTGCCCCCCAGTAGAAATGTCTGTTTCTACTCCGAGATTTAGATTTCACCAACGCTGATGTTTCTAGGGTTTATGCAAGCATCTTTTAACACCAGAGGCTCTCTGCCTAATATTTCAGCCCCTTTTCTCTGGAGGCTGCCTACATTTGACGTCGTGGATAAGATGAGGCCCAACATTCCATAAAAGCAGGGGAAAGGCGTGAACGTGATGCCCCAGAGGAGAGACCCCAGGGTCTGGTCACTTCCCCCCCTCCCCCCACCTCAGGCCTCCCTTCCCCAGACTGGGCATCCAGGGGCCCCGCCCTCCGTGGAGTTGCTGATCGTCCCAGAGTGGAACCGGATAAGAACAGAGAAGGCGAGAGCAGGACTGCAAGCCCCAGACCCCCTCTGAAGAGGGGTGTGTGTGGTGTAGCCCCTGCGAGAAATCCTCAACCCAAGCTGCGGTCTGGTCTGACCCCCGGGGTCCTCCTCGAACCTGCTGGCTTCCTTCAAAGTGGGTGCACGTGGCTGCACGTGCCTGGTGCACAGGACGTGGCCTCCTGGGCCCCGCTCACCTCCAGGGTGCTCACCAGGCTGCTCCCAGGAGATGCCACCCTTGGCTCGTTTCTCTGGCCGAACACAGCTGTGCTGGAGGGAGGCCCCGCTCGGCTGCTACCACACTGCTTGGTGTCCCCGTGAGGCTGGGGCAGGCCAGAGGAGACCCATTGCTTAGGACCGCAGCGCTCGGCTTTAGGGACAGCGCAGCAGGTGAGGGGAGGCACGGCGTTCTGTCTCTCTGCCTCTGTGTCCTTTTTGTTCCCTTCTACTTTGAACAAAAGTCCTCAACAGGCAAGACATTTGAGGGAGGGAGGTGCTTCCTGAAAGGTTCAGAGACCACAGCAAGCCAGAGAAGAGCTCACGTTGACCATGTCCCAAGGCGCTTCAGCCGCCGCGATAGGGGACAGTTACTATGTCGATAGGGGACAGTTACTATGTGCGTCGCCACAGCCTCTGCGGTGACAAGGGAGAGAGTAGGTGTTAACAAGGACTTGTTTTCCAGGAATTTTCCTTTATCCAATGACAGCTCCATCCGTCTCTCCGAGCTCTTGCCTGGAGCTCTGAGCTGGCTTCGCTCTGGCCCTGAGTCCCCAAGAACCGCCAGGTATGGGCAAACCTATGCCAGCCAGCCAGGGCTGGAAGGCCAGCCAGCCTGGCACAGCCAGCCGGCAGGGCGAAGCTGGGAGGGCCAGGGGCCCGGGGCAGTTCCCACAGCGCCCCCTGGTGGCCCAGGGATGCCCCTAGCCCACCCCAACCCTCCAACCCCCCATCCTATGCACAAGGTGAGCCCGGACCCCTCAGACACAATCTTGTTTACTGCTCAATTCAGGAGTACCAGGATGAGAGCCCAGAGCAGGGCCAGGACTAATGGGAATGAAGCTCCTCCTTGGACTGTGTGTCCCCCAGCCCCCTGCCCCCCGCCCTGGCTACGACTTCACCCTAGGATGGTGAGTGGAGGGCACCTTGCTCTCATGCTAGGGGCTGTTGAAGCTGCACCAGCAGAAAGGGCTTGGGGTCCTTTCTTGCCCCGTGGCCACAGGCATTACAATGTGGAGCCAGGAGTCCTGGTCTTACATGGGCCAGCAGGTTGAAGGTTTCATGCTGACTTTCCCAATCCTGGCCAGGCTTAAGCTCAACTAAGGCAGCATTTTCCCCTCTGACTGCACCCTAAGGGCCCTTTTCTTTCTTTCTTTCTTTCTTTCTTTCTTTCTTTCTTTCTTTTTCTCTTTATTTATTTTTGAGAGGGAGAGAAAGAGACAGAGCGTGAGCAGGGGAGGGGCAGAGAGAGAGGGAGACACAAAATCCAAAGCAGACTCCAGGCTCTGAGCCATCAGCACAGAGCCCGATGCCGGGCTGGAAGTCATGGACTGCGCGATCATGACGTGAGCCGAAGTCAGATGCCTCACCGACTGAGCCACCCAGGCGCCCCTCTAAGGGCTCTTTTCTTAATGATAACAAGAAGCAGAGCCCAGGGTGAGGCAGGGTGTGGGGGTGGCCATGATGTCCGAGCACATTCTCAGATGAAAACGGCATCTTCTCAACAAATGGTGCAGGGACAACCGGACATCCACATGCAACAGCTTACGTGAACAAAGTGAGGTCAAGTGGGCCAAAGACCTACATCCAAGAACCAGAGTTCTGACACTCAGAAAGAAACCCAGGTGTACATCTTCAAGTCTTTGGATTAGACTAGGGTTTCTTAAATGTGGCACCGAAGTCCTTGCAAATCATATATCTGATGGTATCCAAAATAGATAAAGAATTGTTACAACTCAACAACAAAAAGACAAACCAATTAAAAAACGGACAAAGGACCGGAATGGACATTTCGCCAAGAAGACATACAGATTGCTAATACGCACGTGAAAAGATGTTCAGCATCATTAGTCATTAGGAAAATGCAAATCAAAACCGCAATAAGATATTACTTCACACCCACTAGTACGCAACAATAAAAATAAACCCCAGGGGCGCCTGGGTGGCTCGGTCGGTGAAGCGTCCGACTCTTGGTTTCGGCTCAGGTCATGATCTCATGGTTCGCGGGAGCCTTGTGAGAGCCCTCATTGGGCTCTGCGTTTACAGTGCGGAGCCTGCTTGGGATTCTCTCTCTCTCTCTGTCTGTCTCTCTCTCCACCTCCCTGCTTGCTCACTCTCTCTAAATAAATAAATAAACATTAAAAAAAAAATCCAGAGAATAATACATATGGGTGACGATGTATAAAGTTCTTACTGTTTAACATTCCCAGTGTTGGCGGGAATATAAAGCAGTACAGCCACTGTGGCAAACACTTCGGCATTTCCTCAACAAGTTAAACATAGAGTCACCCCATGACCCAGCAATCCCACTGCTGGGAATCTCCCCAAGAAAACCGAAAACCTACGTCGGTACAAAAACTTACACATGAATGTATGCAGCGGAATGATTCATAATAGCCAAAAGGTAGAAACCCAAATAGCCACCCGCTGATGGATGGACACAATATCCCCGAGGAATACCTTACCTCAGATGGATCAAAGACCTAACTACAGGAAACAAAACTACTAAACTGTTAGAAAGAAACATAGGTGTAAACTCAAAGGTTTATACCTACGGTGTAGGTGGTGGTGGCCTTTCCATCCAAGGGAATGTTATAAAAAGAAGGGAAGCATGACCTATATACCATGATGGGGATGAACCTTGAAAAAACACGCGGAGTGAAAGAAGGCAGACACATACGCTTCATGATTCCACTTAACACAAAGCGTCCAGCGCTAGAGACAGAAGGTGGGAGAAGGCCTCCCGGGAGCCGGGGGTGGTTCGCTGGGGACAGGCTGCTATAGGTACAAGTTTTCCTTCCTGGATGATGCAAGTGCCCTGGAATGAGAGAGTGGTGAGGGTTGCAAGACTTTGTGAATACATCTAACTGGAATTGTACTTTTTTTTTTTTATGTTATTTTATTTTATTTTTTTTTTTGAGTCAGCTCCATGCCCAACGTGGGGCTTGAACTCTCGACCCTGAGATCAAGACTCGCACGCTCTACTGACTGAGCCAGCCAGGCGCCCCCGGAATTGTGCATTTTAAACTGGTTAACATGGTGAATTTTGTGTTATGTGAATTTTACGTCAAGAATCATAATAATAACAACAACAATAAAAAACTGAAAGACACCAAAGACATACTCCAGAGGAGGTAGCCAGAGGGTGACCCCTTTTTACAACCCAGCACTGGGCTCACCCCCTTTGATGTGAGGGCCTGACAATGCCTCTTGTTGCAGGCAGGCAGGAAAGGGCAAGTGGGTGCCAGAAGGGCCTGTGGTCCCTCCCCTGGCCTCTCCCTTGTTTTTGCTAAGCAGAGTCCCTTGGTCTGGGGAGACACAGGCTTCCGCAGGGTCATCGCCCCTTCCCTGAGGGTCCCAACAACCTCAGGCCTGCATTTCTCGCCACCCAGTCCCCCGGACTGCGGGATCCATGAGCTAACTTGGGGTCTCGCAAGTCCAAGGCCATGGCTTCCTCCTGATCCCACCTTTTGAAAATGTCTGCAGGCCTGGCTGACCTCACTCTCTAGGTTTTCCCTTCTCGTTCAGTTGATTGTTTCTGAGATCATGCTATTAGCCTCCAACCACTTTTTTCTTTTTTTTTAATCTCTGCAATTAAAAAAAAAAAAAAAAAAAGTCTCCTTGGGGCACCTGGGTGGCTCAGTTGGTTAAGCATCTGACTTCAGCTCAGGTCACGATCCCACGGTTCATGGGTTCAAGTCCTGCGTCGGGCTCTGTGCTGACTGTTTGGAGCCTGCTTCAGATTCTGTGTCTCCCTCCCTGTCTGCACCTCCCCCACTCACACTCTGTCTCTCCCTCTCAAAATAAATAAACATTTATTTTATTTATTTTTGAGAGAGAGAGCAGGGGAGGAGCAGAGAGGCAAGGAGACAGAGAATCCCAAGGAAGCTCCAAGCTGTCGGCACAGAGCCCACCGTGGGACTCAAACCCACGAACCGTGAGATCGTGACCTGAACCGAAACCAAGAGCTTAACTGCTTAACTGACTGAGCCACCCAGGCATCCCAGTAATGTGGCTTTTGATAAGGGAGCCAAGACTACTCAGTGGGGAAAAGACAGTCTTTTCAGCACACGGTGCTGGGAAAACGGGATATCCATGTGCAAAAGAATGAAGTTGGACCCTTACTTTACAGCATGTATTGAAAATGGATCAGAGACCTAACTAGGAGGAGTGAAAACTATAATACTCTTAGGAGAAAGCATAGGGACACATCTTCATAACCTTGGATTTGGCCGTGGTTTCTTTTTTTTCTAATGTTTATTTATTTTTGAGAGAGGGAGACAGAGCACAAGCAGGGGAGGGGCAGAGAGAGAGAGGGAGACACAGAATCCGAAGCAGCTCCAGGCTCCGAGCTGTCAGCACAGAGCCCAATGGGGGGCTCGTACCCAGGAACTGTGAGATCATGACCTGAGCGGAAGTCGGATGCTTAGCCGACTGATCCACCCAGATGCCCCAAGGAATATTTCTTAATACGCAATCAGTTTACATTTTAAAGTATTTACTTATTATTTTTTTAAGTTTATGTATGTATTTTGAGAGAGACAGAGACAGAGACAGGGGAGGGGCAGAGAGAGAGGGAGAGGGAGAACCCCAAGCAGGCTCCACACTGTCAGCGCAGAGCCCGATGTGGGGCTCGAACTCATGCAACTGTGACATCGTGACCTGAGCCAAAACAAAGAGTTGGATGCTTAACTGACTGAGCCAGTCAGGCACCCCAACTGATTTATTTAATCTCTACACCCAACATCGGGCTCGAACTCACGACCCTGAGATCAAGAGGCGCACGTCTTTCCTACCGAGCCATCCAGGAGTCCCCGTAAAATGGGATATTATTCACCCATAAAAAGAAGAATGAAGTGTCGGTGTGTCTAGACCTTGAAAACGTTACGCTAAGTGCAGTAAGCCGGGCCAAAAAAGCTAAAAATTGTAAGAGTCCCCTTACATGAAATACCTCAAACAGGAAAATCCAGAGAGAGAGAAAGTATAATAAATGGGGGAAAGGCGGAGTCGTTGCCTCATGAGGGTAGAGTTTCTGTTTGGGACACCGAAAAAGTTCTGGAAACAGATAATGGTGATGGTTACAAGTGAGCTGGCTATACTTAACACTGCTAAATTGTACACGTGAAAAGGGTTAAAATGGGAAATTCTGTTACGTATATTTTGTCACAACAACAACAACAACAAAAAAGACCAGGGCACGGTTCTTGCACAGTAACTCTTCCGGGATATCATCGGGGGTCCCGGAGAGGACTCAGAGTCTGGGGAACGTGCCCCCCTCAAAAAGGCGAGTGTCATCAGTTAGTCTCGGAAGTGGCGGCCGCGTGACAGTGATATTGGAGGCTTTTAATTGCTCCTGAATTAATGTGCTTACTTCCCACCCCTGGGGCGCCTGGGTTTAATTACCATCTTAGGTCACATATGCAGATGAATCTGCTGTCATCCCTGCTGTCCCAGTGGACAGCAGTCCTCACACTTGGCAGCGGGACGGGCAGGAGGAAGGGGGGAGGCCGCTGGCCAGGCTGGCCTGCCGTTAGAGCCGACGGGTGGAATCGGAAGAGGGTGGTGCAGGGTCACCCCATTTCTGGGTCTGGATGAGCTGGGGCGGTCAAGGTCTGTGTCAGTGCGGAAAAGCCCGGGAGGCCCTGAACTCCCAGAGCCCTTGGGGATCGAGGGTTTCCGAAAAGGAAGAAACTGGGAAGGTATCAGCCTGCAGAAGGGCCCGTGGAGCAGGGTTGCACGTTTGAAAGCCGAGGGGAGCGGAGCAGGTGTGTAAGTTGGGGAAGCACAAGTGATCGGCCAGCCGCTGCCTGCACACGGGCCGGGGTGGCCGACCTCTCAACCTGTTAGAACCAGAAAATGGATTTTTTACAACAAATCTCCTTTTCGGGGGCGCCTGGGTGGCTCAGCCGGTTAAGCGTCTGACTCTTGGTTTCTGCTCAGGTCGTGGGATCAAGCCCTGCATGCTGCTCTTTGCTGCGCCTGCTTGGGATTCTCTCTCTCTCCCTCCTCCTCTCTCTTTGACTCTCCCCCTCTCTCTCACCGCCCCCCCCCCCGGCCCCCGTCGCTCCCTCTCTCGTGCTCACGCTCACTCTCTCTCAAAATAAATAAACTTTAAAAAAATGCTTAAAAAAATCTCCTTTGTAGATTTTGACAGCTAATTAGAATGAAAAGAAAAAACCACTAGGTTGCCTGAGCCCAAGGGGTGGGGGTGGAGATTGGGAAGGGGCTGGAGGAAGTCTCGGGGGTGCCGGAAATGTTCTGTGTCGTGACCGTGGCACAGATGTGGCCTGTCCCTGAATGCGAATTATACCTGGGTCAGGTCGCTGAACCTCAGACCGGCTCAGTGGCGCCCGTCCTCGTGCCCGGGGGGCTGGCAGCGCCCGCTGCAAACCCTCCCCTTCCGGTCCCTCCTGGCCACGACGCCTTGTACGCTCTGAGGCCCTCCCTCCCTTCCCTGTGCCCCCCACCTCTTCCGAGGTGAGGAGCTCTGTGCCTGTTTAACTGCGGGGCCTGGCTTGGTGTGAGCAATAACCCGGGAGGCAGCACCACGGCATTATTAGCCCCGTTTTACAGATGGGGACGTGGGGCACAACTGCTCAGTAGAAAAGTCCAGAATCCAAAGCTGTCCAGCTCCACCTGTGCTCTCGGCCACTGCACTCTGCCTCTGCGTTGGCCACTGCGAGGGCCGACAGACCGAGCGAGCGAGCAGGGGGAGGGGCAGAGAGACAGGGATAGAGAGAATCCCAAGCAGGCTCTGTACTATCAGCGTGGGGCCCAACGCGGGGCTCAAACGCACAAACCACGAGATCATGGCCCGAGCCAAAGCTGGGTGCTTACCCGACGGAGCCACCCGGGCGCCCCTCAGATTTTCTTCTTCATGTTTGTTTATTTTGAGATAGAGAGCGCACGCGCGTGCACAAGTGGGGAAGGGGCAGGGAGCGAGGGGAACAGAGGATTTTAAGTGGTCTCTGCCCTGAGAGCAGTGAGCCCGATGCAGGGCTCGAACTCACGAACCGTGAGATCATGACCTGAGCCGAAGTCGGACGCCGAACCGACTGAGCCACCCGGGCGCCCCAAACTGCTTCAAATTTTCCGTCGATTTTTGTTCTGGCGTCAGAGTGGCAGGAGGCTGGGAGATAACCACAGACGAGAAATGTATGTTTTGTGGAAAAGCATTTGTAATACGAAGTTAAAAAGGGAAAAGTCATAAAGCAAGTCCAGAGGCTGCTAGCAGAATGCTGACAAAGGTGTTTACTAAAAAGCACTTGTAGTTCCTGGAACACTTGTGATCCAGCGACATTTCACATTATAGGCCAGCAGAAGGCCCAAGACTGGCTTTCTAGAAACGGAGAATTAACGTCACCTGACCTGCTTGACTGGGCTCCTCGGAAAAGGTCCTTTGGGGTGTGATTCTTCCCGGTCCACGCTGGGCCACGAACGGCCCCAGCGCCACGCCGGCAACCTTCTATATAGGCGGTGCGCCTCTGAAAGGGGTCCTACCTCCACTTGCCCTGTGACCGGAGTGGTAAATGCCTTTATCTGCTGTTGCTTTAAACCGGTGTCAGTGAATGAGGGCACTAAACCAAATTTGGCTGCTTTAAGGTTGGGCATCGAATCCTAGTAAGGCTGCCGAGCCTGGTTGAAGGAAGGCTTCCTTTCCCTCCAGAATCAATTCCAGAAGCCAGTCACTGACATCCGGACGGGGTGGTTTCGGCCACGGGAGTTATACCACACGAGGTGGAAATAGGACTTGGTTACGGATACTTGGAGATTGGAGAGTGGACAACGGGTGGTGGCTTTGTGGCCTGTCAACCTGACTCTGATTCCTGTTATTCTATCAAATACGAATCTAAGTATCACCGTGAGGCTATCCGGCAGACGCAATTAGCCACTGGTCACTGGACCTTAAGTAAATAATCGCGGAAGACCTGGGTGTGCAGAGAACCAGGATTTCCTGACTCAATCAGTTGGGTCCTAAGGGCAGGGCCTGAAGTTCCCCCAAGGGAGAAATTCCACCTGTGAATCAAGGTTTCACCCGTGCCCGGGCTCGGTCCTGACGGGCTGCCCCATGGACTTTGGATTTGCCCGGCCGTGCCCCACAGTCTCAGAAGCCAATTCCTTGTGATAAATCTCTCGATGTGCCTTTTCCCACTGATTCTGCCTCTGGAGTTAAATCCAAACTAATAAACAATAAATAAAAATGCCCACGAGGAGGCGTCCTAGTCCTCAGGCTGGGGATTAAAACACAATTTGAGGGGCACCCGGTGGCTCAGGTGGTTGAGTCTGACTTCAGCTCAGGTCAAGATCTCACGGTTCCTGAGTTCGAGCCCCGCGTCAAGCCCTCTGCTGTCAGTGCAGAGCCTGCTTTGGATCCTCTGTCCCCCCAACCCCTTCCTCTGCTCCTCCCCTGCTCGGTCTCAAAAATAAACATTGAAACAAAACAGAACAAAACCCACAATTCGAGACTTGACCAAATAAGGGGAAAAAAGTAAAATTGCTAATAAAACACGAGATGCTTCCAAGGGGCAGAGAGTAACCACAATACTTCATCTCTCAGTTCTAAGTAAATGTACCTCCTCACGCTCGGGTGTTCATGAACACAGTATGGGTGCCTTCTGCAGAGCCGATCAGTACACAGTGCTGTGGGCATCACTACGTGTAGCTCTCAAGCAGCGGAAATATTAGGAAGAACGAGGAATGGCATTAAATTGTATTCATCTAAATGGGATTCCAAGGCCTTCCAAACGCCCTCCCGCCTCCCCAGAGCTGCCGTTCAACCATCCTTTTACCTTCTTCCCCCAGGAACCCAGAAACCACCTTCCAGCTTGCCCAGGATGGTTGGCTGTGCTCTATCCAGGAGGCCTTCCGGTCTGGACAATTACAGGCTCACGTGATCTAGAAGCCACCACCCTGAGGTCACCTGTAACAGTTCTGTGTTTGTATTTTCTCCCAAATAAGAAGTCATGTTCTGCTCCCAAGAAGGACCCTACTTCTGTTCAAGGATACAACATGCCCCCCCTTCCCCTTTTGCCTCAAATGCCCTGCCCAAAGACTTATGAAATGTCCTCAACTCCTGTCCCTTTGTCAGGACACAAAGCATCCCAACTCTTACAGGGCTGTACCCCAGCGTAACATGAACATGAACACTCAAGACATGACGAATGGACAGACTCAGAATGTTTTACACACACACACACACACGTTTCTATGGGTCACTGAGGCCTTTTTATTCTGCAAACAAAACCACTGGGGATCTCGCCTGTGGACACCTTGTGATTACAACATAGACAGACTCAGCTGCAGACACTTGGTGGGAAGTGAGGTGAGAAAACACTGATCTGGGCCAATCACATGATTACAGAGCTAGGATTTCCAGCAGGGTTCCAGATGGTCAAGCCTGGCTTCTGCAGCGGTTCTAAGGAAGCAGTGAGAACATCACAGGAAGGGAGAGGGCATGTGACTAGCAGAGGCTCCGGCCGGGGGCCTCGAGGTGCCCGGGGGACGCCAGGAGCAGAGATCTAATGAGCCGACTCAGGACCGCAGAGCTCGGGGTGCGTCGCCCGGAGCTTACTTGGCGAGGGGGTTTCTGAAGCTTCTGCCGGCAAACTTGGCCTTGCTGCCCAGTTCCTCTTCAATTCTGGGGAAGCCGAGGGCAGAGAGGAGGGGGTGAGAAAGAGAAGTGAAATCTCCACCCCCAAGGCCTACGTTTCCCCACCCGGGGACCAGGCCCCGGCACTCGCCCAGCCTCCTCGATGCGGTCCTCGGAGCCAGCAGGAAGACAGGAGCACCGGGCCCTCCCCGTCCACCCGGCTCCCCCAGCAAGCGGGCCACCTGCTGCCCCTCAGCCTGCCCTGCCTTCTCTGCCCCCAGAGTTTCCCAAAGGCAGACTAGCAGATAGGTCAACACCGCTACTTCTCAGAATATAACAAAAACGCTCTTTAACGAAAGGACAACCCAGTCTCTTCGAATAAATGGCATGGGGACAAAAGGAGGGAAGGCCCTGAATGAAGCGTTTGCATCCTGGTGTCGCACCAGGGGAGACGGGCCCCAGGAATGCTGGGCACGACTGTCATGGCACGACTGAACCCTGGGCACTCTCACAGCACGATGGTGACATCACAAAGCAAACATAACCGTTATCTCTGAGACATGTGCTAAGGTATTCATAGGTGAAATCACATGGCTGGAACGGGCCGAAAATTCTCCAGCCAAAAAGGCGAAAGGCAGGCGGACGAGAAGAAGCGTGCACGAGTACCAGCAGCTGCCGTATCTACGTGGCGGGGAAGGGCGCGTGCTCTGCCAGTCACGTTTTGTTTAAGGAAAGGGTAACGTGGGCAGAACTACGAAAGAGAGGTTTCTTTTCCTGCGAGACTAACAAAAGGGACAAAAAAGGAGGCAAGTCTCCACGTTAAGGAGGTTTCCATGGACACGTTATGATAAAAAGGGACCAGATATCCAGAAGCACTGAACAGTGGAAACCTTCCTGTCGCCCTGAATTTCCTTCTTCACTGAGCCCCGGTTCCCCGTCCACAAAACACGGGTGCTGAACGACATATCCGCTGGGGATCTCTCTTAGCTCTAACGGCTTTGTGATGGTCTGAAGGGGGAGCCTGTTCCCTCCTCCACCAGAAGGTGGCAGCACGGGACCGGCTCCAGCCTTGGGGCCAAGGGGCAAGGTTCTCCGCCCAAGTCACCCACGACCTGACACGGGCCCCCCCGCCCCGCATCTGCACACGCCCCGCAGAGCCAAGAGCTCCCAGTGCCCCCGGGCTTCCTCTTCACCTGAGGATCTGGTTGTACTTGGCCAGGCGCTCAGAACGGCAAGGTGCACCTGTCTTGATCTAGAAAGGGAAAGGAAAGGTCACGTGCGCTTGCCGTGCACTCTCAATCTTCGTGGGCGTTCTGGGCGGGATTTCTGACCCTAGGAACCAGGGGATGAAGGGGCATCCGGGACCCCGTCCGCCTCCGCCCTTCCTGCTTGTGCTCGGGCAGCTGAGGTCAGAGAAGCTCTTTACCTGCCCAGTGCAAAGTCCCACCACCAGGTCAGCGATGAAGGTATCCTCGGTCTCCCCGGAGCGATGCGACACCATGACGCCCCACCCGTTGGACTGGGCCAGCTTGCACCTGAAGTCAGGAAACAACCCAGGTGGTTGTGACGGCGGGACTCCACTCCCAGGGCACGGCGGCCCCTCCTGAAGCCAGGGGCTCGCCGCCCCTGGTAGGAGACCGCGGGAGGGGTCGGAGCCAGGAGCTGCCACCAAGCTCTCAACCCCTGGGGATGACGAGAACCCCCACCTTTCTCTCCAATCAGAATCCTGAGGACCTTCTCAGCCCTCTAGGTCACGTTTACAAAATAGGGTCTAGCCTCCTTGGGCGGACAGACTTGTTCTCCTGACCGCACCTGTGACCGATACTCTCCATGTAAAATGAAGTCACGAGCCTGGAGCCACAAAGGGGTCAGGCCCGGGCCACAGCGGCCCGACACCCGAGCCCCCTGGGGCCACGGCTCATCCAGAAGCCACCCGGGACGCCCACCGGAAGCCCGTTATAGTTCCAGCCGGGAGCTCTGGCTGAGACTCTGTGCCTCGCTCCCTGACAGCTGACCCCCCCGGGGACACTCACGCCTGGAGGGACTCGGTCACGGAGCCGATCTGGTTCACTTTGAGCAGGAGGCAGTTGCACGACCTCTCGTTCACGGCCTTGGAAATCCGCTTCGGGTTGGTCACGGTGAGATCATCCCCCACCACCTGGATGCCGGCGCTGGCAGTGAACTTCTGCCAAGCTTCCCAGTCATCCTGGTCGAAGGGATCTTCGATGGACACCACTGGGGAAACGAGAGCCAGGTTTTGCCGGGGAGACCCCAGTGCTGAAGGGCACCCGAACCTCCTTCCCCTCCCGGCTCGCTGCTTGCCTGGCCTCACCCCTCTCCCATGCGGGACAGGACCGGCTCCCCGACCCAGCCCTGGAGACACTCTGCCTACCCACCGACTCCTGTGACAGGCAAGTCAGCTGTAGTCCTGGGACCCCAGAGCTGCTAAGTGGGACACTTCCCTGCCCAGGGTGGCTTGAGTTTAGTGCCATTGAGCATACAGCGGTGGGCTCAGGAAGCCAAGGGCTGGGCTGGTCTCGGCTCCACCCTGGGCACGTTTTTTAGCTTTGAGTTCACGCACGACTTCCTGGTCTGATTCGCGCTCCAACATTTGCTGACCGCCCTTGGGCACATCACTGACCCGCTCTGTGCCTCAGTTTCCCTCCCGCGTGAACCGGCATTAACGGTGCCCGGAGGAGCGCCGGCTCGCAGTGGGCGGAAAACACCGCAGGTCGGGTTTTCAAGGCTCGCTCCCACCTGTGCAAGGGAGCCAGGACCGCATCTGCTCAGGTGGCTGTGGTGACAGGGGCAGAAGCCCCGACACTTTGCAAACGACCTAGCACACGTCAGTGCCCGGCTGGCATCCTGGACCCACCTCCCGACTCGCCTGCTGCACCGGCACCTCCGTGAGGCCCTCCCCCAGGGAGGTGGGGGCGCAGGTGCCCCACGCACTTTCCCGGGAGCCCCGCCACCAGCCGGCAGAGCGCTGCAGGCAGTGGCCGGAGAAGGGGCCGCCCCGAGCACTCACCTGGGTAGTCCCTGATGAAGGACTTGTACAGGTTGGCCAGCTCGTCGGGTGTGATGTACCTGCTGGGGTCATCGGGAGACTTGAAGTCCAGGTCATACTTCCCCGACCTGAAGAACTCAGAAGCGGCCACGTCCATGCCGATGACGACCTTGTCGGTGTAGCCGGCCTTCCCGATGGCGTTCTTCAGCAGCTCCAGAGCTGGGAAGAGAGGGTGGCGACAAGATCGGAAACCAGGCAGGTGGAGCGAAAACGTCCCTGTGACCCCTGCCAAATGGGCACGCTAACAGGAAGACCACGAGATGCTCTGGCCCCAGCCCTCCGTTTCAATGATTCCAGTTAACTTTTTTCTGCTTTGGAGCAAGAAACCGTCGGTCAGGGCCCCGGCAGATAACCGAGTGAGAAATTCAGTCTCCACTCTACGAGGCGTTCTCGCGGACAGATGCTCCCAAATTTAGCACCCAGGAACAGCTGTGCTGGCCAAGACGCAGTGACGGCGCCCGGCTGAGATCCGCCGTCCCAAGGAACGGGTTCTCAACAGTGCCGAAAGGCTGGGATCCGAGAGGGAGCCCAGTGGACCAAGGGCCCGGGACGGCGAGGGTGACCCCAGCCCAGGCTCTGCTCTGCCTCACGTGGCAGTGCTGCCTGGACGGAAGCGGACAGAGACATTCGGCACCTGTTCCACACCACGCATCTCCAAACTACCACGTTAAACCGTGAGAGGATCATTTTTTACAGGTCCGAATGGCCGAACATTAGCATTTCGCATAACTGACCCAAAGGGCAGGACGGCCACCCTTTTCTTTCGCTAGCTGCCGCTGAAGGCGACAAAACGTGGCTGAAGCCTCCTTCCCTCCTAAAACCAAAAGCTCAGTCTTGTCCCGAGACTCTCTGCGCCCTACTCAACGCTTCCATTTCACTCTGTGCCTAAGGACTCAAGGCCGAACGACGCCACGTGAGGCTCCCGTGGTGGAACGAGCCGAGGCGGCCGCTGGTCCCGGCGTGGGGCAGACAGCAGCCCGGACACGGAGCAGACTTCGAACCTCTGCCATCGCGACGTGGTGCGATGGCAGGAGTAAGCTGTACGGTGAGCCCGTGCCCCACGGCCGAGCCTGCTTCAGACTAACCGGGCTGCTCAGAAGCCAAATTAGCAAGGAGATTCCTCGTTACTTTACAAAATAAAGGCCCGGCTCCCACCCCCTTCCCGGAACTCCGCTCGCTCGCAGTCGCTCGCAGGCGCTCGCAGGCGCATGAAAGGTGGAAAGAGCGACGGCCCCGAGTGGCAGGTGCGGGCAGGTGCTGTGCGCCCGGGGACCCCTCCGGGGCCCGTACCTTCTTTGTTCTCCAGGATGTTAGGGGCAAAGCCGCCTTCGTCCCCCACGTTGGTGGCGTCTTTTCCGTATTTCTCCTTGATGACGTTCTTCAGGTTGTGGTAAACCTCCGCACCGATGCGCATAGCTTCCCTGAAGTTGGCGGCACCAACGGGGAGGATCATGAACTCTTGCATGGCCAGCTTGTTGCCGGCGTGAGAACCGCCGTTGATGACGTTGAAAGCCTGGGGAGAGACAGGCAGATGCGGCATCCGGCCCAGACAATCCCAGCAAGCAGCCCCCTCGCGGCCAGGACACGCTCACCAGGTCTCCCCTGACGCCTCAGGAACCGCCACCAGGCGCACCTGCTGTCCCGGACTGGCTGCTACCTCAGCGAACACCCCCGACCCAACAAGGCCAGTGGGATTTTCATCCCGTCGGCAAGGAAGGACGTGGAGCACGGGGGGGGGTGGAGTCCCCAGCTCAGGGTCACTCTTAGCAAAGGGCAGGTGTTCGCAGTGGAGACCTCCAGAGCTGGCCTGTACCCACGGAGCTGGGACAGTCACATGTGGATGAGATCGAGCGGTGGGAGGCCTCAGGTCCCCACCGGCAAGTACTCCCAGCTCCTCACTTGGGAAGTTCAAAGCCACTCACCGGAACCGGCAGGATGACTTCAGCATTGCCAGCCAGGTCGGCAATGTGGCGGTACAGAGGCACCCCCTTCTCAACGGCCCCCGCCTTGCAGACTGCCAGGGACACTCCCAGGATGGCGTTTGCACCAAATTTAGCTGGAACAGAAGAGTTCAATGAAGCAGTTTCTTACCCGTAACCCTTAACCCTTCTCCTGCCAGCCTTCTGGCCCGCACTCCGACACGGGAGCGCACCCGGCCTGGATCCAGAACCATTCCTCTCTACCGCACCTACTTCCGGCATCCGACCCAGGAACATGACGGCACGCCGTGAGGATTCATCTGCTTTCTCCCCAGAAGAGAAAGCCCTTTCTCTGGTCTATGGAACTCTGGTAAATTCCACAAACTGCCTCAATCACTACAAAGCAGAAGCCTCTTTGAAGTAACCCCATGCACAAGCTGTCACCTGATATTTCTCCTAATATCTACAAACGTGTTTGGTTTTTTTGGTAGGCCTCATGCCCAGTGCAGAGCCTAACGTAGGGCTTGAACTCACGACCCTGAGATTAAGCATCCGATGCTTAACTAAGCCACCCAGACACCCCCAGAACAGGTTTTATTATGGTGAGCTGATGGGCCCCGCAGAGCCCGCAGATGATCACACTGCACAGTCCTCGGTCACACACGGTGACCCTCAGAGGGTCGGAAGGTCTTTGGGAGGCCGGCCGACTCCACCCCCGTCACTCACATTTATTTTCTGTCCCGTCCATCTCGATCATCAGTTTGTCAATCTTCTCCTGCTCCACAACGCTCAGTTTCTGTGGGGAGAAGGGAGGGTCAGCCGCTCGGGGGAGCGTGGTCACTCCCCTCCCCGGAACCCAGACAACTTTGGAACTGTGCCAATCCTGAACCAGTTCTATGCTTTGCATTTGTATGGGAGGCAAAAAAGGGGGGGGGCAGGAAACAAGAACCTGGGAGTCACAAAACCGCCTTTTGCTTGGTTTCGCATTCTCAGACGTTTCTCCAAGCACTAGGGAGCCAACGATCAACTGCCCGAGATGCGGACCTGGTGTCACAGAGGTTGGTCTACCTGGGGAGTCCGAAATTACATCCTGTGTAAGGCAGAGAGCTGCCCGGACCGTGCTTAGTAGTGCAATTTTGGGGGGCAATAAATAACAGAACTCTGTTCAGGCCAACGAGCTGTGGTCCTCGAAGGTTAAGTGACAGGACCACCCCTCTTGGGTACCCTCAGTGACGGCACACTTCACGTTCTCGAGGGAGATAGGACTTTTGCAAGTAGGTAGTCCAATCATTCTGCAAAATGCTTGATGACTGATCAAAATGAGTGTTTCCAGTATAAAGTAATAAAACTGGTGTCTTTTTTTTTTTTTTTTTTAATGTTTATTATTGAGAGAAAGACAGAACGTGAGCAGGGGAGGGGCGGAGAGAGAGGGAGACACAGAATCCGAAGCAGTCTCCAGGCTCTGAGCGGTCAGCACAGAGCCCGACACGGGGCTCGAACCCACGAACCGCGAAACCATGACCTGAGCCAAAGTCGGATGCCCAACAAACTGAAGCACCCAGGTGCCCCAAAACTGGTGTCTTAAAGGGACACCTGGCTGGCTCAGCCAACAGAGCATGCAACTCTGGATCTCGAGGTTGTGGGTGTGAACCCCACACTGGGTACAGAGATTACTTCAAACAAAAAAGCAAAAAAAAAAAACCCCAAAACACTGGTGTCCTAAAAGCTGGCTTAAAACAATTTACTAAAAGTTAGCATTACTTTAAAAACTTCATAATTAACAAAAATCTCTGATTTTATTCATAAAGTGCTTTGTATAGAAATTAAAATACGAAAGGAAAACCACGTATTACTGCATCATGCCACGTCAATAACTTGGTATCTTTTGCTGTTTTCACAAAGCACGTTTGGCCAAAGTCGGCCGTCAGCCACGCAAGACGGGTCCAGGTAGACCCCCGCCAGGAAGAGTGTGAAGACGGCTTCCTTTCCCCAGAGGGAAGAGAGATGCCCAGGAGAGCCCTCTCACTGCGTCAGTCACACCAGGTAAGGGCACCCGGGCACAAAGAACGAAGGGGTGCGTGGAGGTGCCCGGGAGGCCGGGTCGGAGCACGTGAGCTGGCAGAGCAGCCACGAGAAACCGTCTGGGGACCCATGAACAAGGCCCGCGAAGGCCAGGCCGAGGTAAGCCAGCCGGGGACAAAAACAGAGGAGCCTGTGCGCCCCTGGGGAACAGGATGAGTTCAAGGAGGGGAGGCACACGCCCGGGAGGCACGGGCGGGCCGCTGCAGTTGGCTCCAGGCCTGAGAAGGCTTCCCTAGCCAAGGGCTTTTAAATCCTTCTTGCCCTCGCCAGTGCCACGGGAGTTGGGGCGGGGTGGGGCGGGGCTGAGGCAGGAGTGGGTTGGGCTGGTGGGTCCCCTCCTTACTTCACCCTACTTTTACGACACTCTGAGGTTCCAAGTCAAATTTTATTCAACCAGAGCTCTGTTGTTTAAACAAAAAAGCCAGTAAAAATAAATAATTCCACGGTTCGTGAAAAATAGTCGGTCACCGTGGATACTCTGCTCAACACCCAAGAGCCGCTCTTAAAATCTGGATCTTAACTTCCCAAAGGTCAAGATAGTTGGAGGGAAAAATCATGAGACGGTCTCCCGTCGCCCTGATCCAATTCCATGCGCTGTTAGGTGTGGACGCAGGCAGGGGCTGGATTAGTAAAGGTGAGGTCATTCTCATGCAGGACAGGGAATCCAACGGGCTCCTTTAGCTCTCAGAATAAGCTCTTCCATAACCAGGAAAGCCCACTGGCCTGGGAGACGCTCTGATGGCATTAATACATTAGTTATCAGGAGGCAGGTCCTACCTTGCTAATCAGGGCAGGTGCAATAGTTTTATTGATGTGCTCAACAGCCTTTGAGACACCTAGAAGGAACAATCAAATCAAATTACCGGCATTAATGAAAAACAGGCGTGAGCAGCACTGAGCGAACCACCAAGGATATTAACCCAGATATTCAGAAGCCCGCCCAGAGACCTTAAACGGGACCGCTTTCAAATCCCCATTTCTGTCCCCCCAAGATTGGGGTATTTTCTGGCCCAGTCTGAGTGCTCTTACCTAGGACCCCCAAGGATTAGAGCCACACACAGAGCAACCATCTCAGAATGTCTGAAGGGATAAAGTTAGTTGGCAAGACCATGCACTGGGAACCAGCCGCAGACACTGAAGGATGCCCCGTGTATTACCTGTGTGCACAAGGCTGGTGCCAGGAACTCATTAATATACTTAACGGGTCTGGAGACACCTGACCAGTAGAGATTGACAGAGAAGGAAAAAAGACAGACTCAGAAGAGAACAGGCTGTGAAGGACAGGGAATGAGAGAAAAGAGAGGAGACAGGAAGGCAGGAAGAGTCCTCGGGACCACGGGTTCACCCTCATTACAGTCGAGGTGCTGCAAGGCCTGCTTGGGACCAGCATCCGCCTGAGCCGGGAGCAGCGGGAACCCGTGGGAGATAATCCCCGGAGCGCCGGCTGCGGACTTCCCTAGCTCACTTCATCACCACCCCTCCCCTGCAGTCTTTTCAGACCTTTTCCCGAACCGCCCTTCTCTGAAAATTTAATGCCACAGATATGCTATACTCCCATTTATATACTGTGGCCCTTTGGAGGACCATAAAACAAAGTAATATTGTAGGATTTTTTTTTTCTTTTTTTAATTTTTTTGCCTCCCCCAAGAACCAGTTCCTACCCCTGGGGCGATACTGCCCTGTTGAGAACGCATGGTCTAGGCCCCAGCTGCTGTTCTGTGATTTGGCCACACAGATTCTGTCTACGGTAAGGCGAACTTTGCAAGACAGTAACAGGTCGATCTGCGCACAGCCCAGCAGAGGCTGGCTTTGCCAGGTCCGTGAATCCCCCAACAGAAAGATCAAGCTGCCAGGACTGGTCTATAGGTGAGCCATTAGCCGGGCCTTCCACACACTCTACTGAGACTAGCCCCTTGGAGAGGGTTGATGGTCTGGAAGGCCCGCGGAGCCCTCCTGGGAACACGGCAAGGCTCTTGTGCTACAGTTCCCTAAGCAGGAATTTTCCAGATTGGGCCAAGTGCAGTACAAATGAGCATAAGACTCTTGCCCCTGAGCTCACAGGTTTAGGAAGGCTGGAATCAACATGCCAACCCTCCCAGCTCCCCCAGGCACAGAGTACACGCTCACCATCAACACCATGGGCCACATCAGGGTGTGCCATCCTCAAATACAAGGCACGTGGAGAGTGGGGAGGCTGTGACAGGCCGGGAGCAGGGGCTGGAGGCGTGGACGAGGCACGCAGCCACGCTCCAGAGGCAGGCAGGGGTTCTTACCTTTGCCCATGTAGCGTGTCTTGTCATTGTCCCGGAGCTCGAGGGCCTCGTAGATACCAGTTGAGGCACCACTGGGCACAGCGGCTCTGAAGAGACCTGGACGTTGAGGGAGGAAGAAATCGTGACCGAGAGACACAGTCCCAGCCCTTGCGGAGTCCCACCCACTCACAGATGGCAGCCATCGGGAAACACATCCTTCCACCACCTGGGGGACTCAGATGGTCGGTCTCTCCTGCCCTTCACGTGGGGACCATTCTCCAACGCGGATCCTATGGCAAAGCTGGTGAATCTCTCTAGTTTCAAGAAAAAGTTTTCAAGCAGAGCTTCTCAGATGTTCCTGTGCGCAAACGATCACCTGGCAACCTTGTTAAGATGCGGGTTCCGAAACGGGAGGTCTAAGACTCTGCGCCTGTATCTCTAACAAGCTCCCCGTTCGTGTCCTGCAGCTGGTCTGTGACCACCCCCCGGGGGCACCGCCCCACAGAAATTCGATGCAAGCCACTTATGAGGTTTAAGATCTTCTAGTAGCTACACTGAAGTCGGAAAGTAAAACCAAGGGGCGCCTGGGTGGCTTAGTTGGTTAAGCATCTGATTCGGCTGGGGTCATGATCTCACGGTTTGTGAGTTCGAGCCCTGCGTTGGGCTGATAGTGTGACACCTTCTTGAGATTCATCTCTCTCTCTCTCTCTCTCTCTCTCCCCCCCCACCTCTAAAAAGAGACAAATAAACTTGTAAAACCAAGAGAAATTAATATTCTTTAATCCACTATATCGAAAAGATGATCATTTCCACGCGTAACCAATAAAAACATACGGAGATATAAAAAATAAGGACAGTACAGGTACGAGCCTGGGAACACTGGAACGCGATCAAGCACCACGCTATGCCATCCTGGGGACACGGGACCCGGCCGTCTGGCTAGACCTACACTACGGAGCATAAACGTAGCTGGTCTTGGGAAAAGGACGCTGTTAAGAAAGACACTGCAGGGATCTGGCACTGCAGGCAGACAGGTTCAGGGGAGCAGGAAGTGAAGGCGGCCTCTAGAAACTACTTGAAACCGTAAGGGATTTCCCCACCTGAGATATGAGAAGGCAAAGGAACAAAGAAAAAAAAAATCAAGCAGGCATTTTAAATAAACGGTCCGTTAGTCTGCCTGCGTCACTGCAGTGACGGCGTGTGCAGGACACGTGGTCTCTTGACACGGGCCCTGGCTTTCTAGGTCCCCACCAGGCACTGGACGAGGTGAAGGAGCCTCGAAAACAAGCAAGTGACCCTGATGTAACTATGGGCTCTGGGCGACGATGGGCCAATGCAGGTTCCAATGTTAACAAATGTCCCACTCCGGTGGGGGACGCTGTGCACGTGTGGGGACAGGGGGCCTGTGCTGTCTGTACCTTTTGCTGGATTTTGCTGTGAACCTAAAACTGCTCTTAAAAGGAAATAAAAAAAAAAAAAGTGATGAAAGGCTCTTCACAATTCCACTATTTCCCGTCTTTGAAAAGCATCAACAGACACACAAGAGAAAACCTTCCGTTCGTTTAAATTTCAAAAAAATATTTGGTCATTTTAAAGTGTTTCAGAGAGAATGCTCCCCTCCTCCCCCCAACAATCTTCTAGTATCTTGAATCCTGTTTGCACTGTTGGTTAAAGTCCGTTAACTTCCAAATGGAAAGTTCCACGCTGTGAGCAAGCCAGCCTTGCCAGCCGCGAGGAAATTCCCAGCACTCTCCTCGAACCCTGGGGTATTTGGCATGAAGCACGTGCTGTGAAGAAACCCTGTGCCGACAGCACCCGCCACCGCAAGGAACCGCGGGCAGGGCAGGAAGGGAAGGGCCGGGGTTTCTACAGACCATGACTCAGCTCTGAGCGGCAGGTCTGTGCGCTCAGCGCCGCCGGGTGATTCTGCCTGAGGCTCCTTTTCCGACCCCACCCAAGGTCCATTTGGAAACAGCTCAGACATTGCTGGACGGAACACACCAAATTTCCTTAAAGTTAAAAACCGCCAAAAGCTTTTAAGAGTCTCCATTTAAGGGGCGCCTGGGTGGCTCAGTCGGCTGACCGGCTGACTCTTGATTTTGGCTCGGGGCATGATCTCAGTTTTGTGAGATCGAGACCCGCGTCAGGCTCCACGCGGAGTGTGGAGCCTGCTTGGGATTCTCTCTCCCCTTCTCCCCACTTGCGGGCGCTCTGAAAAGAAACATAAGAAAAGAAGCCTCCATTTTTCCCACGTGGGCAAATCCCTCCAGGGAGGACTTACAGCTAGGCAGAAAACACGAGCCTATGGAATGGCCCAACACCCAAATGTTAAGAGCTGTCCCCAGCCCTTGGTCTAAGAGTGATTTCTGGAAACAAAGAGAAGGCTTCACATACACTTGCACTCCTCTGATCTTTCCTTTTCGTGGACAAAGCTCCGTCACATCAGACCTGCCATGCTGGTGACAGCAAACTAAGAAGCAAACGAGCGATGGGCCCTTTTAAGGACGAGGAATGGCCTTTCTTCTCCTCACTGACCTAGGAACCAGCCTGCTTTCTGTTTTAAATACCAAGAAGCAGCAGGACAAGGACCCCATGTCTGGCAACCCTCCCCCGCTCCTCCCAGTCAGGAACCGCGACCTAACAGCACATGGGGATCAGACAGAAGGCTTTCACGACCCACCTTTTCTTACCTAAGGCTCTGTCGCTTAATTAAAAAAAGGGGGGGAGGGGGGAGTGTGGTAGCAGAACTGCGGAAAGGAAGGCCCACGTACCTTTGGAGGTATAGAGGTCCACCTCAACGGTGGGATTCCCACGAGAGTCGAAGATCTCTCTGGCATGCACCTTGAGGATAGACATGGTGACTTTCTGTGGGGAAACACAGTTCATATTTTCCATAAACCATAATGCAGTTTTGGGTCATTCATTTGAAGAATCACTTCTGAGGGTTCCTGGACTAGAAAGGAAGAATTGGTACCGGACAGATATTGAATGCAAGGCTGACAAGAGTCGGGAAGCCTGCTGGACCCAGCTCTGCAGGGCCTCAAAAACCCCAGCAGCCCAGGGCTTGTCCTCTAAGCAAAGAAAGCCAGAAAATGTGCGCCAGGGAGAACCCAAAACCACCGGAAAGATTCATGTGCTGCCGGCATGCGGAACAGCAGAGGAGGAGGCGGTCGGAAACGGGTTATTGTCAACAGTTCCCAACGAGGGCTGGCGTGGGAATGGAAGGACCAAGTAAGGACCAAGGGGACGTGAAGGTCGTGAGCAAACCCACCCAGGGCAAAAAACAAACAAAAAAAACCAACAACCCTGATGTGATCCGAGGAGGAAAACCTGATTTGTAGTGGACCAGTGACTAGCTAGGGACATAGGCAGTAAGATGTTCAACTGCTGGATATGGGATGCTCAGAAATTTTGAGGCCAGGAGTGTCCTTGGTCTGTGCACAATCTTTGCCATTGCCCGTTTCATGCTTCATCGTACTTGGATCTTTACCAAGACCGGACGCACAGTGACATCTAATTAGTATTTCTTTCAACAGGCATTTTACCCATTCAAAAAAACTCACTTAGGAAATGTCCTAAGTTGAAAGAATAAAGATTCTATTTTTGCTTCTTTTAAAAAAAAATTTTTTTTTAATTTTCTAAAGTAGGCTCCATGCCCATTGTGGGGCCTGAGCTCATCACCCTGAGATTGAGTCACATGCTCTGAGCCAGCCAGCCGCCCCCCCCCCCCCAAAGATTCTATCTTTGAATGCTAAGATACTCCATGGGAAGAGGCCTTCTTTGAAAGCACAAACAAACAAAAGATCTGCCACAAACAGCAAATACCAGATCCTCAAAGAAAGCCCTCTCTCACCTTCCCCTCCAGGGGCTCCCAAGGAAGAAATGAACTTCTAGGACTGAAAGAGGCCTAGTGGAATTGGGCGAGTGTTCAGAGCCATTATCTAGCTGGGCTCCTCTCCAGTATCTTGCCTGGAATGTTCTGAAGCAGCAAATGGCATCTTTCTTTTTTATGTTTCAAAATTAGACACTGAAGTCACTCCTGTGGCTTCGCTGTCTAGGTTAACAATGGAGTTTTATTCATTAGCCAACAAAAAAAGGCATATAGTTTTTATTATCTTACAAAAAGGCAAATTCGTTTACACGTATTTTTTAGCTTCATGCTTTTGGTTAAGTCCGAGTTTTGGCAAATTATACCTGTGTATGAGTGCCACCACCAGACAAAAGAGTCCCCTCAGGCACTTTGCTGTCAATCTCCCCCCCACCCGAGGCTACCAGCCTCACTTTATAGGTTTTAGATGCGCTTTTATTTTTTAAATGTGCATTTATTTTGGGAGAGAGTGGAGGAGGGGCAGAGAGAGGGAGAGACAGATGCACTTTTAAACACATCTTTATTACACTATGTCCTCAGGCAGTTGTAAGATCTCATTTTTTGTTTCATGTTAGAGACATTAAGACAAAGTATTCAACTTATTTCAGGGTGTGAAAATAAAATTAAATTTAAATTGGATAGGAAACTATTCCTGCAGTCATTAACGTTCAATAAGCAGAGACAGCAAGGAGGGCTGGTCTCCACAGCTCATCGGCCTGGACCCCGGTCCAGGGGCAGCACGTGTGGACCGGGCGGTCAAGGGCCGACGTGTGTCCTCGGCTGCGAGTCACCGACGGGCCACACCACCCAGAGGGAAGCCCACATTGTAGGGGGAAAACGAACAGGAAGTTTTCGTAAAAAGACATCCTTTCTATGTCAGATCGGGGGCCGACTGCGAGTGGCCAGGCCGGGCAGCGGGAGCAGCTCCGGCCTGACCTGGGCGAGGTCGCCTGGAGGGCTTTCCCCTTTATGCAACGGTTCTGCCGCCGCCTCCTTAAGAATAAGGACTTTCTGAAGTTCCATTCATTAGTCGCTGCTCCTTCCGTCCCCCAGCCGCCCGACTGCAGGCCGAGGGCCCCCAGCCGGGAGCAGGGGCTGCTGGTGGGGGGAGGGGATCGCGGCTTCCTGGGCATCTCTCCCGTCCCTGCCCCTTCCTCCATTTTAGGAAAGGCCTGGCGCTAATGAGCACCGGAGTTAGGCCCGCGTCTTCCCCAAAGCCCTGCACCCTCCACGCCTGCGGCGTCCTACTCCCGAGCTCCCGCAGGTTAAGAGGCCCCCTGAGTCCATAATCGCTGGCTAATCAGATCCTGCCCCCGCCCCGGGCAAAGCCCGGCGCCGCGCCCCTGGTCCCGGAGGCCGGCTCGCACGTGCCGACCCGCCCCTTCCACGTCCCCGCCGGACTCAAGGGCAGGGCCCCCCCAGGTCTGGGCGCCGGCTCGGCAGCCCTTCCCCGAGCCCCTACCTGACCGCCGGATAGCGCTGCCCGGGAAAGAAGCAGAGGGTGCCGCAGACACCGAGCGCGAGGATAAGCCGCAAGGTCTCTGCGCGCCGAGTGCTCTAAGCGGGTCTCCGCGCCGCCAGCCCCGACTTCCTGCCCAGCTCCTCGAGGCCCCGCCCACTTCCCCCGCCCCCCCGGCCCGCCCCCGCCACGGCGCCTCGTCATTGGCCTGGCGTGCCGTCATTCGGGCCCGCACCTCCCTGGAGGGGGCGGGACTGCAGCGGCCGCTGCGGCCCGGAGGGGGAAGCGACTCCTCAGGACGGGGAGCAGAGTGGGGCCGGGGGACCCCGACTTCCCCATGGCTGTGTAGGGGTGCGGGCCGGCCCCCGTCCCGACGCCCTCCACTCCCGCCCCGCGCTGGGACCTCTGGCCGAGCGGGGTCTGCGGTGCCGGGGCCCCGGGGAGGGGCGGGGTGGGGCGGCCGGCATGAGGGTTCGGGGTTCCGTCACGTACTCCGAGTCCCGCACGCACGCAGCGTCGCTCCGGCGCCGCACGTCCGGCCCACGACCTTGGCGACGACCTGCGCTGCCCTCCCCCCCCCCCCCTTCCCGGCCTGCCCCGCTCCGCAGCGGGGTGCAGGAGACCGGGTCGGCCTGGAGACGTTGGCGGCCTCGACCCTGCTCCCAGGCCGGGTTTGCTGCGCGGCCTCGGGGCCCGGTGTTGGGGGCCACGTGCGCCCGCCCGCGCTTGCGTGCTGCGCGCCTGGCCGCCCGCCTGCCGCGGTGACCCGGTCGTTTTGTTCTTGTGCGTCGGTCAGACAAAGGGTATCAGGCGACGTGGCCGGAAGGAAGTTAACTTCCCCCCAGTTGGAGCTGATGCCTTTTGAGCACTTCCTACGTGCCAGGCGCTCCTCCACGTGCGTCCCCTGTGGTCCTTCGGCCTTTAGCTCTTAATGTTGCATCTGCAAAGGAGACTTCGTGTTCCTCCCTTTCTCCCCCGATACCTGTGAACCGTAGGTGTTACGATTTGGGACTGGAATTTCACACGGACCCGGGGGAGTTCTCGAAGCTCAAAGCAGGCGGTATTCCACGGTAGTCTGGCAAATGAAAAACAGGGAAGTGTGGGTGCAGCGATTTCACCTTTCTGATCAAGAAAGAACTGCTACCCATTTAGAATCAGCCCCGTAGCACATTCCCCTCGTCCAAGGAAGAGCTAAGGCAATCACTTCATTTTCTGTTATCGTTAAGTTTGTATTTGTCAGCCGCCTTCTTGGTCTGTAAATCTGAGAGCCAAAATGTCACGTATCTCTGTTTTCTGCATTGCCTTGCAGGTAGAGACTCAAATGTGTGTTCGAATTTAATATTTCTTTTGGCCAGTTGCAAAACCCTCTTTTCTTCCTTCACTCCTAACATTTTTATCCCCTGAGCTACTGGCTTAGGTTTCCAAGGCACTGGTGCACAGTATTGTGTTTCCCATTGGCTAAGCAAGAATTTTAGGATTAAAGTCAGCTTAAAAAAACAAGGAAATTGCAAAATGTTTCCTAAAGAATTATGTGAATTCTGCAAGCAGAGTTTGTGATTTCACCAATACACTGGATGTTTCAGACTGCTTAAAACCTAGATCCGGGCCCCATGACTCAGCAGCTAAATCAACAGCCAACAACTCCTCAGCATTTATAACTACAGAAATCAGACTCATAGAGCTCATATTCAGAGCAATTCTAAGGCGTGGCCCTGAAAGGGCTCCAAAACAGTCTCTCTTATTTTACATTAACATGGTTAGAGCGATAAAGACAGAAAGACAAGGCTCTCTGGCCAGACCCAATGAATCTAGCAGGAAATCAAATGCAGAACCTGATCTCAGCTGCTGTTGCAAGATTTTTAGAGGCCACAGCATAGCGTTCTGAGCCAGCACCTCGACCTCAAATTGCAGCTCAAATGTTAATGATTGGTAGAGATGCCCTCACGTCTTTCCCCAGATCCACAGGCTGCCAAATGCCCTCCCGGTCTCCACAGCTCCTGAGGCTTTGTTAGCAGGCGGGGCTCACGTTTGCCTCCGGTCCAGTGCAGGAGCATTTACTTTGTTACGGGCATTTAGTTATTACTGATCACTGACCGAATGCTTGTTGAGCAATTCTGCGGCGCCATATCAAAAGCACTCAACCTTCGTGGTGGGCAGGGAGGGGATAAGAGCATCCAAGGCTGATATCAGAAGACCACCCTGAAGCACTTCAGGTAGCTCCTGAAAGACATTTGCTGAGTGACACTAGGATTGGGGGGAGGTGAATCTTGCAGCAGCCTACGACCCACCTGGGTTACTGATTCCATCTGTGGCACATACGTGCGCCTCTAGTTGAAAACTGCTGGCCGGCTGCAAAAGTGACCTGCCTTTTTCAGAAGGCGGGTCTGTAGCCAGATAGAAAGTTCAGGGTTGGATAAGGGGCCTGAGGGTGGTAAGCGATCGGAGGAGAACAGAGGACCGGCAGGGGTCCTGAGTGATTGGCCTCTCCTCGTAGCAGACTATGAGGGTTTCATGTTTATTACTAAGTGGTTCACATATATCAAAGAATACATAGTGTATCTGGTGTAAAGAATAATAAAAGAAAAGAATAACTAACGTTTGGGTACCCATCACCAGCTTAAGCAATGGGACATCAGCGATGCCATTAATGTCCCTGTGTATTCTTCTCTGGCCCCAGACGGGGCAGCATCTTATCCAGGATCCACCATTCTTGTGCTTATTATTCCCTTGCTTCTCTTTACAGTTGTTTAATATTTTTTGAACTTGACATAGATATCATCATACATTGTAGCCGTTTGCTACAATTTGGGGGGGGCTCAGCTTGACGTCTGTAAGCTCCATCATAGATGGCTCATTTTCAGGGATGTAGTATTCCATTGTGTGAATAACAACACACTTTTTGTTTTTAATCAATGGGTATTTGGGTGGTTTCCTAGTTCTTTTTTTAGTTGTTAGCACCAACAACGCTGGGATGAACCTTGTTGCAAATGTCTCCTGAGTGCAGGTGCAAGTTTCTCCAAGACGCATGCATACCTTGGACATACAACCAGACGTGGCTCGCGAATGTGATCATCCTCAACTGTTTTCCAAAGTACCTGTGCCTCCAGACCCTTCCACCAGCAACGTATATGAGTGCTGACCCAGTTTGAGATGGAAATTCCACTCTTCCCTTGCAATTTTTTTTCCTAGACATTTGATTGATTCTCAACTCACCACCCTTTCAAGTCCTTCGCTGAAAGAAATCCACATGTCCTCATCGTAAATCGCACTCAACCCTCTACTTTTGTGGTAGCTTTGAGGGCATGTCTTAGGGCTTTCTGCTGTCAACAGCCCTCTCCTTTGCCTTCTTCAGGGGTGACTTCGCAAAATCAGCAGGAGGAAGTAGGGATCGGGCAAGACACGGATTTAGGAAGACGGAGCACACTGTGGTTTTTAAACAAAGTCACTGCTAGGAGGGTATTTAGGGGTGCCCAGATGAGAGGAGGAAGGAGGAGATAGACTCAACTGAAAATATGCACAGGAGGGGCACCTGGGTGGCCCAGTCGGTTGAGCATCCAACTTTTTAAAAAAAATTTTTTAACGTTTATTTATTTTTGAGACAGAGAGAGACAGAGCATGAACAGGGGAGGGTCAGAGAGAGAGGGAGACACAGAATCTGAAACAGGCTCCAGGCTCTGAGCTGTCAGCACAGAGCCTGACGCGGGGCTCGAACTCCCGGACCGCGAGATCATGACCTGAGCCGAAGTCAGATGCTGAACCGACTGAGCCACCCAGGCGCCCCGAGCATCCAACTCTTGATGTCAGCTCAGGTCATGGTCTCACGGAGATCCAGCCCCGTATCAGGCTCTGCACTCACAGTGCGGAGCCAGCTTGGGATTCTCTCTGTCTGCCCCTCCTCCGCTTGTTCTCTCTCTCCCTCTCTCTCAGCATAAACAAACATTAAAAAAAACAACAACAACCACCGAGGGAAATTGGGGAAGCAAGGAGCAGGCACCTTTGAGCAGAGTTCCCCTTGGAGGAGCCCATGAAGGAGAGCACGTGGGGACTTAAGGGGCTCCAGACAGGCAAGAGGAAATCAGCCTAAAGGACAGAGGGAAGGGTCTCTAACTTGGAGCCTTAATTCCTTTGTCTTTGAAATGATGCGATAATCCTAACCTCAGGAGGCAGCCTTGAGCTGTAAGAGCCCCAGGTAGCGCTTTCTCATCAGCATGGGAATCATCTCTCAAAGCTGAAACGAAGGCCTGGGAGCTGCCCAGATCTCCAACAGCAGCAGGGGCAGGTCTCTAGGGGGATTTTTTTTTTTTTTAATCCCTATCTGTTCCCACTCTCTTTTCCTCAGAGTTCTTAAGGTTGTCACTTAAATGGAGGCCCAGGCAGCTGCAACTCTAGAGGCCGAGAAACCCGGTTGATGTGGCCAACGCGGAGGGATCATGCCTGTCAGCTAGGCGGGTGGCATTTCTAGGGGCAAAGGAGTGCAGAACCCTCAGACGGCCCACTCCAAAATGCCCATCACTGCCAAGGAAGGACAGGTCAGAGGACGCACGCAGTGTGTGAGCTCCGGATGGAAAAGCAGGGGCTGAGTTCTTCAGAAGGGGGTGGCCCCTTGTGATTCACTGAGAGTAGGCTTTCCGTGGGGCTTCACAAGGACCTCAAGATAACGAGAAACTTCTCCCTCCACCTATCATAGATGGATGTTACTGAGGCCTCATTACCTGCCAGGTACGGCCCACTTACCTGTCAACAAGACCAAGAATGGGTTCCGTGCGATCATCTCCACTTCTCAAAGCACAGAGAGGCTGGTTGACTCACCCAAGGCCGCAGCTAGTGAACGGAGGCACCGGGGGGACCGACAGCTCTCGCCCCCAACCAGTTAGCATCCTGCTCCTCCAAGATGAAGTTCACCTTGTCCTTCCTTGGATTTTAACGGGCTGCCACAACACTAAGCTTAGTCCCAGGAGCTTCCCCTTAACTAGTGTCTCTACCCATGACTTGTAACCCCTGCACAGAATTAAATTAATTAAATTAATTTAAATTCTGAATGTAATTTTTCATCTGCAGCAGCTTCCGGTTGAGGCACGAGACTCACGAAGTCTTCATTATCTGCTGGATATTGTAATTCTCTCCAGAAGGGGTTCGGAGCTGGAAGGAGAAAGCAGCCTGCAGAATCCGAGTGGCCATTACATTGTATTGCAGTTTGAGTTCCAATTACAAAATGTCCCGACCCCACACTCGTGGGGGCGTGTGGGAGCATTTCCCAGACAAAAGGGTAGAAAATCTCTCTGATTTTCTGCAAACACTCCATGGTTCCCTAGGAGCGAGGTCCCTGGACCTCTTTTATCAGAATTCCCTAGATTACTCTTACTTGTTTGTTTGATTGCTTCCTGACGGTCAGGAAACTGCCAAGGAAAGGATGGATTTCAGCACAGCATTTGTCAGAGCCTGTTAGCATATTCTTTTTCTCTTTTCTTTTTTTAATGTTTATTTGGGGCAGGGAGGGACAGAGAGAGAGGGAGACACAGGAAGCAGGCTCCAGGCTCTGAGCTGTCAGCACAGAGCCCGACGTGGGGCTTGAACGCGTGAACCACGAGATCATGACCTGAGCCGAAGTCAGACGCTTAACTGAGTCACCCAGGCGCCCCTAGGATATTCTGGTGGTTAGAAGGGCAATGCAGACTGGGTAGGCTTATTTTTATTTTTATTTTTTTTAAGCTTATTTGTTTCTTTTGAGAGGTGGGGGGAGGAACAGAGAAAGAGGGAGAGAGAGAATCCCAAGCAGACTCCTCAGTGTCAGTGCAGAGCTTGACGTGGGTTCAAACTCGTGAATCGTGAGATCATGACCTGAGCCAAAATCAAGTCGGACGCTTAACCGACTGAGCCACGCAGGTGGCCCCAGACTGGGGAGATTTGTAACTGGCTGACTGGGTCTCCTAAGGGGCGGTCCCCAAACTGAAAGCTTGCTCCTTGATGAGGGTAGTTGAGGACACGCAGCTAAAAAGTCACAGGTCATTAGAGCCGGGTGGGACAGCTGCGCCAGTGAAAGGCTGACTCAGGGTTTGCACCAGGCAGGCCAAGCCAAGATGCCGGGGTGACCAACTGCTCCCCCGCCGCACCCCCCGAGGAGCTTCTGAGCGTCGCCTGCCATGCCCACAGCACCCGTGGAAAGACTTCTCAGAAAAGGTGGGCCGTTACCTCCTGGATGCAGCTGAGTTTGTGACATTTGCGGGACGCCTGCGTGGCTCAGTCGGCTGAGCTGCCGACTCTTGCTTTCGGCTCAGGTCATGATCTCACAGTTCATGAGTTCGAGCCCCGTGTCGGGCTCTGCACTGTGCCAGCTCAGAGCCTGCTTGGAAGCCTTTCTCCCTCTCTCTCTGCCCCCACCTGGCACAAGCTAAAAAAAAAAACTTTATAAAAAGAGAAATTGTGATATTTGGGCACCTGGCTGGCTGAGTCAGCGGAGCATGTGAACTCTTGATCCTGGGGTTGTAAGTCTGAGTCCCATGTTGGGTGTAGAGCTCACTTAAAAATAAAATCTCAAAAAAAATAAAATAAAATAAAATTGTGATATTTTGCTCATCGTGGATTTTGGTGTTAAGTTTGATGTTTTAAAATCTGATTTCTCTGCATGACTCAGGTTTGAGCCCCTCCTTGATTTGTGTGCCCCGGACGAGTGCCTGCTTGCCTCGCCCTAATTCCCGGCCCAGGACGATGTGGTAACTCATGCTGAAGCAGCATTGATGGAAGATTCCTGTCCAGCCCACAGAGGACCCCTCCGGGGAGGCGGCATGGAGGGAAGGCGGGACCCCCACCCCCCGAGCGGAGCAGACCTCGGGGGCCTTGAGGGCTGAGAAAGTCTCCGGGGAGGCTGAGAGCGGCTGGATTTAGGAGAGAAATGGAAGGACACGTTTTCTAGATGACACCGGCTCCACCCTGGGTTTGCTGGCTGTGCAGGGAGACCCTGGGGGTTGCAGCCGCTCCCTTGGTGCCCCAAGGGCTTGGCGGTATGTACACAGATGGCAGGCGAATGAAAATTAACTCACTGTCGATCCTTTTGAGATTTTTAGAATATCTTTCAGCTGATTTGCGACCGCGTGGGATCAAAACGAAAGAGAAGAAAAACAATCAAAACCCCCGAGGCTGAGGATGAACACATCCAGCACAGATGCCATTCATAACAAATGGATTTTTGGATCAGGGAAGAGAGATGCTTCAGCAAAGACAAAGATGCTTCTGTGACTTTCCAATTAAAGTGCCCCAGTTGGACGCCGTCCCGGGCCTCGCTAATGCTTGTGCACAGGCTCCTGGCAGGAGAAGGGCCACCGCAAGCAGGGCCAAGGTCCCTCTCCTCGTCCCATCCTAATGGTGTCCTTGGGCTCACTCTGGACAGACGCTTTTACTGCTACTGCCAGACCCACAGATCCCAGCTCCCCAGGCAGGCGCTTACATCTTGGCAGGTGCTTCCTATACTATGAGTTTAATTTATTCTCATTCACCCTGAAGAGTATATATATATATATATACACTATGTCCCGTTTGCTGCGAAGCACCGTTTTTCATCTGGGCAGGAGTCCCACGAAGGAACTTGTAATTAGAGGTTCGAGGAATGCCCCAAACTGCAAACAAATGTGATGCATCTGTGCACATTTTCTTTCTTTCTTTCTTTTTTAAATTTTTAATGTTTATTAATTGAGAGGGAAAGAGCGTGAACGGGGGAGGGACAGAGAGAGAGGGAGAGAGAGAGAGAAAGAGAGAGCGAATCCGAAGCAGGCTCCGGGCTCTGAGCTGTCAGGACAGAGCCCGGCGTGGGGCTCGAACCCACGAACCGTGAGATCATGACCTGAGCCAAAGTCGGACGCTTAACCGACTGAGCCACCCAGGCGCCCCTCTGTGCACATTTTCGAGGGGAAGGATTCGACTTTAAATTCCTGAAGGGTCGGTGGCCCAGAAAGATGAAGAACCCACACTGGTAGTTTTTACCCTTTTTTATTTTTTTATTATTTATTTATTTAAAAAAAATTTTTTTAACGTTTATTTATTTTTGAGACGGAGAGAGACAGAGCATGAACGGGGGAGGGTCACAGAGAGGGAGACACAGAATCTGAAACAGGCTCCAGGCTTTGAACTGTCAGCACAGAGCCCGACGCGGGGCTCGAACCCATGAACCATGAGATCATGACCTGAGCCAAAGTCGGATGCTTAACCGACTGAGCCACCCAGGCACCCTTTACCCTTTTTCAAAAAAAGTTTGTTTCTTTATTTTGAGAGAGCAGGTGAGGGGGCGGGATCCGGGGAGAAGGGCAGAGAGAGAGAGGGGGAGGGAGAGAGAATCCCAAGCAGGCTACGTGCTAACCAACATGAGACTCTATCCCACGAACCGTGAGATCACGACCTGAGCCGAAACCATGTCTGTGACCTGGACCCTCAACCGACTGAGCCACCCCGGTGCCCCAGTTTTTACCTTTTAGAAACGATTACGTACGCTTTTGGAGTTTGAGGTTCGTGCCCAGTGAAAAAATGTACATGTATGTGTTGAGTCAACAATTTGGGATGTTCTTTGACTTGGATGGGGAGAGAGCTCCGGCTTCTTGTTTGCTTTCCGTGTGAGCTATTTCGAAAAGTTCTGCATGCAGCAATGCTCATTAAGTGCCTTCCAGCCACCAACTCAGTGCTGGGGCTTCCAAAAAGAGTCAGATGCAGTTCCTGAGGCCGCTGGGCTGGCTGGGTGGACAGAAGCATACACATCTATGATGCAACATTATATGTTGAAGGGGGTCCATGATATGGACGGTGGCATGAGAATTATTTGGAGCTGAAGGCATGTGAGAATGAGATTTTTTTGTTGCTCTAAACTCCTTTATCTATCTAAAAGTAGAACCTCCTAAAGGAACCTGAATTGTCATAACCAGGGAAGATGCACTCTTACCAATAGAAATTGTCACAAAACTCCCATCGAGTGTCCTAAGGGCACTGCTCCCCCTCCTTTCTCTATCAAGTTCTCCTCTCCTTGGTCATGTTTTTCTGTGAACTCCCTACATGCATGAATGAAAATCTGTCTTGTTTGTTTGTTTGTTATATCAGGGATATAACATAATGATTCAATAATTGTATCTATTACAAAATTCGTCTTGTTTCGCTTGCCGATCTGTCTTACGTCAGTTAATTTGCAGGCCCCCAGTGACATCACACAACAGAGTAGAGGAACAGTTTTTCCTCTCTGACAGTGTCATACCTCGGGCAGCAACACCTCCAGAGGTTTCTGATTTGTGTTGAAATCTGATTCAGATTACACACTCTAAAGTTACCTTCCTATTCCTCTGCTGGTCAAAGTGCATTTAGGAGCTGGAGATGGAGGAGAGAGCAAGGTCAACGGGAAACAGGCAATGAGCAAGCAAGAAAAAGATGGTCTGGTGGTGGTAAACGCCATGAAGGTCCTTACAGCAGGTGTCAGGGGGAAAGGGAGTACAGGTGGGGCATGATCGGACAGGGTTCTGTGTCATCCACATAAATCAATTCACTCATATACAATTCTAGCAGTGTGTACCTTTAGAGACTCTCCCAGTTCTTAAAATCGGGAAGAGAAAGAAGCAGTTGAGTTTTTTACTATTTCCTTTTAAAATTCCCGAAGTACTGCATACTGGTTATCGAATAAAAACACACACATTTCTCATTCCTATTTCACTTGTGCTGGTAGCCGGCTGCTGTGTGACCCTCCAGAGTTTTTCTGTGCATGTTCCAAGAAACACATGCATATTCATGTAGAGATGCATAAATACTTTTTAAAAAAAAGACTAAAATGGAATAATGCTATACATGGAGCTCTACGATTCTCTTTCCTCCCCACCCCATTATATCAAGTGTATATTTCTCAGTTCATCTATCTGTGCTTTCATTTTTTCGTTTTTACTTTTAGTTTTTTTTAGAGGAGAGCGAGCATGAGCAGGGAGAGGGGCCGGAGAGAGAATCTTTAAGAAAAATTTTTTTTAATGTTTATTCATTTTAGAGAGACAGAGTGTGAGCGGGGGAGGTAGGAGAGAGAGGGAGACACAGAATCCAAAGCAGGCTCCAAGCTCTGAGCTGTCAGCCTGACATGGGGCTCGAACCCACGAACCATGAGATCATGACCTGAGTGGAAATCAAGGGTTGGACGCTCAACTGACTGAGCCACCCAGGACCCCTTCCCGTGTTCTTTTTTTTTTTTTTTTCCCTTAATCCACATACACTTTTTTATTTTTTATTTTAGAAATTATTTATTTATTTATTTATTTATTTTGAAGCGAGTTGTTTGCCTTACTGAGTTTTGTTTTCATTTTTTGTTTGTTTGTTTGTTTGTTTTTTAAATTTACATCCAAGTTAGTCAGCACGTAGTGCAATAATGATTTCAGGAGTAGTTTCCAGTGATTCATCCCCTACATATAATACCCAGTGCTCATCCCAACAAGTGTCCTCCTTAATGTCCCTTGCCCATTTAGCCCATCCCCCCCACCCACAATCCCTCCAACAACCCTCAGGTTGTTCTCTATATTTAAGAGTCTCCCCTTTTTTTAAAAAAAAATTTTTTTTAATGTTTTATTTATTTTTGAGAGAGACAGAGACAGAGTGCAAACAGGGGAAGCAGCAGAGAGAGAGGGAGACACGGAATGCGAAGCAGGCGCCAGGCTCTGAGCTGTCAGCACAGAGCCTGATGGGGGCTCGAACCCACGAACCGTGAGATCATGACCCGAACCGAAGTCATTCACTCAACCAACTGAGCCACTCGGGCACCCTTCCCTCTTCTGTGTTCTTAAGGCAGCATTGAACATCATAGTTTAAATATCACATGTGATTTAATTAGTGTCCTGCTGATGGACACTTAGGTTGTTCCCAAATTTGGACTCTTTTTTTTTTTAAGTTTATTTATTTTGAGGGGGGTGGGGAGGGACAGAGAGAGAGGGAGAAAAATCCCAAGCAGTCTCCACACTCAGTGCAGAGCCCGACACGAGGCCCAATCCCTCGACCCTGGGATCCTGACCTGAGCCGAAATCAAGAGTCAGATGCTCAACTTATGGAGCCATCCAGGCACCCCTTAAATGACCTCTTTTAAAGGATCTCTACACCCAACATGGGGCTCGAATCCACAACCCCGAGATCAGGCGTCTCATGCTCTACTGACTACGCTAGCCAGGCGCCCCAGATATACCACATTTTTAATCCGTTCAACAGCTGGTGGACATTTGGGTTGTTTTCACCTTTTGGCTGTTGTGAATAATGCTTCTGTGACCATTCGTGCCCATGTTTTTGTGTGGACGTATGCTATTGTTTCTCTTGTGTTTAAACCTAAAAGTGGAATTCTTGGATTGTATTCATCTTTTTTCCTTTGCTTAAATATGGATATAGGTGCCCCCAACAAAGGGACTAATTTTGGGGGGGGGCGCCTGGGTGGCTCAGTCGGTTTAGCATCTGGCTTTGGCTGAAATCATGATCTCACAGTTTGTGAGTTCAAGCCCCACATCAGTGGAGAGCCCACTTCAGTTCCTCTGTCCCCCTCTTCCTCAGCCCCTCCCCTGCTATTTCTCTCTCTCTCTCTCAAAAATAAACATTAAGAAGTTTTCTTTAAAAAATGGGCTAATTTTGAACACACTGTTGAGTAGCTTGCTTTTTTTCCCCCACTTAAAAACATACTGTGAGACATCTTTTCATAGCACTGAGGATTTCTAACCTATAATCTGAAAAACAAATTAGTGTTTTGGATGAAATACACCCTAGGTCTGAAAAATGATATTTAGGGGGTGGAATTGAGGGCAGTTCTCCAGGCGTGCCCGCCCCAAACTTTCTGTAAGGTTCCAGTATTATTTGAACAGTAAAGTCAACACACAAGCGGCCTGTGTGCATGGAGTGATGCATAAATTTCAAATATTAACACCCCCTTTTTGTTGGGGTTTGGGCTACTTCCTTCAAATACTTGGGTACCTTCAGCCTGGTATTCCTTCCCCAACAGAGACACTGCAGGGAGCAGTCATCTGCGTGGCTAGTGAGGGACCACGGTGGGACTTCACACCGTCCTGGCTCTTGGGTGACCGTTGACCCCCTGCGTGTGGGAGCGAGGCCTGACCTGGTGACAGAGCAGGTTTCCCGAGAAAGATTTTAGGGATTTCTCAATTCAGTCTGTAAACACGATCACCTTGGGTATGAAAAGGTCTAACGCCAAGTACATAAAAAGTACCTGAGAGGAAGTTCTGTGATTAAAAAGGATTAAAAATAGGGCCACCTGGGTAGCTCATCTGGTTCAGTGTCTGACTTCGGCTCAGGTCACGATCTCATAGTTCGTGGGTTTGAGCCCCACGTCCAGCTTTGCGACGATAGTGTGGAGCCTGCTTCGGATTCTGTGTCTCCTTCTCTCTCTGCGCCTCTCCTGCTCATGCTCTCTCTCTCCCTCTCTCAAAAATAAATAAATATTAAAAAATAATGTAAAGAGATGATTAAAAATAAAAATGGCCCACTGCGGTGCAATGCAAGAGACACGTGTGTCCACACCGCGTGCTAGACGAGGAGGTTAAAGGCATGGGATGGGAAGAGGCAGGAGCGAGAGAAAGTTGTTTGCAGAGAGACCCAGGCACATGTCTCTTATTTTTCATTGTTTTAAGTAAACCTTGATTAGAAACAAAGTGATACTGGGGTGCCCGGGCGGCTCAATTGGTTAAGCATCTGACTCTTGATTTTGGCTCAGGTCATGATCTCACGGTTCGTGGGATCGGGCCCTGTGTCCGACTCTGAGCTGAGCCCTTGGAGCCTACTTAGGATTCTCTCAGCCCCTTCCGATGCTCTCTCTCTCTACCTCTCTCTCAAAATAAAATAAAGATGAAAAAAATTAAGAAAGAAAGGAAAGAAAATATTTTATTAAAAATTTTAATGTTTATTTTTGAGAGAGAAACACACACACAGAGTGTGAGTGGGGGAGGGGCAGAGAGAGAGGGAGACACAGAATTTAAAGCAGGCTCCAGGCTCCGAGCTGTCAGCACAGAGCCCAGTGCGGGGCTCGAACTCATGGACTGCGGAATCATGACCTGAACTGAAGCCAAACACTTAACCGACTGAGCCACCAACTGAGCCACCGACTGAGCCACCGACTGAGCCACCAACTGAGCCATCCAGGCGCCCCTTTGATCCAACCTTGGCTTAGCGGCTTGATTTTCCTTCTAGGAACTAGCTGATGCTTGTTGTCCGGGAAGAAACCCCTGAGGCTGGGGCTTGGGTTTCCGGCCCCACCCTGGAAACACCTTATGACTTTCCATACCTCAGGCTCCCCATTTGTTAGATGGGGGAGAAACGTCTCTATCGCCTAACTCAGAAGGCTGCCACAAAAAGAAACGGCCAACAGCTGGCTCCCCACATATTACCAACACAATCTGTTGCTAAAAGAAAGCAGAATTTACTGCTTACCACGGTAGGGGGCGTCGCCACTTTGCAAAGTTTCAGCAGGTCCTCTGAGGGGGGCAAGGTAAGATCAGCATTTACTGGTCATTGAAAGTGTGGTTTAAAGCGGATCTGTCGACACGGAGGCTTGGTTTGGATGGGCCAGGAGTCATACAACAGTCCAGGATTGGTGGGAAGAGGGACAGGAGGATTTTGAAATTAGCCAGTGTTTTAGAAAAATGCTTATTTCTTTATTCTGAGAGAGAGAGAGCAAGTGAGAGTGAGCAGGGGAGAGGCAGAGAGAGGGAGAGAGAGAATCCCAAGTAGGCTCCTCACTGTCAGTGCGAGGGGCTTGAACCCATGAATCGTGAGATCGTGACCTGAGAGTCAGATGCTTGACTGACTGAGCCACCCAGGCGCCCTGCAATTAGCCAGTGTTTTAAGGGAGTCAGAGAATCTTAGGGCACAGGCGTCCCGTTGGTGGTTTTCCATTGAAAAGTTGATGGGTCTTTCAGGAAGTTCTTGTACTAATCAAGCCATTTTCCTAGGCAGGAGACTCCGGGAAGCATAAAGACGAGCCAAGGAGGGAAGAGAGAGGAGGGGCAGACCTCATGCAGACACTCAGGTGTGGCCGTGGTTCTCAGAGGCCAGCCCAGTGCCCGCAGAGTCGGTTTCCGGTCTCAAAAGCAAAGCATGGGCTGGAAAGTATAAAGCCCCAGACAAAGTCACGGAATTAGCGGTATTAACATGCATTTCTTTAGCTCTCTAGGAAGCGCTGATAGCCAGGTCTAGAATGAGGTGACCTTCTTTTTGTTCAACCCAGAAACTTGAAGACGTGAAGCCCCAAGGGCCAGGTCGAGGGGCCGGAGACCGCAGGCTAGGGAAGAGTGTTATTTCCAACCCCTGTGCTCCGGTCCCCCCTCCTGGGTTGGGGGACAGTGCAGGGTCGGCAACCACCCGTGTTTCTGTTTGCGGGTGTCCTTTCACCTGGGATACTGACCCTCGTCCCCTCTGATCGGCTGGCCCAAACGACAAAACAACAAAGCCCGTTATGATGCTTTACGTGACGCCAGCACAGAGGACAGTATAAAGCAAATACCTCTCCCACAGCGTTCTGTCTGCACTCCAGCCCGGCTCCCAGCCTGTGGCCGGGCACTGCCTGCTCTAGGCCCTGGGCTCTGGGCTCTGGGCTCTGGCCTCTGTCCGTCCCTCACCCTCTAACGGCCTGCTCTCCAGGCTGCCTCCCCCGTCCATCCAGCGAGTATAAGGCCCCTCTGTGTCCACAGGTCCAACCCAGAGCATGGGCTGGATACATTTTTGTTGGATGGTTGAAGGGCTTCTCCGTAGGGGATGTTGGATGCTATTTTCTAGCTCCCTCGAACCCACCGAGTGTCAGATTCCTCTCATCGTCCTTATCTGTCCACGCTGAGACCCGGTGGGAGCCTTCTTCAGGAAGCCACCTGCACCCATGAGATTCTGAAGGAGAAAAGGACCCAGTCTTCGCGGGCATCCAAATCCCCCCTCCCAGTGGAGACTGGCTGTGGGCAATCACAGAAGACGTCTGCCTCTTCCTGGGCCTCGAGCAGGATCTCTCTGGGCTTTTGACAACCACAAGGATTGTCAGCCAGCCAAATCTCTCCCCAGCTTCCTGGGACAAATGGGATAAAACCTAGTTAGGAACTCAGCAAGCTGCCCAAGGCACCGTTAGCCTGGCATCCGTGAAATGCAGGTTTTGGCACTGGCCTGCTGTGTGGATAATATTTTTTCCCCCCTGTAATCAGCAATTTATAAGACACTTATGCTCCAAACACCACGACTTAGGGAACAGGTGGAACAAGGTATAGGAAACATCTGCTTTGGGCGCCTGGGTGGCTCTGTCAGTTAGGCATTTAACTTCCGCTCAGTTCATGATCTTTCGGTTCAGAGGTTCAAGCCCCACGTAGGGCTCCTCACTGACAGCGCAAAGCCTGTTTGAGATCCTCTCTCTCTCCCTCGCTCTCTGCCCCTCCCGCACTCACGCTTTCTCTCTCTCTCTCAAAATAAATAAATGAACTGAAAAAGAAAGAAAACGTCATCTTCAGGAGGAGCTCAACATCTCCCTGACACAGAGGCAGGGGACAGGGACTGATTTCTCTGCAGCTTATGGACAGACCTTCGGTGGGGGTGCCAGCGGAGGGTCTTTGGCTGCCCTATGGTCCCCACCAGCATCTCCCCCAAGGCATCTCCCCAAACACAACTTAGGTAAAATTAGGCACCCGTCCTATTTTAAGACAAGTCTTCTAGATCTCTCTTCCTATCTGTTGCTGTATTGCACAGAAATCCCGGGACTACCGCTCATCTTGTATCAGAGTCCTCTATATCCGAGTTTTAAAAAAATGTTTATTTATTTTTTTGGGGGGGGAGGGGCAGAGAGAGGGGGACAGAGGATCCCAAGCAGGCTTGGTGCTGACAGCAAAAGGCCTGATGTGGGGCTTGAACTCGCAAGCTGTGAGATCATGACCTGTGCTGAAGTCCGACTTAACTGACTGAACCACCCAGGCGCCCCGCAGAGTTTTGTTTTGTTTTGTTTTCCTGGCAAATTTTGTCCAGCTAAATTAGCAAGCATTCCAAAGTGATTGTATTTGATAATACTCCTCATTCCTGTGGGGCCATGAGAGTAATTTTTTCTAAAGGAAGAGGTTATCACACGACTTCATGACGTCACAAGCCATCTCTCTCACTGCCTTTAACACCCGCGTCAGATCTACTCCCCTTCTCACCTCCTGGGGCACTACAGTTTCCACGGTGTCAGACCACAGGGCATTTTATTATACTTCATTCACCGTTTTTTTCCATTTTGTGGCCCACTTAAAAAGTGACATTTTGTCACATGTCACTCCTCTCTGGAGGGAAGAAGCACCCCCAGTTTAGCCCCCAGGACCACACAGGTCAAGTTCAACTAAAGACAAGCTCATAAGACATGATTTGCAAACACACAAGGAAACAAGCCACCGTGAGTGAGAGTCAACAGAAACGACAAACAACAGACTTCGGCCAGAGAAAGATTTCAGACGGTGGAGAGATCAGATGCGGATAATTAAATATCTATATATGAAATTTCTTAAAAAATTGTTAAAAATTGAGTCATCGGAAGAGATTTCAAAAGTGACCAGATGGGGGGGGCACCTGGCTGACTCAGTTGGAAGAGTGCGCAACTCTTGATCTCGGGGTTGTGAGTGTGAGCCCCACGCTGGGTGTAGAGATTACTTAAATAAATTTTTAAAAAATTAAAAAAAAATGACCGGATGTATTTTTTAAATGTAATTAATTTATTTTTTAATTTCCATCCCAGTTAGCATACAGTGCAATAATGATTTCAGGAGTAGTTTCCAGTGATTCATCCCCTGGGTATAACACCCAGTGCTCATCCCAACAAGCGTCCTCCTTAATGTCCCTTGCCCATCTAGCCCATCCCCCCACCCGCAACCCGTCCAACAGCCCCCAGTTTGGTCTCTGTTGTTAAGAGTCTCTTAACTCTTAAGAGTTAGGTTCCATCCACGTTGTTGCAAAGGGCAAGATTCTATTCTTTTGGATGGCCAAGTCGTATTCCGTTGTATATGTACCTCACACCGGTCAGAATGGCTAAAACGAACAACTCAGGAAACAACAGATGTTGGTGAGGACGTGGAGAAAAGGAACACTTTTGCACTGTCGGTGGGAATGCAAACTGGTGCAGCCACTCTGGAAAACAGTATGGAGGTTCCTCAAAAACTCACAGTAGAACTACCTTATGGCCCAGCAATGGCACTACTAGGTACTTATCCAAAGGCTACAGAGATGCTGATTTGAAGGGGCACGTGCACCCCGATGTTTACAGCAGCACCATCAACAATAGCCAAAGTATGGAAAGAGCCGAACGTCCATCGACTGATGAATGGACAAAGAAGATGCGGTAGGTTTATGTATTTGGGGAGAAAGAGAGCGCACATGGGAGGGGCAGAGAGGGAGAGAGAGACTCCCCAGTTGGCTCTGTGCTGATGCGGAGCCCGATGAGGGGCTCAGTCCCACGAACTGTGAGATCACGACCTGAGCCGAAATCAAGAGTTGGATGCTTAATTGACTGAGCCGCCCAGGTGCCCCACCAAAGTGGGCTTTCGACGTGTCTTTCGAATGTAGGTTCTAACTACCTCTGGAGATTTGCATTTCCAGTTGAGCAGAGCTGGCTGTCTCTGGGAAGTAGACTGAAACTAAGTCACGTGTACGTATCATGCTGAAGGATTTTAGAGTAAATTGCAGGTACTATAACACCCTTTCCAAGCTCCCCCCTACTCTTGAGAAGACCACTGTTGTAGCTCAAACTGGGTCCGACAAATATGTTGATGATCACATTCAGAATCTTCTGTTTAAGAAGACAGGAAATCGAGTGCTGTTTTAGAAAGCATTTCATCCAAAATGGCTAACATATTTATAACAGGGGTTTATGGGAACATTCATTTATGCCAAACGGCTCCTTCTCACAGTAGAGGGCGCCAAATACACTCCCCCATTGTTTTCTCCTTTTAAAGAAAACATGACAAATTAGTGACCCGGAAGGTTTGAATAAAAAACACACCAGGGAAATCATTGTTTTGAGGGTTATTTTCAGCTTAATTAATTCACTTTGGCTGTCCAGATTCATTCTAGGTCTGCAGGCTACTCTCAAACAAAATGTTATGACAGAGCTCATACCAAAGATTTAGGGCAAGGATTTCCATTTGCTGAACCGTCATATCCAACTAAACAACAGAGAATCCTTAGGCAAATTAACTTTCCCCTGAATGGGTTCTTTTATCTCTCCCATCTGCATTCATTCCCGTGGGTACTTTTAGGCTGAGCCAATTCCTTTCGATACACATGAATGATGGAAACCTAAGAAAGAAAAAAAAAAATCAAGGGTCATTTGGGAAAAGTTGGTCCTGATCTAAATAAAATTCTTCCTCTGTCAATTTCAAGGAGTCTAAAAATCTATTCCAACTTCTTCTATCGATGTCAAGGATTCTAAACATTTTTTCTTCAACTAGTTAAGTAGAATTACCATGTGACCTGGTGATTCCACTCTTAGGTATATACCTCAGAGTATTGAAACCAGATACTCAAACAAATGCTTGTACACAAATGTTCACAGTTGCACCATCGGCAATAGCGGAATGTTGGCAACAGCTGAAATGTCCATCAACAGATGAGTTGATAAATAAAGTGTTACATATTTGTATAATAGAATATTACTCAGGCATGAAAAGGAATGAAATGCTAATACAATGCTATAGTGGATGAACCTCAGAAAAAAATATGCTAAGTGAAAGAAGCCAGACATAAAAGTCACATATAGGATGGTTGCATTTATTTTTTAAGATTTTTTAAATTTTTATTGTTTCAAGCTTCTTTCTTTTCAGAGAGAGAGAGAGAGAGAGAGAGAGGAAGGGGCAGAGAGAGAAGGAGAATGATGAGATCATGACCTGAGCTGAAATCAAGCGTCAGACGCTCAACCAACTGAACCACCAGGCACCCCAATTTTTATTTTTTATTTTTAAGTGATCTCTACACCCAACATGGGGCTCGAACTCATGACCCCAAGACCAAGGGTGGCAGGCTCCACCAACTGAGCCACCCAGGTGACCCAGGGTGGTTTCTTTTATATGAAATAACCAGAATGGGCAAATCCATAGAGATAAAAAACAGACCGGTGGTTTCCAGGGACTGAAGGAAGGAGGGAATGGGGAGTGATTGTGTAATGGGTACAGGATTTTCTTGGGGTAGATGAAAATGTTCTGGAACTAGACGGAGGTGGTGGTTGCCTAACATTCTGAAGGTACTAAGTGCCACTGAACGGTACTCTTTAAAAAGGTTAATTTGAGGGGCGCCTGGGTGGCTCAGTCGGCTGGGCGTCGACTTCAGCTCAGGTCATGATCTCACAGTTCGTGGGTTCGAGCCCCGCATCGGGCTCTGTGCTGACAGTGCAGAGCCTGGAGCCTGTTTCGGATTCTGTGTCTCCCTCTCTCTCTGCCCCACCCCTGTTCATACTCTTGTCTCTGTCTCAAGAATAAATAAACATTAAAAAAATAATAATAAATAAAAAAATAAAAAGGTTAATTTGAGGTTATGTAAATTTTACCTCAATGAAAGACAATGGATCACTTTTTCCGTAACCACATCTTGGAAGGTATGGGGAATGGGATTTCCTGAATATCCAAATGACCTTTTATGGGCATCCGTCAAATAGGTTTCCTGGGTCAGCCTGGACGCTCCCCAACATTGCCTCGGGGAGACACCAAACTCATCCGTCTTTCACTGTGGATCCTTTATCCTTCTACGGATCAGCAGTTTGCAGTTACATTGTAGATGGTATCTGGAACTAAAAAAAAATAAAATAAAATTCTGCACAGTATTTTTCTGACCACTGGATGTCATGAGCGCACAGTATATACTTCAGCTAGAAAAACTGCACCCTCGGAGGAACCCAGCTTCGTTCAATATGGCGGCGGTCCTCTGTGTGTCCGCGCAGAGGGCATGGGCCAAGTGATGAGCCCACGGAAAAGTTTTCTTTCCGAAAGCATGACATTGAGAGGCAATCGAAGAAAAGCAAAACAGCACTGGCGTCTTTGTGTCTTCCAGACTACTTCAGTGAGTCACCGGTTACGGGAGGACAAGCAAAATCTAACGTAAGGTGTTGTTGGGGCCTCTTCTCAAGCAGCCTGATCTCGAAAACTAAGTGACTAGTACCTTCTGGCCCTGGACGGTACAGAGCTTTACTCATTTACCAAAACGAGGACAAGTAGATGCTTGTTGTCACTATCTTATTTCCTGTTGAATAGTCTTAAACATATTTTACTTGTTTATTATTTAAAAATTTTTTTAATGTTTATTTTTGAGAGAGGGAGACAGAGCGTGAGTGGGGAGGGGCAGAGAGAGAGGGAGACACAGAATCGGAAGCAGGCCCCAGGCTCTGAGCTGTCAGCACACAGCCCGACGCGGGGCTCGAACTCACGGACCAGGAGATCATGACCTGAGCCGAAGTCGGACGCTCAACCGACTGAGCCACCCAGGCACCCTTGCAAGTTACAAGGATTTGAGTCGTCCGTTAAAAGCTTATTCATGTTCATGAAGGTGGAAGTGTTGAAATCTGGGCTTAGAGAAATTGGAATCAGGGCTGCTGGAAGAAAAGGAAATATCCACAAATTTAGATAAGACATCTAAAAAGCACATTTTTATTTCTATGAGGTACCCAACAATAGGTGATGTAAAGAAGGAGCCCAGCGCCTGAGCAAACCCAGGAGTGAAGAAAGGGAATGTTCTTACTTTAAGAATGCACTCGAATGCTCCCCATCCTTAATGCTAACGACTTCTAGGATGGAATAAAGACCAGGTTCAGGACTTAAAAAGAAAATTTGAGGGGCACATGGGTGGCTCAGTCGTTTAAGCGCCTGACTTCGGCTCAGGTCATGATCTCACAGTCCGTGAGTTCAAGCCCCATGTCGGGCTCTGTGCTGACAGCTCAGAGCCTGGAGTCTGCTTCAGATTCTGTGTCTCCCTCTCTCTCTGCCTCTCTCCTCCCCTCTCTCAAAAATAAATAAACGTTAAAAAAATTAAAAAAAATTGATCATACTTAGAACAATGATGCAAGAAGAGACAGGAAGGATGGGGAGTGACAGGTGAGTGCTTTAGGATGAGTGGCCAGAGAGACCCTCTCTTAAGAGATGTCCCCTGAGGGGCACCTGGTTGGCTCCCTCAGTGTGTCCAATTCTTGGTTTTGGCTCAGATCATAATCTCATGGTTGGGGATTGAGCCCCGCGTGGGGGTCTGCTCTGAGTGTGGAACCTGGTTGGGATTCTCTCCATTCTCCTTCTGCCCCTCCCCCACTGGCATGTGCCCACATGCCCCCCCCAAAAAATAAAAATAAATTTAAGAATTTAAAAAAAAGAGAGCGATGTCCCTTGAATATACAAGGCTTATCAAATGAGTTGTAGGGGGTTCTCTTTTACTGGCATTTTTTTTTTTTTCTGTCAAGGGTCAGGGAGGAAATACATTAGACTTTGCAGATTCTATGGTTTCTGTTGCAACTACTCAGCACAACCCTTAGCATATGCGGGTGGCCATGGACAATGGGCAGAACAGACATGGCCAAATTCAGCTCACAAACTGTGGTTTATCTACCCCTGTCCTAGCTATGTTTTATATACATTTAGAATTGTTTCTTAGATGTTTGAGAAAACTCTCTTGTAATACCTCATGGGCCTGTTTTTGATGACGTTTTTAAATTTTATTTTAAAAACTTAAAAAAAATTTAAGTTAATTTTTTTAATGTTTTTATTTGATTTTTGAGAGAGAGACAGAGAGGGCTTGCGAGCAGTGGATGGGCAGAGAGAGGGAGACCCAGAATCCGAAGCAGCCTCCAGGCTCCGAGCTGTCAGCACAGAGCCCGACGCGGGGCTCGAACTCACGAACCGTGAGATCATGACCCGAGCCGGAGAAGTCAGATACTTAACCAACTGAGCCACCCAGGTGCCCCATGTCCTGGTAACTTCCATCCTGCTTTCTGTGTCTACTCCACATCCTCCTGTGAGTGGAATTGTACAATATGTGTCCTTTTGTGTCCGGCTTATTTCACTTGGCACGTTGTCGGGGTTTCTTCTGGCTGTAGTGTGTACCTGTCAGAATTTCCTTCCTAGTTAACACTATGGTGGTAATGATTTTGTGATATATACGTGTATCAGATTAATACACTGTCCACCTTAAACTTACACAATGTTAGATGTCAGTTTTATCTCAATAAAGCTGGAAAAAAAGAAATAAAAATAATCTCCTTCCTTTTAAAGCCTGAATAATATTGCAGTGTGTGTGTGTGTGTGTGTGTGTGTGTGTGTGTGTGTGTGTGACATTTGGTTTATCCATTCATCTGTCAAAGGACCCTTGGTTGATTGCACTTTTTGACCATTGTGAATAATCCTACTGGGAACATGGGTGTGCAAGTATCTGTCTGAGTCCCAGCTTTCCTTCTTCCGGGTGTATATCAAGAAGCGGAGAGGCGCCTGGCTGGCTCCGTCAGTGGAGTGTGAGACTCTTGATCTCAGAGTCGTGAGTTCAAGCCCCCAGCTGGGTGTAGAGATTACTTAAAAAAAGAAAATCTTTAAAAAATAAATAAATACACCACTATCTATTTATCCATTCTGCTGTTAATGGATATTTGAGTCGTTTCCAGTTTTCAGCTACAACGAATAGGGCCGTGATGAACATTCTTGTACTTGTCTGTTGGTACACAAACGTCCAGATTCCTGCCGGGTGTCTACATATTGTTAGGTCATTGGGTTTGTGTATTTTCAACTTGAGTAGAAACGGACAGTTTTCCAAAATGGCTGAATCCGTTTCATGTCCTTCCACTGGCAAGGAGTGAGAGTTTGAACTGTTTTTACAATCTTTTCTTTATTTTTCTTTATTTTTGATTATTATTTTTTTAAATTTTATTTATTTTTGATAGAGACAGAGCACAAGTGGGGGAGGGGAGACACAGAATCCAAAGGAGGCTCCAGGCTCCGAGCTGTCAGCGCAGAGCCTGACTCAGGGCTCGAACTCACGGACTGTGAGATCATGACCTGAGCCAAAGCCAGATGCTCAACCGACTGAGCCAGCCAGGTGTTCCTCAAGTAATCTTTAAAAAAAATATACCTTGTTAAAAAAAATCTTGTTTAAAGATAAATTAATAAAAAATGCCTTGTTTAAGAAATTCTTGTCTATCTTCTTGTCTGTTGAGGTCTTTGATTTTTCTCAATCATCTGTTGTTAGAATTATTCATGGGCATTTGATTTTTGATGCCATTGTAAATGATATAATCTTTTAAAAATTTGACTTTTTATTTTACAATAATTTTGGATTTACAGTACAAAGTTAGAAAACAGTACTGAGAGTTCTTGTAGTAATATAATTTTTAAAATTAAAAAGATTTTAAGTTTTGGGGCACCTGGTTTATGTAGTCAGTAGAGCATGAAACTTTTTTTAATGTTTATTTCTTTATTTTGAGAGAGAGAGAGAGAGTGTGAACAGGAAACAGGAAGAGAGAAAGAGTGAGGGGGAGAGAGAATTCTAAGCAGGCTCTACACTGTCAGCACAGAGACCAATGAGGGGCTTGATCCCATAAACCAGGAGATCATGACCTGAGCTGAAATCAAGAGTTGGACTGAGCCACGCAGGCACCCCAGAGCATGTGACTCTTGATCTTGAGTTAGTGAGTTTGAACCTCATGTTGGGGGTAGAGTTTACTAAAAAAAATTTGTTTTATTTTCTTTTTTAAAAAAATTTTTAATGTTTTTTTTTTTTGAGAGAGAGCACAAGAGAAAGACAGAGAGAGAGAGAGGGAGAGAGAGAGCAAGCAGGGGAGGGGCAGAGAGAGAGGGAGACACAGAATCCGAAGCAGGCTCCAGTCTCTGAGCTGTCAGCACAGAGCCCAACCCAAGGCTTGAACTCATAAACCGCAAAATCATGATCTGAGCTGAAGTCGGATGCTTAACTGACTGAGCCACCCAGTTGCCCCTAAGTTTTATTTTCTAATGGTCTGTTGCTGTTCTATAGAAATACAATTGCATTCTGTATACTGTCCTTGTATACATCAACTTTGTAAACTCACTTACTAATTATAATAATATAGCTTTGGATTTTGGATTGTCTATGTATCCAGTATGTCATCTATGAATAGAGAGTTGTATTTCTGCCTTTCTAATCCCTAAAACTTTCCCTCCTTCCAGGAGAATTTTAATATAATGTTGAGATAGCAAGTATCCTAATCTCTTTCCTAATCTCAGAGGGAAACTTCTGATATTTCACCATTAAGTACAATGTTTGCTGTAGAATTTGCTGTAGATATTCTTTATCAGACTGAGAAAATTCCCCCTTTTCCCCTAGTTTCCTAAGAGGGTTTTTTTTTTTTTTAACCATAGGTGGATTTTGATTTTCTCTTTTGGATGGTGAATTTTATCAACTGATGTTTTTTCTGCAGGTGTTGAAAGGCTTTTAATATCTTTTTCTCCTATTTTTTGTTACGTTGATTTCAAATGTTAAACTAACCCTACATTCCTGGGACAAACCCAACCTCTGGTGTCATATTCCTATTTATATATCCCTGCCTTGGTGATCTCTGATGCTTTCGAAGAGATTTTTCAAAAAAAACCTGTTTTGTCCAGCATTTCTAATTTTCTTGGTGGAAGTGTTGCTAAAAAATAAGTTAGGTTTCCTCTGCTGAAATGGAAAAAATCTTAAAGATTTTAAATGTTAGTGTATCTGTGATGTCCTCCTTTTCACTCTTCGATCAATATGGCAGAGGCTTGCAGGGCACAAAGCAAAAGACTCTATATTCCTGCTGCAGAGACCCCCCCCCCCCTCCCCCGCACGCCAGATTGTGACTCAGGCCAAAAGGTGACTCCTCTGTCCCCCTTGATATACACCAGGGGTGTGGGTCCTGCCCGCCCCTGGCAGATTGACCACATTGGGTCTTTGACATCCTTTCCTAAAGTGCTACTGTCACTTTTTTTCAGCTTACTGGGTTGCTGTGCTAATGCAACCAGCTGACTCTGGTCATATCATTGTGACCATTAAAAGCTCAGGGAAATGCCTGGCCGTAGGCATTCTGTCGACAGACCGGCTATTGTCCATCTTGCTCCTTTACAGCCCCCTCCATTCCTGGTGTGTTTCATGACCTTGCTAATTTTTTTTAACGTTCATTTATTTTTCAGAAAGAGAGTGAGAGCGGGGGAGGGGCAGAGAGAGAGTGGGAGAGAGGATCTGAAGCGGGCGCTATGCTGACAGCAGAGAACCAGGAGATCATGACCTGAGCCAAAACTGGCCGCTTAACCGACTGAGCCAGCCAGGCGCCCCATGACATCGCTGATTTATCACTCTGTTCTTTAGAGTCTAAATCCAGTTGTCAGCAGCTCTCAGGTTTCATTTAGTTTGGTGGGTCCCTACATCCTTCCTTGGGGTAGGCTGAATATTGCCTCCACAGGTATCTGACCCCTGGAACCTGTGAATGTCACCAAAGAGACTTGCAGATGTGATTCAGGATCTTGAGATGGGAGATTATTCTGGAATTCTTGGGTGGGCCCTGAATGTAATCTCAAGGATCCTCTAAGAGGGAAGCAAGATCAAAGGAGGAAACAGGAGGTGTGATGATTGGAACAAAAGATTGGAGGGATTCTAGGAGGGAGTGCGTGCCTAAGGGTGGGCGAGGGAACAGATTCTCCCCTCAGAACCTCCAGAAAGGACCAGCCCTGCCAACTCCCTGGCTTGAACCCAGTGAAACTGATTTTGGATTTCTGACCTCCATGTCTGTAAGTGAATGCATTTTTTTCTATTTTTTTGTTTACTTATCTTTGAGACAGAGAGAGAGAGAGAGAGCATGGCAGGGGAGGGGCAGAGAGAGAGGGAGACACAGAATCCAAAGCCGGCCCCAGGCTCCAAGATGTCAGCACAGAGACCAATGGAGGCCTGGAACTCACGAACTGTGAGATTGTGGCCTGAGCCGAAGTCGAAGTCTGACGCTCAACTGACTGCACCACCCGGGCGCCCCTGTAAGAGAATCAGCGGATGTCGTTTTCGGCGCTGACTCCGTGGCAGTCTGTTACAGCAGCCGCAGGGAACTGATTCAGTCTACGTACATAACCACTCGCTTGGGCGTAAGGGGAGAGTCAGGCAGGACCAGTATAGATTTGGAATTACTTACTGACCGGTTTTGGGGCGGAGCTGAAAGACACATACCTGCCCTACAGAAGTAAAGTGGGGGTGGCGTACATGAAAAGGCTATAAGCGAGACTCTGACCTGCTCCAAGGAGTAGAGGGTCCAGCGAGCAGGTGCAAATGGGAGAGCCACTTCCAACAGCAGGTTCTACGGTGAGTTTACACAGACGGCGGCTCAGAATGTTGATGGCAAGCTGAGCTGTAAACGTTGTTAGGTATTTGGTTCCTATTTTGCTAATACCTAAACTAACAGTAGAGAGGGGAATTTCCACTCAGGTTTTGGTCTGGGTGTTATTTTATTATTATTATTATTATTATTATTTTGATGTGGGTTCCTGGAAGAAGGGTAGATATGATGGAGGAAAACGCCTGTTGGTAGACACCCTAAAGGGTAGACATTGAATTCTAGGGGAACGGATGAAATGGAAAATACCCTGTAAGATTGAATGTCTTTCTAGGGAGGCTGGTGAGAGAATGCATGGGCGTCCCTACTGAGTTGCGGGTGGATATGGCTGAATATTCTGCAAGAAGATTATTTAATATGACAATTTCGTTGTGTTCCTGCTTCACTCATATGGACATAGCTAAAAGTCAGAAAGGAAATAGAAACGTTTTGAGTAGTCAAAAACGATGTTTCAGGGGCGCCTGGCTGGCTCAGTCGGTAGAGCAAGTGACTCTTGATCTCTGGGTCATGAGTTCAAGCCCCACACGGGGTGAGGAGATGACTTCAAAAAAGAGTGACATAAAGGATACGCTACAAAAAATAGATGTTTCAGGGTTTGCATATCTTGGCTTTAGTACAGACGGTGGCTCCCGGCTCTCGGGTCTTCCCGTTCTTCTTGTGCATGTAATTAATTCTAAGATGTGCAGTCGTCTGATTTCTGGCCAGATCAAAAACAGTAAATGAGAAGCCAGGAGATGGGGGCAGGTAAACAGACAACCGTAAGAGGCGACAGCTGGCAGGCTATGTGAGCCGCGCTTCTTGCAAAAAATACACATATACACGTTGCCACCTCCAGATGCTCTTGCTGCCAAGCCCTGCTCCAGCCTCCCGGTCTCCACACTGTCCACCAACTACGGGGTTCGTTCCTGGCAGAGCAAGGGGCTTCTGCCTATTATAGCCTATTATAGCCCCAAGTCTCACTCCTGTCCAGGTTGGCCGTGCCCTGGCCTCGTGAATGTTAACAACTAGAATGTCACTCAGGAACATCGGTGTACGTTGCTTTCATAATTACGCTCGCTAACTTCCCCCCTCAATATCTAAGAAGGCCAGAAATATAACAGTTAGGGGCTGTGTCATGTAGGGAGAAGAGTCTCATACAGTTATAGGCCCAGTGGGCTTTAATATATTACAACGCAGGATAATTGATTTTCATATTAGTGAGCCTCAGTCATTAGGAAAAACTTAATTACATTTGGCTTGATCTGAGACGGCAGGCATGAGTGCGATACGTTTCGGAAGTTTTAATCCAAAATGGACGAAACGTGCTGGTACTTAGGCCGGATTGAGCCTTTAGCTATCCAGAAAGTTCACTTGTCCAGAATGATTCGTTCTGCGGGATTCCAGAGCTGGAACTCCTGAATGAAATAAAATGATGGCCCGTCTGTGCTACCACAGGCAGAGCATGCATATTCTTGTGTGGCCTGATCCATTCTTCCATGCTACCCTTAGGCAGAACTGAGCATTGGCTCACCTGGGCTGACCACCCCTCCCTGCTCACCTGGGCTGATCACCTCTTCCTGCTCACCTGGGCTGACCACCCCTCCCTGCTCACCTGGGCTGACCACCCCTCCCTGCTCACCTGGGCTGATCACCTCTTCCTGCTCACCTGGGCTGACCACCCCTCCCTGCTCACCTGGGCTGACCACCCTTCCCTGCTCACCTGGGCTGATCACCTCTTCCTGCTCACCTGGGCTGACCACCCCTCCCTGCTCACCTGGGCTGATCACCTCTTCCTGCTCACCTGGGCTGACCATCCCTCCCTGCTCACCTGGGCTGACCACCTCTCCCCGCTCACCAGGGCTGACCACCCCCCTCCCCCCCCCCCCCCCCCCCCCCCCCCCCCCCCCCGCTCACCGGGGCTGACCACCCCGCCCTGGTCACCTGGGCTGATCACCCCTCCCTGCTCACCTGGGCTGACCACCTCTCCCTGCTCACCTGGGCTGATCACCTCTTCCTGCTCACCTGGGCTGACCACCCCTCCCTGCTCACCTGGGCTGATCACCTCTTCCTGCTCACCTGGGCTGACCACCTCTTCCTGCTCACCTGGGCTGACCATCCCTCCCTGCTCACCTGGGCTGACCACCTCTCCCTGCTCACCTGGGCTGATCACCCCTCCCCGCTCACCGGGGCTGACCACCCCGCCCTGGTCACCTGGGCTGACCACCCCTCCCTGCTCACCTGGGCTGACGACCTCTCCCTGCTCACCTGGGCTGACGACCTCTCCCTGCTCACCTGGGCTGACCACCAACCGCCCCCCCCCCCCCTCACCTGGGCTGACCACCCCGCCCTGCTCACCTGGGCTGACCACCACCCCCCCCCTCACCGGGGCTGACCACCCCGCCCTGCTCACCTGGGCTGACCACCACCCCCCCCCTCACCGGGGCTGACCACCCCGCCCTGCTCACCTGGGCTGATCACCCCTCCCTGCTCACCTGGGCTGACGACCTCTCCCTGCTCACCTGGGCTGACCACCAACCGCCCCCCCCCCACCCCCGCTCACCTGGGCTGACCACCTCTCCCTCCTCACCTGGGCTGACCACCCCCCCCCCCCCGCTCACCGGGGCTGACCACCCCGCCCTGCTCACCTGGGCTGACCACCCCCCCCCCCCCTCACCGGGGCTGACCACCCCGCCCTGGTCACCTGGGCTGATCACCCCTCCCTGCTCACCTGGGCTGACCACCTCTCCCTGCTCACCTGGGCTGATCACCCCTCCCTGCTCACCTGGGCTGACCACCCCGCCCTGCTCACCTGGACTGACCACCCTGCCCTGCTCCCCTGGGCTGACCACCCCTCCCTGCTCACCTGGGCTGATCACCCCTCCCTGCTCACCTGGGCTGACCACCTCTCCCTGCTCACCTGGGCTGACCACCACCCCTCCCCCCCCCCCCCCCCCCCCCCCCCCCGCTCACCTGGGCTGACCACCCCTCCCTGCTCACCTGTGCTGACCACCCCTTCGTGCTCACCTGGGCTGACCACCCCGCCCTGCTCACCTGGGCTGACCACTCCTCCCTGCTCACCTGGGCTGATCACCCCTCCCTGCTCACCTGGGCTGACCACCCTGCCCTGCTCACCTGGGCTGATCACCGCCCCCCCACCTGGGCTGACCACCCCGCCCTGCTCACCTGGGCTGACCACCCCTCCCTGCCCACCTGGGCTGATCACCCCTCCCTGCTCACCTGGACTGACCACCCTGCCCTGTTCACCTGGGCTGATCACCGCCCCCCCACCTGGGCTGACCACCCCTCCCTGCTCACCTGGGCTGACCACCCCTCCCTGCTCACCTGGGTTGGTGGTACTTCCCTGTTTACTTGGGCTGATAGCACTTCCTTGCTCACCTGGGCTGACCACACGTCCTTGCCTCTTCTTTGCCTCCGTGGGTCTCCGTCATGGAGCTGTGGTGGCACCGAGAAAGAACAAAGCTCCTTTCTCATTTTTGACATGATGTTGCGATGAAAATGGCACACCTGTCAACTCATCTCAGACCAGCCACTCAAACCAAAGGCCTAGAAAAACAGGAGTTTAGAATAAGATACAGCCTGGATGAGCCGGAGACGCAGTTGGATGAAGGCAGAAGCAAGTTCAGGGTCGAATGCGACACACGAAAAACGCAAATTAAAATGACAACAAACCCAAACAAAACCCAAAACAAGCAACAGGCTTTGCAAATACCAGAAGGCGGAAACGCATGTTCAAAGTCAATGGAAAATTTCATGGTTGAAGAAGACAGTGAGTTAGAGAGTAGGCAACAGAAGGGACCCTGTCTGTCTGTCGACTTTGCCATCGCAGTGGGCTGCACAGGAGAGGGAGGGACCCTCTTTCCGCAGCAACGCGCCCTCGTTAGCAGGCGGGTCCTGGCCGGTGCGATCACCGTGTTGACACAATCACTCACTCTGACCACCTGTTGTCCACGTTAGCCACCTGCACAGATTCCCGGCCCGCCCGGCTCTTGCCCGAGCCAATCGGAGAAACCAGGGCAGGGATGCAGGTCTGATGGGTGAGTGTGGTGTGCGCTCCGCGGTGAGGTTGCTGTGGTTGCAGACTGGCAGAGGTGGCTATGCGCTTACCACGAGGACTCTGTGGGGCAACAAAAGCGCCTGGGCCCCCTGGGCCTTCCTAAGCGCTAAGCGACAGGGGAACCCGCGGGAAATGGAGCTGCGGGTAAGAACAGACACTCCCCAGTTTCCCAGCACCGGCTGTGGACACCCGCTCCTTTCTCTGAGCGGTCCCCGTCTCCTCACACGGCCCCGGGCCCCTTCCTCCCTCCCCCCCTCCGCAGGTCGCCCCTACCCCTCACTCAGCACCCCTCCCCCCTGCCTCCCCCGCTCTGGCTGCGCACCCCCCAGCTGCCGTGACCTCTCCGACTCCCTCTGTGCTCCCTCTTGCCCAGAGCCCTGCTTCAGTTTCCCAAGAAAAACACTCAGAGCCTCGGTTTGTGATCTTCAGCGGCTACCCTTGCGGTCTTTGGCCCAGGTGGGGTCTCATGGGACCTACGAGGTGGCCCTCTCGACGGGGCCAGACGCGACTCACTTTGTGGCGACTGGAGCGTGGGTTTCCAACCTCTGAAAATATGCAAGAAAGTTCCATGAAGTTGGGGCGGGGGGCTGAGTCCTTCACTTTTACTTCCGGGTCCCTCTCTGGCAGGCCGGCCGGCCATCCTACGTCACTTTCTTCATATATGGAGGGGTCTGGTAGACAAGGTAACCAGGCCTAATTCCCGCTGCCACACTGCCGTCTGGCATCCCCGGCCCCCAGGGACAAGGGCGCGGAATGCTTTTGTGGGGGGCTGGGGGTGGGGTTGGCTCTCCTCTGCAGAACAGGACGGACCCTTGTACCTGGCCAGCAAGCGGGGACGCTGCCTGCCCCGTGCGTGGGAAACGCTGGCCTGTCAGCAGGTGTAAACTCAGAAGTTTCTCCCTCAGCCAGTTTCAAGGACGGTTTGCCCAAGTGGACACTTGGAGGGGTCAGGCGCTGGGCCGATCCAACACGCGTGGGTGTGACCGAGCACACTGCAGCCCTCAGGACAAGTGCTCCCCACGGAGACACACGGACGCCCGGGCTAGCGCGAAGGCCCGAAGGCACACACGGGGACGTGGCCTACGGGTGATCCGAGCGCGAGCAGGAGGGCACAAGGGGCCTCCGGGTAGGACTCTCAGGTCCACGTCCAAACATGGAGGGGCTGGCGGGGCCTCCAAGGTCTGCAGCAGCGGCGGCCTGTGTCGACCACCGAGGAAGGGCAGGAAATACCAGGCGGAATCCGGCCGGGCTTTCCCGGCCCTGGGGATGGCCCTCACCCGTTCCCAGAGCCCCGCGTGCCAGGAGCAAGGGCACAGGAAGTGCCATTGTCCCGGGAAATCCTCCCCATCCTGCTTCCCTCTGCCTTGGGCCTTTTCCCTCTCCTGTGGTGGCTCATCCACAAAGGGCGCACTGTGTGGCCCTTCAAGTGAGTTGTCATAAGCTAGGGCATTGAACAACCAAAGCCGTGGGCTAACCGCTCGTGGTGATGACGCCAGCGGGGATCGGGCAAGGTCAGGCCACACCACCTGGCCCAGTCAACCAAGTCACAAGGGCCATTGTGGGAAGGCGTTATTGTTTTAGTGGGTGCAGCGGAGGTAGGTCAATCAACCAGACTCGGTAAATTGTTATTGACAGTTTCTGAGTGTTTAAAAGAAGAGCGTCCCCTGCATCAGCCTGATTCCAGACCTGCGGCTCCATGGCGGCCTTCCTACCCCTGCTGGCTCTGCTCTTCCTGGGGGCCCGGGCCCAGCATGGCTCCCAGTGGACCTACTCAGGTAAGCCTGCGCCTCGGGGGCTGTGCGCTTCCTCGCTACCCTCACCTTGCTGGGGTTGCCCTTCAAGGCTATGGAGAGCACTCTGAACCCAGAACCCCCGATTAGGACAAGAGGAATTCGCTCTCCCTTCCCGGACCCCCACATCGTCTGCAGGTGCTTTGCCTTAGAACCTTTTCCGGCCACAGCGCTGGTTGGAGAGCCCTCTGACTGCAAAGCCCTTTGCTCTCTCCGTCTCTGCATGTGGAAAATGAAGTTGTGAGGGCTCCCTGCGGCCTCACAGAGGGTGTGCGGGTTTGCGAGAGCTTTCTTCGTGGGGAGCTCGTGGTAGGAGGTTCACCCAGAACATCTCCACTGTGCACAGCCCCCAGGCTGCTGCCTCCCAGTTGCCGTGGGCCTGCTGAGACCCAAATCTGCACATCTGGACACGAAACGTTCCTCCCACGGGGCACTGAGGAGAGCTCCTGCCCGTGCCCCCCCTTTTCTGCACTGCACCGAGGGATGGGGCTCTGGACGGCCTTCAGGGTCGCTGGCGGACCCACTCTGCACACGGTGCCCCCAGCTTCAGGCACAGGGGGAAGCATACATTCGAGGTGGATGTATGTCTGTTAAGTCAAGGGGAACAGAATTAGGGACGTCATGGGAGGCTCAGAAAGTCCAGCTTCAGAGGGCAGAGCGACCCCCTCTGACCAACCGCCCCGCTCTGGGGCAGAGAAGTCCCCGGGCTCCTTGGTACTCGGGGTGGTTCAGAAGGACAAGCAAGGGGGAGAATTCCAACAGGCAGGTCTTGTCCTTCCCAGTCTCAGCCCAGCCTCTGAGACTGGGGGCCTTCTGGAAAGCCATCAGGGGCCCAGGAGCGCTTGGGGTAGCTACTTCAAATGCTCAGAAAGCCACAACACTGCTAGGGACAAGGGCCCCAAAGCCTTTTGATTCATGTGGTGGGGGAGGGGGGCTGTGCCGGGGACCTCTGGCCGTGATCTTGGCATCCTGCCTCTAGGAAAGAATTGCTTAAATATTGGTTTATAGTATTAAATAAAGAGCAGAGAAATAAAAACCTGACTTTCCTGTATATTGCAAAACCAAGAGGCTGGGAGCGGCCCCTGATGCAAACGGCTTCCTTAAAACAAGCCACGCCCCCGCCCCCTGCAGCCACCGGGTAAGGTCGGGAGAGAGCCTGGATTCCCAACTGCAAGTGGGCGGGTATGAGCAGGACCCACGGGGACCCCCCCCTCCCCTGGCAATGACTAGCTTTCTTCCTTCTCTCCCCTAGAATTATTACCCACCTCAAAAAAGATACATTTCCTTACTTTGATTTTTTTTTTTTTTCCACCTCATCACTTTGGTCGTCTTTGAACCTGATGCTTTCTTTCCCTTCCTGCCCTGAATCCGTAGAGGTCTTTACCATCCTGGGACCCAATGACAGGGGTTGGAGCGGGTAAACGGGTGGGCGGTCCTGCAGTGGGGGGAGGGAACTGCACTATTGTTGGGGGAGGGGAAGGAAAACTGTGCCATTGGGAGCAAATGGAGAGAGGACCCCTAAAGTAACACAGCAATGCCAAGCCCAGGGAGACTTCCAGAGCATTTATTAGTGTATTCCCATTCCAGGGGGGAACTAAAGCTATATAATAAAGACTTTCATTGTTTTTCTAAGCCCTGACTCTCTTCTCGGGGCCAATGACTGAAACAGGGGAGGAGTTCAAAGCCCCCCAGATAGCAGGCCCCCCAGAGACGACTTTGACGATGCCCCTCTTCCCTCCTTCTGGAGGCCAGGCTCTGCTTTCTAGAAGGCAGACCTCTGGCCTTGATCCTGGCCTCTTGATGGGCGGACCCTGCTGTGAACTGAGCCCCTCAAAGAGCTGTGACCCCTTTGGCTCTCTCCTGTCGCAGAGGGGCCACTGGACCAAACACAGTGGTCGAAGGAGTACCCCAGCTGCGGGGGGAGGAGACAGTCACCCATCGACCTGCAGAGGAGAAACGTTCAGTACAACCCCTCCCTGAAGGCTCTGAACCTGACAGGCTACAAGTCCCAGGGGGGCCAGTTCCCCATGACCAACAACGGCCACACAGGTAAGGGGCAGGTGGCTGGCTGCGGTCCACGGGCGCTGGGCAGAGGGAGCAGGTGCCAGATGATAGGGTGGCCCACGCGGAGATGTAGCACAGGCTGGGAGCTGGGGCCACGGTGGGGCCGGGGGGGGGGGGCGGGGGCTCTCCCCAAGCTGCACAGCAGGGCCTCTGTCTTTTGCCTCAGCTCCTGGCTGGCTCCTTCCTTCTGCATTAGCCTCTCCCCAAGCTCACTCTGGCCCAGCCAGCGAGAACTCCAGCCGATGGAGACAGTGCTGCTGAGGCCACTGACCCGCCTGCGTGTTCTGTTGATCTGTGCGCTGGTCTGATTTTCCATATTTCCTGTATTGAGTCTGATGGGCCCAAAATGTCTGACAATTGGGCCAGTCAGTATTTCTCAGAGGTTTAAAAAGGAAGAAGCTTGGGGCGCACCAGGGTGGCTCAGTCGGTTAAGCGTCTGACTTTGGCTCAGCTCGTGATCTCACAGTTCATGGGTTCGAGCCCCATGTCGGGCCCTGTGCTGACAGCTCGGAGCCTCGAGCCTGCTTCGGATTCTGTGTCTCCCTCTCTTTCTGTCCCACCCCTGCTCACACTCTGTCTCTTTCTGTCTCTCAAAAGTGAATAAACATTAAAAAAGATTTTGTTTAATAAAAAGAAGAAGGTTTTGTATTCTATTCCCTTCCAGGAAGGGGGTGGAGGTCAGACAGGAAAAGTCTGGCCTGAGTCTTGGGGACCCCCACTTCAGAAGCCTGGACTGGACAGCTGTAAAACCCATTGCTTTCTGTTTACTGAACACCCTGTTTTGATTTTCCAAGGGGGCCCATCTCCTCTGAGCCTGCCACCCCCCACAGAGGGCATCGTTTGGGGTGGAGGCCAGAGGCCTTGGGAGGCCGAAGGACTTAAGGTTATGCAGTCTCTGGTGGCTGAGCCAGACCCAGACCCTGGAAGCCTGGCCCCTCCCCACATCCTCCTCGGACACCTCCCCTTCACCTTCCCCCCGGGCTGGGCCAATTTACTGCCCACCCGCTTAGGTGCGTGGGTCACAGGACTTATATCTCCTGTTTGCACAATTGAGAAGATAAACCAGCTGCCCTTGATGAGACTGGTGAACACAGGAGAACACAGGTCTGTGAAAGGCCTCAGGTACACGTGGCCTGGATCACTGAACTCCACAAATAATTCACGAAAGCCTCATTTTATCATTAATGACAAGCTCCTGCTTCCAGAGTTAGCTCTGAAGCTTCCAGCAGGTTGGCCACCAGGAGCTTCGGCTGCTCTCTTTGCCCTCGATGAAGAGGGGACACAGGTGGCAGCTGAAGGCAGGGGAGAAGCTTGGTTGACCCACCAGGATAGCCAGCCAGGGGTATCGCGGGATCGAGCGCCCCCGCTGGTACCTGGGCTGTTCCTGCTACATGCCTGGTGTGCAGGGCTCTGTGCTGGGGATCCGGGAGAGGGGAGGTGTTAGAAGACCCCGGCTTCCCAGGGCCTTGCGGTGACTGGTGGCTTCCTCCTCCCGGTTTGGAGAGGGCCCTGGGCCTTCCTCCGATGGACTGCGCCGGGCTTTCTGGAAGCTGGAGGCCTGTAGGGTCCCCAAGCTACCCGACATCATATCAAAGGTATGGGAGCGCACTCACAGCTCACATCACTTAGATTTTTTTTAACGTATTTTGAAAGATTTTCAGAACTCTTTACAATTGCTTATACATTTTCAGCAAGCTCCAAGCTTCAAGAATTCTACGGAAGGAAAAAAAACCCTAATCGACAAATTTTCAAATTTAATAACATTTGATGAATAAGTTTAACAGTAAAGGTGGTATGATATACTTAAACAGTTATTAATTTGGGGCGCCTCAGTCGGTTAAAGCGTCCGGCTGTGGCTCAGGTCGTGATCTCACGGTTCGTGGGTTCGAGCCCCGTATCGGGCTCTGTGCTGACAGCACAGAGTCTACAGCCTAGAGCCTGCTTCAAATTCTGTGTCTCCCTCTCTCTCTGCTCCCCCCACCCCCTGCTCATGCTCTGTCTCTTTCTGTCTCTCAAAAATAAATAAACATTATAAGAAAATTTATTAATTTTGATTTTGTAGGGTTCTTTTTATATCTTGGACCTAAGATATAAAATATAATATCTTAATATAAATATATATATATTGTATGTATGATATATGTATTACGTATAACATGTTATATATAATATAAATAATATTTATATAATTTATAAAATATAAATTATTTACATTATAATATAAATATAAATGTCCTGATCTGAGGTTTATCTTCTATATTTATATAGAATTATATTTGTAAGTAAATTATTATATCTAGATTATATTTATACTACAAATAATACAAATAATAATTGCTATAAATAATAATAAAAATATAATGATAATAATGATAAATAATTATAATAATGATGATATAATAATGATAAATAATAATGACATAAATAAAAATATATTTATATATACATATTTTTTATAGACTTCATTTATTTTAGGGCAGTTTTAAGTTCATAGCAAAATTAAGTGGAAAGTACAGGGATTTCTCATGTATCCCCTGCCCCTACATAATTGTCTCCCCCATTACCAATATCACTCACCAGAATGGGGCATTTTTTTCCCCAAGGATAAACTGACCTTGACACATCACAATCGCCAGCAGTCCATAACCTACCTTAGGGGTCACTCTTGGTGTTATACATTCTATGGGGTTGAACAAATGTAGGATGACATGTATTCCTTATGATAGTATGATGCAGTGTTTTCATGGCCCTAATTACCTTCTGTGCTCTGCCTGCTCCTCTCTCCCCCCGCTGCCGCCCTTGACAACCCCTGATCCTCTTACTGTCTCTACAGTTTCGATTTTTCTAGAATGTCATATGGTTGGAATCCTACAGTGTGTAGCCTTTTCAGATTGGCTTCTTTCACTTAGCAATGCGGTTCCTCCGTGTCTTTTCATGACTGGATCGATAGCTCATTGTTTTTTTTTTTTTAACCATTGAGTAATGTCCCATTGTCTGGATGGACATCTTGGCATCTTTCAAGTTTCAGCAATTATTATGAGCAAAGCTGCTATAAACATCTATGTGCAGATGCATGGACATAAGTTTTAACTCCATTGGGGAAATACCAAGGAGCATGAGTACTGGACTGTATGGTAAGAATGGGTTTAGCTTTGCAAGAAACTGCCAAGCAGTCTTCCCAAGTGGCTGCACCGTGTTGCATTGAGTGAGTGAGCAATGACTTCCTGTTTCTCCACATCCTACCAGCATTTGGTGGTGTCGGTGTTCTGGCTTATGGCGGTTCTAACAGGCGTACAGAGGTACCCCATTGTTGTTCATTTGTGTTTCCTTGATGACGTACAAGGTGGAGTTTCTCTTCACAGGACTTAGTTGCCATCTGTATATGTTTGGTGACGTGTCTATTAAGGTCTCTGGCCCATTTTTTATCAGGTTTTTTGTTTTTAATTTAATTTAATTATTTTATTTTATTTTATTTTATTTTATTTTATTTTATTTTATTGTTTTAGAGAGAGAATCTTAAGCAGGTTCCATACCCAGGAACACGGGGCTCGATCTCATTCACAGAATAGAAGTTTTGGATTTTAATGGAGTCCAGCTTATCGATTATTTATCTCATGGATCCTGTCTTTGGTGTCGCCTCGAAAAAGGCATCACCACCCCCATGGTCATCTAGGTTTTCTCCTGTGTTATCGTCTAGGAATTTTATAGTTTTGCATTTTACATGTAGATCTGTGGCCCATTTTGAGTTAACTTTGGTGATGGGTGGAAGGCCTGTGTGTAAATTCATTTCTTTGCCCGTGGATGTCCAGTATTTCCGGCACCATTTAACGAAGAGACTCCACTCTATTGTCTTTGATCCTTTGCTAGAGATCAGTTGAGTATATTTATGTGGGTCTATTGCGGGCCTCTCTATTCTATTCCATTGATCTATTTGTCTATTCTTTTGCTAATACTACCTTGTATTGATTATTGGTCCTCCAGCATTGGTCTTCTTCGACATTGAGTTGGCTATTCTGGGTCTCCTGCCTTTCCATGCAAACTTTAGAATCAGTTTGTTGAGAGCCACAAAATAACTTGCTGGAAATTTGACTGCATCGAATCCATAGATCACGTTGAGAAGAGCTGACACCTTGACAACGTCAAATGTTTCTACGCAGGAATATAGACTATCTCTCCCTTTATTTATTCTTTGATTTCTTTCATCAGAATTTTTGTAGATTTCATATAGAGATCTTGCACACACTTTGCTAGATTTATATGTAATTTAATGTTGGGGAGTGCTAACATAATTGGTATTGTGCTTTTAATTTCAAATTCTACTCTGTATTTACATTTTTTAGAAGTTCATTTATTTATTCAAGTAATCTCTACACCCAACACGGGACTCGAGCTCATGACCCTGAGATCAAGAGTCGCACACTCTTCCAACTGAGGCAGCCAGGCCTATATTTACATTCTTATGTACCTCATCTTTTATTATTAGAGTCAACAGTCATAAAATTATATGCCAGTAAAAAGAAATTGAAAACACGCTTGGCTATGGAAACAACCTTAAATTGCTACAAAAGTTTCTAAAGCTCATTCTTACTTTCTTTTTTTTTTTTTTTTAACGTTTATTTTTTTATTTTTGAGACAGAGAGAGACAGAGCATGAACGGGGGAGGGTCAGAGAGAGGGAGACACAGAATCGGAAGCAGGCTCCAGGCTCTGAGCCATCAGCCCAGAGCCCGACGCGGGGCTCGAACTCACAGACCATGAGATCGTGACCTGAGCTGAAGTCGGAGGCTTAACCGACTGAGCCACCCAGGCGCCCCTCATTCTCACTTTCTTTAGTCGTGAACTAGCTACAGTTGGAGGACCAGTACTCACTGATTAATATATGTATCTACTTATCTTTATCTCTATTTTTTAGCCCCCCAAATATATATTCCTAGGCTCAAGAAAAGCTTACAGGCCTGAGGCACTGGGCCTCTAGTCTTCAGTGGGAAAAGCAACACTGTCCTCTTCATAGGTACTACCAGTCACTCTGTTTGGTAGGCTCCTTCAGGGGAGGATGATCTCTCATTCTTCCTTCTAGCTCAGTACGTGGCACAGAGCCTGACGTAGATCAGATGCTCCTGAGGGGAAAAGACTTCCGTGCGAAAGGACAAATCCCCAAGTTGGCGCCCATGAGTGACGCACGGTTCTCAGTAGGTTCTGACTTCCTAAGGCTGCGGGGAGCAGGGCTGGTTTCGTCGTTGGAAAACAAAAACAAAAACCCCTTTCATTTTGAAATAGTTTGAGACTAGAAACATTGCAGAAATAGTACAGAGTTCCCATATCCCCTTCTCCCACTTCTCCTAATATTTAAAAAAATGTTTGTTTATTTAGTGAGAGAGAGGGAATGCATGTGAGCAGGGGAGGGGCAGAGAGGGAGAGAGAGAATCCCAAGCAGGCTCCACGCCGTCAGCTCAGAGCCCAAGTTGGGGCTCGAACCCACAAACCATGAGATCATGCCCTGAGCCTAGATCAAGAGTCAGCTACTTAACTGGCTGGGCCACACAGGTGTCCCCCCACTTCCCTTGATATTAACATCCTAGAAACTTACTACCTTGAAACGACATGATTAACTATTTAGATGGACCCATGTGAATTTCATCCCATTCTCATCGATGTCCTCTTTCTGGCCCAAGACCTAATCCAGGATGTCACATTCTACGTGGCCGTCATATGTCCTTAGTCTCCTCCAACTGGGGTCGGTTCCTCAGTGTTTCTTTGACCTTTGTGGCCTTGACCCTTGGCTGTCCTTTCTTGAGCACAGAAAATGCTCAGATCACATGGCTTTCCTGGCGCGGTAAGAACCTGGTTGAATTAGTTTCCAGTAAAGAAGAACAACTTTTGCTAAAAGTTACATCGATTTTCAGAATCTGGAAAGTTCAGCGAGTTGATTTTTGGGGACACAGGCATTTGGTCTCACCTTTTCAAAGGTGCAGGGACATGCTCTGAGTTGCTGCCATTTTCTGATCCAGCCTGTGTGATCCTGTTGATAAAACCTGAGGAGCAAAACACTCTGCGAGGAATCGTGTTTTGGGGAAACATACGTGTCGGGAACTTTGGTATTGCTCACATGGGGCTAACTGGCCAATTGGAAAGCTCTGGCCTGGTCGTCTGCTTTCCAATCTCTCAGCAGATGACTTTGTACGTCTTCTTTTGTTTTATTTATTTATTTTGAAAATATTTTTTAAGAGTTTCTTTATTTTGAGAGAGAGAGAGAGCTTGAGCACGAGTGGGGGAGGGGCAGAGAGAGAGGAAGAGAGAGGGAGAATCGTAAGCAGGCTCCACTCCGTCAGCATGGAGCTCGAACTCACGAACCATGAGATCATGACCTGAGCCGAAGTCAGACACTTAACCGTCTGAGCCACCCAGGCGCCCCTGTACATCTTCTTTTAAAGGCTCTTCTGTTTTTTTTCTTTTCACACGAGGATTGATTTGGAGGCAGGCCACATTTTAAGCACTAAATACAAAGTACCTGCTCTGCCCAAGGGCATGTGAAAATCTTTGGGGCCAGATTCCAGCTTTACAGCATGTGAACTTAATCACAGCTCCCTGCTGCTTTCGGCAATTTGGAAGGAAAGAAGGGGACATTTGACAGACATCAAACACCTAATCTTTCCTCTTTTTAAAAAAAATTTTTTTTTTGAGAAAGAGAGAGACAGAGCAGGAGTGGGGAAGGGGCAGAGAGAGAGGGAGACAGAATCCGAAGCAGGCTCCAGGCTTCCAGCTGTCAGCACAGAGCCCGACGCGGGGCTCGAACTCACAAACCTTGAGACCATGACCTGAGCCAAAGTCGGAGGCCCAACCCACTGAGCCACCCAGGTGCCCCAGATTTTCTTTTCTTTTTAAAGTGTATTTATTTTGAGAGAGACAGAGAGAACATGAGCGGGAGAGGGCAGAGCGAGAGGGAAAGAGAATCCCAAGCAGGCTCCGTGCCATCAGTCAGTGCAGAGACCCATGTGGGACTTGAACTCATGAACTGTGAGACCATGACCTGAGCCGAAACCAAGAATCAGATGCTCAACCGACTGGGCCACCCAGGCGCCCCCAGGATGAGGATTTTAAGCACCTCAGCCCAGCCTCACAATAGCATTCTGGGTAGTAAAAGGCATGAAACTAGTCTCAAGAGGCCCCCCCTTCCTATACCTACACTGTGGGGAAATTCCAAGATGGTCTAGAAGTGGAGAGTGGAATTCTGGTTTCTGTGCCCACTGGCCACGTTTATTCAGGGCCTCCCCCCTTCCCCGGGTTGACAAGCTGGCCCTGCCCCTGACCTCTGGCTCTAGGTAAGAAGGTGTGTGCCTTCCCGATCTCCCATCCTGCCCTGTGTGCCAGCTGCCTCCTCCCCGTGGGTGACCCCGCTCACGGCGTTCTAAGCCAGCAGAGTACTGGCTTGCCCCGTGAGTAGGCAGGTGGCCAGGGGAGCTCCCTGACCGGCGCATCCCCCTCTCCACCACTTGCGGCCTTCACTTTCTCCCCCAGTGCAGATCAGCCTGCCCCCACCATGCGCATGACGGCCGCCGATGGCACCGAGTACATAGCCAAGCAGATGCACTTTCACTGGGGTGGCGAGTCCTCAGAGATCAGCGGCTCCGAGCACACCATCGATGGGATCAGATATGTGGCCGAGGTACTGTGAGGACCCGGGCCGGGCCCTCTTTCCCTCAAACCCCACCGTCGCTTTCCTTAGCCAAAAAAACTGTGTCCTGGTGACAGTCAAGTCACTATAAGGTTGACTTTATTTTTCATTCATTTGTAACTATTCACTGATGCTGTTCTGTGTCAGCGGTTCAGGCAGGGTCCCCGGCTCACGGAACCTACAGCAGGGTAGAGGTTTACAGCCCACAGGATGGGGCCAGCCTTCTTTGGTTTTAGCCCAATTTTTTTCTTCCTTTTTTTTTTTAATGTTTTTTTTGTGGGATGTGATCTTTAAATTTTATTGATTGATTGATTGCATAAGCTGGGGAGAGGGGCAGAGGAAGAGAGAGAGAGAGAGGGAGGGAGGGAGGATCCCAAGTAGGCTCCATACTCATCATGGAGCTGGACACAAGGCTCAGTCCCATGACCTTGGGATCATGATCTGAGCTGAAATCAAGAATCGGACTCTCAACCCACTGAGCACCCAGGTGCCCACGTTTCAGCCGAATTTCTAGAGTTTCAGGGCTCTCTCTCTTGTGTAGATTTGTCCTGAGGATGATGACAGGTTTACAGTGTCCTCCAGGGCAAGGTGATTCATGCCCTCTCTCAAGAGAACCCACACGAGCCCTTTGGACGTTACCAGCTTGTCTGCTTGGAGGGAGGTGGGGTCAGGGAAATGCCCTTGAGTTGCCCTTGAATTGATCTCCCCAGATCCCACTCATGCTCTTTCCATTCTTGGAGAACTTTCTGGTCTTGGTAGATCTCATACCCCGATGGGGGAAAGTCAGAGTTGTTCATGTGGGACAGGTTGAGGCCTCGGGTGGAGCATCTTTCTTTTCGCTCCTCCCTGAAAACCTGAGGCATTTGAAGTCTGCACAAACTGCCCTTGACTTAGCCTTTTTTTTCTCACAGGTTCATATCGTTCACTACAATTCTAAATACAAGAGCTACGATATAGCCCAGAGCGCACCGGATGGCTTAGCTGTGCTGGCAGCCCTCATCAAGGTAGGCTGAAACTACACGTGTGAAGTCATTGATTGGTGTCCAAAGTATTAAATGTAGACAAAGCGTCTTCCTTCCAGCCCCTCCTCATCTATTTCTAAGCTCATCACTCTTGGAAGCACTGATTCAATGAACATCTACCCTTTTCCAGCCCTTGCTTATAGTCAGTGTTCCTTTTGTGTCACCAATCTTGGGGACCTTGGATAAGTCAGACAAATGACTTAAAAGACCTAGGATCACAGCACAGTTGACTAGACATAAACTGGTCTGATGGCAAGAGGAAACCAGCAACCTGCCAGATAAAGGCAATACCTCTGCTTTTCTCAGAATGTCTGGAGGTCACGACTTGTGGCTAGGTGGCAAGAAGTGGTCAGTGAATTCAATTTCCACCCAAACAAGTATTAAGTTGGATGAAATTGTCAAAAACAACCATATCCCTACTCTGGAAGTGGACCAAAGGAAAACAACAAATTGAGGCATTTTTTCTGTGAAAAATGGCTAGAATTTTGAGTAAGAACACTGGGGCCATTCCTATCCCCACCCTCCAGCTTGGTCAGAAAGGTAGGTTTGGTTTTTTTATATAATTTTTTTAATGTTTACTTAGTTTTGAGAGAGAGACAGAGTGTGAGTTGGGGAGGAGCAGAGAGAGAGGGAGACACAGAATCTGAAGCAGACTCCAGGCTCTGAGCTGTCAGCACAGAGCCCGATGCGGGGCTCGAACCACGAACCATGAGATCATGACCTGAGCTGAAGTCGGATGCTTACCGACTGAGCCACCCAGGTGCCCCGGTCAGAAAGGTAGTTTTATTGGGGCAGGCTGGACAGGAGAACCAGCAGCTTCACTGCCTGGGGGTGAGGGACTCACTTGACTTGGAGTAGAGTTGAAAACCCATGCCCCAGGGCATTATCAGTAAAAGCAGCAAGCTTGATAGAAAAGACAGAAAACAGAGGGAAATTTGCAGCTCTGGCAGTCTGAGGGTGTAGTCCTAGTTGGGGTGAGTGGTAAGTGACAGACTAATCAGAAATTTAATGGGAGATCCTGGAAATGAGAGAGCCACAGAAGGCTGTGTAAGCTTCCCAAGATGGCCTGAGAGAAAGTAAAGACTGAAGCTGACCTGATGACTGGCTGAACTTTGAATGTGCTTCTCAAATCTCACACAGATCCATCAGCAGAGGGTGCAAATCTTCTGGGCCCGAGGGGTTTGAGCACAACCTCTGCTACAATCGTGGACTGACCACAAAGCTATGCCGATGCTAGGTGGTCCCTAGAGACCCCAAGGAATCCAGGCTAAATATAAAATTTAAGAACTGAGCAGAAGTGACGCCTGGCTGGCTGAGTTCATACAGCATGCGAGTCTTGACCTCAGGTTCATGAGTTCAAGCCCTGAATTGGGTTCTATGCTGGGCATGAAGCCTACTTTAAAAAAAAAAGGGGGTGTCTGGGTGGCTCAGTTGGTAAAGGGTCTGACTCTTGGTTTCGGCTCAGGTCATGTTCTCACGGTTTTGTGAGTTCCAGCCCTGTATTGGGCTCTGTGGACAGTGCAGAGGAGGGAATCTCTCTTTCTCTCTGCCCCTCCCCTACTCATGCTGTCTCTGTCTCTCTCAAAATAAATAAACAAGCTTAAACATTTTTTTAAAAAAAGGAAACAAGTCATTGGAAGGCCATGGAATGACTGTCAACCAGGAATTGTATACCCAGCTAAACATCCTTCAATAGTGAAGTGATACAGAGACATTCCCAGGTAAAGAAAAACTGAGATAATTCTGAAGGAGTATTACAGAAAATCCTTCTGGCTGAAAGAAAATGACATCAGACAGTAACTCAAATCCACAAAAAGAAATGAAGAATGCTGGAAATGGTAAATATGTAGGCAAATATAAAAGACTATATACATGTATTTTTGTCTTGTCTTTAAAAAATTTCTTTTAGGAGCACTTTGGTGGCTTAGTCGGTTAAACATCTGACTCTTAATTTCAGCTCAGGTCGTGATCTCACGGTTCGTGGGTTCAAGCCCTGCATCAGGCTCTGTGCTGACAGTACGGAGCCTGCTTGGAATTCTCTCCCTCTCTCCCCCCCCCCTCTCTACCCTCCCCCTGCAACTCATGCTGTCTCTGTCTCTCTCAAAATAAATAAACTTAAAAAAATTAAAAATTAAAAAAAATGATTGTTTAAAGCAATCATTATACTACTTATTGTTGGGTTTATGATATATATGGATGTAATGTCAATGACAAAAATGGGAGAAATGGTGGGAAAGAAATAGAGCTATCTTGGAGCAAAGTTGCTATATTTTACTGGAATTTAGTATTAACCTGACACAGGCTGTGATAAGTTAGGCTGTATATTGTACAGTAGTTTCCCCATCCTTGACTTCGCTTTCTGAGGTTTTAGTTACTCATGGTCAAGTGCAGCCCAGAAGTGGATGTTACTCCTTCTGATGTATCATCAGAGGGTCAACAGTAGCCTCCTGCTATGTCACCCTGCCTATGTCATTCACCTCTTTCACCTCGTCACGTAGGATTTTATCATGTCACATCATCACAAGAAGAGTGAGTGCAGGTACTAAGATATTTTGAGAGAAAAAGACTACATTACAGGGGAAGAAGAATCGATCAACACCACTGACTGAAGAGAACCATTGAAAATTCACCTTTTTCACCAGAAGCAATTTTTCTGACTTCTTTTTATAGATTTTTAAAGTTGATTTATTTATTATTTTGAGGCATGGGCAGAGAGAGAGGGAGAGAGAAAGAATCCCGAGCAGGCTCTGAGCTCTCAGGGCAGAGCCCGACTCAGGGCTCAATCTCACAAACTGTGAGATCATGACCTGAGCCGAGATCAAGGGTCGGATGCTTAACTGACTGAGCCACCCAGGTGCCCCAGCAACTTTTCTGACTTCTAAAAAGTCAACACCCATACAAAAAAAATAGCGACCTGGCAGTGGGCAGAATCGGAGCAGCTTTCCCGTGGACAGATGACTGTCCTCGGCTCAGTCACAAGTCTTGAGGATGAAGAAGGCAGCACATGAGACCAAATCCTGTTCACCACAGTGAACCCTCCTGAGGTTGACCCTGCCCAGAGTCACTGGGGGTATCGTTACCCCCATTTCCTGAGGGCCTCACCCATCACCACCGAGAAGCTCTTTCTCTGGAAGTTGCCAAAATCCTTCAGCCTGTGTCCCTGGAAGAGACTAGCGAGCCCAGGCAGTTGGTGGCAAAGAGCAGCCAGATTATCTGTCCCAACACAAGTGGGCACATGGATGAGCTGCCTCCTCCTTGCCCTTGAGGCTTGTCCAACCCGCAGGGCCACCGAACGGCTGGGTGGGCGGAGACCGTACCAGATGGAGGTCCCTTCTCCCTTAGATCTACCACTCTGTGCTTCTCCCACAGGTCGAGGATTACGGTGAAAACACGTACTACAGCACCTTCATTTCTCAGTTGAACAACATCAGGTATCCAGGTGAGGAAAGTCAACAGCGGCCGTGAGGGCACAAGGTGGGGACAGGGTGATACCGGCAGAGAGGGTGGCGCGCGGGTCTTGCCAGGGAAGCGGCCCCTCCCTGGGCAAGGTCCCTCGTCCCAGCAATTCCCACCATTGGCTCAGGCTGTGAACACCTCCGAGAAGCCTCTGTTCATATGGTCTGCCTGTTGATTCCCGCCCTCGGAGGCTCCGGATGGCCAGGGTGCCACTCGCCAGGGATGTCTTCTCAGTGGCTCTCACCTCTGGCCCCGGCTGGTAGTGACGACCCTGGGCACTAGAGACAGGTCTTTCTTCGCTTCAGGCTGAGAGACACCTCAAGAGTGAAGTCCCTCCTTGTCAGGCCTGGACACACAGACACGCAGCACTGGTCTCCCTTTCCTCCGCCTCCAGAAGGCAGAATCCTTGTCCGAAGGGCCACCTACCCCTAAAACCTATGACCCGAGCTGCGACCACGTCAGCTCTGGTGCCTTGGTTCTGTGCTTCTGACTTTGACCACGTCTCCCAGACTCCAGCTCCCTGACTTCAGTCCTGACCTCCTGACCCCCAATCCACAGGTCTCCCGTTTGCCCTCCTGTCACCCCTCGTGCCTTTGATCCCTCTTTGCCCGGCTGAGATCCCACCACGGCCAGGATGCTGACAGGCCCCGCATCCTGGCCCTTCCACCCCTCCACCCCTCCACGGGCTCACCTGGCAAAGCTCCAGACAAGTCCCGCCTACTCAGAGCCTGTAGCCAAGTGGCTGGATGCAGCTGGACAGACACACAGACATCCGACCGCTGCCATTTTTATTCGTGGCTGCAAAGATGAACATGTACTAACGTGACAGTCAGACACTCACCTTCTTCTTTTTTAGGGTTTATTGTTTTTGAGAGAGAGGGGTGGGGAGGGGCAGAGAGAGAGGGAAAGAGAGAATCCCAAGCAGGTTCTGCACTGTCAGTGCAGAGCCCGATGTGGGGCTCGAGCTCACAAACCATGAGATCGTGACCTGAGCTGAAACCAAGAGTCGGATGCTTAACTGACTGAGCCACCCAGGCGCCCGTATGTTTAATTTTTAAAGTATTGTTTTCCATAGCAGCTGCACCATGGTTCTGGAATTCTTGACTAACTTGAATATATTATGGTTATGAAACCAAATCTACGTGCTAGAGCCCTTTAGAAGGTTGTATCTCGAAGTCTTTCCAATAAGACTAAAATTTAGAATTCTTTCGCTTATTCACGGGGTTGTGCACTGCTAGACTCTGAGGTCTTGGTTTAATGAGCCTATTTATGTATATATAAAAACTAAACTCTTTGCCATTAAAAAAATGCAAAATGGAAAGTGAAGACAATGTTAAGCTCAGGGGCTCAGTGTCATTGACACGAACGGAAGAGGGATTCTCTAGATGCTGTGAGGGGTATGGATGCTGGGGAGTCTTCAGACACCCTGCTGAAGCCCCTCTCCCCACTGAAGCCACACCCCAACTGTGGCTGAGCTTGGTTCTCAGATTGTGTGGCAGGATGAGCTCAGCACCGGCGCCCAACGCGGGGCTCGAACCCACGAACCGTGAGATCATGACCTGAGACAAAGTCGGACGCTCGGCCGACTGAGCCACCCAGGCGCCCCTCTATCCACCCATTTCTAAGAGAGCCCAAACCAAGAAATCTTGAGAGTTCTTACTCAGAAACCCCTAGCAGTCGTGATTAATTTCTTTCCTTTATCATAAAGCGTATCCTCTGCTCAGCAGTGGTGATGGCAGTTCACACTCATCGGGACTTGCCTACGTGAGAGTTCGAAGGCCCCCTTGACCCTCACAGCAATCCGACTGAACATCCCCTTTCCACAGATGAGGGAGCAGCTTTTGAGGAGTCAACGCCCACTGGTGCCACTCATCCGGGAGGAGGCATCTGAGTGGGTCTCTCCCCAGAGTCTTTGCTCTTCCCTTCCAGGAAGCGAAACTGGGGGAATGTCTCCAACCATCAGTTTCTGTGTTCCGCTGAATCGGGGGATTCAGACACGGACAGGTCTGAGCCGGAGCCGTCGACCCCAGGGGTACCAGGGCCCCCTAACATTCCGTTGTCTTTTGTCCCCTCCATTAGGACAGAGCACAGTTCTGAGTGACCTTGACATTCGGGACATGCTCCCCGAGAACGTGCATCACTATTACAGCTACAAAGGGTCACTCACCACTCCTCCCTGTACTGAGAACGTCTACTGGTTTGTGCTGGCAAGTCCCATCATGTTCTCCAGGGCACAGGTAACGCATGGCATCACCCCAGCAAAGTCTCCCCTTTTGACTGCCTGGCTGACAGGCGCGCTCCCCTAAACCTCACCTAACGCCAACACCTGGGCTCCTACGGTGGTCTCCATGCACAGGGCTACTGTCCTCACCTGTCCCGCCGTGGGCGATCTCACTAGGGCTGTGGCGGAGATGGACAAGTTGAGGGGCCAGAGAGACCAAGGAGCCCCGGTTGAGGTGGCAAAAGGACGGGGACCGGACCCCAGGCAGAGGAGAAGAGCCGCATGGAGAAGGCAAATATTTACTGAGCGTTGCTCCTGCCGGGTACTGTTCTAGGCCCTTGATAGACAAACCCCCGTTTCCACGGGCTAACGGTCCAACTTCATAAATGGCTTTGTGCAAGGACAGCTTCACCGTTAGCTCGTCTCCATGCTCACACACATGCAACCGTTTGGGGAGAAGAGCTGTATCCACCACCTTCTGTTCCCCAGCATAGCGCGGGTGCATCGTAAATATTTGTTGGGTTAATTAAAGCTTTGCAGAGGCAGAGTTGGCGTTTCCTTCTGGGGTGATGTCCCTCCTCGGGAACAGATATTTCTTTTTCTTAGACTTTTCATTTCCCCAAACCAGGAAAAGGTGGGATACCCTCTTCAAGGATACCCACCCACAAAAATCTGTTTACTGCTTTCCCTCCTTTCGACTGGTGACCAAATAGTCCTTGAAAACAATGAAAAGAGATTGTTGGAAGAATGGATGGATGGATGGATGGAAGGATGAATGCTCTCCCTGCCACGTGGCAGGATTTGAGATCTTCTCACACCCACTTTATGAGGGTTATATAAATAAATCCAAGCTCTGGTTCCATTGCTAATTATACTCCTTTAAACTACCCGGTAGCTCTTCCCCTCCATAATCCACTTCATGTGGCCTACAGGGTTGGAAGCTAGAGAATTCCATATTGGATCACCAGAACAAGACCCTCCACAATATCTACCGCATGACCCAGCCCCTGAATAACAGAGTGGTGGAAACCAACTTCATGAATCTCCCCAATGAGCGTAAGATCAACTTTTGTTTATCGTCTGCAATTTTTTCAGTCCAGTTGTCTTCCTTCTCTGGGTGGACCCATCTCGTCTGGCAATAGTAGCGGACGGAGTGTCATCTAAAAGGCAGGAGGCTCCGATGGGCCAGTCTATGAAGGGCATGGCCAGACACAGTAGGAGGAGTAAGACGCTTAGCAACATCCAGACACTCCCATAAGAGCGTAGGCTCAAGGTAACCTTATTAAACACAACTCAAATTATTTCCCTCATACCTTTATCTTGGCCTGTTCCCAAGCCCATCCCCAACTCCCACACATTCCCCCAAGGTGGGGTTAACTCGGGCACGGATTGTTTACTACATTTTCTCGGGGATCACACCCCAGACACCAGGGTGCCGGAAGAAGGCATGATCAGTCCAGCCAACCTGGGACCCTCTAACCCACCGGGTCAGGCTTCTTGGCTCACCTCGTTACTGTGGTTGCAAGAATGCAAATATTCCGCAGTTTTCCCCGTCGCTATTTTGTCTGTTTCTCTGTAAAATGGTGCTGAACTATTCCCATTCCCTGAATTCATGGCCTTTGTAATCTATGTCTCCTAATGAATACTGAAACCTTTATATCCTTCGAATAGAATTGGTCTCCAATCAACATTGCCTACTCAGTATTACCCCAACTTTATTTTTAAGTTTATTTATTTATTTAGAAGAAGAGAGAGAGAGAGAGAGAGAGAGAGACAGAGCATGAGCAGGGAAAGGGCAGAGAGGGGGAGAGAGAGAATCCCAAGCAGGCTCCACACCTTCAGCGCAGAGCCGGACTCAGGGCCCGAACCCATGAACCATGAGATCATGACCTGAGCCGAAATCCAGAGTCGGACGCTTAACTGACTGGGCCACCCAGGCGCCCCACTATTACCCCAGCCTTATATGTATCTTTCAAAACTTGTAAATCTCCTTACACGCTCTCCCCTCCCACCAACAAAGGCCCCTTTTTGATTTTGTCTCCATCTTTCCTTACTGGTTCATTGATTGTTTTCTCTTGCACTGGTTTGCTCCTCCAACAATACTGACAGAGGAAGAACGACACCAGTTATAATGATATTTTCCCCCATATTATACTATATATGATACTAACGGCACCAATTCCTTTTTCCAAAGGGTGGCATCCTCCTTAGTAGGTCCAAATACCAGCAGCCTAGCCAAGGGGGGCATAGACCCACTCATCTAACTCCTTGTTCTAATTTTGCTGTGTTCCCATTTTCCCTAATAAAATGGTACGTGACTCTTGCAACGGGCACATGCAGATTGTATCGTTGCCCACATGCTACGTCTCACATATTCTTTCCACGAGCGGGGAGTGTCCTTCCAATGTACCCTCAGGAGGGAGCTCAGACGTTTTACATCCTCACCTCTCTGACCGAGATGCTGCCATTTGCCTATGTGTCCGCTGTGCCCACCCTTCTGAGACTGGCTATTTAGGATTATTACTTCAGCTCCCAGTAGATAGTAAGAAGGCTTCTTCCCCTGCCCCCGACCAAGAGACTTGAACAACAGCCCCCCTTTGCTGTTCAGAGAAGAGAACCGCTGTCACGCCCAGCAGTGGTCTCCAGTCAGCCCAGTTGTGTCACCCACCTGACACCTCGTAGTTGTATCTGATCTCACCCCGATGGGTTACTATGATCAACCCACCAATGAATAATGGCCCGACAAAGAAGGTCAGTTACAAAAACAAGATAATGGCCAATAGAGATGTCTCGAAATTCATTTACTAGAAAACACCTCTGTCCCCTTAGGGTAAGGGCTCCTGGGCATCACATGAGAAACCAAGGTCCATGAGTTAGAATCCCCTTCGACATATCACCCCTCAGATTCTGGCAGCTCACAAGCCTAAACTCAGACACAGTGAAGATTGCCAGAAGCCAATGGGGTGGGAACATGGAGGGCATTCTAAGGAACCAGACACCCTTCCCTAAGTGCACGTGTGGGGAATGGCATCTGGCTGTCCCATGTGCTGTTTTCACGAGGACTGCCAAAGGTTTGACCTTTTTTGTGTTAACTCTTCTTTTTATGGGATATATTCTAGGTTCTGAGTTCCAGCTTTACCTAACCAAGCTTGACAATAAGCTCGAAAACTTGAAGAGTCTTCTTGAAAAGAAGAAAGCGAAGGAACACCACCAAGAGTAGGGAGCTCGAAGTGTGCGGCGTGCAGGACGAGGCGAACTTCCACTGAGCCCACGACCCTGCCTGGCTCCGAGAAATTCCGTGTCCGGATCGCACCCTGCCCGAGGCACCTGTCGGGTTTCTGAGTAAGATGGGGGAAACCATCGTCCCCGAGCGGAGGTGACGTGAGTCAGACGACACCGAGGGGAACTGACTGGAATAGAAATGCGAAGGGATCGGGGCGCTAACCACCTTCCCACCAAAGCCTGCAGGTTTGTCTGCGTAAATTACGAAGCAGCCCAAACTTCCGTGTGGGACTTGGGTGTAATAAAATAACTTTGAGAATTTGTCATTTGAAAAGTTCTCTTTTCTATCCCTTTGTACCACGTCGAGTACCCCTCCCGTGCCCTCCCCGCAGGGACACGGGCGAAGGGACAGAGATCAAGGTAGGAGGGGTTCCGGGACCAGGATTGGGAAAAAGGAAAGAGAGTCTTACCCTGGGGACTGTGATGTGTGAGCAAAAGAAAGAGCGGGCGGGGAGGGGGCGCCAGCGGGGCTCAGTCGGTTAAGCATCCGGCTCTTGACTTTAGCTCAGGTCACGATCTCACGATTCGTGAGATCGAGCCTTGCCTTGGGCTCTGTGATGACAGTGCGGAGCCTGCTTGGGATTCTCTCTGTCTCTCTCTCTCTCTGCCCCTCTCCTGATGGTGCTCTCTTTCTCTCTCAAAATCAGCAGCAGCAACAACAAAAGAGTGGGGGAGGGGAGGGGAGGGGAGGAGAGAACCCCTCCCCGCAGATCTGGTCCTTTCAAGTCCGGTGGTGGCCGGGTCTTGCCACACTAGACGCGGTTTCCAGTTCCAGTTACTATCGTGTGGGATAATCGCCTGTCCTGTGAGCCGTGGTTTGAGGGAATCCATGCGTGTTCTTCAGTGAGACCCCTTTCTCCCGGCTCACTCTTCAACGCCAACCCCCACCCAGCCCCCCGCGTTCTTCTCCACTCCTTCCTCCGCTCTCCTTACTACCTTTGCCCTTGCACGCTGTCATTCAGCACGGCCTCAGCACTTCCTGACTTCATTTGCCGCTCAGGACCGCCCTCAGTGAAGCCGCAATTCCCCCAGTTTACTGAAACAGAAGCCGAGATGCAGGACGGCCAGGGGACTCGCCCAAGAGCAACCAGATAGAAGACAGTAGAGCCGGGATCTAAACCCAGGTCTCCTGCATCCAAGTTGCTTCAGCTACAGAAGGCTTCCCTTTCACTTCTACAAGCTTGTGAAGCACCTGCCATGTGCCAGGCGCGGGGCTGAGAGCTGGGACACAGAGACGGGGCGGGAGGGGTGTTTCCACACCGGGAGCTCGAGTCCAGTGAGCAGGACATTTAACTGACCGGTCACGCTCTCCTGGGACAACGGGTTACAGCCTCCTCCCCAGAGGGGCTGGTACACACCGGGTTGAAGGGCCTCACCTGGAGGGCCCAGCAGGAGAGCTCACGCTAATGGGACAGTTCGGTGTGGACGGAGGAGCAGGTTCAAGGGGAGCTGCAGGGTAGCGGTGTCGCCGGGAGGTCGGGTGCGCTGGGGCCTCTGTGCCACTACAGCGTTCTGGATTTTCTCCTGTGAGCGATGGGTCGCTGCGGCAGCCTGTCCAGCCAGGAAACGGCGCGACGGATGTGATCGGATTCGTCCTGTCCCCCAGAAATGAGGGTCTGCGATGAACTGGAGACGAGACAGTGAGCCATACAGCCCAGGGGTTTAGCTTCCTGTCGGAAGAGAGGCTTACGTTTCCTGTAAATGAACACGTAAACAAACAGGATTACACATGTCTGTCTGTGCTTGAAAACGCGGGGAAAAGGAACCAAAAGTGGATGACAATGGTTACCGAAAAGGGGAGGCAGAAGAGGAGTGGGGACAGGGCTGGAAGTCGGGCTTTTCCGAGTGCATCCTGTTCGGTAGTGTTGGCTTTGGAACCTTGGGTTTCACATTAATTACAAAACAAAATTAAATGTTAAAGATGTGTTTAAATCCCTAAAACTGTGTTAAGACGTAAAAAGACAGTAACATGATCGAATAATTGCACATTGAGTTGGTGGCATACACAGAGAAGAATTTTTCCAAGTTATTTTTATTTTTTATTTTATGTTCAAGATTTTATTATTTAAAAAAAGGTTTAACGTTTGTTTTTGAGAGAGAGAGAGAGAGCACGAGCCGGGGAGGGGCAGAGAGAGAGGGAGACACAGAATCCGACGCAGGCTCCAGGCTCTGAGCTGGCAGCACAGAGCCCGACATGGGGCTCGAACTCACAAACCGTGAGATCAGGACGTGAGCCGAAGTCGGACGCTCAACTGACTGAGCCACCCAGGCGCCCTATCAACTGACCTTTTTACAACTTTTCTGGAAACTGTAAATATTATTGTTTAATTGTGCTCTTGCTTACTGTGAATTGATGATTCCAACTGTTTGCTATTACAAACAACACAGAATAGGAACCTGGCTGAATTTAGTTTAAAAACTAACGCAAACCGAAACACCCGAGAAAAAAACTGAAAAGGCTTCAGACGATACTAATTTCAGGTTAAGGTTATTTCCCTCAGATGGTCGTTGTGAACGCAACTGAATTGCTGGGGTTAATTTTGCTCTCCCTAAGTTTTCTCCTGGGAGCCGCAGAGGCTCCAAGGGCACATTCTCACCCAGTGACAGAGAATCTGCTCCTCAAAAACAGCCACAAAGCCAGCTGCACGTTGTCAGTGAGAGAGAGAGAGAGAGAGAGAGAGAGAGAGCCGTGGGCGGCCGCCCCCTCCAGGGCAAGACCAGGCCTGCCTGGGAGCAGAAGCATGAAGTCTTGGAAATTCACGGGGCTCACGAGCCGTGGTAATAAAATATCCCTTAGGAACAGCCTGTTCGCTGTTCCACGGTGTTCTCCGTGGGTGTGCCTCTCACCAGAGCCGGAATTTTCCAAAGGGCCTTCTGTGTTGGTGCCATTTTGTGGAAATCTAAGGAGAGCCAAGGTTTTGCTGAAGATGGTTGGGAGGGCTGAGTAGGCGGGTTGTGTTGGCAAAGGAGGTGCTGCCCCCTAGTGACCCCTGTGGGGATGGCCGGGTCTGTGCCCCAAGGGAACCTCGGAGATCTACCCTTCCCATTTCTCACATTGGTAAACTGAGGCACACAGGACCCATAAAGGTCTTGTGGTAAGTTACAGGCGTATCGGCAACAAAGAGCACAGCGCATGTCCCGGAGCTGCTGTTCTTTCTCTCACGGGAAGGTGGGGATTGCATGGGCCGTGGTCCCTCCTGCCTCCATGGCCTGCTTTTTGAATCTCTTGCTTGCTTGCTTTTGAGAAAGAGAGAGAGACCACGAGCAGGGGAAAGGCAGGGAGAGGGAGAGAAGGAGAACCCAAGCAGACTCCGCACTGTCAACTTGGAGCTCCATGCGGGGCTCGAACCCACAAACCGCGAGATCGTGACCTGAGCCAGAGTCGGACGCTTAACCGACTGAGGCTCCCAGACACCCCTTCAAGATTTTATTTTTAAGTCATCTCTGCACCCAACGTGTGGCTTGAATCCACAGCCCTGAGATCGTGGATCGCACAATCTACCGACTGAGCCAGCCCGGAACCCCTGAGGCACATCTTTCTTAGAAGCCGACATAGACAGGCAGAGCCTTGGCCTGGGAAAGAAACAATACCGGATGGGACCCTTAGCCCTTGTCAAGAACAGAAGTCCCCACGTTCATGGAGGGGGCTCTGAGGCAGTGTCCCACTGCCCGCCCGCAAGAACGAGGGTGCTGTATGCTCAGTTCCCCCTGCGTCCTGCCCCCGTGGTATCCCCTCCCATAATACAGTCTCGGTGCCCATACGATGCACATCGAAGAACAAGGAACAGAGCCACGGGGACGTTAAGTGACCTGTTCCAGGTGCCTTGGATACGAAACAGCAAAGCAAGATCTAGAACCTAGGTCTCCTGTTTCTCAGGCCAGTGACCCCTCTACTATATTCCCGGCTTGAGCGGACTTCGGAGGGCTCCTGTCAGAAGTTCACCCGTCCCTCTCGGAGAGCAAAGCACTCAGACCCTTCCCTGCCCACCAGTCTGTGCAGGTTCAGAACCTGAAAATCTTTCACTCTGAGGCTCCCGTCAGGATAACGGGAATGATGGTGAAGACGTTATTCATCAGTGGGGTTCCCTTCCCTCAAGGACATGGCTTAGGGACGGACTCTGGGGACAGAGGGTGGCTGAGATGGCAGGATCTCTTAGACATAAAAACCACCACACCTGAATGGCAAAGTGGGCGTAATGTCTGACCCGCCCTCCCGGAGGTGCCCAGCAGATGTCAGGACGGGACCAGCCAGAGCACGCGGAAAGGTGTCTGCCCCCCACACACGATGCATTTAATCTTCTCAACAATCCTGCGAGGTAGATACAAATACTATGATCCCATTTCTCAGTTTGGAAGATGAGACGGGCAAGTAACTTAGCAGGATCCAAAGCTATGCTGTCTGGCCCCAGAGCCCACGCTGGAATGTGCTGTCTTTGGAGGTGATGAACTGCCTGTCAATGAAGGCATTCAACCAGAGTCTTGACAATAGTAGGACGGATGAACAAGGAATTCCTACGAGGGACAGACCAAGAGATAAAGTCCCTTTCAGTGTTGAAATCCGTGATCTTAGGAACAGGCGGGCGCGGGGCGAGGCTAAAGCAAACCTCTCCTGAGTGGGCTCGTGAAAACATCCCCCCCATGTTCACACGGGACTCGCCAGGCGACTAACTGACATGCAGGCTGGTTTTCTAGAGACTGGCCACCAAGTAGGCAGTCGGGGCCTGCCTGGGGGACCCTGGCCCCATAACTGGGGGACTGCTCTTCAGAGCCCAAACCTCGCTGGCCGTGCAGTCGGCCAGCCCCGAGGCCTCTCCTCCAGCCCTTCCGGATGCCCAAGAGCCGTGCTAGCCTCAGGGAAGCTCAGGGCAGCGATGAGACCGTCACCGAGGTCCCAAGATCTGCGACTGTGGAGGTTCAGGCGAGGCAGTGGCCGCCAAGCCTGGGCTTCTGGAACAGCCCAGTCACTCTCGGTGAAGTTCAGAACAGCAACGCCCAAATTGCAAAGAAGCCTGGATTACGGATAATTACACAGTGCATAATTCAGCATAATTACAATATGCTGAATGTTTTCTTCATTCAAGCACACAACATATGGCAGGTTGTTAATCAGGTACTTAGAGCAAGAGGTCTCATGGTCCTGCTTCAACAAAGAATTAATTTTCGGGCGCCTGGGTGGCTCCATCGAGTGAGCATCCAACTTTGGCTCAGGTCATGATCTCAGAGTCCGTGAGTTCGAGCCCCGTGTCGGGCTCTGTGCCGACAGCTCGGAGCCGGGAGCCTGCTTCGGATTCTGTGTCTCCCTCTCTCTCTGTCCCTTCCCTGCTCACCCTCTGTCTGTCTGTCTCTCTCTCAAAAATCTCCCCTAAGATCTTGGCTCACGGCCCTTCCTTCCTGGGAACCTTGGCCTAGGCATCCTTCCTCGTCTGCAGACCCACATCCTTGCGGCACCCGGGCTTTGGCATAGAGGTTGCTGTGTAAACCAAGCAAAGTACAAAGCCCCGTTCTTCATTCTCGCACGAGACACGAGACCGGGGCCCGCACCGTGACTCAGCCCGAACCCCAAACCTCAGAACGACCACGCTGGCGAGGCCGCCCAGGGAGAGGCTGCAGCTGTCACAACTTGGGGCCACGGTCGCCTGGCCGTGAATCACACCCCGGCGACCGGCCCCTGTTGACCACCTGCCAGAAGTGCTGCTGAGGCAGATGCTAAGTACCGCCAAGCACTTTGCTCTCAAAGGCTGGACGCGGCCACGGGGTGGACGACAGAGGCGATGCCCTTCCGAGCAACTGACACGGAGAGACATCCCGAGGAATTCAGGGACTTGCTTTTAGGGCATGACGTCTGTGCCCGGGGCGGGGACTAGACATCAGGCCTCTTGATTTCCAAGATCACACCAGCTCCCCACCACACGCACGCTCGCCAAGAGACGGTGTGGTTTAGGTGAGGGCAACACGTCTCCTCTTGACCAGCCGTATCTGTTGACCCGCAGGCCGGCCACCGGCGACCCCCACAAGCCGCCCAGAGGAAACGTGGACACCGTGCAAGGGCACAGGAGCAGCACGGCCTTCGTGTCCATGAACGTGGTGTCACTTGAAGTAGGTCTCGGTATAAAACGTCAAGACCTGGAAAACGTGGCCCCATCTGCAGCCAAGAGCACTGGGCAACTCAAGAGAGAGGATGAGGTAATGTTCTCAGCTGCCCCCGGTCACTTCTGCCGATACCCCCCCGGGAGACAATGGATTCTCTGCTGAGAATAAAACCACCTTGGGGTGAGGTGAGGAACCAGACCCCGGGGAAAAGTTGCTAAAAAGTCACTGTTAAAAAAATCACTTTGCAGACACAGGGCGCCCGGGTGGCTCTGTCGGGTAAGCATCTGACTTCGGCTCAGGTCATGAGCTCACGGTTTGTGAGTTCGAGCCCAGCATTGGGCTCTGCAGCGACAGCACAGAGCCTGCCTGGGATTCTCTCTTCTCCCTCTCTCTCTGACCCTCCTCCTCTTGCTCTCTCTCTCTCTCTCTCTCTCGAAAGAAATAAATGAACTTTAAACAATCACTTTGCAAGAGATGGAGACAACGTCAGAATTATTGTTACTAACCGTGGGGCCTCAGGCGAGCGATACTGCCTCTAGGAGCCTTACTTTCCTCATTGGTTACAGAAATAATATCTAGAAGAGAATGTGTGAGCATACCATGTGATACAGTGGTGGTGCATTGCACAACTGAGAAAGGCTGTTGTCAGTATATTAACATACCCTATGAACAAATTGTGCGATCGGTGCCTCCTATAAAGCGATTGTGAATAAAATATAACTACAAACGAACGACATTGTGAAAGCAGAGCAGAACTCATATACCCAAATGAATGGTAATAGACATTAGGTCCTGTCTTTGCTCTTTCCGGGACTTTCTCCTTGCAATTTACCGCCCCCCCCCCCCCCCCCCCCCCGCCACCGTCTGTCCTGCATCGCTGGTCCTTCCTTTTTTTTTTTTTTTTACTGCATACTCCCTCTCAGTGTCTAAACATGACTCCTGCCCTATAAAAACCTAACACGATTCCGTCATCTCCCTTCACTAAGCTTCATATTTTGTCTCCTTGTGCCAAAAGCTCCTTCAAATAGCTCTCTGTCCTTGCTGTCTCTCCTCTGTCCCACCCGTTTCTCCCTTGAACCCGCTCCAGCCAAGCTTTTGTCTCCAGCTCTCACCTCTGCTGCTCTTGTCAAGGTCATTCGTACCCTCCGAGAGGTCAAAGCCATGGTCGGTTCTCGGTCCCCATCTTGACTCATCGGCAGGGGTTGTCCCTTCCTCCTGACTCATATTTCTTCCTGGGCCTTGGGGACACTCTGCCCTCAGGTTCTGCCCCCCCCATGACAAGGATCCCTTCTCCTTTTCCTTTGCTTTCCCTCACCTCCACCAAGCCCCAAGCCGGGAGCTCCCCAGGTGCACCAAGGAGGAGAAAACCACCGTCCACCATTGTCCCCAGAAATGGGGAGTCTTAGAAACCAAGTCGGGCCTGATTGTCTGGATGTGTTATGTTTCTCCTGGGTTGTTTCTCTGTCTGCACTTCTGCTTATACATCAGGACTAATTATCCATTTGGAGGAAAGAGTCAATTAAAATTTTTTTTCTCCTTTTTTTTTTAATGTTTATTTATTTTTGGGAGAGAGAGAGAGACAGAGTACGAGCACGGGAGGGGCAGAGAGAGAGAGAGAGAGAGAGAGACAGAATCTGAAGCAGGCTCCAGGCTCTGAGCTGTGAGCACAGAGCCTGATGCAGGGCTTGAACTCACCAACAGTGAGATCATGACCCGAGCTGAAGTTGGATGCTTAACCAACTGAGCCACCCAAGCGCCCCTCAAAAAGAATTTTTTTTAATACAGCCTATTTCTTTCTTTTTTTTTTAATGTTTATTTTATTTGTTTTGAGAGAGAGAGAGAGGGAGAGAGAAAGAGCAAGCCAGGGAGGGGAAGAGAGAGAGGGAGAGAGAGAATCCCAAGCAGGCTCTGAGCTGACAGCAGGGACTCAATTTCACAAACCGTGAGATCATGACCTGAGCCAAAATCAAAAGTCGGACGCTTAACTGACTGAGCCACCCAGGTGCCTCCAGTCTATTTATTTCTAATTACCCTTAGTAATAAATAAGCCATTAAACACTGAACAAAGGTGCTTATTTCAGAATTACTCTATTAGCTAAAAAAAAAAAAGGGGGGGGGATGATTACATAAATTATGACAAATCACCTGATTGGAAGGCTGGGCTCCGTTTGAAAGGAGAATTAAGAACACACTAGACTTTAAATTAAAGGCTGTAACAAGAGATGAAGAAGGGCTTTATATGATAATTACAGGGTCTATCCATCAGGAAGAGCTAACAATTACAAATGTCTATGCACCGAATTTAATATATATATAAAACAGATATATAAAACAATTAATCACAAACATAAGCAATCTTATTGATAATAATGTGGCAATTGCAAGGGACTTTACTCCGCTTACAGCAATGGACAGATCATCTAGACAGAGAATCAGTAAAGAAACAATGGCCCTGAACAATGCATTGGACCAGATGGACTTGACAGATATATTTAGAACTCTATATCCCAAAGCAGCAGGATATACTTTCTTCTCGAGTGCACACGGAACATTCTCCAAGATAGATCACATACTGGGCCACAAAACAGCCCTCAATAAATATAAAAGAATTGAGATCATACCATGCACACTTTCAGATCACAATACTATGAAACTTGAAATCAGCCACAGGAAAAAGTCTGGAAAACCTCCAACAGCATGGAAGTTAAAGAACATCCCACTAAAGAATGAATGGGTCACCCAGGCAGAGAAGAAATTTAAAAATGCACGGAAACAAATGAAAATGAAAACACAACAACCCAAACCCTTTGGGATGCAGCGAAGGCAGTCCTAAGAGGAAAATGCATTGCAATCCAGGCCTATCTCAAGAAACAAGAAAAATCCCAAATATAAAGGAGAATTATGAAACGTACATAGAAGGGGGCGCCTGGGTGGCTCAGTCGGTAGAGTGTCCGACTTCGGCTCAGGTCACGATCTCGCGGTTCACAGGTTCGAGCCCCGCGCCAGGCTCTGCAATGACAGCTCGGAGCCTGGAGCCTGCTTCGGGTTCTGTGTCTCCCTCTCTCTCTGCCCCGTCCCCGCTTGCATTCTGTCTCTCTCTCTCAAAAATAAACATTAAAAAAATTTTTTTAAGATAAATAAGCATTGTTTAAAAGAAAAGAAAATTCCAGAGGGACGTGGAAACACGTTGTATACGGTGTGTGTGTGTGCAGCGACCCAAGCAGAAGGCACCGGCGTGCACAGGTGAACCAGTGCTGAGGGCGCACCACAGGGACAAGACCCTAACGGTCTGCTCGCGACAGCTCAGGTGGCTGTGAACGGTCTGTAAAGGGCTGTGTTTGCTCTGCGGCGCCCCGCGTCCCTTCCAAGGCCCGGAGTCGGTATCTGTTGGGAGAGGCACGTGTCTGTGACCCCTGCTGGCTGGGCTGCGGCCCCAGACACTCCGTACCCGAGTCATGGAGAGCCCGGGTAGCCTGGGCCAGGCTTATTCCGCGGTGAGGGGATGGCTTTCCCTGTTCCCGCTCCCATTGTGCTCCCCTGTTCTGCTTAAAGCGGATGCCCCCACCTGTCTGTATTTTAGACCCCCCGGGGGAGGGGGCGGTCCTTCCACGGCAGAAAGGGGGTGCGCGCAGCCACACGGTGCTCCAGGGTTGCGGGTGGGTCCGCTGGCCAGGGGGGGAAGGACGCAGGACAAGGGCTGGCTCTTGTAGGCTGTCCCCACCCTCTCTTGTACCATCTGAGCCCGCTGTGCCAGTGGTCTGTCCTCAATGACCTTGAATCACACTCTGGTTTCTCCCTTGGGTTGCACTTACCTGCCTTTTCCCGTTGGGGGCACAGCTGGGCCACCCAGGGAGCAATGAAATACACACATTCAGGTTTCTACTAACTTCTTCTGTTCTGCTTCTCAGAATTCTCCCAGCCCGTCCCCATCAGCTTCCTGCGGCTGTTCTAACCAATCACCACAAACCTAGCGGCTTAAAATAACACAGATTTATTACCTTCCAGTTCTGGAAGGTCAGAAGTCTGAGGTGGGTCTCCCTGGGCTAACGTCAAGGTGCCAGCAGGACCGCGTTCCCTTCTGGAGGCTCCAGGGGGATATCCGTTTCTTTGCCTTTCCAGCTTCTAGAAGCCACCTGAACTCCCCGCTCATGGCCACTTCCGCCATCTTCAAAGCCAACGACGTTGGACTGAGTCTCAAGCTGCCGTCTTCATGGTTCTGCCTCTTCCCTGTGATCACACGGATCCCTCTTGGACCGTTCAGAAAATCTCCGATCTCAGGGTTGGCTGATTAGCGGCCTGAATTCCATCTGCTGTTTTAATTCCCTTTGCCAGGTAAAAATACCGCATTCACAGTTCCTGGGGATTAGGACAGGGACACATTTGCGGGGGCGTTATTCTGCTGACCACAGTTACCTTTCGGTGAGTCCCTACGGACTCTTGAGTGCTAGTCGAGTGCTAGTCCGCCAGATACTGCTGCTTTGTCAGCTGGTTGAACATTGTACTTTGGGCATGCTTCTTCCGGTTGGCCCCAGTGCTCACGGTCTAATCACAAGGGTTAAACTCCGTGTGCCTTCCCTTTCTCTGAGTCGACCCCAATCACAAGTCAACTCGGTCGGCGGCAAAGTCAAGTCAAGTCGATGGCAAAACCAGCCTCCTTCCATGCCGTTCCTTGCGCTTGAAACATCCTTCCTCCAGACCACGGGACAAATGTCACCTCCTGGGGACGTCTCCTCGGGGACCCCTCACCCCTTACCTGCCGCGCTCTCAAACTTTACCTTGAATACTCCCTGCGATAACTTTAAGTATTTGTTTACTTATATTTTTGACCATTAGATCCGTTATACCCAATGCCTGACACACAGTAGGTGCTCAACAAATACTTGCTGAGTGAATGTCTTCGATTCACGATGTGCACGCCGCTGTCTTCCCTGCTACCCTTCCAAGCGCCTTATCCTCTATTCCTGTACGAGCCTCACCCGTTCCTGAAGGCTCGGCCCATGGTTTACTTTTTCCCCGAAGACGATTCTGGCCCACATTCATTCATTCAACATTTATTAAGTGCCAGCAAGGGCCACTGGGGCTGCTCAGCTGATTAAGACAAGGCTCACAGCAGACTCAGAACCAGACACAGCAGTTTCCCCTTCTGTCCTTTTATACCACGGGCAATGTGGGTTCCATCCTCCTGGCTGACTCTAAATTCCTTGCAGACAGAAGAGGCCGTGTGTGCGTTGCTGTGCTGTGCCCGATGCGGGTGACAGACCCGAGTCTCCCATGATTCCACAACGAACCCCGCGCATATGAGGGTGTGGCGATCACAGGTCCTTATCTCCTCACTCTTCCTCTGGGGACCGAGGAGCCAGCCCTTAAGGGGACAGACTTTCAGATGGCAAAACCCCGCCCCACTCCCATTCCAGAGTGGGATTTCAGACTCTGTCCCACAAGCCCTCTGTCCCAGAATCCCAAGCAGGCTCCGCACTGTCAGCGCAGAGCTCGACCTGGGGCTCGAACTCACGAACTGTGAGATCAATCAGGAGTCCGATGCTTAGCCAACTGAGCCACCCAGGCGCTCCCATCAGTCACTAAGTTTTGAACACAAACCTCCAGTGTATGCATATTTATTTTTTATAAGTTATGTATACGTACACGTCATGTGATAAAACACACACTCAACCAGAAATTGTGAAGGGAGACAGCAAGAAATACAGTCACCCTGTTATCCACAGGGGATCCACTCCAAGACCCCAGGGGACATCGCGGACAGCTCTGAACCCTGGATACACTGTTTTCTCCCATGCATACATACCTATGATAAAGTTTAATTTGTTAATTAGGCACAGTAAGAAATTAACACAATAATAAAGGACAATTATGTCGATATACTGTAATAAGAGCGATGTGATTGTGGTCTCTCTCTCCTGAGTTCCAGAGCCAGTGTCCTTCTAGACACTTCTGGGTTTTCAATAAAACACCTCCATCTCAACATGTCTTCTCCCCAAACCTCCCCACACCCTTCACTCCTGGCTCATCAGGAAGCCGGCAGGGGGCCAGGTGCCTTACTGTGGGGGCCAAGGGTCCCTAAACCCAACAGCTCTCCCTCTGAACTCTCCCTGGCATCTTGGCCTGACTGCTGCTGGCTCTGCAGGGACCCCCTTGTTTCTTACCAACTGGCCCCCCTACCGAAGGCTCACCGGGTCCTTATTACTGCCACACAACTCCCTCAGACTCGGTGATCACCCCACGCCTGTGTTATCTTCAGGACAGAAGATGTTAGCTGTCAGCACGGAGCCCGACGCGGAGCTCGAACTCACAGACTGCGAGATCATGACCTGAGCCGAAGTCGGGCGCTTAACCGACTGAGCCGCCCAGGTGCCCCTCCTCCTGTATTTTGTAACCCGTGTAAATACACGTGTCTGTAAGTGTTCCTATTTGTAGCCATCCGTGTTTATAGCAAACTGAACGTGACCTCATACCAGTATCTCCAACGCTCATTTATGATCACGTGGATCATCCTAGACTCCTTATCTTGGCTTATCTGTAACCTCCCACCGTCTGCCATCCATTTACTGAATTGTTTAATCGCAGTTGTATACGAAGAGTGGTCTCTCGCTGCATTTCACCTGTGAGTTTTTTTGTCCTCAAGACCGACGCTCATTCCCAAGCACTTAAAAATAACCGCGGAGATAATGCAGGCCAGCCGCTGATCGAAGCACCACGCGCCTGTTATTTCAATCCCATAGCCACGTGAGACACTTGTTCTTAGCTCCATTTAATGGAAGAGGAAGCTGAGGAACAGAAAAGCTGAGTAAGTACCCACATTGCACCATTACTAAGCGGCAGGACCAAGGACGTGAGGTCCAGCCTCCCCCAGGCTAGAGGTTCCTTGATTCACACATCCGGCTGCACTGCCTCGGTGCCGAGAAATTCCGTGACTGTTTCCCGCACCCCCTTCCCACACAGGGACACAGCGTGGTCCAACCACAGCAGCGAACTGTTTACTTCTCCTCTAAGTGATTTATTTAGCTCATCACCTGAGGGATCCCCATTCCACCCCCACAAAAGCTGCTCCCGTCCCAAGCACCCCCAGCCGGCCCTGGGCCTGCCTCCCTAACTCCCCGGAGCAGGGAGCAGATCTCACATCCTACAGGTGGCCTCACCATCTCAGCTCCTGCTTCTCCCCTTCCAGCAAATACTGTCTGAGGGCCTCCTGTACGCCAGGCCGGGTCCAGGCAGCGGGATTCCGGGATAAGCAAAAGTGGCCAAACTCATGCTCGCAAGGGGCTGATGCTCCAGCAAGATCGAACTGCTCAAAGGAGCAGGGACCCCCTCACCCCCGCACACACACCCCTCCCGCTGCCTTCTTCCACCTGCTCACAGGAAAGAAGCATGTCTTGGTAAAAGGGATCATATGTGTTTTATTGAGCATTCAGAGGCCATGCCATTCACTGCCCTTCAGCAATATAATCCGGAATTAACAAGCTCCGACTCCATTGAAGTCTCCATAGGGACCTGCTTCGCAGCTTCTCAGACATCACACTTTCCAGGACTGGTGTTTCTGGAGACGGATCGGGCAAGAGGAAGAATTCCCCTGAACGCAGGCCTCCGGGTCCCCAGAAGACCCACGGATTTCAGAAGAGGTGTTTCTCTGGCCAGATGTGATTCTTTCCATCCCGCCACCACACTAATGATTTTTGTCGTGAGAGCCGGCGTTATCAGGACCTGACGGCTAGCCCAGCGCGGCGAGGGGCGCCTGCCCCCCGTGACTCGGGGTTGACGGCGGTCATCTGGAGACAGACGGCACAGCCCCGGTGCCTTCCACCCCGGACGGCGCCTAGTCCCGCACGTTCACGGCTATTGGCCGGGACAAAAGCCCGGGAGGGAAGCCGGCGCAGACCCGCTCAGCAGGCTCCTTCCCTCGAGTTACTGCCCCCGAGTAGAGGGTGGAAATTCCTCCAGTTCCTCTTTTTCCGGGCGCACCTCTGACACCTTATTCATCTTGGTGAAAATCTGATTGATCTCTATGAAGGTCTTGGCCTTGGTCTCGGGGACCACCAGGAAGGTGTAGATGGTCGTGAGAAGACAGATCACGCCGAAAATGACGAAGCTGTAGGCTCCGAGGCCCACCTGTGGGAAGGGCAAGTGGGGCTCACCTTCTCCAGAAGCCTCTCCCTTCACCGCGTGAGGATTTTGTGCAGGGGGCAGGGGGGAGGCGGGGCGGCTGGCACTCACTTGGACGAACGGGAAGATCAAGCCCACCGTGAAGTTGGAGAGCCAGTGCACGCTGCCCCCCACCATGAAAGCGGCCGGCCGGGAGGACTGCAGGAAGGTCTCCGTGATGAGCACCGCGGGGACGGGGCCTTGGGGGGCAGAGGGGGAAGAAGGAGGAGCTGTCTCCTCTGGAAGCAGGCAAGCCCGCCAAGGGTCCCGGAGGCCCTGCCGTGCGCGGGGCGCCCGAGGCATCCGGCCCGAGGAGCGGGGTGTCTCCGGGACTCCCGGGCTGGCGGAGAAGCAGCGCGAGGAGGCCAACAGCAAGAATATGGCACCGCAGGTGACATCCTGTGATGTCCCTAAAAGGGGCCCGGGACCACCGCAAGGCTCTCTGCGCCAATCGCACGGGGTAGCCTGTTTCAACCCACACGGCGAAGGCCGCTTCAGCGCGGTCACTCTAATAACCCTCTGAGCAAACCCCTGCGCGACAGGAAGGCAGGGGGAGAGGCCATTCTGGGGCTGCATGAGGCCTCCAAGGAGCCTCTCCAGGGGACCCAAGCCAGAAGTTTCTGGTTCAGGAAAGGAGGAGACAAAACCAGGGAGAGCCAGCTCTAGGGAACATACTCGGCCCAAGGGCGTGTCCCACGACGTAGGCGATGATGCAGGCGATGCTGACGTAAGGCATCCAGGATATTGTGTCCTGTGGGGAGAGGACATTGGACCACACCTGGCAAAGCAGAGACGACCTGGGTGGGGCTTCTTGGTCCCCAGGGGCTGTGGCCGGGCCGGGCAAGGAGGGCACCTGGCTCCCCAGCAGGCCGTGCCACCCGGATGCATCTGGGAAATCGGCCAGAAGTGGGCAGCAGGCTACTTAGACGTGGAGGCTCCCAGGGGGACCCAGGGGACAGATGGTCCCCAGGCGTCTGATTCATCGTAGTTGCGAAAAGATCATGTTGGTCACTTTCCTTACCATGCGAGTGAGGGCTCAGCGGACGGACAGGGCTCTCCAGCCGCCACCACACCCCCCCCCTTCCTCACCTGCAAGGCCAGGGCCGCCGTCAGCACGCAACAGGCCGTGAAGCAGACGGAGAAACCCAGAAGGAGCAGGAACCTTCGCCCCAAGAGCTCCACCACGAACACCTGCAGGGGAGGGGGCGGAGGGCAAGCAGGGAGGCTCAGCAGCCCCGCTAGACAGGAGGCCGCACCCCTGCTAGAGTCGCCTGTGCAGGAAGTCCTCCGCCCGTCTCCCAAACCCCCCTTCCGAAGGGGCAGCTGTGTGCCCGCCTGCCCGTGTGTCTGCCCCCCAGCAGGCCACCGCCCTGCCCAGTCCAGGGCACAGGTAGTAACCACACATGGGACAGATTGGGGAAGAGCCACCTCACACGGCGGAAGCTTCCAGAGTGGAGGGCAGGGGGTCTCCATCTTGGGGGCTGGCACAGGCTGCCCCCCCCGCCCCTTCCGAGAGACAGGCTGTCATCTGACAAGTGGCCCGGAGATGAGGAGACCAAGAGGCACGTCACCACCTCCGATCTGGCTCTTTCCTCAGCTAGGACCCGCCCCCCACCCCGAACACACACACACTCAAGATGCCCTCGTCCTTGGTGGCTGTCGGGGACTCACGGCACAGACGGTCATCAGCACGTTGACGGCCCCGGTGCCCACTGTCACGTACTGGACGTCATTCTCCTTCACCCCCGCGCTCAGGTAGATCTGGTCCGCATAGTAGTAGATCTGGAAGGCACCCCAGAGGCTGGCGGGGTGCTCGGGGCCCCCTGTGATGACGACAGCGCCCCGCCCAGCCCCCCCCCGGCCCCCGTACCGCGTTCACCCCCGACAGCTGCTGGCCGCCCATGAGGACGATGACGGAGATGACCTGCCACCGCAGGGACCTCGTGCGGAAGAGCTTCAGCACGGAGACGAAGCCCACGGCCCTCTCGGCCTCGTCCTCCTGCCGGATCTCCTCCATCTCGGGGCCCACGTCGTCCCAGCCACGCAGCCTCTTCAGCGCTAAGGGAGGGGAGCAGGGGGCGGGCTCAGGGGACCCCAACTTCCCGGAGTAGAGACGCCGCGGCCTCCGCCCCCTGCACGGTGGAGCCTTACCGGTTTGGGCAGCTACCTCGTCCTTCTTCTGAATCAGCAGGTACCGGGGGCTCTCGGGGAAAAAGGGTAATAGTAGGAGCTGGAGAGCCGCGGGGACCCCGGTCACCCCGAGGAGGATCGGCCAGCCTGCAAGGAGGCCAGTGCTCAGGTGAGAGCTGCCTTCGCCCCTCCCCAGCCCCTCCCGCCCCGGAGCCCGGCCGGCCGCCCTGTCCCCTGACTCGACAGAGCTGACGACACCCCACACCGTCCCGTGCTCTGACACAGCGCCCTGAATATGCGGGGCCACCAGGACGCCTGGTCCGGCAGGGTCGGAGCGGCACTGGTCACAGACACGGAAGCCACAAGCAATGCCACGTCCACAGCACAGAGGGGCCACAGAAGCCACGGCATAGCCATACGATAGAAGTCTGTACAAACCACGGCGGGAGCCCATCCCCGAAACTCAGTGTCCGGTGCAACGATCTACGCAATGGGGTCCAACTGGATGAAGTCCAGGAGCGGAAAATTAACTCTATCTTTGCAAAAGGTGGTAAAAAAAAAAAAAAAAAAAAACCATGGGGGGCGGGGGCGGTGCAAGGATGAGATGATGGTAACCGTCAGCACGGCGGCCCCTGTGGGGGTGGGAAGGCCAGGGCTGAGGGCCGCAGCAGGCCTCCCCCTTCCCCTGCGGACTCTTAACCCAGTGTAATACAGGCGTGGACTCCGACCTAAGGCGATGGCCCCGTCACCCCCAGGGGGTCTCACTCCTGATGTGGGAGAGGAATAAACAAAGAAGAGCCTCCTGTGTAGACATCATCTTTTCCAGGTCTTGTTTCGGCCTCTGAAGCTTCCTCCTAAGAACACACGCCATGCGATGAGTTCAACTTCTGCCCTGCCCACCGCTCTGCCGGCTGGATCCTCTTTTTCCTGATCTCCTCCCCTCCCTTGACTCCAAATCCAGGGCCCGGCTAATCCCAGACCCTGTTTCCATCTGCTTTCCGAGAAGACCGGGACACCCGTTCTCAACCTCTGCTCCATGACCGCCTGCCTCCTGTGCCAACGTTCTCTTGTGGGCTTCCTTCCTTCCTTGTTCTCTGAGCATCTAGCAGTATGCACGTGCCAGGAGTTGAGCTGGAGAATAAGGCCAAGCCCCGCCCTCCACACTGTGTCCAGAGGAAGGACACCGATGACAAAATGGTCTCCATAGAGGATGGAGGGACAAATGAAACCCACACATTTGCGGTTCCTGAACGTGGCAGGGAGATTCCACAGGTGTGCCCTGTCTGCCCACGTCTGGAAGGCTGGTCCTACTCCCTCCGTCGGGCCCGCTCTGAGGCCCCCCTCGCTGGGCACACCAGAGAGCACTTCACCGACACCGGGGCTCTGAGGCTGCCCTGGGTCCTGCGGGTGTATAGGTGACATCACTGGGAGACAGGAACTTAGCCCCTGCCCTGGTCCCCGCTCCTTACGAGCGTGATTGGAAGGAAGACAGTGGTCGTTTCATGTGGAGCCCGGCCCAAGCCACCTGGATTTGTGTCCTAATGAGACCTTGGACCTGGTGTCCAACCTCTCTATGCCTCAGGTTCTGCATCTGGAAAACGGGTATAATGATAACACCTGCCTTACAGGGCTATTTGGAGGATTAAATGGACTTCATCGAAAGACTTGGTGCCTGGCCCACCGTAAGCACTTTGTATGTTTTGGCTGGTGTTACCATTAATGGGGATTGCGAGACCAGAAGGGGGAGGTCATGCAGAAGCAGTGACAGTTACCAGTCACCATGCACTTATGGTGTGCTGGGCCTGGGCTCCCGAGGAAAGTGGGGAGGCTCCAGAGTCAGGGTCTAGAAGGGGTACCGGCCCTGAGACTCACCATTTTACCCTTAGGGGGCTCCCTCTTTCCTGGTCTACAGAGTAGGACCGGCACAGGACCCCCCACCCTCCCAACCAGGCAGCAGCATGCTGGGAGGCTCGAGTGAGGCCTCAAGCACACTGGCGGTGGTCATTACCATGCCTCGGGCCCCTCGCTTGGCCACCACGCAAGCCAAGAGAAAGTCAGACAAAGACACTTCCTGCTCACGCTAAAGCCCCCTCCTCTGTGTCCTAGGAGGGACTGGAAAATATTAGCCACATGGGCCCCGCCACCTTGTTCGGGGCCTGTTCTGTGCAAATACCACACCAACACCATGGGGCCAGGGCAGTGAGCCAAGGACACTTGCCTGGACACGACTGGAGAGAAAAGAGCAGCCCACAGAAACGTCCAGGCAGAAAGAGGAATGTGGTCCAGAGGCATCTTGAGCTTACCTTCTTCGCTCGCGAGGAGGCTCCGAAGGCCAAAGATCTGAGCCACGAGGATGCCGATGGTGATGAAGAGCTGAGGCACCACCCCGAGGCCCCCCCTCAGGTTTTTAGGGGCCAGCTCTCCCAGGTACATAGGGACAACATTGGAAGACAGACCTGGCAGGATTGAAGTGAAAACACCGTCAGGAAACATTAGTCTGACCGGGACAGGCTCTGTCTTCAAACACATTCATTTTTTTTTTTAATGTTTGTTTCTGAGTATGAGCAGGGGAGGGACAGAGAGAGAGAGAGAGAAGGAGGCACAGAATCTGAAGCAGGCTCCAGGCTCTGAGCTGTCAGCACAGAGCCCAACGCGGGGCTTGAAGCCACAACCCATGAAATCATGAGCTGAGCTGAAATCAAGAGTCAGACGTTTACCAGACTGAGCCAGCTGGGCCCCCCGATCTTTCCTCCTAACTGGCTTAGTCCCAGGGAGGAAAAGCCCGGGTGTGGTCTGGCACCCTCTCCTCTCTGGCTCCTTAGGGGAATCTGTTAACACAAGGCCAAGGACCCCTGCCCAGCAGCTTCACCTTCTGAGAAGGTATGTTACATAATAAACTGACGCACAGAGATGCCCACAGACGTTGAAGCACACGTTCTAGCTATCAGTAAGCATTACACACTGACACGTCATGGAAAAACTACAACCCGGGATTTCTGCAATACCTATGCTATTTCTAAACCCCCAATACTTAAACTTTTAAGTTTTCTCATCTTTCCGGAATCTGACCCTCTTAAAGGCAGAACCTAATTTTATAGGCTCCAAAGCACTTTCACATATATTGTCCCATTTAATTCTCCCAAAAGCCCGAGAGACTGAGAATCTTGGACAAAGGTCAGGTGGGTCATTGCTGGGATTGTACCGACTCACGCTGGGGCTCAGAGGGACGGGGGTCTGAGAAGGCTCCGGCCACAGGGAGGCCACGGGAACAGTGTGGGGCGCTTGGAGGTTAAGAGCTGCTGGTAACAGGAGGGTATTTGATGACATCCAGTTAGGAGGGAAACTTCTGAGAGCCAAGCATTGAAGCTTTGTGATTCTGCCCAAAGATATCTGCTTAGTGTTTTAAAAGAGGTTCGCTGTTCACCAATTCTTTCCAGTTGTCACAGCAATATCAGCCCTTAGAAGTCTGGTGGGAGGGGTGGGGGGAGACCCCGAAGGCCTAGTGCCCACAGGGCTGGGAAGAAGCAGGGGCCCTTGAGGGGCAGGCTCCATGGTCACCACTCAGGGGTCAGGGGGCAGGGGACGCTTCTCAGCGGCAAGTTCTTTTTCACTTGACCAGGGACAAAATTGAAAAGGCAAACCTCAGAAGGTTTGTGAGAGACGGGGTCCCCTTCCTGCCCGTGGGAAGCAATCTCTAACCTGTCTTAAAAGTGGCTCCACTGGTGGGGCGCCTGCGTGGCTCAGTCGGTTAAACATCTGACTTCGGCTCAGGTCACGGTCTCACGGCTCATGGGTTCAAGCCCCACAGGGGGCTCTGTGCTGACAGCTCGGAGCCTGCGGGGGATTCTCTCTTTCTCCCTCTCTCTCTCTTTGCCCCTCGCTGATCCCTCAGGCCCTCTCTCATAAATAAATAAACAGACAAACAAACTCCACCAGGCAACCCCAGCTGCTGGAGTCAGAGAAAGCAGCTTTTACATTTGAAATTCCTTCCATGAAAGCAGTTGGTCTTCTGGCCACACAAGTTGACTAAAAGCCAGTGAATTGTGTCTCAAGTCCTGCTCACGTCTGTTCCTGCGCCCCCCTTCTCACCACACCCCCTGTAGGGGACCAGCTGCTCCCTTATTTTTTAGGGTGTCTGAGCAGCAGCTGCCGACTCACACACCGCCCAGAATTTCTCGGGAACCGTGCGCAAGAATTCACTGCGAATGGATTATGACTCCGTCGCTTCTCCAAGGGGGATCTGAGGACCTAGGAAACTCCCGACACCTTTTCAGGGGGCCTGTGAGGTCAAAACCATCTTCCAACAATCCTGAGATACTGCCCTGTATAGTGCCCACACGGTGGAGTGTTCCAGAGGCTCCCCGCCGTGTGAGGTCACGGCCAGCAGAACACAGAAGCAGGTCTGAGAAGCCAGCCGTCTTCTATGAGGCGGGACATTAAAGAGCTTTGCAAACCCGTGAAGCAATGCCACCCTTCTCGCTGAAACTCTTTGTTTCAGGATATACGCCTATTTTCACAGAGACGTGTGACGGGCTTATTGTTGCCGTTTAGATGAATTAAATGAAAACATTTCTTGGCTGCAATTTGTAAATGGTAGATATTGGCCAATACAACCCACACGAGCAAAAGCTCTTCGGGGCCCTCAATAATTTTAAGAGTGTAAAAAGGTCCTGAGGCAGCAACTCTTTCTGCCCATGGGTCCTGTCCCTGTGCTATAATAAAAACACCTAAGAGAAAGAGAGGGAGGGGGAGGGAAAGGAAAGAAAGAAAGAAAAGAAAAGAAAAGAAAAAAGAAAAGAAAAGAAGATCCTGAGGCCAAAAAGTTTGAGAACCACGGACTTAGAAGTAATGCTTAAGAGTAAAGGTTGGGGTTTTGGTGATTTGTTAACTATTGGAGCCTAATATCTCCCTGTGGGAACCAACTCTGGGGTGCTGGACGGTCAAGAGAAAAGTGCCTGCCTGCACCTGTCCACTGCCGGTGACTTCCAGGAATCGTTTGTTTTTTCTTTCTTTCCTTTTTTTTAAGTGTATTTATTTTGAGAGCATGAGAGAGAGGGAATCCCAGGCAGCCTCTGCTGACAGTGCAGACCCTGACGCTAGGGCTCAAACTCACGAACCGTGAGATCATGACCACGATCGTGAGCCGAAGTCAAGAGTTGGACGCTGAACTGAGCCAGCCAGGGGCCCCGGAATCGTCTATTCTTTATTAGCGGAGCCCCGCTGCAGGGGGAGGCGGGAGGCGGGAGCAGGGCCAGACCAAGGCGGCAGAGACCCGTCCAGGCGCTCTCAGGGAAAGCAGTAGGGCGACGCTTGCCATGGGGCCCATCATTCCCTCCGGGACATGACCTCTTCTCTCTTCAGGGAGGCTGATTTCCTCTTTTGTCCCCCAGCCTCGCAGTTCCTTGCCATTTCCCCCGACACCGGGCTCCTCGCCCTCTCCCCCACCGCCCAGGAGGGCCAGCTGAGGGGCTTGCGGACATCAGGCCAAATCATCCGCTCACCCCATCCCCGTGTTTGGAGGCAGAAAACGAGAGTTGGTTGCCAATGCCAGGGCCGGGTGCAGGGTTGCTTGACGAGGCGCCCAGGATGCAGCCCTTTGGGGGCGCCCGCCCTGAAGGTGCACGGCCCCGAGGGCGGGTGTCCCACTTGCCCCCTCCAGCCCTGGGAAACACAGTCTACAAAAGAATGCACGTGGGGGGAAGGCCACAGGCGTGGCTTTAACCACATCTTTTCGGTCGGAAGGAATCACGGGGGAGTTTTCTACGACCACCAGAGTGCGGCCCGGGGGGCCATAGCTCTGGAGGGTTTGCAAAGCAGCTCCGGGGGTTACGAGACCAGAGACCTCAGGCGAGTGAGCGTTACCCTCTTCAGCAGGTGGACCCTGGAGGAATAGGTGAAAAGAACCCCTAAAAATCCTTCTGCAAACTTCACATTCCCTCTAGAAGGTGACAGGTTGCTATCATTAACTCTTCTTGGGCGGAGGGATTCCTACATTAGATTGTTTCTCATGCGTTTTTGACCACGACCCACGGTAAAAATGGGGAGACACGTTTAACGTTGCAACCTGGTTCTTACCCACGTATACGGATAAGTCACCGAAACAAGTTTCCGAAGACCGCCCTTGCCCCTACTGCACACGACACGGTCTACACTCTGCCTAGAAAAAGAAAATGCTGGGGCACCTGGGTGGCTCCGTCCGTCAAGCATCTGACTGGTGGTTTCGGCTCAGGTCATGATCTCACGGTTTGTGAGTTCGAGCCCCGCTTCGGGCAGGAGCCCCTCCCCCTCCCCCAAATAAATAAATAAACTTAAAAAGAGAAAAAGGAAAGGAAAAGCTGCTCACTAATCAGGGGCACCACCCACTCACTGGCCCCACCTATAGCTGGGAAAACACGGAGATAGGAAAGGAAAGGAAAGGAAAGGAAAGGAAAGGAAAGGAAAGGAAAGGAAGTGCCCTTGCGAACAGGACTCTGGATTTCTGTCTTTCACAGAACAGCTCTCTTTGCAGGAAGCATCACAGCGAAGCTCGGTCCCTTGACTGCATCTGAGAAGCGTCGGGACAGAGGAACAGCTCGTGTCTGTGTGCTTCAGCGGTTCCAGAACGATCCAGACCCCGGAGTCTGCCCCCGCCTCCCCCTCCTCCTCGATTATCCTGAATGACAGAGGCGTCGCATGTAGCACCATTTACCTGCACATATTCCCACCAAAAGTCTGGACAAAATGATCATCTCGAAAGACCCGGCGACCTTGCTGCACCCCATTAAGACGGCAGGCACTATGGAAAAGATGTTGTTGAAGAGCAAGGTCCCTTTCCTGCCGAGGACGAAATCTCAGTTAGTTTGGGTTAAGGGTTCAGCTGTTGTCTTTGCAGATGTTCGCCAAGGGTCTGCCCGGCTACAGCAGTGGCCTTTGCTGCTGTTTGACGCTGTGATGGAGACCGATGGAGGTCAAGTGCACAGCCTGCGGCAGGAACATTCTCTGTGGGAGCCAACGGCAATGACCACAGTGCAGAGCACGTCAGCGGTGGGGAGCAGAGGAAGAGGGCCGCCTGCTACGATACGCTGACGGGTTCCGGAAACCATACACTCGCATGATTCTAGTGTAATCCTGCAGCCCAGATCAGGGAATGACATTAGAAGGATCGCATAGGCCAACCCCACTTAGACCACATAGAGGGAGAAGTCCTAAACGAAATAGTAGCAGATCGAATTCAACAGCATATATGCGAATCTTTCAATGTTAAAACGCCACACCAGATAAAACGCCAGATCTCCCTGCGAAACACAGAATTGTAACATTATTTTTAGAACTATAGAAGGCTATCCGTGGGACTCCAGGTAGGGAAGGCCGTCTTCAGGCGCAAAAGTCAAGAACCGTAACCAAGAGTTAAATCTGACCACTCGAACGTGTGAAAAAGATACTATGGATATGATTAAAAATAAAGCAACAGATTAAGATACTTGCCTGAAATAACAGTTACTCGGGACATGCAGGGGGGTGAAATTTCCTCCCAGCTGTATAATCTTGGGTAAGTTACAGCATCTCTCTGTGCCTTGTTTTCTCATTTTGAAAAAGGAGATGATGGGGCTTTTGTAGGGATTAGGGGAATTAATAACCCTGAAGTCAACCCATCAGTCAACAGTTAGTTGCTACGGCTATTTCAGGAACAGGTTCTTCAGAAAACCACATTCATCACATTCTTTTTTTTTTTTTTTAATGTTTATTTTTTAGAGAGATAGAGTGCGAGCAGGGGAGGGGCAGAGAGAGAGGGAGACACAGAATCCGAAGCAGGCTCCAGGCTCCGAGCTGTCAGCCCAGAGCCCGACGCGGGGCTCGAACTCACGAACCAAGAGGTCATGACCTGAGCCCAAGTCAGATGCTCAACTGACTGAGCCCCCCAGGCGCCCCAAAAACTTATCACATTCCAAAGCAGAAAGCTGGACAAGTGACTGTCCGTTGCCTCCGTGGACCAAAACGGTAAGTCCTTCACTCAGAGGAGACTTGTCCTGCAGATCTGTGACCTCATTTGATGTCCTGGTCCCCGGGGCCCCTAGGGAGAACTGTTGAGTTCAACACCAACCTTCCAGGAAGGCCTTAGGATCTTAGATTCCCAAACCAGAGGTTGTATGTTGCTAGTTTCAGACTCTTGTTGAAAAATACTGGAGAAGGCACTGGGTTCTGGCCTTGATTCTCAACCTAGCAAGATCTGTGGTGAGAAGAGATCTTACCTGGCCGGCGTCTGTGTGCTCAGGGAAAGGGCTGGTGGGGAGGAGCTCTTTAATAGTGTTCATAACAAGGCCTCTCTCTCATGCCCATGGAATTTACACAAGGGGGTGTGATGTCTTAAGGACCTTTTTTGGAATCAACTACGGAACGAGAATCTCTAATGTTTCTGGAACTGGGGGCAAAGATACAAGCTCAGCCCTTGACATCCAGAACACTCACAGTGAGAGGTGTCCTGGGTCTACAGGATTTCACAGTCGAGTGCCTGACATTAATCTCAGCCATTTCAGGGTTTTACAGGCATTTAATTTGGACCCAATTTAGCCTATTACTTGATCCAAAGGTGAAAGAACAGAGTAGTGAGTTTGTGTTAGTTTGGGAGGCAGGGCTTAAGAACACTTATGATCTACATCAGGATTGACACCTTGGCCATATTATCTGGTGTTTGACTCTTTTAAAGGCAAATAAAAAAGGGAGGGGATGCCTGGGTGGCTCAGTCGGTAAGCGCCTGACCCTTGGTTTTGGCTCAGGTCACGATCTCACGATCTGTGAGTTCGAGCCCCGCGTCCGTGCTGACAGCACAGAGCCTGCTTGGGATTCTCTTTCTCCCTCTCTCTCTCTCTGCCCCTCCTCCGCTCCCACTCACGTACACCCTCTCTTTCAAAGTAAATAAACTTTAAAAAAATCTTTAAAAAAATAAAATAAAGGCAAAAACAAAAAACAAACGAGGAGGGCAGAACTTGGTTTTGGTTTCTGGTAAGGAAAAGACCCGTAGGGCAAGAGAACAGAGAGAGGGAGTTCTGACCTCCCAAGCACTTTCTGGTCTTTCTGGGTCTGCCCCGGGATTCTGACACCCATCGCTCCCACTTGTCGCCCCGAGACCCTGCTGCGTCCCCAGGTCAACATCTGGTCTCCTTAAGACCATGTGAGACATCAGCAATCATCACAGCGGTTAGTACCTAGTTTTACAAACAGACGATTTCAGCTTGAGGCCTGCGTTTTAAACCGATGGGGTCTGGGAGCTACAGGAGTTGGAAACGCACCTTTCCTTACCTGCCAAAGTTATTCACCAGGGGGCCGACCATGAGGGACCCGACGAAGCCTCCGAAGGGAAACATGGACACGGAAACAGACCACAGCAACGTCAAGGCAAACTCGTCCATGTAGTCATTGTTCCGCTCATAGTAGGTCTTGTTGTAAAACGTTTTCATGAACTGCAGAACAAAAGCAGAGCAGAGCGCCCGTGTGCCTGGACCCGGCTTCGCAGACGGAAGCGCCTACGCGGTCAGGCCGCCCGCTGGATGACCAGGGCCCAAGACGCCAACACCAGTCGGGGGAAGAAAGGGAGTAGGGACCAAGCAATTAGCAGGGGCGCCCGCGGGGAGGGCTGTCCGGGCCTCCGATGTGCACGCGGCCCAGGATGTTGTTAACTCCAGTCCTCCGGTCCTTTGCATGACCCCTGACCCTCCAGACTCGTCGGGGGAGCACGAGGCCGCAGAAGACCAGAGCCCCCAGCCGCACCCCCGAGGCCAACCCCGGGGCACCCAGCCAGGTGAGAAGCTGAGGCCGGGGCCGGGTTCATCCCCAAGGCCCTGGGCCGTGCGTCCCTGTTACCTGAAGACCCACTGTGTGCACCAGTGTGCACTCACTACCACCTTGGTGGCTGCTCCAAAACCCCCTCCCGTTTACAGGGGGTGGGGGGCGTGTCTCATGCACCCCAACGACCTACCTGGGCAGGGGAGTTAATGACGGCCACGTTGTACCCATACTGGAAGGATGACCCAAAGGCAGCAATCAGCGTCGCCAGGCCAAGCACAAGCGTCAGCCTCTGCGGGAGGAGAGACCCTGACTTAGGTCACAGAAAGCAGCTGCGGTTCATGAGAACCCCTACTTTACCCTGAAGTCTTCTAGAAGGACGGGAGAGAATCCGAAGATCCTGAGTCTTTCGAGGGCGCCCTGTGCCTACTCTCTACTATCTAACCTGGCAGAAAAGCTTCCCTCCAGGTTCCTGGGAGGCTCAGTTGGTTAAGGGTCTGACGTTGGCTCAGGCTCACGTGAGTTCGGGCCCCGCGTCGGGCTCTGCGCTGACGGTGCGGGGCCTGCTTGGGATTCTCGCTCTCTCTGCCCCTCCCCTGCCAGTGCTTTCTCTCTCTCTCTCTCTCTCAAAATAAATAAATAACCTTAAAAAAAAAAAAGATTCCCTCAACCCCAACACTTAGGGCCAGGTAATTCTTTGCCCTGGGAGGCTGTCCTATATGCACTGGAGGGCCATCCCTCCCCTACCTGCGACAACCCAGAGTTCTCCAGGCACTATACATGTCCCACTGTTTGGCCGGAAGGGGGTGGGGGGATGAGAATCGCTAGGTCAGAAAGACCCGGAAGGGTCATTTCCTCCAACACTGTAATGTCCGAATTGTTTCCTTAACATTCCTGACGTGTGGCTGTATTTGCTGACTGTAGCAAATGCACTCAGTACTGCCTTAAACACAAAGTCCCCTAAAAATTGGAGAGGAGAGGATGGGAAAAAAATTTTTTTTAATGTTTATTTACTTTTGAAAGAGAGAGAGAGAGAGACAAAGGGATGAGTGGGGGAGCGGCGGAGAGAGGGAGACCTAGAATCTGAAAGAGGCTCCAGGCTGTCAGCACAGAGTCCGACACGGGGCTTGAACTCATGAACCGAGAGATCATGACCTGAGCCGAATTCGGACGCTTACCCGACTGAGCCACCCGGGTGCCCCAGAATGGGAAAGTTTTCATCGTTTATTTAGGGCTTCTGATTAACTTCCTTTAGCCTTTGGACTTTTGCTGTAACAGATGAAAGACAGGGTGAGAAAATCTATATTTTTTTAAGTTTATTTATTTATTTTGAGAGAGACAGAGGGAGAGAGAGAGAGAATCCCAAGCAGGCTCTACGCTGTCAGCACAGAGCCCGACATGGGGTTCGAGGTCACAAAAGGATGAGACCATGACCTGAGCTGAAATCGACAGCTGACGCTTAACCGACTGAGCCACCCAGGCGCCCGGGGAAAACATTTAAATACAGATTTCTGGGGCCTCTCACACACATGCATTCTGTGCTAACATTCCCCTTTCACCCACGAGGAAACTGAATACGCACAGAAGGCAATCTTTTCGACGACCAGAGGAAGGTCATTAGCAAAGTCATGGAAAGCCAGAGAAAAATCGAAGTGAAAAAAGCTTTTCTCTTGGAATCTACAGGTTTCTTCTCGCACGTGTCCACTGCCACTTTCCAGCTTCATCGCTATAGTCTTCAGTTTCCTCATCTTCCAAAGGAGGGTCATAACACTCCCTCAGAGCCGTCGCAAGGTGTAATTACGAGAGCGGTTAGCCATGGAGGTGAATCCACTGACTGGGGCCTGGATGGGGCTCTCGGAGGCGGCCGCTGAAGCACCTTCACGCACGTATTCCCACGGAGGCCCAGTCCAGGGGACACGTGCCCTCCCCGCCACCGGCAGGGCAGGGCCTCAGGTCTTCCTCTGGGTGGCCTCCCCGCCTAATCCAAAGAGGGTACCAGCTCTGCAGAGGGGTAAGTGAGGACCAGGGCAGGCAGAGAGCCGGTGGTCATTCCTGCCTTGTTGTGGTGCTCTGGGGAGCCCGAGCTGGTTAGCCCTCTGCACAGCAGGAGCCCCCAATAAATGAAACCTCACCCTCCTCCTCCCCCCACCAAATGGATTGAGGAATGGCTAATTCAGGAGCGCCTGGGTGGCTCAGTCCGTTAAGCACCTGACTCGATTTTGGCTCAGGCCGGGGTCTCAGGGACTATGGGACTGAGGTCTGCCAGCGCGGAGCCTGTGTGGGATTCTCTCTCTCTCTCTCTCTCTCTGCCCCCTCCCCTGCTCACTCGCGCCCTCTAATAAACATTTTAAAAGACGGTTAATTCAGCAGAAAGTTTCTGGTAAGCCAGGTAAGAGCCATGGGCTCTGGTTTCCAGTCTCCCTTAGTCCCCACCATCTCCCGGAGCCGGCGTGGGGCACAGGTGACAAAAGTGGGGGCGATGGCACCCAGGAGAGAAAGCGGGTTCCAGGGCTTCTGCCGCTCTGTCCTGTGACTTCTAAAAGCAGGGGGTGCGCAAGTAGGCACATCCACGCGCAACCCCCCCACCGGAGACGCAGGACAGAGCGCTCTGGACACTCACTCACTTCAACATGTGGAGCATCCAGACAGGGTTCTAAGTGCTGGGGATACAGTGGAGAACAAAACAAAGACCACTCCCCTATGACTGTTCTATTGTTTGATTTTGTGGCAGGGAGGGAGGAAGGGAGGAAGGAAGGAAGAAGAGGGAGGAAGGAAGGAAGAAGAGAAAGAAAGAAAGGGGGGGAAGGAGGGAGGAAGGGAGGGAGGAAGGAAGAAGAGAAGGAAAGAAAGGGAGGGAGGGAGGGAGGGGGGAAGGGAGGGAGGGAGGAAGGAAGAAGAGAAGGAAAGAAAGGGAGAGAGGGAGGGGGGAAGGGAGGGAGGGAGGGAGGAAGGGAGGAAGGAAGGAAGGAAGGAAGAAGAGAAGGAAAGAAAGGGAGAGAGGGAGGGAGGGAGGAAGGGAGGGAGGGAGGAAGGGAGGAAGGAAGGAAGGAAGAAGAGAAAGAAAGAAAGGGAGGGAGGGAGGGAGGGAGGAAGAAGAGAAAGAAAGAAAGGGAGGGAGGAAGGGAGGGGGGAAGGGAGGGAGGAAGGGAGGGAGGGAGGAAGGAGGGGAGGGAGGGAAGAAGAAAGGGAGGAAGGAAGGAAGAAGAGAAAGAAAGGGAGGGAGGGAGGGAGGGAGGAAGAAGAGAAAGAAAGGGAGGGAGGGAGGGAGGGAGGAGGAGAGAAGGAAGGAGAAAATTGATAAACAGTTTTCCTCTTTAATTCTCTTCCAGGTAAACGATGAACTAGAAATACAACAGGCTTCCCTCATTCTGCCAAGCGCAACTCTCGGCCACTTCCCACCTCGATGGGTCCTACGGTCTGGAGTCCTTGGCCAAGCGCTGCCGGGGGGCTGGCTGGTGCCCCAGAATGGGGGATGCTGGCGGGCACCGTGGACAGTCCGCGGCCCGACTGCCTCCGTGGGGTCCCAGTGAACGTGACCAGGAGGAACGCGGGTCGCAGATAGAATCTCTAAGCACAGAGCCTACAGTTTAACATCTAAGGTCCATCTTCCTCCTCGAGTTCAAGACGCGGCCACATTCTACAGACCCGTACGGGTCAAGGGGTTCCCCTCTGCGGAAACAGCAAAGCCATTCCGGGAGGTTCTCACTGACCTTGCCGGTCCGAATGCCTTCGTTCATTAAACAAAGTGGTTGACAGCTGACCGTAGTCCAGGTGCCACGCCAGTCTGGTGAGCAGATCAGCTGCCCTCCAACACCAGGGTCCAATGCGGAAGGCAGACGTTTAAAAAAATACATAATAGGGGCGGCCGGGTGGCTCAGTGGGTTGAGTGCCCGACTCTCGATTTAGGCTCAGGCCATGATCCCACGGTTGTGGGATCGAGCCCCGCGTCAGGCTCTGTGCTGACGTGCAATCTGCTTAAGATTCTCTCTCCCTCTGCCCCTCTCCTCTGCTCTCACTCTCTCTAAAATAAAAAAAAAACTGGGGCGCCTGGGTGACTCAGTTGGTAAAGCGTCCGACTTCGGCTCAGGTCATGATCTCATGGTTCCTGAGGTCGAGCCCTGCATAGGGCTCTGTGCTGATGGCTCAGAGCCTGGAGCCTGCTTCGGATTCTGTGTCTCCCTCTCTCTCTGCCCCTCCCCCACTAGCACACACGCATGCACTCTCTCTCTCTCTCTTTCTCTCTCAAAGATAAATAAACATTAAAAAAAAGTTAAAATAAAAAATTTTTTAAATAAATAAAATAAACTGGGGTGCCCGAGTGGCTCATTTGGCTAAGTGTCCGACTCTTTTTAAAAAATAATTTTTAATCTTTCTTTATTTTTGAGAGAGAGAGAGAGAGCGTGAGTGGGGGAGGGACAGAGAGGGAGGAAGCCACAGAATCCGAAGCAGGCTCCAGGCTCCGAGCTGTCAGCACAGAGCCCGACGTGGGGCTTGAACTCATGAACTGCAAGATCATGACCTGAGCCGAAGTCGGACGCTCAACCGACTGAGCCACCCGGGGGGCCCCCCGTGTCCGACACTTAGTTTCAGCACAGGTCATGGTCTCGTGGTTCATGGGATTGAGCCCCACAGGGGGCTTTGCACGAGTGGGTGCAGAACCTGATTGGGATGCTCTTTCTGTCTCCCTTTCTCCACCCCTCCCCCACTGGCATTCATTCTCTCTCTCTCTCAAAATAAACACTTTTCTAAAAAGGAAAAAATAAAAATACAAAAGTACATAATAATTGAATAATTTAAATGAACTGTAACTTTACCATACTAAGTGTAACTGTAGTGAGCTCTACAAAGAAAAAAAAACACAGCGCCCCCTCCCTAGTCTCAGCAAAGGGACTATATTTAAAGGCGTGGAAAAGAAAGCCAGGGTTTAAGCTTTCTTTCTTCTTCTTTTTTACTTTCCAGGAGGGAGGGAAAAAAAAAAAGACTTAGCACTGGGTTAGATTAGGGCATGAGGGAGAGCAAAGGATTCCAGGTCCCCCAGCAGCCTGTAAAAATGACGCATGGCCCGGTGGCCTTCAGACATGAGCCGGGGGTTGGGGGGGGGGGTCTCCTCAGAGGCCAAGGGGAGCCATGACTCAGCTCTGCTTTCTGGAGAAATCCCACATTCCTCACGCCCATAGTGAGCTGGCTTCCTGTTCCATAATGCTGAGTACCTTTTTGAGAATAAAATAGCCACCTTCGAGGCCGGTCCTCCCGGGGCACAGTGTCATTCAAGGCCACTGAGAAAGGGAGCCCTGCCCAAACGGGGTCCCTTGGGGATTTCCTTCCAAGATCCGTTCAGTAATCTCTGTTAGAACGCAAGCATCTCCAGAAAAGTTAGCTCCTATGAATTATTAACTCTTTGAGCCACTTTCTCACACTCCTGATCCCAAAGTTCAAACAGAAAGTGGGGCTTCGGTGGTGAGGGGACAGAGGAGAGGTGCCTTGTCCTGTGGCTGTGGTGGTTTAGAGCACAGTGGGGGCAGCCCGAGAGCCTGGGATCATCAGGTCCTGTGCTCCCGCGGCTGGCCGTGTGGCCTCGGGCCGGTCACTGAACTTCTGTGTCTCAGCTCCTTCACCTGTAAATTGGGGACAATGATACTCCCTCCCGCATAGGACTGAGGTGAAGAATGAAGGAGTTCTAAGGAAATGAGTTCTAAGAAAACCACTTGGAGCCCCGCCTGGCTTGTAGAAAGTGCCACCCACAGGTTTGCTATCATTATTATGAACAATGATAGAACCAGAGGGAAGTTCCTATGATGCTAGATGTGTTGTTGATGGAGGCACGTGCCCACAAGGATGTGTTTACAGGGCGCCTGGGAAGTTCAGTCAGTTAGGCGTCTGACTCTTGAGATCAGCTCGGGTCATGGTCTCATGGATGGTGAGTTCGAGCCCAACATTGGGCTCTGTGCTTACAGCATGGAGCTTGCTTGGGATTCTCTCCCTCTGTCTCTCTCTCTCTCTCTCTCTCTGTCTCTCTCAGCCCCTCTCCCCCATGCGCTTGCTCTGTCTCTCTCAAAAATAGATAAATAAACTTCGGGCACTTGGGTGGCTCAGTCAGTTAAGTTTCCGACTTCAGCTCAGGTCACGATCACACTTTTCGTGAGTTCGAGCCCCATATCAGGCTCTCTGCTGTCTGCATGGAGCCTGCTTTGGATCTTCTCTCTCTCTCTCTATCAGAAATAACATTAAAAATATTCTTAAACTATTAAAATAAATTAAATAAATAAATAAACTTAAAAAAAAAAAGAAAGGACATGTTTTCCGTTTCTAAAACACTTGGCATATTTTTCTTCCTTATCTATTTGTTCCCCCCTCCAGGCCAAGAGTACTTTTTCTGCGCAGAAAGTCCTTGATGCACATTGGTCAGATTCTGGTTTTTTCTCTTTACATATGAGGAACCCAAAGGCCACTGAGGTCATGGTCACACAGCCAATGGGGGGGGGAGGGTACAGAAAGCTGTACCCCGCCCCCCACCCCCCAGCCCAGCCCGCATAGCGCCAGCTTTCTGCAGGCTTCCCCGGGCTCCTGAATCCCCCCTGGACTTCACTTAAAGATCTGCGGGTTCTTGCAAGCAGCCATCAGGATTCTCAGGAAACCCAGCACGCGTCCTGGCTTTTGTCCAAAGGGTCAGGTCTGCCCTCAGGCAGCCGGGAAGGGGACACTTTCATCCCCCCTGACACTGGAGGGGCTTCCTTCCTCCCAGGGGGCAGGTGGCTATAATCAGCCCCGACCTTTTGCATGTGACCGTTTTAACCATTTCCTTTCAAGATGGATTGCTGCTTTTCAGGGCCCACGATGCAGGGGCATTTCTGTTTTTCTGCAGCCTCACGTGGGGGGACCGTCAGGCAGTGCACCTCTCTTTGCGGAGAGGGCACAGATCACACCAGGGTCTCTCCTGACTCCCAAGCCCCTCCGGCCGTGTTCCCTCATAGCCCCTTTCCTATAAAATAGAGGGGCACCGCGCCTGAGAGGTCTAACACTTTCTTAGTTGCCCCGAGAGTCCACCAAGGTCCACGCGAAGGCACTCAGTAACCTCGAAAGCTCTCTCTCTCACGGGACAAGAGCACTCCTGGCATCTAACGAGTGGAGACCAGGGATGCTGCTGAAAATCCTGCCTTACGCAGGCCCGTCCCCCGTAGCACAGAATCATCCGGCGTCAAATGTCATTAGCGCCCTGCTCGAAAGGATGATCGAAAGCAATAACATTTATGGGGGAATCACTATGGGCCGGGTAATTTACATGCATTACCCCATTTCACTGTTCCCGCAGCCCTATGAGGTGGTATGGTTATTATCCCCATTTCGCAGATGAGAACACTGAGGCACGGAACAGCGAAATAACTTGCCCAAGTTCCCACAGCTAGAATAGGATGGAACGGGAATGAAACCATCTCCCAAACACGCTCGGAACCTACAAGCTTCAGGGCGTGCTCCTGACCTGCCTGTGGACACGGTCTTCCGTCCAGGACGGATTAAATAATAACTTGCACAAATATGTGCCTCTGCCTCCATAAATACAAGCAAATGCTGCTGTGATGAATAAGACACAAATCCTTTCAAAGCATTCATAATACATTCCTATTATCTTTCTGTCGTTATGCATTTTCGTCAATCGAGGAGGGAGTGGGGCGGTGCTGGGCTGGGGGCGGGGGTGGAACGAGGTCCAGAAAAATCTGTCTCTGAAACAAGGGAATCTCCACTGCAGATTTGAATTCGATTCGGGTCTTGCACGGTCTTTTCCGAGCCCACCTTCTTCCCACGCTGGCCCAGCCGTGCGACTTGCTGAAAAGCCCAGTGAAAACCTTCTGAAGCCCAAATCAAAAGAAATCCAAAATCAGGGCCGCCTGGGTGGCTCAGTCGGTCAAGCCTCTGACCAGCTCAGGTCACGATCTCGCAGTTCACGGGTTCGAGCCTCGCGTGGGGCTCTGTGCTGACAGCTCAGAGCCTGGAGCCTGCTTCGGATTCAGTGTTTCCCTCTCTCTCTGCCCCTCCCCTGCTCGCGCGCTGTCTCAAAAATAAATAAACGTTAAAAAAAAAAAAAAGCCACAAACCATGTACAAGGGCTTTTGCTGCTGGTTTCAGAATCCCTTCACCTCCAACTTTTAAGGGTAAGGCAGTTGGGACAAATTAACTCTTTGCGTCCCTTCCATTTGGTGACGGGGGCTTTTCAAGGCTGTTCCAGTAGAACGATCCCCAAACAATCTCTAAACTGAAATGTCTCTAAAGCTGGCCGCTAGTCCCTGTGCAAGTGAACTCTGAGGGGCAGGTTCCCTCCAATGGTCCACCCCCCTACCCCTCCAGCAACGCTGAGCAGACTGTTCTAAGCTCCTTCCCCGGGGGGCCCCCGCTTACCCTTTCCTTCTTGGCCGGAACCTGCTCCATCCTGGCCCTGAAAGTGCGGCTTGCCCTTTACTTCCTTTCCGCCAGACTAACAAGTGCTCTGAATGGAGACAGAAACATTCTGGCTGTACTTTGGCCGCCAAGTCACAGCCAATAGCCTGTTTTTTTTTTACAGCCAGCCCGACACAGAATAACCCTTTCAGGAGTCCCGACGTGCGTCTTCTTTCCCCTTCTTTCTAAATTCAACGTCTGGGGTTTAGCTCAGCAAGAGGGTGCCCCCCGCCCCCGCCTTCCCCGACGGCAGGCACAGCCTTCCCGACGGCGGTTCTTCCTCACTGCGCAAGTCTCCACCAGGAGGCTCGTGATGCGAGGCCGGCAGGGTTATTTCTGTCACAAGCACATGGAAAGCCACCGGCCCCACGCCACTCCCGGTCCCACGAGGGCAAGAGATCGGGTCACAGGAGGTTTCTCAGAAGCGGTCCCTGAAAGGAAGCCTGCCGCAAACCTCTCCGAGAGAGAGTCAGCTCCCGCTCGAATACCCAGGCCACGCTGGCTCAGAGGGTTTCGGTTCCTTTGTAAGGAACCGAGTGTGTATGATGCGAAGTGTGTATAATCATTACTGCTCTAAAGGCAGTAGATAGTCCGGATGCCTTTGTCTACAGGGCAGGGAAAGTGAGTCACAGCTGCTGCTGTGGGCCCTCCATGCGTGACCGAGGCCGCGGCCAGACCCCGTGCTCAGCACGGGTGCAGCTTCCGTGGAGCGCACCAGGACAAGGGGCCAAGATCCGGAGCCGAGTCCCACGTGGCCCGCAGGCTTTCATGTTTGCAAGATATATTCCCCGTTTTATCTGCTGTGGGACAAATGCAGTGCATTCGGCCATTCCTTCCCCTGGTGCAGAAATCAAGTCAACCGGGAGCCCTCTGTGTGTTGGGCACTGTTCCTGCATCAGTAGCAAACTTGGGAATTGTGACCAGGGCTCCTGCATGCAGGAGACTGGGGGGGGGGGGGGGGGAGGGGGTGACTGGAGGGGTCTCCGTGTGTGTGGGTTGGGGGGGGTCCCTAAGCCCCCCTCACAAGGGAGGATTGGCCATTTCTTCCCCACAATTTCACGTCCTGTCCTTTCTTTCTGGATCATAGCCACGGTTTCCAAAGAAGGTTTGGCAAGACCAGAGGTTTCCAGTCATTTCAAAGAGTTTTGGAAAATTCTCCAGAGAAAATGCACCTTAGGTGGGGGGAAAGAGGAGGAAGGATGCAAGTTGTGCAAAGAAACGGGCCGCAGTTTGCAATCCTGGCTCCCGGTGAGGCCCAGCCGCCCCTTGCCCTCCTGCGCGCTGAGCAGCGGTGGCACGGAGGTCCCTGTGCGGCTCCTTGACCTGCCCAGGTCGAGCCTGGTTCCTGCGGGTCCCCGGGTTTTGTGGGCACAGTTGGGTGTCACCAACGCCCCAGCACGGCCCGCGGAGGGGCTAGTGGCCAGGCCGCCCTTCACCCAGACCCCCCCTTGGGCTCGAAGGCTCCAGGCAGGTGCTGTGTCTCTGAGTGGTCCTTCCCTGCCCTGGGCCCAGCAGCCTGGGACCTCTGGTGGCCGTCTCGTTCCCCCCCGCCCCGCCATAGAGGGGCCCTGGGCTCCCAGGATCTGGGCACTCAGACAGGGGACTGGCCCAGGGGTCAGAGGCAGACCCCCCTGCCTCAGGCTGACTTGGGGTGTGTGGCCTAAACTGCCCGCCCTGCAAGTGGTCTTTGTGGTTTTCTGAACTCTGGGTGGGGGTGGGGAGCCTCACTCCCCCTGCCCAGCCCCGGTCTGGGACCAGGAGAGGAACCTGCCACTTGAAGCCTATTTTCGCCATGGGTTTAAAATGACAGTAATGAGCAACACTGATTAATCCATTGTGTATAGATATTCCCCAGAAAATACGTGTTTTGAAACTACCTCGAAGGAGAGCTAAGGAATCACATTTTAAGGGAAAGGGGACAGTTGCAGGGCCATAGTGGGTACTGGTGGGGCCTCTGACTCTCTCCCCCATCGTCCCTAAAGGTTGGTTCGTCACAGGGAAATTTATTAGGATTTTATCATTGAGGGAGAGAAGGACCCAAAGCCAATTTTCCTCTTTCTCAAGAAACAATGTGTATGTATTATTATTAGGTCTCCTCTGACCTCTCTCGACGCAGAAAGTACTCGTCAAGGATTCGGGCCTCAGATCTCAGTTCCCAAATTATTCTTATTCACATAAAATGTAAATGTTAGCACACAATTTTTTTTTAATGTTTTTATTTATTTTTGAGACAGAGAGAGACAGACCATGAGCAGGGGAGGGACAGAGAGAGCGGGAGACACAGAATCCGAAGCAGGCTCCGGGCTCCGAGCTGGCAGCCCAGGGCCCGACGCGGGGCTCGAACCCACAAACTGTGAGATGGTGACCTGAGCTGAAAATGGATGCTCAACCGACCGAGCCACCCAGGCACCCCCGCCCTGTTATTTTTATGTACCACATAGAATGTGGGGTTCTTTGGGAACAGGTGTCAGCATCACAGCAGAGATGTCTGCGTGTGCCTCCGGGGGTACACGACGAGGCCGTCTACCAGGTGTAGTGTGTATGGGGCTTGCTTCCTGGAGGGGCGGGAAGGGACCGGGTCGGATCCGTGCCAGCTTTAGATAAGGAGTAACTAACAGGTAACCAGCATGGATCCAGCCATCCAGGTGTTCCTTGGCTTTGCACAGGGCATTCTCGGTGCCGTGAGGGGAGGTGGGAGGGTGGTCCAGTCTGTTCACACAAGACTTCGAGCCCCGGGCCCAGGGGGGCCAACCGCTGCCACCCGTCACCTCTGCACCGTGGGTGGGAGGTGGAGGGAGAAAACTTACCCGGTAATCGCTCCTTAAGCCAATTCTGAGTTCTGATATGGAAGCTGGCTCAAGATGCTATCAGGTGTCCCCAGGGCGGGGAGGCTGCCCATCACACTCGGACACGCCTGGTGAATAAACTTGAGACTTTACAAGGTTCCTATGCGTTCTTTCCAAGAACAGAATTTGACCTTGCTTATCAGAGCTCACGTGCACAAAGGGGTGTGTCCCCCAAGAATCACGGGCAGAAAGCGTGAAAGCCAGGTCCCGAGACTCCTCACGGACCCAAGTGGCTTCTCTTGCGTGTACGTTACCGTAGGTAGACAACTCTTGATTTTGGGGGTGTTTTTGTGTGTTTTTGTCTTTTGGGTTTTATTTTCTGGTTTTTGTTTTTTGTTTTAGCTTGTTTTTAACGGTCATAAAAAAAATAACAAAGTATCCCATTTAAAAAAATACTTTATTTATTTTGAGAGAGGGAGAGAGAGAGAGAGAGAGAGACAGCGCACGTGGGCAAGGGGCAGAGAGAGGGAGACAGAGACTCCCATGCGGGCTCCACACCGTCAAGCACGGAGTCCGACTGGGGCTCGAACTCATGACACCGTGAGATCGTGACCACTTAACCACCCGAGCCAACTCGGTGCCCCCCCAATTTCCCAAAGTACACTCTTCGCAAGCCTCCAAGCCATCGCGCGACGTGAGAGGAGCCAGGCACAAAAAGGTACACGTTAAACAATTCTGCTTATCAGAGAAGCCCCGACTAGGTGAGTCCCTAGAGACAGAAAGCAGGTGGGTGGTTGCCAGGGGCTGGGGGGAGAGGGAAATGGAGAAGGACGGCTTAATGGGGGTGGGATCTCCTTTGCGGGTGGGGATTAAAATGTTTCAGACCTAGCTGGAGTCGTGGTGATACAACCCTGCGAACGCGCTAAGTGCCACTGAATCGTGCACTTTAAAAAGGTCCATTTGGGGGACACCTGTGTGGCTCCGTAGGTTACACATCTGACTCTTGATTTCGGCTCAGGTCACGATCTCGCGGTCTGTGAGTTCGAGCCCCGCGTCGGGCTCTGTGCTGACAGCTCGGAGCCCGGAGCCTGCTTCGGATTCTGTGTCTCCCTCTCTCTCTGCCCCTCCCCAGCTCGTGTTCTGTCTCTCACTCTCTGTCAAAAATAAATAAACATTAAAAAAAAAAATTTTTTTTAAATGTTAATTTATATCTGAGCCTACTTGGGACTCTCTGTCCCTCTCTCTGCCCCTCCCCGGCTTATGCACAGGCCCTCTCAAAAATAAATATTAAAAAGATAAATAAATAAAAGGTTAATTTTGTTATGTGAATTTCACTTTAATAAAAAGGGAATACTGAAATATCCTCTAATGATCTAACAGCTACCGTTTAGTGACCTCATGTTAATAAGGTTAAAGGATAATTTTCCCAAGAAAAAGTAAAAACCTACGACTCCTGTACAGACAAAAAAATAAGCACGTGTTCAATATTTGAACCCGTTATTCAGGGGCCCAGGCAGAGGTTATAACTGGTTCTTAAGAGGATCCAGAAAAGCAGACACATTTATAGACCAGGCATGTTGAAAGGAATTTGCAAATGGATCTAAAGTGGCTTCTAGGGAGGGAGGGAAGTCAGGGAACCTCCCCCCTGCCAGCATTTGTTTGGGGGCCGTAGGGCAATTATTTTGTGTCAGCATCGTTATCAACAACTTGTAGAATCGTAAACTCCCAGGCAGTAGGAAGGGAAGAGCTCTGAGGAATCAGGAAGTGCGCTGTGATGTCACCACTTTCCCTGCCGCCCCCCCCCCAGCTCATTTCCCCCTCCAGAGTTTGAGATCGGCCTTGGTGGGAGCATCGCAGGCATCGGCAAAGGCTATAAATCAACACCCCCCGCCCCCGCCCCGTCCAGTCCCCTCCGTTTGGACACTTACAGCACCTCCGTGGGATCTAGTACCATGTGACCCCCCAGGGCCAGAAAATACATCTTGCAGCTCCCACCTGGGATCCTGAGGCACACGTTATGGAAGCCAGCAGCCCTACAGGGGGTGCCCGGCCACTCGAGGTCCCCTCGCAGCCCAACCGCGCGACCCCCAGCGCCCGCTCTGGAAGCCCCCGGAACCCGTCTCCTCCAGGCTTTGCTAGTTTATGGGCAGGGGACAGCCACACCTGCAGGCTCTCAGGCCCCACCCCAGAGCCCCAGGTGGTTCTGCCCTCCAGAACATCAGAGAAGCACTGCTCTTCGGATAACCAGCCCGGAGGCTTCCCGCATCCGGCCAGGGCAGAGTCACCCTCTGGCCTCGCACGCGCGTCCCCGGGGCTCTTACCTCGTGAGGCCACTCGGCCAACTTCAGACAGCACTGGGCACCTTGCCGTGACTCCCCACCCTTGTGTCCTTGCCTTCTGCTTTTCCTCTGGGGCTGGTGACAGGCTGCAGGGAGGTCTGCTCGCTGGTATTTGGTTGTCCCCAGTGCAGGGATCAGCCGATCCTGTCCCGTCCACCAGGAACAAGAAGGAAAGCTATAGAAGGGATTCGCGGAAGGGAGGGTCTGTTCCGGGCCGGATAGTCTTGAGGAGTTCTCAAATGCTCGCTGAATAGGGGCCGCCCACCATTCCTTCCCCCCAGGGCACCTCCGTCGGTTGACTCTTGATCTTGCTCAGGCCTTGATCCTGGGGTCATGGAATCGAGCCCCCCGCACCCCCCCTCACCCCCATCAGGCTCTGTGCTGACAACGCAGAGCCTGCTTGGGACCCTCTCTCTCTGCCCCTCCCCTGCTCACACTCTCTCGCTCTCAAAATAAATAAATAAACTTAAAACAACAACAACACTCCATCTCTGAATTTTCATCTCAGATGCCGGCTAATCCAAAGCTGTGATCATCGAGATCCTGATGCCTGGCTGGCTCCGTTGGTAGAGCATGCGACTCTTGATCTCAGGGGCATGAGTTTGAGCCCCACGGTGGGCCCGGAGATTGAAGAGGGAGCATAAAGCACGCTGAGAGCAAAGTGCAAGCTAACAACACCCCACCCCCGCACCCTCCACCGCCTCCCCTGCCCCAGGTGGGACATGCGTGACATTCCTCAGCTGCCCAAGGACAAAGGACCGAACACAAGTGGTTGAACTGACAGAGATCACAGGACCTGAGTCTCCACCAGTTTACAAATCTTCGTAAATTACAAGAAAAAGGCACTCTTATCAACAGTCTAATGTCCGGAAACCACAGCCCCAACATCACCTTCCCCTCCGTGACGAGGTGGAGATCAAAGGCGAGAAGGAAATGCAGGGAAAATTAGGTTTCCTTACAACCTGCAGCCCATTGACAAATACTCGAGGCCAATACAGAATTTAACATTTCTTCAGGGAACCCCCTACTGTCTTAATGTTAATGCTTTGCTAAGAGGGAAAAACAACCTTAGCTTGACAATAGCTAGGCCTCCAGTAACCTGTGAGTTTTTAGCCTGTGAAAATCCCTTTAGGAAACTTCCTCTTGACCTTACCTCCCCCAACTCCAGAGTATATAACCAGTCTCTCCTCAGGGTCCTGGGGCAGCTCTATCCTGCCCACGGGTCCTGTCCCGTGCTTTAATGAAAACCTTTTTTGCACCAAAGACGTCTCAAGTTTCCTTAGCCGTTTGCTCGCGGACCTCACGTCAAATTTCATCAGTTTCTTGGTCCCTGCCCAATCGCAGTACATTGAGCGACCCACCTAAGCCACACTTCAACAGCACCACCTAATGTCCCAATGCTGCCGCTCTCACCCTGAGATACAGTAAGGCCCTGTCACAAAAGTCCTCTTCTTTATCCTGGTCTGCAACCTGTGCAGCTGGCCAGGGCTTTATGTTGAGAAGGGCTACCTCATTTGGCCCCAAACCTAAGCAAGAGCTCAGTGAACGCTAGTTATTAGCTACCAAGAACGTCCGACCTAGTAACAGTAGGCAAAGCCTTTCTTCATGGGGCCTGGATTCTAGACTCTTCTCCAGGAAGCGATTCTGACGGTTTTGTTGCTTGTTTTGGACCCACAGGCTTCATTCAAAAAGCAGTCCGCCTTTCCCCCAAAGCTTCTCACTTTCCAGATGTGAAAGGCTTAAGCTCCAGGCGCGTGCTGGGCTGGCCCTGATAGAGGCCCACCCTGTGCCAGGAACAGGGCAGGCTCTGGGGGAACAGGCCAGAAGAGTAGTATCTGCAAACACTGCTTGCCAGAGGTCTGCTTGGAAGGCCTGGCGCACTCAAGTGCCCTCTGGGCAGAAGTGAAGGGCCGGACGGACGGGAAGAGGAAAAAAGGATTTTCCAGGGAGAGGGAACAGCATAGGACAGCATGGAACAGCACTGAGAGGTTGTGATTGAATAAGGAATATATATTCGGTCTTCGTCTCAGCCCTGGCGTACAGATCCTAAAGTCCTTAGAATTTCCTAAGTACTGAGAGTGGAAAAGGCATATTGATGTCCATGGGATGACTTTTGGAAAAGCCCCTGGGTAAGCTAGGGATGAGACTGGGATGAGATTCAGTCCCGCCGTTGACTTCCTGGGAGCGGAGAGGGGCTAGAGAGTGAATGAAATCACGCATGGCCAATAATTTAATCAGCCATGTCCCTGTCATTAAGCCTCCATGAAAGCCCAGGAGGACAGGGGTCTGGAGGGCTCCTGAGTTGGTGAACATGCAGAGGCTCGGGGAGAGTGGTGCCCTTCCCCCACGCCTTGTCCCAGGAGTCATTTCCATCTGGCTGTTCCTGAGTTATATCTTTTCATAATCAACCAGTAATCGAGCAAGCAAAATGTTTCCGAACCCGAGGATGGGGTCGTTGGAACCTGATCACAGCAGGGTGGTCAGACGCACAGGTGACTTGAGATTGGCATCTGAGGGGTGGGGGGCGGTCCTGCGGGACTGAGCCCTCCTTCTGCAGGACCTGACGCTGTCTCCAGGCCAACGGGGGTCAAACTGAATTGAACCGTCGGACAGGCAGCTGGTGGCGCAGAGAATTGCTTGTCGGTGTTGAGAAGAAACCCGCACGTCACAAGCATGGACCAGAGTGCTGCTTGCTGGGTGAGGAGGGTGACGAGAGCTCGGAGAAGGGACAGGGACCAGGTGAGGGGAGGCCAGAGGGCACACCGGGGGTTTGGCCCGTTCCCTACAGTTTTTGCTGTTCAGCCTGGGGGTCGCCTGGCCAGACTGTGCTTTGGGTGGCGCTCAGGACCTCCCTAAGCAGGACGAGGGGGAGGGGGCCGGTGGGAAAGTCAGGGAAGGGTGATGAAGGGAGACAGGACGGGTGGGGACAGGCACGTGGAGCCCTAGGAGGAATGTAGGGTGGCAGGAATATTTCTCAGCATAAGCGGGACAGGCTTCTTCCGTTTTGTCAACAGGTAAGCACACAGCATCCAGTTTAGAGACACGGCAGCAAATGCAAAGAAGAGAATAGCTAAAAACAAAAACAGAACCCGCAGCTCCCGTCACAGTGGTCATCGCCTAGAGGTGGGACTAAGGCGCTGCTCTTTCAATACTATTTCAATTTGTGTGTGTTGTAAGGCGCCTGGGTGACTCAGCCAGTTAAGCGTCCGACTTCAGCTCAGGTCATAATCTCACAGTTCGTGGGTTCGGGCCCCGCGTCGGGCTCTGTGCTGACAGCCTAGAGCCTGGAGCCTGCTTCGGATTCTGTGTCTCCCTCTCTCTCTGCTCCTCCCCCACTCATGCTCTGTCTGTCTCTTTCCTTCAAAAATAAATAAAAACATTTAAAAAATAAATTTGTGTGTGCCGTATCTTTAAAAAAATTTTTTTTAATGTTTACTTATTTTTGAGAGAGAGAGCGGGGGGAGGGGCAGAAAGAGAGGGACACGCAGAATCGGGAGCAGGCTCCAGGCTCCGAGGCATCAGCACAGAGCCCGACGCGGGGCTCGAACTCATGAACTGCGAGATCACAGCCTGGGCTGAAGTCGGACGCTCAACCGACTGAGCCACCCAGGCGCCCCTATGTGTGACATCTTAATAGCAAATTTAATGTAAAGAAAAGATGCAAACCATTCCTAGGGGCCAGTCGATGTATTTTCAGTTCGTTAATGTTACTAAGACTTTGATTCTTGGGCTGGTTTTAGGTTCACAGTAAAAGTGAGGGGGAAGGTGCAGAGGCTTCCATATCCCCCTTCTTCCACACACACAGCCTCCCCACCGACCCTCTCCCTCACAGTGCTGTGTCTGTGACCTTGGATGAACCCACTTGGGCCCATCATCATCCAAAGTCTGTAGGTGAATGTTAGGGTCCCCTCTTGGTGTTGGACATCGTGTGAGTTTGCACAAACGTGTATGAACAAGTATCCCTCATCATGGTACCATACGGGGTGGTCTCACCGGCCTAAAAATCCCGTGCTCTGCCCATTCATCCCTCCCTCTCCCTCAACCCCTGGCAAACCCCTCCACGGTTTTGCCCTTCTCAGGATGTCTGAGAGTTGGAATCGTACTGTACGTAGCCTTTCGGACTGGTGTTTCACTTAAATGCATATCATCCATGGCTTTTCATGGCTTGACAGCTCATTTCTCAGTGGTGAATGATATCCCATGGTCTCGGTGGCCTACTGACGAGCATCTCGGTCGCTTCCAAGTTTGGGCAAGTACGCGTGAAACTGCTACCAACATCCATGGGACGGTTTTTGTGCGGATGTGAAGGTTTTCAACTTGCGGGTGAATATCGAGCGCCATCACTGGATCAGATGGTAAAAGTGTGTTTCGTCTTATAAGAAGCTGCCCGACTGCGTTCCAAACTGGCTCTCCCATGATGCGTTCCACCCGCAATGAGTGAGAGTTCCTGTGGCTCCACACCCTCGCCAGCATTTGGCGTTGGCAAGAGTCTGGCTATTCTGACAGGTGCGCAGTGGTATCTCGTCGTTTTAATTTGCATTTCCCTGAGGACACACGACGCGGCGTCTCTTTGCCCATGCTTAACTTGCCATGTGTACATCTTCTTTGGGGAGGCGTCTGTCAAAGTCTTCGGCCCATTTCTTTTTTTCTTTTTAAATTTTATTTTGGAAAGAGAGGCAGAGGAGGGGCAGAGGGAGACAGAGAATCCCCAGCAGCACAGAATCCCACACTCAGCACAGAGCCCGATGTGGGGCCCCTGGGATCATGACCTGGGCCCAAATCAAGAGTTGGATGTTCAACGGACAGAGCCACCCGGGCGCCCCTTTGGCCCATTTCTTAATTCTTAGTGTTATGTGTTAAGAGTTCATTGCAGGGGCGCCTGGGTGGCTCAGTCGGTTAAGCGTCTGACTCTTGATTTCAGCTCAGGTCATGATCTCGCAGTTCGTGGGTTTGAGCCCCACATCCGGCTTTGCACTGACAGTGCGGAACCTGCTTGGGATTCTCTTTCTCCTCCCTCTGCCCCTCCCCCCGCTTGCATGTGCACTTTCTCCCTCTCTCTCTCCTCTCAAAATAAATAAACTTAAACATTAAAAAAAAAAGGGCGCCTGGGTGGCTCAGTCGGTTAAGCGGCCGACTTCGGCTCAGGTCATGATCTCGCGGTCCGTGAGTTCGAGCCCCGCGTCGGGCTCTGTGCTGACCGCTTGGAGCCTGGAGCCTGTTTCAGATTCCGTGTCTCCCTCTCTCTGCCCCTCCCCCGTTCATGCTCTGTCTCTCTCTGTCTCAAAAATAAATAAACGTTAAAAAAAAATTAAAAAAAAAAAAGAGCTCATTGTGTATATTGGATGAGTTCTTTATCAGATGTGTCTGCTTTTTCCAGTCTTGGTGATAAATAACCGACCTACGTGGCGGTATGTTTAGGGCATACGGCACGGTGGTTTGGTTTGCGATGCTGTGAAATGACCACGGTGACGAGTTTCGCTACCGCACACCTCGCGGAGACACCCCGACGTGTCTTTTGCAAATGTTTCCTCCCAGTCTGTGGCTTCTCTTCCCATTCTCTCGACGGGCCATGTACTTTTAACGTCACAAAACCCAGAGACTAGAACCAAGGCACAGGCAGTGCTTCGGGGAGTGGAGTTCCCAGGATGCAGCAGTTAAAAAAAAAAAAAAAACAAACCCAATTCCTCGAGCGCGGGGTTTCATGGGCTGCACAGACCGCGCGCACGAGGTGGCCAGCTCTGGCGGCCGGTTTTGGAGAGAACAGCCCTGGTGTCCCAGCCACCAGGAAGCCTGGAGCTGCCATCACGGTGGGTCACAGTGTGGCACGATAAAATGGTGCAGGAAAAGGGACAGGGTCAGTGACTCGGTGCGGGAGCTTCTCACTAATCAGAGTTTAGCTCCAGGCGTGAGTCCTTGGAACCTGGGCCTGTTGGTCTCCTAGGGGGCAGGGCCAGAAATCTCTATTCTACAGTCCCCATTCCCCCACCCCCCATATACCCGAGACCCTAGCACGCACACTCAGAAGCTGGCTGTGCCAACGGTGTGCCCCCCCCCCCCGCCACTTGACTATATTTGCCCACAGAGAAGGGCCCAGATGTTGTTTCCAGGTCCCAGCTGCGTAGAAGGTTCTGGAGCCGCCCCACAGCACAGGCCAGTCTGTGCCCACCGCTCCAACCCCCATCGCCGGCAGTCAGTTCGCCAAACACGCAAAAGAAAAATAGCTACTTTATTTCATCAAAAACAGCAAGACTTTGGCTTCGACCCAAGATGCCCAGGGTTTCATTACAGTTTTGCACCCGCCAAAAGACAGCACGCTCATTGTGCCAGGACAGGACGTTTGTATAAAACGTTTCTTCCTGTCGGGCACACAGCGACAGCTGTTCACACCCTCAGCCCAGGACCAAATCGTACTCTTTATTAAATGACAAAACAAACAGAAAGTGCCCGGCGAACCCGATTCAAAGACCAAGGTTCAGAAAGTGCCTGAGAAGAGAGGGCTCCCGGCCGAGGAGCCGCCGAGGGGGCCGCAGCACCTGTCCAGACTGTTATGAATCCGTGACGGGGGGGATGTAGGCGGATGGACACGAGCAGGGCTGATGGGAGAGAAAGAAACCCACTGGGGCCTGAGCGAAGCAGAAGACGAACGAAGCCTCTCTTGCTCGATCAGAAGCCCGAGCCCCTCCCACAGTCCTAAGACTCGACCTCATGGCCACCACCATCCAGTTCCGAATCCCGTCACCCCCTGACCCGGCCCCTGGGACAAGCCTGTCCCCTGCCCACGCGGTCTCCACCACTTACAGTAACACATCCACCTGCTGCAGAGACGGGGCGGGCAGTGGAGGAAGCTGAAGTGGAAATAGCCAGGGGTAACCCGTGGGTGGGTTTTGCAAAAGCAGACAGCACAGCAGCGGCATCAGACAAGAGGAGTGAGAACTTGAGGCAGCCCCAGGCACCCAGAGATTCTCCTGCGCCCCTACTCCCTCTGCGGGCCTCTCCTGACCGTCGCCTGCCTGGGGACACCCAGGTCTCGCCAGTGCTGTGGAAGTCACACCGGGCGGCGGACAGCCAGCCCTGCCGTCTAGGCCCGGGACTCTGGGCCCCCTTCCGAGGTTTTAGTCTCACATCATCCACCATGCCCCACACGCTAACTCAGCTGGGAACCGTTTTCTTTTTTGCAGCAAGCAGCTTCCTGAACGCTCCATTCTAGAAGCTAATGTGAAGGTCTTTATGAGCCATGTGCCCAGGACCTGCTGTATCGTCTTTAACCCCGGATTCCTCTTACACTGGCCGCTTCTGTAAGGAGACCGTGCCCCTGACAAGTAGCTTTCTGTAGGGCAGCCCGGGGCTTCTAGTCCCTAAGGGGATGACTGCCTCTTGCTGATTTTCATAAAGAAAACCTTTTCTTTAAAAAAAAAAAAAAAAAAAAAAAAAAGGAAACCCAAAAAAAAGCATTTTGGACCTAGTTCTGTCGACAACTCTTCTTTTCCCATTGTCTTCCTGTGACGGATTTTGCTTTTAAGAAGAAACTAGGAGGGGCGCCTGGGTGGCTCAGTCGGTTGGGCGGCCGACTTCGGCTCAGGTCATGATCTCGCGGTCCGTGAGTTCGAGCCCCGAGTTGGGCTCTGTGCTGACAGCTCGGAGCCTGGAGTCTGTTTCAGATTCTGTGTCTCCCTCTCTCTCTGCCCCTCCCCCGTTCATGCTCTGTCTCTCTCTGTCTCAAAAATAAATAAACGTTAAAAAAAAATTTTTTTAAAAAACAGAATAAAATAGGAATCAACAGAGCACCTGGGTGGCTGAGTCGCCCAACTCTTGATTTCGGCTCGGGTTATGATCTCACGGTCCGTGAGTTCAAGCCCCATGTCAGGCTCTCTCCCTCTCTCTCTCTGCCCCTCCCACGCACTCTCACTCTCTCTCAAAATAAATAAACTTAAAAAAAAAAATAAAAAGGAACCAACAGTATGAGGAGGCTTTGGCTTTAATCCAGAACCGTTTTCCAGGTTCAGAAGATCGTTTCGGTTTTGCCGAGTTCTGACGGAGCCCAGGGGACGGACAGGTGTGGGGTAAAGTGGCACTTTCCCTCCGCAAGCCTCCTGCGGTGATTTCTGTGACTTAACAGAGAAACTGTTTCCTGAAACGCGAGGAAATTGTTCCTGGAAGAGCCGTGAATATAGAGAGAGACACAGACGCTTATTTGAAATCCTTTTCTCTTAAATGTAAATCGTCATTCCCGTGATGCATGTGTCACTTCCCCCAACCAACGCCCCAAACCTTCCCCTTCAGGTTGGAGTTCGTATTTGGATCATTCACGGACTCCCTGGTCACCTTTCCTATAAAAAACTAAAGCAGGGAGTGAATAAACTGGCTCCCTCCCCATCTCAGTGTTCACAAGGGCAGACCGGAGGGGCAGTGGGCATCCACGGGGATTCTCTGCAACGGCCTCTTCCTGTCCCTGTCCTAGCTCTTGCGTTGGACGAGGGAACCTGTATTTTAAGTGACCGGTGAAGGGAGGGCCTGGGTTCCGGCCTGTGCTTGAAATTCAGACACAATCTGCATCAAGGGTTGGCAACCCATACAGACCTTCTGGGGGGCCCCAGGGAGACCGGCCGCCCGGCGCCGTTGTGTTGGGCTCACGTGGTCACCGGGAAACCTCCCGGGGAAACCTTCGACCTGCTTAAAGGGAACTGGCTCTTTCACTGACGAGCAAAGCTCTCTGCGAAAAAAAGCTGGGCTCTCCCGGAAATCTCAATGCCCCCCGACAAACCAAAAATCCGCTTCACGACATCTAAGTGGGGGACGCATCTCTGACACCCCCTGCCATTTTATTTAGGATGAGTGCACGGTATCCACATCTCACTGTGCTCTCCTCCCCACAGGCGTGGGCCCCTCGAACTGTAAACAGTGCTGTGCGCGGTCCCGGGGCCGATGACCGCTGGAGCGCGGGGCGACCTGAAAGTGACCTCGTGCCACCGGCTGCCCTGAATCTCACGGCCGACCCTCCTGCAGACGAGTACCCCTCCGAGCGAGCGCAGCAGGACACGGGCGGGCGGGCGTGAGTGGGGATGAGCCCCCGGAGGCTCTAGGAGGTAGAAGGAGCTGAGTTTGCTGGCTGCCCTCCCCACCGGGCGTCAAGAGCGTGAAAAGCAGAAGGTTAATAGTTCCGCAGCCATCCGGCCGCACGCCCTGCAGCGGGGACTCCCGGAACCACCTGTCCCCAGGTAGGCAGCACCTGTGCACGGAACCGGGCAGGGAACAGCTCAGGTGACTGGAAGTTCATCTGGGGTGTGTCTGGATCCCTGAGATTCGCCGGTCTTGGAGGGCGCAGGAGGCTTGGGAGGGCCAGCCGGGCTCTGGGCGGAAGGCTGGGAAGGGCAGCAGCGGCAGCAGACAGAGAAGAGCCGGGTTCGGACGGCGTGGGTGCAGAGGACGAACATGATGCAGTTGGCACCGCCCTGAAATGTGTTCCCGATCCCCTGTCAGGGAGAAAAGAGGCCTGAGTGCCGCGGCTGGAGTGGGGGGGGGGGGTCTTAAACCCACACGCAAGGGGGCCGGGAGGTGCCGCGGACCCCAGAGCCCTGTCCTCCACCCCCCGAGGCGGGTCTGGAGCGCAGGCCTGGCCCAGACCTGTATCCCCAGGTCTTCTGGGTTGGGAAGGACAGGATCGGTCAACTCAGCCGGGGCTGCTCCTAGGCCACGGGGGAGAGCACCTTCATGCCCCTGGGCTGCACGACAACCTCACCGCCCTTCCACCTTCTCTCACCAAGGCTAGCCCTGTCTCGGGCAGCGGGGGGAGGCACCGTGCATCCGAGATCCCTGCCAGCCCCGGGCTGGCTGGTGCGCTGGGATGCACCTGCTCTGCGGCTGGAGGAGGGGCGGAGGGGGGGGGGTGGCGGCGAGGGGCACGGGACCCAGCGCCAGAGCAGTCAGGACCCAGGACCGGGGAGGGCAGGCCTGCGTACGTGCAGGACGACCAGCACTGGCGACTGCACCGCCGGGGAGCCACAGAGGGTCAGGACGAATCGCACGGTGCTCCAGACCCGGAGGCAAATGAAGATGAGCGGAATGAGGACCAGCTTCTTGTCGGCCGCCGAGGCGTGGCGCCGAAGCCTGTGCTCCTCGGAGAGGATGGGCCGGTACTCCGAGAGCGCCTCGTGCTGTGTTGGGGGGACACAGAGAACAGGCGTGAGCCAGGCTCAAAAGACATCAGAATCCGGACGTTCTGGCCACTGCCACTGCCAGAGGCAGCCTGGTCCAAGCACCATCACCGCCTCTCCGGGTACTTGCGACTCCCTCTTACCGGTCTTCCTCCATCACCCTCCCCACCCCCCCCTCCTCCCAGCGCAGTCTTGTTCTTGGCACAACACGGTTCCTTGAACACCTAAGTCAGGTTCAGCCGGTCCGCCACTTAAAGGTCTCCCCGCTTCATACGTTCCTGACACGGCCTAGCTCTGACCTAGCTTTCCCCTGGTTCCCTCCAGCCACTCAGGCCTCCTGGTTATTCCCCAAACTTACACCAGGCACACCCTGGCCGCAGGGCCTCTGCACTAGCTGTTTCCTCCATCCCCCCACCCACCCTCTTCAAGTGTTTGCTCAATGTCGCCCCCTGGAGGAGGTCTATCCTGACAACGGCTTTTAAAGTGCAAAGGCATTTCCCGGGTTGTGCTGTCCCCACAGTCAGCTCTTTATTTTCGCCTGTTTTTTCGTAGCTCTTGCCATCCTCCTTCCTAGATGCCATTCATCCTTGTTTATCAGGCCTGTTGCTGATGATGGTCCTGTCCTCCCCTCCAGATTGCAAGCCCACCCAGGCTGCAAAGGCCTGTGAAGGAGGGGGCTCCACCCAAAGCTGGGGGAGAAAGGAAAGGTGAGCGGGCACAGGCTTTTGGCTTCCCGATTCCTGGGAACACCCTTCAGTGAGAGGACGGGGAGGCTCCATTTCCAGATTGCAGCTGAACTTCTAAAAAGAGATGAAGCTCCTCATAACAAAGATGTGTTTTTGAGCCTGGCCCTGTGTCCGGGACCCTGAAAGCCCAGGGGAGGGGAGAAGCCACACGTCTTGGCACCTCTGAGCACCCAAGCTGCTGCACCTCACCTGCTCGGGGCACCTGCTTCCTCCCTTCCTCCCCTGGGGCGACAGCAGCAGCCCTCTAGAACCCAGGGAGCCTGGGGGAGCAGGCTGGCCCTTCCAGAACCCAGGCAGCCTGGGGGGTAGGGGAGTAGCGGGGGCCCTTCCAGGACCTGGGGAGCCTGGGGGAGCAGGGTGGCTGTCCTCTCCCTTGCAAAGCTTCCTAGCTGGAGGCAGACAACAGCCCATACACCTCCCCGCTGGCTAGTCTTCCCGTTTTCTGGAAACACTTGCAGAATTGTAAGAGAGAACCCCTTCTCCTGTGGGGTGCTCGAAGGCACCGCACCAGGTCTCCCACCAGGGTGGGTTGGGGGCGGGGGGAGGTCAAGGAAGAAGACAGACACACAGAAGGGCAGCTCCACAGGGGCGGCCTGGGAGGCTTCATCAGGGAGCCCAGAACCTTCCCAGGGTAAAAAGGAGCCAAGAAGGGAGTCCCGGACCACCAGGAGACCAGCGAGGAGACAGATTTCAGACCAGTCGGTTGGCAGCCCCAGCGGCGCCAGAAGAGGCTGTTAGGGAGGTGGGCGGCAGTGACATTTCTGCGTAAAAAGACAGCCCGAAGTCTAGACTCCGAAGTCGCCGGTGGGAGCCGCGGGGAGCCCCCTACGAGCTGGGAAACGGCTGCCGAGTCACAGGACGCCGGGAGACCGGACCGGGGACACGGTCCCTGCAGGTCCAGCCCGACACAGGGGCGAAAAGAAGGCCCCGCCCCCGGCGGCCGCAGCAGCCCCGGCCCGAGCTCGGACGCCCCGCTCGGCTCCGCGAACTGGTGGCGCTCGGTCCCCGTCGCCGTCCCCGTGCGGCCCCACCGCCACCCGCCCCGCAGCGCCTCCGCCGGCAGGACGCCCGTACTGCACGCCCGCAGAGCCGGCAGGACCAGGGACCATTTGGCCACTTCGTGGGAGGAACAGCTTTCTTGCCTGAATTTCCGGCCAGCGCAGCTCGTGCTCTCTGAGCTCCCGAGACCCCGAAGAGCCCCCCATTTATGACACGCTTTTAACGACCACAGCTAACGCGGTGAGGCGTCTGTGTCGCCGGTTACGAAATTCCACGCCCTCCTCTTCCAGGGGCGTCCAAGTTCGCCCGCTCCCCGAGCAGTTCAACGCTCTTGGAGGTGGAGCAACCCCGGCGGCCTGCCAGGAGGGGGCAGCAGAGGCCTATGCGCCGAACACAGGCGGGGGCGCTCGCCTCCGCTCCCGGACTCCACGCACCGTGGCTCTGGCCTCAGGGTCTGCGCGAGTCTGGGGAGCCCCTCGGCCTCTGCCAGTCTCCGTTTCCTCATCCACAACGGAGGAGTGACAGGACCCGCTCCTGCCAGGGCCGCGTGATTAGCCAACCATTCGGCCCACGATGCACCATCCCGGCTTGTCCCCGAGGTGGCCGAGCCCAGCACCGGGCTGCCGGGCACAGTGGCCACAGGGAGGTCTGGGCTGGGGGGCTGGGGGGGCCGCAGGTACCTACCGCCCTGTTTATGTGCTTCCTGATGAGGAGGTAAAGCACGGGCAGCGTGACGTAGGCCAGCATCTCCCACAGCTTCCCGGTCAGCAACATCCACAGGACGCGGTCCTCTGCGTCCAAGTCGATCCAGCACCAGCCGACCGACACGTCCGAGGCATCATAGCCGATCTTCTTCAGAGCGACAGCTGCCACGGTGATGGCCAGTGGGACCCCCCAGCTGAGGAACAAGGGACAAAGGGGACGCTGCGAGGTCAGGCCCCGCTCCCGGCAAAGCCGGCAGGGGCGAAGCGAGCGGATGCTCTGCGGACAGATCGGTGCTCTCCAAACCCTGCACCTCACAGCAGAGAGGCGGGCAGGAATCCTCGAATCCCCCACCCCGGCCCCGCTCCGCCCAAGCCCTGCCAGGCCCACCCGAATGTCACGGAGCTCGGGTAATAGGACACAGGGATGTCCCGGCTTCCTGCCTGGATAGACACCACCCCCACCTCCCTCAGAGGCCGGGTTCTGATTCAGAATTGCTGGGCTCCTTGCAGACGGGCACGAGAACGCTGCGGTGTGGGGAGGGCAGCTCCTTCCTGCCCCCAAGGGGCCTGCATGGCAGCACACAGACACCGGCCCATGTGCCCATGGCTCGCCCACACACCCCATAAACAGCCAGGCCCCCCTTGGTCCCTTGCACACACGGGCAGCTTGGGTTGCCCGAGCAGAGGGTTCCAGGGCCCCGTGCACCTGCAGCCGTTTCTAGAAGGGGAAACAAGGGCTTTGGGTGGACACATGTCTATGGCCCAGAGGCCTCCTTGCTCCAAGAGAAGGGGGTATCCCTGGAAAAGGGGGCCCCCTAAAGCATAAAACCTGGGGCAGGGACCCCCTCTCACAGAAGCACAGGGCTGACATTGTGGGAGCTCACCCTGATGGCAACCCAGCAGGATGAGGGCCAGGCCCCAGGGTGCTTCCTGGTGTCCCCGCACCAGTCTGCTGGCAAAACATTTGAAACGGGACAGGGGGACACCCAGAAGCTTCATGGTGGCACGAGGGGTGGTTAGGAGCCTGGGCTGTGACGCCACAGGCTGGGTCCAAGTTGGCCCTGCCCCCACTCGGCCTCAACACATCAGTGTCTTTCCCCACCAAGTGGGGTTGAGAACCGGACCTGGGACCGAGTAGGTCATTATGAGATCGCCAGTAAAGATTGGCGTGTGCCTGGCACACAGGACTGGGTAAGTGTGTCAGAGTATCTGACCGCTGTCCTGGGTCATGACTGACGGCCCAGGATTCCGGCCTATGGTGCAGGTGCCAGGAATGTGGGAGGCCCACGCAGTTTCTGCCCCCTGGAATAGTACACACGGGCCCGTGTCCCAGGTCAGTCACTGAAGGACAAGCACTACGTAAACAGGACACGGTCTTCAGTAAAATGCTTAGTTCAGAAATCGGTTATATATACATATATATGTATATACGAAGTTACATAGGTATATATGAAGTTTATTTATTTTGAGAGAGAAAGAGAGTGAGTGCAGAGGAAGGACAGAGAGAGGGGGCAGAGGATCCGAAGCAGGCTCCAGGCTCTGAGCTGTCAGCACAGAGCCTGACATGGGACTCAACCCCATGAACCTCGAGATCATGACCTGAGCTGAAGTTGGACACTTAACCCACTGAGCCACCCAGGTGCCCCGGAAATCAGTTATATTTTGAGAGCAACAGCAGCTCTTTTTAATTTTATTTATCTTTTTATTTATTTACTATTATAAGTAATCTCTCCACTCAAAGTGGGGCTCGAACTCACGACCCCGAGGTCAGGAGCTGCATGCTCTTCTGGCTGAGCCAGCCAGCAGCGGCTCTTTTTGAGAGAAAGTTGTGGAATAATGATGAGACCGAGGCTGTGCATTAGTCTTGCCAAACTGAGAAGTGCTGGGGTCAATCAGAGTCTCTAAATGCTGCGGGGGCTAGGGTGGAACAGAAGGGAGGAAGCCAACTCCCGGACCTGGGAAGGACTCGGCGTGGGGCACTTTCAGAACAGAGGTGCCTGTTCAACCTGCCCCTGTCCCCACCCTGGCCTCTGGGGGGGCCCAGACAGGAGCAGGAGGATAGCGTCACTGTACCTCTGCACCCCGGCCTCTGCTCGCCCAACGGCGGGAGGGGAGGCGGGACGCAGCCTGTCTTTCTTGAGGTCACCAAGGCACAGAAGGGCCAAAAACCCCCACAGAAATTAAAGGGTTATGAGAAAGGTACCAAGTTAGCCCCGGGAGTCTGTCCATTTTAAATGCCTGTTCTGTCAGTTAGTCATCTGTTTAGCTGATATATATTAGCGTCAAACTGTTGTGTCGTAATAAAGGGTTACCCTACAAAACCAAAGCTCATGCCATCCTGGGGCCCGGGACAACATATGTCACAGCTATGAGCTCCATGAGGGCAGGTGCAGGGCTCTTTCCAGCATCTAGAACAGCTCCCGGCACCTGGTAGGGGCTAAACAAGGACCTGCTGAATGAATGAATGAATGAATGAATGGAGTTTGAGCCAAGTGACTGAGACAGCTTTCCCCAATTTACTCCTTAACTATTCATTGCAAGGACATGATTGTCATTGAAAAGGAAATAAGAGGCTTTATAAAGTACTAAACTGCAATCCTGAAGTTATTTGTGTTTCGACCACTTTATGGTTTACGGGGTTCCTCCTAGCGGAGGGGTGCCCCCAGGCTGGAAGGAAGGGAGAGCACAGAGCAGGAAGAAGGAACCGCTCAGTCAGCAGGGACTCCTCCTCTGTCAGCATCCTGACGGCGCTCACAAGGAGACCTGGGCCCCACACGGAGACGGACCCTGCTCTGTGACTTGTCATAGGAAAGCTACGAAGTGATGGGTTTGTATATCCTGTGTATCCTGGGTTGCACCTGGAGCTAAGTTTGTGTTGGGAAAGGGCCAGAGAGAAGACCAAACAGGTAGAGGGCTTTCAAGGGTTGAGAACGTGGGTTGATCGGGGCGCCAGGGTGGCTCAGTTGGTGAATCAGGTCATGATCTCACGGTCGGTGGGTTGGAGTTCTGCTGTCAGCGTGGAGCCCGCTTTGGATCTTCTGTCTCCCCCTCTCTCTGCCCCTCCCTTACATGCACGCTTTCTCTCTCTCTCTCGAAAATAAATAAACATTATAAAAAATACATCCTAGGAACGTGGGTTGATCAATCAGAGTCACTATTTGAACATAAGCACAGACGGGCAGAAGCTGTTTGGGGAGGTATTTAAGGGGGAGCCGGGAAGAAGAGGTAACGTGAGGGAAGGGTGGGAATAGAGTGGGAGGGAGGGAGAGCCTAGTAACCCACAAAGCAGGTTCTGCCCGACTTGTAATTTATGGGTATGGGCTGGCGTGCTGGCGATGTTTAACAACCGGCTCTCCGCAAAGAGTGTATTTGTGTGTGTGTGTGTGTGTGTGTGTGTGTGTGTGTGTGGTAGGAATGCATGTACATATACGTGTCTCATTAATGTAACTGACACCAAATGTGTGAAGCACACGATCTGTAAATAATATAGACGACACAGTCCTCCTTGTGACTTCTAAAGAGCCAACTGAGTCTCACAAAACGCGTTAGTTGGTCTGTGCCGACACCCTGTGGTGGCAGTTGCCAAATGAAAGTAGTCCCATGATGTGAAGTTGGTTGTGTTTTCATTTCCCTTCCCGAATAAGATGAACGTAAAAAGGGAAACCTAAGAGACAAGACCAGTGCGGGAACGCCTCTTCTCACCCTCTTAAATACCCAGCTTCCTGCCTGCCCCAGCGGGGTTACTATCTCTGCTGAAGTCCTCACAAGGAACACTTCGTAAGTGTAATCTTCACTAACATCTTCTCCGTTCCCGTAAGTCTAGATCCAGCAAACTATGGCCCGAGGTCTGTTTTTTTTTAAATAAAGTTTTATTGCAGGACAGCCTCATTTACACTCGCTTGTGTACATGTGTATGGCTGCTCTCAGGCCACAGAGAGAGCAGGAGTTGGAGAGGTGCGACTGAGATAAGGCGGAAAAGACCTACTAGCTGGTTCTTCACAGGGAAAGGCTGCTGACCTCTGCTCTTCGCAATCGACAAAACAATAAACCAGCCCCTGATCTGGAGGGGCTGCCATTTTCCACGGTGTAAACATCCCCACTGTGGCTAATTTCAAGCCGCCAATACATGGTAGGGAACAGATGTGCAGCATGCCCAACAGTATTCCCCCTGCACAGAGACAATAGTTGTAAATCACCTCAAGTGTACGGATAAGAGTAAAATCATTAAGATGTAATTCTTGGCATTTTGGTTACTCTTTTTAAAGTAACTTACTCTAAGTTTACATACTTTACTTTTTGCTAATGGCTGTATTTAACAATCAGCTCATAAAATGCCCTAAAATTTAACGACTGGGGTCTCTCCGGCTGGCTCAGGACAACCACTGGACAGAGGATAAAAACGGATAAGAAGCTGCAAGACGCCCTGTGTTCTTAACCTGTAGAGTGAGAAGACAGTCAGTATTTTGGGCAACCTCGGATAAGCCGAGCCATTCTCTGGCCAGGTGACCAGCCGGAGTTGTAGGCGCCATGAATCCGGAAGGCATTCCACCAAGACATGCGCGACATGATCCCTGCTTTCCAGAAGGGTGTACTGGCAGGTACCATGCCACAGTTTTTTCTTTTCCCTCCCCCCAAAGAAGCCATCAACCAAAACATTAACAAAATCAGGACAAGTAAAATATAGCTGAATAGCAGCACGTGAAAAAGACCAAGGGCTGTAGTTGATTATGACCTAAAAACTCATGTGGTCAGAGGGATCACCCTGGTGCTCAGATGGGGCAGATCAGAACCGCCGGGGAACTCTCCCGCCTCCGTGTGGACACTTGAGACCCGCATTCTAAATCTGAGATGGTTAAGCCAAGCACGTCAGGAGATGCTGGGCCTTCCTTGGGCCATCCTCAGATGTTTAAAGACCCCTGATGAGGTCCGGCTAGGACCTGACCTAGGAGATGGGGTCAGGAGGCTGGAGGAAAGGGCAAGGCGTCTTGCTCGATCCCCAAACTGAGGGCTGGACTGACCCACATGCAGGGGAGGCTATGAAAGGTGTCTGGAGAGGGACAGGATTAAAGCAGGTGACTGATAAGGCCCTTTGTCTCCAAACCTGTGACTCTGAGAAGCAGGGCTGGGGGCACGTAGATGGAGGGAGCCCGAAGACCACACGCTGAGCAGAGTCCCTCACTTGGAGGGGTAACCTAGAGGTTCTTCGAGAGGTGCCCACACCCCCTCACTCGTGTTCACCTGGAAACCAAGGCCAGACTCCAAGTCGGACTCATTCTCCCTCGGAGGCTGTTAAGGGCTGAGTTGCGTCCCCCTCAAAATTCATATGTTGACGTCCTAACCCCAGTAGCTCAGGATGTGACCGTAGTTGGAGATGGGGGTCTTTAGAGAGGTGATTAAGTTAGAATGGTCTGTAAGGTGGGCCCTAATCCAGAACGACTGCTGTCCTTAGAAGAGACTGAGATACAGACACACACACACACACACACACACACAGAACGCAAAGCAGGCTCCAGGCTCTGAGATGTCAGCACAGAGCCCGACGCGGGGCTCGAACTCGCGAACACCGAGATTGTGCCCTGAGTCGAAGTCGGAGGCTTAACTGACTGAGCCACCCAGGCGCCCCAGAGAGGCTTTCTACAAACTCTGCAGGAGAGACACGTGCCAGCTCCTGGGGACCCCACCACATCCGGTCGGACAGAGCTGGTGGGGGGCCCTCGGTAAGCTTAGGGGAGGGGTGAACAGACAAAAAGCCATTCAGATCTACCAAGAGCTTAGCTCCTCCTTGGAACTTGGCATCCTCTTGCTTTTCAGTCTCCTCCAGAGGAGCAGAACCGGGGGCACCACAGGATGAGCCGGGTGGTGAGTAAGCCATCCCTAACACCTGCATTCCCTGGCATGTGTCAGATGACCGTGAGCAGGGGTGGCCCGTCCCCAGGACAGTGATGCTCTGGGTTTCCCTTGGGAGTCCCCAGCTCTGCCCACATGGGGATCTTCTGTTAAATGGTCTCTGAAACCTCTCCCACTGGAGTCATGGGGGGGGGGGGGACACCTGCAGGGGCAGGGACAGTTCTACTTTAGCACACAGATGGGGAGAACCTTCCACCCGCCGCCTGAAAGGTCTGCTCAGTCATCTGCCCCCACCCCAAACCTCACTCTTCCCACAGATCTTTCTGCAAGGGGGTTGGCCCCTGCTGGGAAAGAAACAGGAGCCTTTCCCAGTGCCTGGTCTACGTGCCGTGTGGCCCACGGAAGGCCTTGACCGTTAACTCAAAAACTGCCTTGAGAACAAAACTATCGGGCAACAATGTGCCGATTTAGAAAGCACTTGGTGGCAGGACAGAGCCAGGCCCGGAGGGAGGCGCAGCTGCAAGGAGCCGGGCCTGGTGAAAGGAGTCACAAGGCCCGTGGCCGCCTAGAGGTTTCTTCCCGGGAACAATGGGCACTTATTGCTGAGTGTGGGGCAGAGGGGTGGGTCGTGGGAGAAGCGCAGGGAGCCGGCCACTGCCCAGGCCACCATGAGGTCGCTCCGCAGCTCTGGCCGCAGAAGGGAGTGGGGTGTCTGTCCAAAGGGACTCTGAAGCACACACACCTGGGCACACCTCTGCAGCCCCGGGGCCGGTGGGCATCAGGGAGCCACGCTGCCACGCTCGGAGCCACTCTCCTGGCCGTCCGGGTCCTGGCTGACTGGACGCCGGGGAAGGACGGGCAGAGTCTGACCTTGCCCGGGCAGGAAGGTCAAGGGCAGCCTCTGGTGCTGCGCCCAGTATCCCGTGAACACGAAACGCTGTGCAGAGACCTCACGAGGCAGCAGTGCCCTCTGAAGACTTTTTAGGGGGAACAGGTAAAGCCAGCCCAATTCTTGTTATTTTGGGGAGCACTGGCTGACACGGGGTGCTGTTCATGCAGCTGCTACCTGCGCCCCTCACTCAGACGCACCTGCCTGGGGCCTCGTCTCTGGGCCCCACGGTGAGCTAGCTTCCCACCAGAGAGCTCAGAGGATCTTCCCCTTTGTGGCCCCTGTTTCCCCTTTTGTCTACATTAGAACTTCCCGCTCCCCACAGCATGGGCCTTTTTATTTTTATTTTTAAGTTTATTTATTCATTTTGAGCTTGAGCCAGGGAGGGGTAGAGAGAGGGGGAGAGAAAGAATCCCAAGCACAGACCCTGAAGTGGGGCTCCGAGCCACGAACCCTGAGATCGTAACCTAAGCCGAAATCAAGCTTAACCCACTGAGCCACCCAGGCGCCCCTCCCCTCACGGCAGGGATCTCGATGGTGAACTTGCGGTGGGTGCCGTAGACTCTTCCTCCAGAACCCCCAAGCAACCTCTGGAGTGGGCGGGGCCGCGTGCCCCCATCCTCTCCCACCTCAGTGATGCCAGAAGAAACCCTAAGGCTGCTTGAGGCGGCCAGGACCCTTCCTTCTGACTTGGTGAAATGAGGCGCCCCTCCCCGCCCCACCCCTCCACCCCTCCCACCTTCCTCCAGTGGTCACAGGACACACAGGGACAGCTGGCACAGTGGCGCCTGGGCACACAGGTGCAGGGGACAGTTCACTGACCCTGAAGGAGCCCACCACCCCGTGCGGGGGGACCGGAGCGGACAACTGCTTTCGGAAGGCAGGGCGTGAGTGATCCCCAGGGGGACCGGGATGGTTTCTGGCCAACCTGGCTTATCTGACCAGAAGAGAACTCCCCCCCCCCACCCCACCCCCCCACCCCCCCGCTCACCACAGCTCTAGGCCCTTCTAAGAGGTGCGAATTGTAAAGGGTCCCCGATGCATGTCCCGGTGAATGTAAAACATGGGGTGACTGTGTCAGGCTGCCTCAGCAGCTAAGATACAGCAGGGAGGGACTTCTTACTACAGGGATTTCCCTTTCATGCTGCCTATTCTCACACAACCTTAAAAAGGCAACCAAAAACAGGAAGTTCACTTCAGAACACTGTCAGGTTCAATGTATGCTAAACGAGCGAGGGGGTTAAGTTTGAGGAGTGACAGATCTTTATCGCAACGAGATATTTACTCATCACAAAGGGGAAAACAGTAACTGCAGTGCAAAACTGACAGGCAACACCTTAATCAGGCCATCAAAGTTAATATCACCCGATGGCGGGGGGAATCAAAGTCACCCGGGGAAGGGGGCAATGAGAAGACGGTGCTTCTGTGAGATTCCAGCCAAAGGACAGGACCTGAAACCACTCTTGGGGAAGCAGCTGCCAGCCCGGCAGAGGGACTTTCTGCAAAACAGACCCGTACTCTTCAGGGGCGCCTGGGCGGCTCGGTAGGTTGAGCGTCCGACTTCGGCTCGGGTCATGATCTCCTAGTTTGTGGGTTCGAGCCCCGCATCGGGATCTGTGCTGACAGCTCAGAGCCTGAAGCCTGCTTCGGATTCTGTGTCTCCCTCTCTCTCTCTGCCCCTCCCCTGCTCGCACCCCCCCCCCAAAATAAAATAAACATTAAAAAAATTAAAACAAAACAAAAAACCCAGACCTGTAACTCTTCAAAAAAGTCAGTGTTGTGAAACACTAGGAAAGACGGGAGAACTGTTGCAGATTGAAAGAGAGTAAAGAGACCCGACAACTAAACCAAACACAAGCCCAGGTTTCCCTCTGCTGTCGGGGACATTCGCAGAAGACAAAGTCTCTGTGATGTCCACTGTCAGAGAGCATTGTTCCGTGCTGTACTGTTTTCCTGCTTTTGGAAGGTTTATGTGGTTACTTAAGAGACCATTCCTTTCTTTTGGAAACATACACTAAAGGATTTAGGGGTTCTGGGGACATCAGTTTACAACTTACTCTTTTTTTTTTTTTTTAATATTTATTTTTGAGAGGCAGAGTGTGCAGGGGGTGGGGGCAGAGAGAGAGGGAGACAGAGGATCCGAAGCAAGCTCTGCTGATAGCAGAGCCTGATGTGGGGCTTGATCTTACAGACTGTGAGATCATAACCTGAGCCCAAGTTGGCTGCTCAACCGACTAGAGCCACCCAGGCGCCCCAAGTCTCCAGCTTACTCTTAAATGGCCCCAGAAAAATAACTGCAGAGGACAAAGCAAACACGATAAAATGTTAACAATGGTGGAAATCTGGAACGTCAAAAATAAATTGTTTCATGACACCTCAATTTTTAAAATTATCATCAGGCCAAGAGACAAGATGGGATCATAAACAGAGGACGGACCCTCTAGCCCCGAGCCTCCCATTCAAGGTTCTGTGACCTGGGGCAAGTCTCACCAGCTGTGACAGGAGGGTGACCATCCTGCCTGGCCCCTGGGTCACTGGCTAAGGAATGGAACGCATTTTGCAAGACGTCAGGAGCCAGATGCAGGCTTGTGATGAGATACCGTGTCCATGAGGATAAAGTGTAAGCAGCCCTCCTCCAAAGCGGGGAAAAAAAAGTCTTTCTGTAAAGGCAACCTGGTCAGTTATTACGATGGGGTCTTGGGGGCACTGCAGGCTCTTGCTGGGAAGTGGTGTATGGGCAGGATTCTATCCCGCCTCCTGCTTTATTTACATGGTTGCCTTCAGTTTTATAGATGGATTTTTTCATTTATATCATACCGTTCAAAAAACACGACTTAAAGAGTTCGCAGCCAGTATCTAAAGGCTGTGTAACATTTCCGGTAGGATGCAATGTGTCATCTACTGTTCCCTGATTTTTTGGACATTCAAGTTGCTTCCAAATTCTCACACAAACTCCCCTGTATATACAGCTTTGAATGTATTTTGAATGATCTCTTTATTTATTTTTTTTTTTTAATTTTTTTTTTTTTTAACGTTTATTTATTTTTGGGACAGAGAGAGACAGAGCATGAACGGGGGAGGGGCAGAGAGAGAGGGAGACACAGAATCGGAAACAGGCTCCAGGCTCCGAGCCATCAGCCCAGAGCCTGACGCGGGGCTCGAACTCACGGGCCGCGAGATCGTGACCTGAGCTGAAGTCGGACGCTTAACCGACTGAGCCACCCAGGCGCCCCGAATGATCTCTTTAAAGATATATAGGATCCTATAAATAGGATCAGTGGATCAAGGAGTACTTTCTATGTGGATAATTCCAGTCTACATTGCCAGTAATAATGTAGGAAAATACCTGTTTTCCTGGCATTTATTGTGTTAGTATTCTACTTCACTATTTTTTTCTAATTCAATAACAAAATGGTACCTCACTGTTAAATAATTTGCATTATTTTGAGTATGAATGGAGTAAATTTTTCCCCACATGTTTATGAACTGTTTTGACTCCGTGTCTGGATGTGTCCTCTGTCCACTTATCAGGATATCTGCTGGTTTTTTGAAAAAATCATTTCAGGGGCGCCGGACTGGCTTAGGGGGCTGAGCGTGTGACTCTTGATCTCGGGGGTCATGAGTTCAAGACCCACGCTGGGTACAGAGATTACTTAAAAATAAAATCTTTTACAAAATCATTTCATAAAAGCTACAATAGACATGATCAACTGGAGGTCTGAAGAAGACTGATTTTCAGCAGTCTGAAATGGTGAAAAAGTGGATGACCGTGCAGCCTCTGTCTGAAGATGAGATTTCTCCTGCCAACAGGTCTTTAACAGTTATATGCTATTACTCCCAGGAGTGGCGCTGGAGAGGCCTTAGCAAGGTCATTAGCAAGACAGGCTGGGAGGATCTCAGTCAATAAATGAACCTGTTAGACAGGTTTTCTACCAATCCTCTTAGACCAGCCAGGAGCTAAGCACTAAGCTTCTGAAAGGGAACCCCAGAGAATAACTTGTCATTCTCCCTTCCTAGCTTGGATATAGATAATTTTCTCCTTCTCCTTCTTGTAATTTTCTTTTAAGTAGATGGATCACATTCAATGGGCAAGATGAACAATTCCCTTCTTTTCTGTGGCCAGCAAAAGGGGCTTTCTTAGGAGGCCTTTCCTAAGCATCACAGAAAACACCCCTAGGACTGAGCTGAAGGAACTCCCAACTCGGGTTCATCAGGAAATGTATCTTCTATAGGATCTGTACTAGGTTCTCTTTATCCCTTAAAAAACACATTGTAATATATATATATATATATATATATATATATTATTTTTTTTTTTTTTTTTTTTTTTTTTTTTTTTTTTTTTTTTGTAAGAGGGGGAAAAAAAGAGAAGAGATTCTTGGCAAAGAAAGCCAGTCGGAGGCTTGATTTCTCAAGTACATGTGAACTCTAGTCTACATGCCAGCCACACCCAGCCAGACTGCTAAGGACTGGGTCTCTGGCCTGGACACAGAGCTCAGGGGGGTGCTGCAAGGGGAGGAAAGGCAGCCCCTGTGAGTCCCTGCAGCATCTGAGGTCCTGTCTCACTCCTTGCCAAGCTTTTGACATGAACAGCTGAGAAGCAGGCCATTTAGTTTCCCAGGGACCAGCTGGCCTTCATCCAGCAGTTCTGAGACCTAGAGGTCAAGTGACTCCTGCAGACTTGTGATCTCACTGTTGTGACACCCAGGTGACCTGTCTCTACCAAACTGCTGAGTGTCCTCAGTCCCATGGAAAGCACTCAAGTATTTAACAGAGATGTCCTATAATTAGGGCAGCACTAGGTGCACTCACTTTTTTTTAATGTTTAGTTATTTACTTTGAGAGAGAGAGAGAAGGGGGGCGGGGCAGAGAGAGGGAGAGAGAAAATCCCAAGCAGGCTCAACCTATCAGCACAGAGCCCGATGAAGGGCTCGAGCCTATGAACTGTTGAGATCATGACCTGAGCTAAAATCAAGAGTCAGATGCTCAGCTGACTGGGGCAGCCAGGCGCCCCAGTATTTGGTGCTCTTATCTGGGAGAGGAAAAAGGGCAAACGAGCCCTATAAGATTCCGGCCTTGGGTGCAGCACGGGACACCATCAGATGTCAGAATCTTGAAATTACACCAGGAAGGCGTAGGTGAGGGTGACCTAATGGGACGCTTCAATGCCAGGGCAGGGCACCGCCTGGGCTTCCTCTACTCCCATACACTCCAGGCAGCTGGGGGCCCTCTTCCAGACCAGTTTCTGCCACTGACCTCACCCTCAGAGATGCCGAACCCTACGAAGTCAAGATGGTCTGGGTCTAGAGACGAGCAAAGACAAAATAATGAAGACGGTCCTTTGCAAATCTTACAGCTGAGACACTGCAGGTAGCAGGGGGCAGCTAGCCTGGGAGTGGCTGAATGCATCACACCTCCTGTGGCACGGGGTGGGGGCCGGGAGCAGCTGCCCTCTCCAGCCTGGAGCCCAACCTAACTCATCTCTCGGCCTGGGAACGAGGCGCTTTTCCCCAAGGGCAGCAGAGATGGCCAGAACTTAGGGAAGGCATAAGGTGTCTTCCAAGTTACGAGGGCCGAGCTCTGGCCCCACCCCCACCCCCGCCCTCCAAGGGGCTGCGCTGAGGCACCCAACTCGCTGGGAGGCTCGGGCCAGGGCAGGCAGGAAGGGGCGCCCTCGGCGCTGACGCTCAGGACAGGTCCAACCTCTCCACCCGCATCGTCCCGCTGGCCCCGGGGCTGCCCCCTAACATGAGCAGACACGATCTGCCGGGCCCCCCGCCAGGGGTCCGACCGGGACGCGGGCGCCACAAGGGCGCGAGGGCCCCAGAGGCAGCAGGCAGGGCCCAGGCGGGGGGGGGGGGGTCGGGAACTCGAGCGAAGCGGCGCCGTTGTCACCCACCTGACCACGTGGAAGGCCCAGAGCAGGCGGCCGGTCCGAGGCTCGCGCGCCGAGCGGACGATGCTCAGGTACAGGTAGAGGGCGATGGCCACGGTCCAGAAGAAGGAGCTGGTGTTGGCGAAGGTGGAGAGCGCGCCCTGCAGCACGCAGTCCCACGAGGGGCCCGCGAAGTCCTGCAGCACCCCGTAGAAGTAGGAGGCGGCCGAGAGCAGGTCGGCCAGCGACAGGAAGAGCAGCAGGCGCCGTGCCCGGCTGCGCAGGTCGGGCCACAGGGCGTGCGTGGCCACCAGCAGGCCCGAGCCGAGCGCGGAGAGCGCGCACGACAGCAGCACCACGGCGCGCTCCGACGGCACCAGCTCGGTGGGCGGCGCGGGCGGCGGCATGGCCCGGCGGGCAGGGGGCCGGGGCCGCGGCGCCGCGGGGACAGAGGCCGGGCCGCGCGTGCGGCCGCCGCCGCCGCCGCCGCCGCCGTCTGGGCACCGACGCGCCCACAGCTCGCGCCCCGACCCCTCCCGGTCCCTCCGGGTCAGCGGCCCCGGCCCCGCCCTTCGCACCACCCCCGCGCCCTCCACGCTCCGCCCCGTGGCCCGCAGGTCCCGTTCCCGCCCCGCCCAGGTCCCAGCATCTCGCCCCGCCCTCACGCCCCGCCCCCGCGCCCTCACGCCCCGCCCCGTGGCCCCCAAGCGCCGTCCGAGACCCAGCGCCCGGACCCCGAGCCACGCCCCCACGCCCTCTAGGCTCCACCCCGTGGCTCCCGGGTCCCCTGCCGCGTCCCCGCGCCCCGCCCGGGCACCCTCCTCCCCGCCCCCTACGCCAGGGCTACCCCTGCTCCAGCCAGATGGCTAGGACACCCTGTCCTGGACGGGGAAGGACTGGCATTTCTAGGGCTACTATTACCTTCCTTCCTTGCAGCCAGCTTGTGTGCGGAGTGTGTGGTGGGTGGCGGAGGGAGGCATTCTTTCCACTAGTAACAGAAACAACGGTGGAGGACGAGCCTCATTCCTCATACAGTGGGCACCCGGAGCGTTCGCAGGGCAGGGATGGTTGCTTTGGGCAAGGGGTGTTTTCATTTTTTCTGGCAATGAGCACGCGATTTTTTAAAGTTAAGATTACTAGGGTTTGGTTTGGTTTTTTTCATGAAACACTAATTCCTGATTTGCTGGTTTTACTTTTTGGAACATTTCGTGTTTTTAAAAATTGAGATACCAATTACCTGCCATCAAATTGGCCCTTTGAAGCGTACCGTCCCGTAGTTTACGGTATATTCACAAGTCTGTGCAACCATCACTATCTAATTCCACATTTCATCACCTCAAAATGAAACTGTTAGCAGTCGTTGCCGACCTCTCCCTCCCCTCCGCTCCAGGCGATCACTAACCTACTTTCTGTGTCCATGGATTTGCTTGTTCTGGGCATTCACATAGATGCAATCAGATAGTAAGTTGTCTTTGGGGACTGGTTTCTTCCACGTGGCATGTTTTCAAGGTTCATCCACATTGCAGCTTGTTATCAATTATGTTGATAGCCCACTTTCCAGCTACTTTGAATAATGCTGTTACAAACATCTGCGTACAGGTTTTTGGGTGGACACATGTTCTCAATTCTTTGGGGTATGTACCTAGGAAGACAACTGCTGGTCATATGGTTACTCTGTGTCCAACTTTTTGAGGGACTGCCAGACTGTTATTCAAAGTGGCTACAGCTTTTTATATTCCTACAGCAATGCAGGAGGGTTCCAACGTCTCTCCACTTTCCTGACACTTTTTATTATGTCTTTTTGATTCTAGCTCTCCTAGTGGTATCTCGTCGTGGCTTTGCTTTGCATTTCTCTAGTAAATAGCGATGTGGCTCTTCGTGTGCTGGTTGATTCTTTGCATATCTTTGTTGGAGAAATGACTATTCAATTCCCTTGGCTATCCTTTTGGGCACTGAGGGGTTGGAGTTCTTTATATTTCTAGATCTTAGACTCTAACCAGATATATGACTTCACAAAAATTTCCTCCCCTTCTGTGTGTTGTCTTTTCACTTTGATAGTTTACTTTTGCAGCACAAAAGTTTTTATTTTGACAATGTCCAATTTCCCCCTTTGCTTGCTGTGTTTTTGGTGTTGTATCCAAGTGCCTGCTGCCTAATCCCTGCTCATGAAGATTCACACCTGTATTTCCTTCCTTCCCAGCACAACAGAATATTTTGGTTACTGTAGCTTTGTAGTAAGTTTCGAAATGGGGAAGTGTGAGTCCTCCAACGTTGTTTTTCTTTTTTAATATTATTTTGGCTGTTTGGGGCCCCCTGCAATGCCATATTAATTTGAGAAGCAATTTTTTCATTGCTACAAAAAAAAAAAAGTCAGCTGGGATTTTTATAGGGATTCCTTTGAATCTGTATATAAATTGGGGGGATAACGCCATCTTTCTAATGTTTATTTTTTATTTTTCAGAGAGAGTGCAAGCAGGGCAGGGTCAGAGGTGGGGGTGGGGGTGGGAAGGGGCCCCAAAGGGGGCTCTGCACTGACAGCAGGGAGCCTGATGTGGGGCTTGAACTCACAAACCAAACCATGAGGTCACGACCTGAGCTGAAGTTGGACGCTCAACTGGCTGAGCCACCCAGGTGCCCCTGGATAATGCTCTTTTAATATTAAATCCTCTTATCCATGTACATGGGATGTCTTTCCATTTATTTAGAGTGCCCTTAATTTCCTTCCATGAAGTTTTTATAGTTTTCGGTATACACTAGATTTGCTTTTACATTTGATTCATAAAAGGTATAGATTATCATAGGCATAGACCTTTTTGTATCTAACTTTTAAAAACACCGTGTTCTGAAATACGCACACTGAAAACTAAAATGCAAAGTACGATCGAATAATTATACAACAAATACCCACCCAGAGCAAGAAATAGAACATTTCCAGCACACCAGAAACCTCCCCCCAAACCTTTTTTTCCCCTTCGCTCATTTCCTTGCTTTTTACAAAACCACTCATGTATGCATCCCTAAACAAAATGGTATATACAGCTTGCCTGTCTTGAACTTTGTGTCAGTGGAATCACACCCTATCTTCCCTTTGTGTCTTCTATTTTTTGCTCTGTGTTATTTTTGTGAGACTCACCACGTTCTTCTCACACAAAGCTGCTGTTCGTTTTCATCACTGTATAGTATTTCATCGTATGACCAATATATTTACCCATTCTACTGCTCCTCCAGGTCTGGGCTATTCCTAGCAAGGCTGGAATGAGCATACGTTCTTTCTTTAATCAGAAAAAAATTTACTAAAAACAATTCTCCGAAGCTTGAGCAAACATCTTCAGGGACTTTGCTCCGCAGAGCTGCTTTCCTTCTGAGTCACTTCAGAAGGCCCTGACCTCCTCCTGAGAGGACCCCAGATAATGAACAGCCCCCGGCAGAGGTTGCTGTCAATGAAGCCTCTCAGCTTTTTACTGAGATGGATAGTTTTAAGCTTGGATTGTGCAAGCAGCCCTGGACTTTGGCATGAGGCTGGGCAAGAAAGAGCCCAGAATGGACTGCCCCCACCCCCACCCCACCCCCCAACCCGCCAAGACCAGAGTCATTTAATCCCTTGGGTATCTGGGGGAGGAAGACAGACGGGACAGGTCTGGCAAGCTGCTGCTCTAGACTGACTACGTCTTTCCTGCTTTACTGAGATGACAGCCCTTTGCCCACCATCCCAGGAGAGCATCTGGCCATTCTGCAGGCAAGTCTGATCAGGTGATGGCTTGGTTTTCTTTGCACCGGGGAACAACGTTCAAAGAACATTCAGACTTCCCACTATAGGGAAAAGGGGGGGAAAGCCACACAACGATATAGCTTCAAATCACTTCAAATTAAGCTTACGGAGTATTTTCCACAATCTGAGCTCCCTGACGTTGCCCCGTGGGTCCAGGCATTGAGCAGGAAGGAAGACGCACGGGTGCCAGGTGGCTGGGTGGTTTTAAGCCACTTAGTGTGTTCTCCACCAAAAGGAACCGGCGACTCCTGGCCCCATGCCTCTCAGTAGAGCTCCTGGGCTCTCTGCTTCTCCTATCCCAGGGGTGCTGGGCCCCCAGAGAGGCCTGACCCGGAGAGCGGGAGACCCAGAGAAGCTTCAGGCTCCAGGCTGCCATCGACGGTTCCTACCCCATGGGGAATGGGATGTCCCATTGGCCACATTTTCCATTCGCGGTCTCCCAGCCCTGCCTCCCGCTCCTCCTCCTTGGGCGAACTGGTAAGAAACTCAGATGGAGTCTTCTTTTGACCCCAAGTCGCCACTCCAGAGTCTGCACCAGGCAAGCTGGCCGTTGTCTGCTGCTCCACCTACAAGGTCCTGGTGCATGGCGACAGCCTTCCCTGCACAACTGCCTGACTGCAGGTCGAGGGGTCAAGAAGCCCAGAGGCCCCGTAACCACAGCCAGTGGTTTTGACTTGCTTCTCCTCTGTCTTCCCACCCAAGGGCAGACTGGCTTTGACTTGCTTCTCCTCTGTCTTCCCACCCCAGCCACGGCACAAGATCCTCCTCCTTGGACAGCTGCCAGAGGGGTGACAGGGGACACCTGGGTGGCTCAGTGGGTTAAGCATCCGACTTTGGCTCAGGTCATAATCTTGCGGTCCATGAATTCGAGCCCCGCGTCGGGCTCTGTGCTGACAGCTCGGAGCCTGGAGCCTGCTTCGGATTCTGTGTCTCTCTCTCTCTCTCTGCCCCTCCCTCGCTTACGCACGTGCTCGCTCTCTCAAAAAACAAACAAAAAAAAACCATTAAAAGGGGTGACAAGCTGCTGTTTCGAAATCAGAGGAGCCCTACACGATTTTCTGAGCTTTCACACCAACCCGAATAACAAGCCACGTAAGTGACCTGAAAACTAGAACAGAAGGGGGACTATTCCTTACGTTGCTGGTAGAAATGCGGGCTGGCCACCTTTCTCATTTCCCTGTGTGGAAGTGACCATGGTCTTGAGCCTTCCCTACCCGGGTACCACAGTGAGCGACGGCCCCGGAGGAGGAACCCGGCCCATACGGCCCCGCTCCGTACTCCCCCACATCCAGCTCCCCCAGAGGAGGTGGTGCAACCCTTGGCATGCTCCCGCGACCGTTGGGCAGTTGAAAGACGGGGACAAGGCTGACCAGCCACGGCCTCTTCCCTCTTCAAGGAGCAGCACCTAGTGGGTGTGTGTTCCTACAGAAGCCCTTGTGTCTCCATGGAACGTGTTCATTTTTTTTTTTTCAATGTTTTATTTATTTTTGAGAGATAGAGTGTGCAAGCAGGGGAGGGGCAGAGAGAGAGAAAGAGACACAGAATCCGAAGCAGGCTGCAGGCTCCAGGCTCCGAGCTGTCAGCACAGAGCCCGACAGGGGGCTCGAACCCACGAACGGTGAGATCGTGACCTTGAGCCAAAGTCAGACGCTTAACCCACCGAGCCACCCAGGCGTCCCTCAGTGGGATAAACGCTCTGCCAACACCTTGAGCCTCGCCCCTCCCCACCCCAGAGCTCTGAAGGCTGCCCACCACCCCCTCCCCCACTTGCTGAGTACCCAGCCCTCCTGCCTGCAGAAACCCTGAGGGCCTGTTTTGAGGAGGCCCCCCCCAGTTGGTCCCCCCCCCACACACTGCGGTCCCCCCATGCCTGGATCCGTTAAAGACCACGGGAGGGAGAAAGGCTGTTTTCCTCTATGCCTCTCCTTGGGCACGCATTTTGCAGGTGGCACTGCCTTCAAGTACACTGTTGGCCCCAGGAGAGAGGTCTTGGGGTACAGTGAAGACCCGAGTTCTAACCTTGCACCTATGTCCTGACCCCAGCTGGTGGGCAGCATCTTTTTAATGTGCATCTATTTTTGAGAGAGAGAGAGAGAAAGAGAGAGAGAGAGAGAGCACGAGTAGGGGAGGGGCAAAGAGGGAGGGGAACCGAGGACCCCAAGTGGGCTCTGTGCTGACTCAGGCCTCAAACTCATGGACTGTAAGATCATGACCTGAGCCAAAGTCGGGCACTTAACCGACTGAACCACCCAGGTGCCCCTGGTGGGCAGCATTCTAAAGACCACCCCCGCCCCACCCCCCCATCAAAATTCCTGTCCCCTGGTTATTTGTTTTTAAAAAAAAAATTTTTTTTTTAACATTTAATTATTTTTGAGACGGAGAGAGACAGAGCATGAACAGGGGAGGGGCAGAGAGAGAGGGAGACACAGAATCTGAAACAGGCTCCAGGCTCTGAGCACAGAGCCCGATGCGGGGCTCGAACCCACGGACTGCGAGATCATGACCTGAGCCCAAGTGGGACGCTTAACCGACCAAGCCACCCAGGCGCGCCCCCCCCCTGGTTATTTCATCAAACGCTAATCCAGGTGCTGCTGTGAGGGTAGTTTGAAGATGTGATTGAAGGCCTAAGGTTGTGGACTGAATGCTGATCCCTCTGTCCTCCCGAACCCCTCAAGTCCACATGAAGTCCTAGCCCTCAAGCTTAATGATCGGATTAGGAAGTGGGCCTTTGCAAGGTGATTAGGTTTAGATGAGGTCATGAGGTTGGGGCCGTGTGATGGGATTAGTGACCTTATAAGCAGAGACACCAGACGCTTGCTTCCTCTCTCTCGGCCAGGGAAGGTTACGGCAAAAGGCGGCCTTCTACAAGCCAGGAAGCGGGTTCTCTCCAGGAACCAAATCTGCCAGCACCTCAGTCTGGGACTTTAGTCTCCAGAAGCGTGAGAAATCAAGGTCTATTAATTCAGCCGCCCAGTCTGTGGCATTTTGTCACAGCGGCCCGGCGCCGACGGGCTCAGCGGATCTCAGGACAACGGACGATCCAGGTTGGCCTGGCCCCATCAGGAGACCCCTTTACAGGAAGCGAGTTTTTCTTGGCGAGTAGCAAAAGAGGAAGTCAGAGAAATGTGAAGGGCAGGGGAGATTCCTATGAAGGGGCTCTGACGTGGGGATCCCGCCGTCCACTGTCAGGAGTGGGACTGTGAACGTGGGAAGGTGAGGCCGTGGCTGCTAGCAAGTGAGGGCCACCCGAACCCACAGCCACCTGCACAGGGAGCTGAGAACACGGCCGGCCGGCGCGGGGCGTGCGAGACCCAGAGCAGGAGACCCAGTCTGTGAATCACACAACAGACTTCTTTAAAAATAAATACATAAATAAAATTGTGTTTTAACGTTTGTTTTTTGGGGCGGGGAGGGGCAGAGAGAGAGAGGGAGACGCAGAATCGGAAGCAGGCTCCAGGCTCCGAGCTGTCAGCACAAAGCCCGGCGTGGGGCTCGAACTCACAAACCTTGAGATCATGACCGGAGCTGAAACTGGTCGCTTAACTTACCGAGCCGCCCAGGCGCCCCCGGCAGACTTCTGACCTACAGACACCGTGAGAGAATAAACTGGTGTGAATACACAACCAAGTGTGTGTAATTTGTTACACACGGATAGCAAACCGATACACCGCATGGCCTAAAAGGGGCCACTTAACCTTTCTAAGCCTCCGGTGCCTCGTCCAGGAAATATGGGCAGAAGCTTCACAGGGTTGTTGTGAATACGGGGCTATTTGGGCGTACGGACAGAGCCCTGGCCTCGGGTCCAGGAGGCCAAAATTTGCTAGCTGTGCCACCTCGAGTGAGCTATTTAACTTCTCTGACACTCCGCTTCTCCATCTCCAGAACGGAGCCACCGACAGCTATTTCCTTGGTAATGGGGTAGCAGCTGGGCACGCGGCCACCCGGCCAGAGACTACTTTCCCAGAACCCCTTGCAACTAGGTGTGGTCATGTGACGAGGCCTCCCGACGGATGGTGAGTGGAGTAGAGGCAGTGGGCTTCTTCTGGGCATGGGCCTCAAACATGGCGGAAGGCCCCCAGCCCCCCGGCTTCGACATGCAAACCAGAAACACGATCCGCAGGATGGTGGAGGAAGAAGATGGGAAGAACTGGGGTCCCTGAAGGTGGCTGTGGCTGAGTCACCTGAAACCTGGCATGCTGGTCTTTGCCGCCGCAGGAGGGAGAAATAAACATCGATTCCTTGGAGCCACTGGACATCGGGGGCTCTTTCTGACGGCAGCCTGGTCTTTGCCTTAACCAGCACAAACTACCAATACGGGGAAAGCAGGTCCGAGGGTCCTTACCCCAGGGTTTTGTTTTGTAAAGTGGAGTTACTGTAATTTTTTAGTAATTTTTTAGTGCTTACAAGTGAGTAGCATTGGAAGAATATTGTAGAATTTCAGCGAATCAAAGGGTTCCGGTAGTTTATTCATTCCACACACATCTACCGAGCCCCTCTGCTGATTATCTGAAGATACGACACTGAGCGAAATCAAATCCCTGCCTTCCGGGAGTTGACCTTCTGGTCAAGAAGAGAGATGAGAAACCATCAACAAATATACAGAGTGGCAAATGGTGGTAAATGCGGGAGAAGAGTAAAGCCAGGCAACAGGGCTGGGGGTGTCCTGGTGGGGGCCCGGGGGTGCTCTGTACAGGTGTCCAGAGAAGTCGACTCTAATGGTTTGGTGTCTGAGCGGATCCCGAAGTGAGAGGGTGAGAATCGGCACAGACAGCCAGGGAAAGGATCTTAGGTAGAGGAAACAACACGTGCAAAGGCCCTGGGGAGGAGCCCTGCCTTCTGTCCCAGAAGCAGCCAGGAGCCACCGTGGCTGAAGCAGTGACAGAGAGGGGAGAGAACAGACACAGGGAGAGTATGCAAGGCCCTCAGTCAATGTGAGGGTCTTACTTTTACACACTGAGTGACACAGGAGCCTCGGGAGGGCAGAGCGGAGGTGTTACTTCCGAGAAATCACGCCCGGCTAGGAGGCCCCTGTATCGTCTAGGTGAGGAATGGCGGCGGCTGGGGTCATGGATGTGTTCTGGGGGCAGAGATGATAGGATTTACTGGGGGCTCCGACGTGAGCGTGGGCAAATGAGGAGTGAGGAAGGCTCTAGGCTTCAGAGACGAAAGGACAGAGATGCCTTCACTGGAGGGAGCAGGTTTGGGGGCGGGCAAAAGCAGGAGCTGGTTGCGGACGGACGGACGGACGGACGGACGTGTCAGATTACTATCGGACAAGTCGTGTGGTGGGGGTCGGGGTTGTGGAGGAGGTCCTATCTGGGGACAGAAACTGGAGGCGGGCAGCATTAAGGTAGCATTTAAGCCAGGGGACCTGCGAGCTGCCAGGGATGGAGTGCGGAGAAGGCCGTCTGGTCTGCAGAGGGTCCCCAGTCCCACTGCATGACTGGGGGGGGAGGGGATGGCTCAGTGTAACCAGAAAGATGTCTGTAAGCAGGGGACTCCTTTTTCTTAAATTGTGGTAAGACAGATATCACATAAGAAATTGTCGTTTTAACTATTTTTTTAAATTTTTTTAAACATTTTTATTTATTTTTGAGACAGGGAGAGACAGAGCATGAACAGGGGAGGGTCAGAGAGAGGGAGACACAGAATCTGAAACAGGCTCCAGGCTCTGAGCTGTCAGCATAGAGCCCGACGCAGGGCTCGAACTCACGGACCGCGAGATCGTGACCTGAGCTGAAGTTGGCCGCTTAACCGACTGAGCCACCCAGGTGCCCCGTTTTAACTATTTTTAAGTATACAGATCAGTGGCAATGATGACATTCAAGAGATGACGTAAGCAGCATCACTATTTTTTTTTAACCGTTTATTTTACTTTGTCTTAGGGAGAGAGAGAGAGAGTGGGGGAGAGGGGCAGAGAGAGGGAGAGGGAGAGAGAAGCCCAAGCAGGCTCCGGGCTCAGCAAGGAGCCTGACGCAGGGCTCGATCCCACGACCCTGGGATCACGACCTGAGCCAAAATCGAGAGTCGGAAGCTCAACCCCCTGAGCCACCCAGGCGCCCCACATCACCCCTATGTCTAAAACTTTTCAACCCAAACAGAAACTCTGTGCCCCTTAACCAGTCAACTCCCCTGTCTCCTCTCCCCAGCCCTGGCGACGACTCGTCTACTTTTTGTTTCTATGTGTTTGCCTTTCCTGCACATTTCCCACCAACCGAATCGGATGGTAAGTAGTCGTTCTGCGTGTGGCTTCTTTCACTTGTAATGTCATCAAGGTTTACCCAGGCTGCAGCACGTATGAACACTTCGTTTTCCTTTTATGGGCAAATAACATTCCATGGTATTTTCCTTCCCCATTCAGCTGTCGATGCACACCTTTTGCTCACCGTGAATAACGCTGCGAAGAATAAGCAGTGACCCTTAATGACTCTGGGGAGGAGATAAGAGGCATGAGCAACCCTCCTTCCTAGAAGTCCTTCAGAATCTTCCGGAGGATGTAAGACTTCTTTTGCTTTATTAAAAGGGACCTTGGGCTTCCGTAGGTTGAAAACTCGGCTTTAAAGCAAGTGAGATGATGGGGCGCCTGGGGGGGCTCAGTCGGTTAAGCGTCCGACTTCGGCTCAGGTCATGATCTCACGGTTTGTGGGTTCGAGCCCCACATCGGGCTCTGTGCTGACAGCTCGGAGCCTGGTTGGGATTCTCTCTGCCTCTCTCTGACTCCTGCGCTCCCCCCGCCTCTCTCTCAAAATAAACTTAAAAAAATTATCATTAGACCAGCTTCTGCTGAATCTTATTGAATACGCTGATAAGGGGCACATAACAAATTTGGCTTTATCAGCTATTTTGATAATTACACTGCCTTATAATTGTTCTGCTTCGTAATCCCATGTATTTTATTTTTCGCCTCTGCCTTTTTGGGTCCATAGGCATTACTAGGTAGGCAGAGGGGTCCGTGGTATAACAAAGGTTAAGAGCCTGCTGCAAAGGCCTGCCTGGCTTCCTCCTCTGAGGTCTTTCCGGGGCACACACTGTCCTGGTCTGGGAATGCAGGTGACCCGGCTATGTGAGTAGTGCCGCCTCTCGCCACCAGGAGGCGCTGCTTCCCCCACGTCAGGGGAGGCCCAGGGCAGGTTCAATGCTTCCTCCTCCCATCTTGGTCCTAACCAGGGCTGGCATCAGAAGCCCCTGGGAGCTTTTTTTTTTTTTTTTTTTTTATTCTGCCTCTCTTTTTTTTAAACTTTTTTTTTTTTTTTAAAGATTTTATTTTTAAGTAATCTCTTCACCCAAAGGGCGGCTTGAACTTACAACCCCGAGATCAAGAGTTGCAGGCTCTGGGGGCACCTGGGTGGCTCAGTCAGTAAAAGTGTCCGACTTCAGCTCAGGTCATGGTCTCACAGTCAGTAGGTTCGAGCCCCATGTTGAGCTTCGTGCTGACGGCTCAGAGCCTGGAGCCTGCTTCAGATTCTGTGTCTCCCGCTCTCTCTCCCCCTCCCCTGCTCGCACTCTGTCTCTCCCTCAAAAATAATTAAAAAAGAGTTGCACATTCTACCAGCTAAGCCACCCAGGCGCCCCTCCCTCCCTTTTAAAAAAAGTAAAACAAAAAACACATTTCATGATGAAAAAAAATTTTTTTTTACATTTTTTAACATTTATTTATTTTTGACAGAGAGCGCATGAGCAGAGGAGGGGCAGAGAGAGGGGGAGACACAGAATCTGAAGCAGGTTCCAGGCTCCCAGCTGTCGGTGCAGAGTCCAACGCGGGGCTCAAACTCACGAACCACAAGATCATGACCTCGGCCAAAGTCGGACACTTAGCCGACTGAGCCATCCAGGTGCCCCTATTATGAAAAATTTCAAACAAGCACAAAAGTTTATAAACCTCCAGAAAGCCAGGGACCGCCTTCAATAATTATCTCCTCACATATGGAGCTTCCTAAGTGTCCAGGTGGCCAGGCCCGGCCCAGGACGGGGACATCAGAGCCTTAGGGCCCTCCCAAAGTTCACAGGACGTTTGTGAGCCACTGTCATAAGCCCGGCCCTTCCTCCTGGGACACCCCAGGTGACCGAGTGCAGGTCTCGGGACCGCATTTCCTGCTCTCCCGACCTCAGCCTCTGGTCCTCCCCACCCCGCCCCAGCCTGAAGGTCTTCCCTCAACTCTGACCCCCATCTTCCTGCTCACACTCATTTCCTCTCGCTCAGGCCCCACAGGACCCGGGGAGCAGCTGGCTCCCATCCCCTGCGCCGTCACTCTTCCTGTGTCTATCTGGAAGCCAGAATTAAGTAACACACGCCTCTCACCCTTGAGCAACCACCCACAGCCACATTCTGCTGGCCACGGAGTCTTGTGTTGCCTCTTCCTGTGTTGGAGAGCAGAGCCCAGGAGTCGACAATTTCTCGCCTTTTCGGAGAGATACTGTGAAGCTATTAAAACTAGATTCTGAAGTGCCTAGAAAAATCCCCAGGGGACAGGCTGAACTGGGTCCCCCACCCCATTCATATGTTGGAAGTCTACCTCTGGGCACCGCAGGATGTGACCTTATTTGGAGGCAGAGTCTTTAAAGAGGTGATTAAGTTAAAATGAGATCATTAGAGTGGTCCCAATCCAGTATGACTGGTGTCCTTACAAAAAGGGGAAATTGGGACGCAGGTGGATACAGAGGGAAGTGAAGACACGGGGGTCGGGGTGGGGGACAACCATTTACAAGCCGAAGAGAGGCCTCAGAAGGAACCAACCTCAGCAACGCCTTGATCTTGCCCGTCTAGCCTCCAGAATCGACAGAAAACAAATTTTTGTTGTTCAAGCTACCTAGTCTGTGGTTCTTTGTCAGGGCAGCCCTAGAAAATGAATATAATCTCAAGGGGCGCCTGGGTGGCTCAGTCGGTTGAGTGTCGACGTCAGCTCAGGTCATGATCTCACCATTTGTGAGCGGGAGCCCCGCACTGGGCTTTGCGCCGGCAGCACGGAGCCTGGTTGGGATTCTCTCTCTCCTTCTCTCTCTGCCCCTCTCCTGCTCACGTTCTCTCTCTCTTTCTCTCAAGATAAGTAAACTTTAAAAACTATTAAAAAAAAAAACCTACAGAAAATTAATGTAATCCCCAAATAGATACAATTCCCAAAAACCAATAAAATCCCTCCTTGAATTCTGATGAATCACAATTCTGGATTAACCCCGGAGGCAGCCCCACGCCTGGGACCGGAGTTCTCTATTCGCGTGTGCGCCCCGGCTGGCTCTGGGTTCAGCTCGAGACCGCATTCTGGTCCCGCTCAGCTCTACTCACCCTGACCCTCTGGGTGAGACCAGCAGGCTGGAGCGCCTGTTCTGTGCCAAGATCTCTTGGAAAATGGGCACCCAACTCCTGATGTGGGATGACAGAGTCCTCGTGACCTGAAGCCCTAAGGCCTACGGAAGGCTGACAGTCACAAACAGCTACACAGTTCACGGGGCCCTTGTCCAAAAATTATAAAATTTTTTTTAATGTTTATTCACTTTTGAAAGACAGAGAGAGACAGAGCACAAGCAGGGGTGGGGCAGAGATGGGGGGGCGGGAGGGGGGGGGGGGGGACACAGAATCTGAAGCAGGCTCCAGGCTCCGAGCTGTCAGCACAGAGCCCGACGCGGGGCTCGAACTCACGGACCTCGAGATCATGACCTGAGCCGAAGTCGGACGCTCGACCGACTGAGCCCCCCAGGCGCCCCCAGAATTATGACACATTTTAATTTGGCAACAGTCCAAAGGCAGGGCCAGCTAAAGACACAGATGCCACATCATGAAGCCGACCCTGATGTTAGGGAAGGCCAAGTGTCCAGGGCACAGGGATGTCACCAGGAGCCACTGACTTATGTGGGTGCCCCCAAACCAACGGCCAGGAGCACGTGCGTGTGCGCACGCGTGTGAGGAGAGACGCGGAGAGGCAGAAGTAGCCCTTCTTTGTCCCAATCCATTCTCAACTCATTCCCGGAGTCAACACTGCTCTGCCTGTCTCCACAGGAGTTCTAGAAAGACAAAGAGCTAGATACACATCCAAGTCCGTATCTTCCACTGTCAGATACAAAGATGCCAGCGGATATCCTACGTTAGCGGCTCGAAAGACTGCAGAATAAACCGTCACAAAGACACGTTTCCTCCAAAGATCGGAATGGAAGCAAAGCCTCCTGTTTGTTTCCTTCCTTCGTATCCGCGAACTCGGGCCGGGCACCGAATCTGAGAGGCACCACCTTTCTGGCTTCTCTGCCGGCATAACGGAGAGCAGAGGTGGCTACGAAAAGAGGTTACTCGCAAGTAATTTTGGCTGAACTCAAACGAACCGGCCCGTTAGAATCACAATCCAAGAGCGTGGTCCCTTTAATTTAGAAAACAAACAAACAAAAAAAATTCAAGCTCCTGAATTAACTGGTGGGGCTGGGAGAAGGCGGGCATTCTTCACTTCCGCCCGAAACTGGGAAAAATGTGAAGACTTCGGCTCCAAAGCCATCCCCAGTGCTGCCTTGGTCACAGCTCCGGGAGCTGAGCGTTGGTCGGTCACCGCGGCTGGCATTCCAGACATCCCACGGCCCCCACTGCAGCCCACGCCCAGCTCCACGGGCCTGGGGAGCAGAGAGGGGAATCTGTGGCCAAGTAGGCATGGGCGTGGCCAGTCCCAAGTGCATTACAAAGGGACCCTCTCCCCTCTGAGCCCTGGAGGAGAAATGGAAGGAGTCCCCCCGGGAATCCGATTTGCTAAAGCGAGCCTGGCGGTCCACTTGGCTCTCGAGCACTGAGAGGGAGATGACCAGCTTGGACCCGAGGAGGTGTGTCAAGGCCAAAGTTAGACTCCAAGTCTCAGAAAACCTTTCTAAGGGGTCTTCTGGCTTACATAAAAAGGTCAAGATGGAAACGGGCTCAGCTCCCCTTCTGTTGCTAGGAAGCACCGGGGCAGGCGAGACAAGAGAGCCACTACATGGGGTCCAGGCAGGCGGGCCGGAGCAAGGGCGGTGCCCCAGGCAGCGGCCGGAGGACGAGCAGAGGGGGCGTGCGGAGGCCCGGGGTGGGGGGGTCACAGCAGGTGCTGTCCTCGGTCTGCATCAAACCGGAAGCGCCATCACCTCGCAGACCCTGGAGGCCCGTCTCAGCCAGGGGGGCCAGAGGAGTAACCACCGACATCTGGCTTCACCTCGCGGACGCGTGTGAATTCCTGCAAAGCACTAGCCTGGAGGACGGAAACGATCAGTGGGACGGGGAGCTGGAGTCCTCACGGCTCAATCAGAGAGCACAAAGCCACCAACGCGAGAAAGGCAAGGACCAAAGGCTGCTCTGGTGGCCACTGTCAAAGCACAGGCCCGCTGATGGGTTATTCATCCCAGGCTCACCGGAGGACAAGGATGCGCTCTGTGGTCCAAGACCGACAGAAGCCACCACTGTGCCTTTGCTCTCCGTCCTCCGGTGGCTTGGGTCCACTTCGTGTTGCCATGGCAATCCAGCCGGCCGCACGGTCCGCTGGACCCGAAGCCGGCGTCCGCAGGGAGGGCCGGGAGGACCCAGAGAATTCGACTCTCTTTTAGCTGAGCTCCCGTGGAGGCCGCTTCCTGATCCGCCAACTGGGGCGGAAACACCTGCAACTTCTCATTCCATTCCGGTCACCGTCCTGGGGCTGGCCTTGGCGGAGAAGGAAAAGTCTCCCCAAGGCAGACACGCCTCCGAATGCCCACCCAGCCACATTCGCCAAAGCTAATGACTTCCTTCACAATCGGCCTCACGGGGGAAAGAGGAACAGGGTCTGTGTGTCCGCAGGGTGGCGATGCCACCCCAGGCCCATCTCTAAGGACACGGGCCCCGGGTTAAGAGCACAGATTCTCAAGCCACACTGCTCGGGTTCAAACCCTGTCCCCGGCTTCTATCAGCTGCATCCTTTGTTGGCTTTTGCTCTCTGTGTTTCCGTTTTCTTCTCTGTAAGACAAAAATAACAGCAGACTCTTGCTCCCGAGGGAATACATTTTGGAACGCTTAGAACAGGGCTTCATACGTCCTAAGCGCTCTGTGAATGCCGGCTTTGCTTAGCCCTGGGTGCAAACTTCTCCCAGCCAGAAGCCTCCAGGCCCCAGCCTGGGTGCTTTCTTCCCCCCCCCTCAACACCCACGAGCAGGCCAGTCCGGGGGCCCTGGAGGCTGCTCCCCCCCGAAGGCCCTTACCAACCAACATGGCGGAGCACAGCCGCCCACATCCTGGATCCGGCGTCTCCCGCTGGCTCCGGGCGCCGCCTCTCGCCTGTTCCTTCCCTCGCGGGCCCCACAACGTGCAGCACTTCTCGGGCAGTATACTTGCTGATTGCTTCCTTCACTATTACTCACAACAACCAGCTAAGACACTGCCAAAGAAACACTCACAGCTGGCCCGGTCGGCGACCCGGGTGGCAGGCCTGTGCGGCCTCTCCCCGGGACCTGTGGATGGGAAGGAAAGAGGAGGAGGAAAGACGGGACGGTGGAGAAAGCGGAGACCGGCAACGGATCCCGACAGGGCCGGCCCACGACTCACTGACAAGGAGGGAAAAAACCCAAGTCAGCACTTTCCTGGAAGAGAAAAAAGTTCGAAGAGGACAGTAGTTTCAAACCGCACGTCCACGCGCAAAGGGAGCCACGGAACAAAGCAGCACCGACTGCCCCCCCCCCATCCTGGGAGCCACGGAGAGGGTGTATCAGTCAGAATTGTACCAGGGAAACGGAACCAGAAGCAGATACAGAGTAAGAGGCTTATTTCAAGGAACTGGCTCACATGATTGTGGGGCTGGCCGGGACAGCCCGGCCAGGCTAGAAACTCTCCGGCAGGAGCTGACACCACAGGCCACAGGTGGAATTTCTTCTTCCTCCTCAGGAAAACCCCGGCTTTGTTCTTGAGGCCTTTCAACTGATTGGACGAGGCCCACCCACGTTATGGAGGATCATCTTTACTTAAAGTCAGCTGGTTGTAGATGCCACCCACATCTGCCAAATGCCTTCCCGGCAGCACCTAGATTCGCGTTTGGTTGAATCACTGGAAGGAGGAGCCCCCCCCCCCCCCGGCAGCCTTCTCACACACCCCGCAGGGTGCAGGGCACACGGCTTCTCCTTTCCTGGCTGCCGAACGTCCGGTGGGAGTTGGGGGGAGTTTGTTCTCTCCGTAGCCTTCTGTCCCCAAACGGGCGAAGCCATAAAGCCCTGCCTAAAAAGCAAACCGGACCGGGCTTTTAAGTTTTAGTGTGGAAAATACGCCTCCGACGCGTCCAATTTTATCCCGAAGCTTCGGAAGTTCCAGAAGGGCACCTTTGTCAGCCTGGAGCGCCGGCAGCCAGCTTTCCCGTGTCCAAGAACCACCCGGTGAGGTGCGGATTCCCAGCTCCGCGCTTCTGACCCAGCAGGTGTGGGGAGGGGCCGACGGCACCTTCCGCGGCGACCGTCCTCAAGCAAGCGCGGGGGGCGGGCAGGAGCCTGAAGAACCCCCAGACTGGCTGGACCAGGCAGGGGACCCCCCAAGTACTGAAAGCAGCGGCCGGCACGCCTGGTCTCCGCGAGCACCGCACGGCATGTGGGACGGCCGGGCCCTTCCGAGGACGGGGTGTGCGGGGCGGGAAGGGGCTCACGACGCCCGCTGGCTTCAGACCCGGCGCCCGGCACTGCTCTTGCCCAGCACAAAGGTCGGGTCAGGAGGGGGAGGAGCCCGTGTGCGTCTCCCGGACGGGCTGACTGCAGCAGCAGGTCCACGGCGCTGAGAGGATGTGGGAGGAAGACCGGGGCCCTGCTACATCTTGGATCCGGGCCGCCCTCGGGCTCCGAAGATGAACCAGGGGAAAACACGGCGCACAAAAGCAGGGCCGGATGCAACTTCTACTGCTCCTGCCCCCGGTTTCCACACAGAACCCCGTTTTCTGAATCCAGGCGGTGACCTGGGCGAATGTGTCTGCCCATGGAGGCTGCTCCCCAGGCACCAGGGTTGATCTGGCAGCTATGGTGGCCAGGAGGGGGTCCTTCCTCATCCTCCTGCGTCCAGGGTCCTCAGACAGAGAGGACGATCTTCCCAGTCAGAGAGGGCAGGCCGGGACTTTGGGGACCATCTTCCCAGTCAGAGAGGGGAGGTCTGGACTTTGGGGACCATCTTCCCAGTCAGAGAGGGGAGGCCTGGACTTCAGGGACCATCTTCCCAGTCAGAGAGGGGAAACCAGAACTCCAGGGAGGGTGAATGATCAGTCAATGCACGAACTCTGACTGTGTTCTACGAGACACAAAGCACGCCAAGTCTTAACCAAGTCAGAGTCTCTTGCAAAGCTGCAACCCAAGGTCAGAGTGAACGTACTTAGATTTAAACGTATGTTCTCTTCTACCGAAAGGCCTTTGGTTCAATTACCAGCGAGCTTCTGTTGCTGAAAGGCCTGGGGCTCGGTTCAGAGCCCTGACTTTGCCTTCACTTGACTTGTCCCTACAGGGGCCCTTGTGAGCCCCAGGCCCAACGCCTCTCGCTGCACAGGCAGGGCTGCTGGTCCAGGGAGCCAGGGCAACACGAGGAAACCAGAAGTCATCTTTGCCAAGGGAGTAAGCTCCTAGCACTGAAACTCCAAGTGCTAAAGAAAAATGGATTCTGGCAACAGGGCTCTTGGACGTTCCAATCCTGGAAAAGGAGGTGTCGTCTTCATCCAGGAGATGTGGAAATCCACTCAGGAAACCTTCCCGATCCCACAGCGCGTGTCTCGGGAAGCACTGATGTACCTTCAGCACCCATCGGCTACTGACTGTGCTCAAGCCACGCTGGGTGGGGAGGGTGGGGACGTCCTGGGCCTCGAGGGGCCCGTGAAGAGTGACATGGGCAAGAAATCGCAGACGTGCCAAATTGCAACCGTGAGCGGTTCTGATCCTCGAGAACAGCACTTTTAAGGCGCCTGGGGTGGCTCAGTCGGTTAAGCGCCCGACTTCGGCTCAGGTCATGACCTCGCGGTTTGCCGGTTCAAGCCCCGCGTCGGGCTCTGTGCTGACAGCTCAGGGCCTGGAGCCTGCTTCCGATTCTGGGTCTCCCTCACTTCCTGCCCCGACACACTCCCCTGCCAGGCTTGGAAAGGAACCCGATGACTTTTACCCCAGCCGTTAAGGGTCCTCCTGCCTTTCACAATGACGTTGAAAGCTGGAAGGCCTTTTTCTGCCCTTGCACCGGCCTCCTGCAGAAAACCTGACCTGGCAGCAGGAAGGTGATGGTGGCTCAGAGGAGCCCCAGAGACCCATCCACATCTGCGGTGACTTCCGTCCAGGCTGGGCAGAGACAAACCTGTCTCGAGAGTCGGGGCGGGGGTGGGGGGGGGGAGGGTGTCTCAGGGACGAGACCCAAAGAAAACCTCACTTGGATGTTTTCCGCCTCGGAAATTACCATCCGTGCATGTCTGGTGGAGCCGGCTTTCCCAGGAGAGCAGCCAGCACCCTGTTTCTCCCAAATTTCAGGAGCCACCTGTGCCTGCCTGTCTCTCCACTGATACCCTGGGTGAGCGGCGAGCAGGGGCGCTGGCTCTTGGGGGCCGCCAGCCAGAAGCCTACTGCCCTCCCCTTTGCCAAGCTGGGGGCTTATTCATCTAAAGCCTCGTAATATTTAGAATCCTTAGTTTCCCCTTTTCTAGTCCTTGCTAGATGGAGACCTGAAACAGCCAACTCTGGGAGACAGCCGATGCGTCGATGGGGAGAAGAGCTTAAATGCTAGAGGACCGCCGACCTGGATGGTCACTGGGAAAAGGGCCTGTCTGGGAAGTGCAAGGCCAACAGAAGACACGATTGCCTAAAACTGCCCCCACGTGAAGAACGGAGTACAAAATACATGTATTTTAGGAGCAAGCGTTACTGTCAGTTATTGACCACCCCCCTCCCAAGTCAGCAAGAAAACTGAATAAATTTAAAGTTTCTAATGTAGCAGGGGCACCTGGGTAGCTCAGTTGGTTGAGCCTCTGACTCTTGATTGCGGCTCACGTCCTGATCTTATGGTTCCGGACATCGAGCCCCACGTCAGGCGGAGTCTGCTTGGGATTCTCCCTCTCCCTCTGTCTTTGCTCCTCCCCTGCTTGCGGTCTCTCTCTCTCTCTCTCAAAATAAATAAATAAACTTAAAAAAATAAAGTTCCCGGGGTAGCAGATCCTGGTTGGCTGTCCCCCCCCCCCCCCCCCCCCGTCCATGCCCCTCTGCTCCTACTCACGGGCTCTGATTTGGTTCGGGTGACCCAACATCTACTCCTCAGGCCCATGCCTCACGAACTCCATCCGACGGCTCCTTCCCTTGCCACCGACTGGCTGGGGCCGGGCCTGAGGCATCACTCAGGCCAATGAGACGCGTGGGAAAGTCAGGGGCTTCGAGAAAGATTTCCTCACTCATCACAAGAGACGCCAGGAAAGGCTGGACGGGAGGGGAGCTGGCGGAAGACAGAGTCAGTACACAGAGGACGGCAGAGCAGAAACACGGAGAGAACCTAACTCCCTGCCGTCACCGGGCCACTGGACGCGACACATCACGAAGCTGCTCTATGTTTTGTAAAACGGTTAATGTTCTGACTACTTAAGTCATTCCGAGCAGGAGTCTTCTCTTACTTGCAGAGGAAGGAATCCTAACTGATATATCCCGTAACCTAAGCAACTTGGGCATCACAGATGATCTTGGAATTTAAGAAAAAAAAAAAGAAATCACTTAACAGAAACAACATCTCTGCTATAAAAAGGTTCAACGACAGCAGAAACCGCCCTCCCCCCCACCCCCCACCGTCCTCTCCCTGCAAAGCAGAGTCAAGCGAGGGCAGTATCAGGCAGTCATGGTCTGGTGGTCACCTCCCGGTGCCCATGGGGGTGACATTCCATGACCGCAGGAGACGGGAGGGCGCAGGGACTGCTCGGAGGAAGATGCGAAACGTTTTCAACGTCAGACGGGACGAAGCTGATGTTTGCTTCGGGTGGGGAGTCCGAGCTTTGTTCTTCAGACCTGGGCTCCCTTCCCGTCTTCACGCCAGAGATCCGCCCCCCAAAACTGTCAAAGGGCTAAGTACGGTGGGAGTGAAAATGCCAGAGGCGGGTTTCCCCAAGGAGAGGTGATTTCTGAACTTCAGACAATTTCCAAATACAATCCGGCCCCCAGCCCAACCCCTCCTTACGGAAAAGGAAGAGCCCACCAGGCCCCGATAAATCCCTCCACAGGCTTTCTGTCTGCAGTTACTAAAAACAAAAACAAAAACAAAACTCTCACTGTTTCTGGATTTTTCTCATTGCCTTCCCCACTCACTGGGAAGCAACCAGGCTCCTTAAGCAACAGGGCTCCGTAAGACGTTTACTTTTTCGAACAAAGGATCAGACAATTAGAAATGTTTTTCTAAGGCCCAGTCCAAATTTCCTACAAACGCAGTAAATCCTCTAGAAACAAATTCCTGATTCTCTCCGCTAATCCCACAAGTCTTTTTCTCAAGGTGTCAGTGTTCCCGGAAGCTGACAGTGAATCAAACCAGCAGAAAAAAAAATGAAAAGGTGGGTTACCTCCTTTGTGGGTTGAGGGAGGACCCGGGACCGGGGGCCGCGGGGCTCGCTCCACCTGTCTGACCTGTTGGGTTTGCGGCCTCTGGGCCTGGCACCGGGCACGGCTGCCAGGGGCTGGGCTCACTGCCAGCACCCGGGCCCCTCGGGAGGTGTGCACTCACCTGCGGAGAGGTGCTCCCCACCCTGTGACCACCACTCCTCCCCCCCGCCAGCCGATCGGCACTGGTACATCTCTCCTGAGTCTGAGTTTGTACCTAAACCTAAAGCTGGTGGTGAGAAAGAACAAAAAGAAAGAGGAAGGAGGGAAGGGGAGACAGGAAAAACCTAGCTCTCACCCACCAACAGTTCCTCGGTGACGGTGACGGTCAGGGAGGTAGAGCTGGGTGGGACCAGGAGCCTGGGCGAGGCGGTCATGGTCATCATCTTCGGGATCAAATTCCAGGGCTGCTCCTTCCCTCTGGGTGGCTATTTTGGGAAAGCAGCTTTACTCCAGTAGACTGGCTTCCGCGGACACTGGAATCCGGAAGACTCACAGCTCTGCCAGGCCTGGGCGCAGGTACAGGCAGGGAGAACAGCACCCGAGAGCAAAGGGCACATTCCAGGCGCCCTCGAAACTCTGCTCTGATCACACACAGGCCCACCTCTCCCCCTTGTCCCCAGCCCTGCTCTCTCTTGTCCTCAGCCCTTCGGTAAGGATCGCAGAGCACCTGGGATACTGTTTGGTTACAAGAGGGGGTTCCAGCTTGATGTCTGCACCAGGGTGCCGATGGGCACAGCCGCTGGGGCTGGTGGCCTCAGGCCCAGCGGCATCACAGGCTGTTTTCTTGCCACCCGGGACAAAGAGTCCTTGGTGGCCAGATCTAGCCTCTCTTCCCTTGCACTCTCTGCTGCCCGTCAAGTGCAAGTCCATGGTGAGCACGTGAGCTCACAGCACCGGCTGAGTGCAAGGCCACACCGTGCATGGGAGAGGGAGGCGGGCCCCCGACCACTGCTCAAGTTCAATCACAAGCTTTGGAGGCGGTCAAACAGGCCAAGCCTCTGGGAGCCACGGAAGGACAGAAATGGGGTGGCCCCCAAGAGCGGTGGGCACACAGGTCTCCTGATAACTGGGGTTTTCCAGGGCAGGGGCAGACGCTAAGTATAGGGACCCATTGCCCAGGACCCATTGAGGAGCAGTGGTGAGTTGGGCAGGACCCGACCTCCTGCCTCGGGGGTGACAACGCCGCTTCCCCAAAGGAGGGAAGGAGAAGGCTGCCTGGGCCGGGCGGGGCCCCGGGGCAACACTGGGCTCTGTGAAACCCCATCTCAAAGCCAGCAGCTAGCTCAGACCCCACGAGGAGCCAGCTGTCAACAGGCCAGCCCAGAGGCACGCACAGCAGTGGGGCATGACCCGGGTGGGTCCATCCTGGGGCCTTCCTCTTCCTCCTCCTCCTCCTCACTCTCAAACAGCCAGTCCTGGGTCACAGGCTTTCAGAAAATCCCCCAAGCCCCGGCCAACTTCAGACCGCCCTGGCCCTTAGATCATCTGCTAGTCGCTGGGCTAAGACCCAAAGTAACAAGAGAAAAATACATATCTAGTGATTTCGGAGAACCGAAACGCAAAGGTGCTCACCGTCACCTCGGGAGCTCCCCGTGCCCTGAGATACTCCAGGGAAGCATTTACCGAAGGGGGCTAAAAAAAAAAAAAAGAAGGTGAGGGTTTCTACCCCCCCAAGTGGTAGGCAAGAAATCTTTCAAATTTACATACAAAGCCCCACGATAAGTCATTTGGGATCCCCCAAAGTGGGAAGGCTGCTTGTGGTCAGAGCAAGCGTGAGTCAACGAAACAAACAAATGAGCCGGATGAGGTCAGCCTTTTGGAAAAGGAACAAAGAAAACTGAAAACTGCACCCAAGCGAGAGGCAGCTCACCATTCCCAAACGGTGGTCACAGAAAGCCCGTTTCTGAATCCTGGAATCCAGTGGTTCTCAATGTGGGGGGCGGGGGGTGATTCTGTCCCCCAGGGGGCATTTGGCAATGTCTGGAGACACTGGAGGTGGGGGGGTGCCACCGGCATCTAGTGGGTACAGCCCAGGGATGCTACTAAACTTCTCACAACGCACAGGGTACCCCCCGAAACAGAATTACCCAGCCCCCAATGACAGGAGTGCCGTGATTGACCAACAGCCTAACACAATGAAAAATATTTTTCTCTCTTCCATAAAAGTCCCGGGCAAATAGTCACCTGTAGTCCCTGGACATGTCCCTCAGCCCGGCGGGCCACCGGTGGGGACCCCCTCCTGGGGTAAGGCTGGGTGATCACGGGGTCTGCATCTTTGGAGGGACCTCTGGGCACACACCCCAGCTCTCCAGGCTGTCACCTGCCGCGGGCCGGGGGCTCCCAACCTCAGAGCTTACCCCACTGGGGTTCAGTGCTGAAGGGCTCACACGGAAGGGAAAGAGAGGTGACAGTTCCACTGTCACAGCGGACGGGCTCACCCGCGGCAGGTGCTTCACGGGCGTCAGTGACCTTTCACATACTTTGTCCCGCCTGAATAAATAAGAGCCTCGTCCACCCGTTAAAGCGGTCTTTCTGCGTTCCTGACCCGCCAGCCCAGTGGGACAGCAGAGGCCAAGTGCACAGGGGTGGGGAAGGGAGAGCCGAGCGTCCACCTTCACATCCCACGGGAGCAGGGCACGGAGGGAAGCTGGGAGCTGATCGAGAGCCCCGAGCCAAGAGCAGCCGGACTCCTCCCCAGACCTGTGGAGACAAGCCTGGTGAGCCCAGGGGGCCAGAGCCGAGCTGATGGCAGACACACGTGGGGGACACCCCAGCGCCTGGCTGCAGACCCCTCGGGGTGAGTCCCGCGGAGACAGAGGCTCCAGAAATACAGAGGCTCGAGTTCTTTCTGGTCTGTCACGGGCTCGGCAAATGCTCCACAGAAACCAACCAGAAAGCTGGGTGGACAGGAAGGACACAAGCCCAGAGCTGACAGTGGCCGCCTCTGGGGACTTGGGAGCTGGCGGGGGGGGGGGAGACGCGGGCCGGAAATGGGCCTATCCCACGAACTCCATCTACTTCGGGATCGTTTGACTATTTATAAGCGTTACCACTAATTTCACCATTTAAAAAGAACATTCAAAAGAGGGGCACCTGGGAGGCTCAGTCGGTTGAGTGTGCGACTTCAGCTCAGGTCATGATCTCACGGCTTGTGGGTTCAAGCCCTGTGTCAGGCTCTGTGCTGACAGCTCAGAGCCCGGAGCCTGCTTCAGATTCTGGGTCTTCCTCTCTCTCTGCCCCTTCCCTGCTCGTGCGCGCTCTCTCTCTCTCTCTCTCTCTTTCAAAAATAGACATTAAAAACAAATTAAAATAGGGGCGCCTGGGTGGCGCAGTCGGTTAAGCGTCCGACTTCAGCCAGGTCACGATCTCACGGTCCGTGAGTTCGAGCCCCCCGTCGGGCTCTGGGCTGATGGCTCGGAGCCTGGAGCCTGTTTCCGATTCTGTGTCTCCCTCTCTCTCTGACCCTACCCCGTTCATGCTCTGTCTCTCTCTGTCCCAAAAATAAATAAAAAACGTTGAAAAAAAATAAAAAAAAAAAAACAAATTAAAATAAACAAAAAGAACATTTAAACGAAAAGGATGAGAGCAGGATAACTCGTATCCGAACCCGCTTTCCCGGGAATACACCTCACCTGCTCGGGGAAGCTCTCCCCTGTGGGCCTGCATGGGCTGCTGTTCCCGGTCACCAGACCCCAGACAACTGGCCCAAGTGAGACTACAAAGGCCAAAGAGAAGGACAGAGGCGGGGAGGCAGTGCCTGATACCAAACAAGGAAATGAGAAATACAGCTCATGTGCCAGGCCAGGAGCCCACGTGGGAGGGGGGCCGCAGGCCTGACACCCCCACATCTCCTGCCAACATCCTCTGAGCGGGTGGCCGTCCCCACGGACGGTCCCCTCAGACCCAGACAAGGTTCTGGAACCATCGCTCCCCACCGAGGTTCACAATGAGGAAAGTCCTATGTGGCTAAAATGCCCCCCCTCGAACCCAAGCGTGGCGCCTCTCATCACCCAGCCTGCTCTCAAGGCACTGCACCCCGCTCCCGGACCCTCAGAACCTGAGATCTGGTTTCCCACTTAAAACCTTGCCTCAGGGGGTGCCTGGGTGGCTCAGTCAGTTAAGCGTCCCACTTCGGCTCGGGTCATGATCTCGTGGTTCGTGGGTTCGAGCCCCGTGTCAGGCTGTGTGCTGATAGCTCAGAGCCTGGAGCTTGCTTTGGATTCTGTCTCCCTTGCTCTCTGCCCCTCTCTCTCACACACTCTCTCTCTCAAAAATAAATATTTAAAAATATTAAAAACAAAAAAACCCTTGCCTCAGGTCTGAGCTCGGCTCGTCCCTACTGCTTTATCCTCCCACGACTTCTCTCCATCATGAGTTCTGGGCTCCCCTCCCCTCTGTTACCCACAGCCTGCTGAATAACTCACACGTAGGTTCCCCAAGACCTGTCACCGTTCCAAATTGCCCTGTCCTGCAAGAGGGACACAGACACCCAGAGACAAGGCTGGAGCTGGGTGGACAGGGGCTGACCCAACGGGACAACTCACAGACTCCAATATTCTTAGGACCACCCACTGCCTGCTAATATCAGTGGCAAAACCGGAGAGCGATGTTTGACCATAAAAGATCACAATTTGGGGCTCTGGGTGGCTCAGACCATCTGACCCTTGATTCCGGCTCAGGTCATGATCTCACTGTCCATGAGATCCAGCCCTGAGTCTGGCTCTGGGCTGACAGTGCGGAGCCTGCTTGGGGATTCTCTGTCCCCCCCCCCCCCGGCCCCTCCCCCACTGACGCGGTCTCTGTCTCTCTCGAAATAAACAAGTGAGCTTAAAAAAAAAGAGAGAATATCAGCTACGAAGGCAAACAAAAGCTGCCCGGAGAAGTCACTTCACTGCCAGAGGTGCAGTGAAATGGGCCAGCGAGAGGGAAGCTGCTCCTGGAGCCCCAGTCTGGGGTCCTGGCATGCCTGCCGGCTCTGGGGGGCAACTGGCGATCTGAGATGCAGGAAGGAAGAGAACGGAAGAGAGAGAAGCCGAGTCAGACACGAATCCACGGCACTGGGCAGTGAATTGATTGGGGGGGGGGGGCGGAGAAGCTACTTCTGCCCTCCGAAGGATGGGCCCCGGCATCAAGTCCGTTTGTCAGTGACCCCATCAGGACCCAGGGTCCGAGCGTGGTCGGACGGCTCAAGGCCGGCCTGAGAGACATTACAAGGAGGGCTGCGTGCGGACCCCCAAACGTTGCCCTTCCTGCTCCCACACGCTGATGGCTCACTTTCCACCTACACCCTCAAGTTCCGGACGTCCACGGACCTGGCCCGACCCCTGGTTCACTGAACCAAACCTGCCCTCTGCAGAGTAACAGGCACCCTGATGTGCAAACTCGTTGCCTGAGCCGGGACTGCCTCGTCCTCGTCCCGTTCAGGGGATTTTGCATTTGAGTGTAGAGTAAGTTTGCTATCTGGCTTAAGCCAAAAGAACCAAGCTCTAATTTTTAAATGTCAGCCACAAACCAGCTCGCTGAAAGAGACGGGGTGGGGGTGCGGGGACGGCAGAGCAGGGGAGATCTCTCTGAGATCACAGACCAGGGCCCTGGCTCACGGATGCTGATGCTGGCTCTCCTGACCCCCACCCCCGCCCCCGCCCTGTGGCACTGGGGAGTCTGCCCTGAGCATCCTCTCTGCCAGCTTTACCAACTGACTTCCGCTCATCCTTCAGGCTTCCAGAACTGCAAGAGAATACGCTTCTGTTGTTGCAAGCCCCCCTGTCCCCCCAGTTTGTGGTAATTTGTTACAGCAGCCACAGGAAACTAACACACCCCTGGAGTCATTGATTAACTCATTAAACAGCAGCAATGGGGGTGGGGTGGGGAGGGAGGAGTAAGAAAGCCCTTTGATCCGCCCAAGTTCCTTCCCTTCCTCAGCAAGTACTGTTAGCCCAATGTGGTCTTCTGTGGATATTCGCACAGACACCCCGACATGACAGCTGGAATTCAAAGTCTAGTAAATAACACAACTGATACTAAACAAAAGCAACGAATCAAAGCAAGGCTTTGTTTTCAAATGGCACCCGCTCCCTTACTCTGATATCGGGGGGGAGGGGGCAGCTTGCCCTTGAGATCCACTCATTAACTCGTACCTTACACACAGCGCTAACCTGTATGGGGATGGGGGTTTCTGACCCGCAGTCATTTGGAAGCAGAACTCAGAAGGGTGGAGAAGGTCTGCTGAAATCAGATCCACCGACAAAACCAAGGGGAGACAGGTGAGGGGCAGAAAACGGAAGGGACGGAAATGCTATAAAACACGGTCACCGACACTAAAAAGCCCCACGCTCCGAAGCTGGGGCCTTCAGGCCATTGTTCCACACTACACAGCACGGCCACGGCCACGAGGGTTCAACGCGATGATCTGGCTCAGCAGGAAAAGGTAAAATTGTGTTTATTCTGCTTGAAGCAGCATACCGTTCCCTTGGTCTGCCTGTCCCTGCAGTGGGCTCCAGGGTGGTCCCCCTGCCCACGGGGAGAGAAACCACCCGAGAGGTCCTAGGCAGAGGGTGTCCACCCTCTCTTCCCCGTTACCCCTACCCTGGGTGTCGCGGAGGGATGCGGCCACCACTGTATCGAGCGCAGAAGCAGTTCACCAAAGTGCCCCAGCCACGTGACCACGGGAACGCATGAAGACAGGAATAAAGGAACGAATGAATGAATTTCAAAGCATTGACGAAACGTCTGAATTCTTCACTAGGCTCTTCCTTTTCTCCCTGCTGACCCTGACTCAAGCTTGATTTCTCTTTCATAAAATTCCTGGGACCGGTTAACCATGGAAACGGCCACGACGGTATTAACTCCCTGGAGGGCAGATACCTGCAATTCGGGAGGATCAAGAAAAAAATGTAAGAAATGCGGCTTGGTGTCCTGGCTCTTTTTTTCCCTTTCAGCTGCCAACTGTTGACGTGACAAGAAAGTTCAAGGACAAATAAAATCAGAAACTGTGGTGGAGAGACCCTGGCAGGGGAGGGGGGTTGGGGGGGGGGAGGCCGGCAGCCTCCTGGTGTCCACACCCGTGTGCGAGCCCCTCCCCCGAGTGCAGGGGTGACCCACGCCTGGTTTCTAACCAACAGAAGAACGGCAAAGGTAATGGGACGTCCCTCCCGTGCTGCAGTCCAGTCCTCAAAGTGCCTGCACCCCCACTGCCGTTCCCTCGGCACCCCGTAGTCACCCCCTCTGGGCAGCAACAGCGTGCACACACTGAGTCACCACGTGCATCGGAGTCCGGCTTTGCCACGACCACACTTACGTCTAAGTTTCCTCATATGTGAACAACGCAGACAACGTTAGCTTCCTCACGGCGCCGACACAAGGATTAAATAAGGTGCTTAAAACAGCGCCTGGCACACAGTAAGAGCTCAATAAATGTTCGTTGCGTGTGCATTAAGTATGCACCTTCTGCTGTCCTGACCGGACCATAACGTCCATGAGGGCAGTGACAGTCTGTCTCACCCGCTGTTGAACACAACCTTCAACACAGGGCGGATCGAGGAATACGAACGGACCAGCTCCCGTGATCCTCCTGGAGACTCTTTGAGGGCAGGAGTTATTTATTCCCCGGTAGGAAAAGAAAATGGGTTGAGGAATGTTCAATTCTTGCCCAGTACCCCTGAGGAAACGAGAGATACAGTGAGGACCATCTCACCTCAAAAAACGTTCTCTGCATTTCTCTGCTGCCTTAAAAACAACTCATAACAAAGTTAACTTGACACATATTTAAGGAAAAGCAGAAGTGTTAGCCCCCAGTACAGTAATTAGGCTTAAATGGAAACAATTCACATAAATGAGCATAATTAGCACCGTGCATACACAGTGGCAGCTCGGGTTTCTAGAAGCATTTGGGAGAAGGTGTGATTCTTCGGTGCAGGGGAGAGAACGGGAGAGGCGACCGAAGCGTTGGCTTTTTTTCCGCCAAATCAGTGTTGAATGATGTGGCTTATGAATCGCTCTAAGGGAATGGAACTTTTGAAGTGTTTGGGGGGTTAGATGCATTTCAGGGGATAAGACAGTCCTCAGCGGGCACCGAAGTGGGGTACCAGATTGGAATTGTGGGGCAGCCAGCAAGGGGGGGTTACTCCCGAGACCAAGAGGGAAGAAACCCAGGGACAACTCCGCCCACTTTGCTAGAGGCCAACAGTCTCTCAGGAAAAGTCTGCACCCCTCATCTGTGCCCCCCATCTGGTTATGCCCTGATTAAGGAGGGGGTGATCAGGGCAGGGAGACGCCTGGGTGGTACCCAGGGTGAGTAAATTCAACACAGCCCCCACCCCCAGCAGCTTTCTCAGAAAACGATCAAGAGCTGTTTGTCTCTCCAGGTTGGAGGCAAGGGATGTTAATCTCCTTCCAGATTTGGAGACAATTCTGAAAACCACCAGCCTGGCAGAGATCCTGGAGGAGGGATAGCATTGCTTAGGGCTCAATCTCGTGGGCAAGATTGAAAAAAAATTTTTGTTTTTTTAATGTTCATTTATTTTTGGGGGGGGGGGGGGGACAGAGTCCGAAACAGGCTCCCGGCCCTGAGCTGTCAGCGCAGAGCCCGCCACAGGGCTCGAACTCCCAGACCGCAAGATCATGACCTGAGCCGAAGTCGGACGCTTAACCGACTGAGCCACCCAGGTGCCCCAACGTGGGCTAGGATTTTAAACTGGCTTCACCCCACCACGGGTGGTGGGTTTCAGAACAGACGGGTTATGGGGACAGCAGTCTTATCCACTTTCATCTTTAATCCATTTTAATTAATTTTATTGCGACATGATGTGACAACCTCAGAACATGTCTAGCGCCAGGATCAGGAATCAGCTCAGCCCAAGTCAACTAACCCTGCCCCCCACTCGCCAACAGTCAGGACAACTCTTTCTCCTCTGGATGGACGGTCCCTTCCCCCCCCCCCCTACTTTCCAGGAGGAGGAGGCGACAATCAGGCAGGAGTGCCCGCCCACAGGAGGTGAGGTGGGAAGCTGGGAGGAGTGAGTCAGCACTATTCTCAGAAAGGGACAAGCCAAACGTCAAATGACAGGGCGGTGAGAGGTCACTTGGCACCACAGAGGTCAAGGTGGGGCCCCAGGGTGAGAGTGGTCGACACCGTGGGCTCCGGGCACTGGATCAACCCCACAATGCACTGGGGTCAGTGGCCACCGGCCCATAGCCAGCGACTCAGGGGCAGGGGGTATATTCTATTTGCATCAACCCAAGGCATTTCACACCATTTAAATATTTGCAACACTAGTTAGCAATAACAACAAAAACGAAAGCGATTTTTAGGAAGGGGAAGTTGAGAGGGATATTTGCAATGCAAAAATCAATCAAACAACTCCAAAAACCTTACTCAATACTATCGGGCGTAGAGGAAGGTTCTTCTGATTTATGAAAGTACTAAATATCTGCGAAAGAAAAGCTCTTGACCTCTGACGATGCCTCCCAGCTGCCACAGCAGCTTGGTCCACACTTTATACGCGTTGTCTCATCTATCTGATACCGTGACTCTACGAAGTAGGTCCTAGCATAACCCTAATTTTATAGAGGAAGAAC